>NC_068960.1:2913026-3549035 GCF_026419915.1 Harpia harpyja | reverse complement strand
TCTTACATCTCAGCACATGAAGGGTTAACAGAAGAGGTTAAAAAACACACTGGAAAGAAAATATATTGACAAAATAAATATTTTAACCTAGATTAGGGTATGATTAGAACTTACAAAGGACCCCAATAATAATTTAGTGTCATTGAGTGTCAAGCTGTGATTCCTAATATGCCTAGGAAGCGTTGGGATGTTATTTTTCATGGAAAGCGGATCAGGCTGCAGCTCCATCTCTCTTCTCGCAAGCGTCGGAGCCACGCAAGTCCTCTGCCCACTTGCACAGAGGAAGCACTTAGAGTGAAAGCGAAGGGAGAATAAATTGAGAGGTCGGTCTTCTGAAGCGAAAAACCCCTTCCCTTTCCCTCAAACAGTTTCCACCGCTCAGGTTTTCTGCAGACCACAGGAGGACGGGGAAGATGAGAGATCCTGATACAGGACATTAGGGAAGCTCTAGCATAGCTCTTACATTTGTTAAAGAAGGTTTGGGCTAAACCACCCGTTCTGCTGCATGCTCTGTCCCCTTCGGTGCTTCCAGCCCCTGTGTGCTCAGCCCGCGAGAGCCAGGTCTGGTGGATTCGGGCTCCAAATTTAACTCACATCAGGGCTGTGCTTTTACCAGACCCATCAAGGGTCCCACCAAAAGGACGTTTAGCCATTGCCCCAGGCTGACAACACACCTCTCAAGGAAGGCATCTCCTGAGGGCTGCCCTACTTCCAGCAAAGCCGCTGCTTGTGCTGACGGCACCTGCCACCCCCTGCAATATCCAGCAGATAACGCGGGGCGTCAGCGGGGACCACAGAGTGCCTGAGGTTGCAAGCACAGAAGAGAGTCCCTTGAGCTGTGCCAACACATGCTCCTTATCTCCCCTCAGCCCCAGCCTTCTTGTTTCATCTTTTTTCCTCCCCGGTCGGAGGGAGCAGTCACTGACAGCTCTGCAAGATCTTCCAGAAAGGGGCCAGATTCTCTCTAAAGCAACAACTTGGAAGTCCCAGGACAGGTTTAGCATGACAGAAAGAAGTGTTAACAGCGCACCCCACCCCCCGCCCCCCCTTTTTTTTGCTTAGGGGTGGGATAAGAAGGGCCAGCAAATCCACAGCAGTGGGAGTCTGCAGGGGGGCTCGATGACAGCGCTGGTGATATCCTTGCCACTCAGCATCATTTGACAATGTCCCCATGCTTGAGCAATGCGATTATCTCCTCCGGCTTGGCAGGGAAGCTGGATTAACATGCTTAGAATCACCTGATGTGGCCATTTACAGGGTCAATGTGTTTCAAGGATTTAGAAGAGCAAATACACACTTAAAACACCCACGGAGCTTTTTGCATTGACAGGAATACCAACAATTCATTCTATGCTGGCAAGACTGCTCAGGCAGTCACCAGACACTGTCTGAAATCAAATCAGCATCACAACAGAAGTTTCCTCAGGTTTCTGGGAGCTGGTGGCCACATCTGATATGTTGCAGCAAGGCAGAGTCTGGCAGGAGCTGGCAGCGGGGTGTCTGGCAGCCGGTATCTGAGCATTAGGCTCGCCTTGTGTTAAACACCGAGGGCAGTGGGCGAGAGCAGCAGTGCATACATGCAACCAAGGCAGACTGTCCTGGCACCTTCTGTTAGCCACAGAGAAGATGAAATGGAGAGGAAGCCTCTGCAGACCCACATGGAAGGGCTTCAACCGGGGAAAGAGCCAGCAAGTGGGGAGAAGCAGCAGCTTGATCCCCAAGCTATCTCCATCCTTACAGTGATTTTCCCTGTCCACTTGCAAGCCATGCTACTTTCTGCACAGTGCAGAGCTGACAGGGAGCAGTGAGCTACAGAGCAGAGACGAGCGCCGGGGGGTGGCAGGGCAGCCTTGCCTGGGCCCAGCTACATACAGAGGGATCCTGGAAGAGGATGCAGGCAGGGCAGGACAGAGGAGAGGATGAGCAGGGACAGCACAGAGTGACATCTGACCTGGGATGGCCTGGAAATTCTGCCCCAAACAATGCTTCCCTTCAAAGATTAATGTGACTGCTCTCAAAGACCATCAGTGCTGCAATTGGGCCATTTGGTAAAAGGTTTTATGTGTCACAACCTACCAAAGCGTGGCAAACCCTAGAGAGTACGTTATGAGCTGAAATAACTATGCTCAGAGAAAAGCTTCTATCACTTTCACATCAGCTGTTTATAGCACAGCTTCTTGGTCTAGAACAACTTCTGAGGGAGCTTGACACACATCAGCATCCTGGGAAGCTCAGACATGCCAAGTCAGAACAAAGTGGCTGGTTGCCTAAGACAATGAGCGCCCTGAGGAAGAGGGGCTGCAGCGCTGCTGCCTGCATGGGTGTTCATCTGATAAAGTGCCTCTCTGTCAGGACAGGAGATTCTCCCTGCCATGAGTTCAGCGCTCTCTTTGATCCTGCCATCTTGCGCCACTGGCTTCCTACCAAGGAACATGCTGCGGGATGCAGCGATGGCTGGAGCTGCCTGCTCCAGCTCTGCTTGTCAGCCCAGCAAGGCAGGCACACATGCTGGAATCCCTTCTGGCAGCTCCAGGAAGAGCAGCACTCTCCACCATGCCTCTGGCAAGCAAGGGAATATGCTTGTTTGCACAGACAGGAGGGAGACTGCAGCCCCGTAGGAGCTGGGAGTTAATAAAGGGGCAGAGGTATCAAAGGACACTCCAGAAATTACAAATAGCATGGCCACAATCATCCAACACTTTGTCAGGCCCAAACCTAGAAGGAAATGAGGAGTTTCACCTCCAGCACAGGCAGGCATGGCTAATCCCTCCACAGTAACCACCTCCCTCAGCATTTTCATACAAGCCTCTGTGAGGTTTGCCTCTTTTTCTCATACCTACCACCAAGAACCAGTGTGTCTATCCTACCGGGCATGGCAGGGAATCCAGGAACCTCAGTTCACACCCAGTCCATGAGCAAGTCCCATCCATCTGCATGGATGTTATTAACAACAGCTGAGACAAATGCAGAGCTCTACAGTCACTGAAGAAGGAATCTAAGGTAAGGAAAAAATAACCTAGCTATTTTAAAAGGCAAACACACTAGAAAAAATCCTCATGTGAGAATGCTCTCCCAAAGAGCAAAATGCTTCATGCGCTAATGTTACAGCATCCATTTAGCTCAGCGTTTTTCATTCTCGTCAACTGCCAGAGCTACTGGACATGGCCAACAGACTGCTTTCAAATTAGAGCAAGCCCAGATAAAACACAAGGAAAAAAAATACCCTGTGAGATTTAGAATATGAAGCGCCGCACAAAGTGGGGAAAAGCGACCACCATATGGTACCAGGAGATGTGTGAGTGGGAGAGTAAAGGATTTTAACTTGTGAAGCACATGTTGAAAGGGGAACAGTTGTTCCTTGCTGTCGAATCCGACACGAAAGCCAATACATTAACATTTTATCTAAAAATAAAGACACGCTCCTCCTGAACATTCCAGCTCAGTCAATTACATGCTGATCGACAGAGCAGTCTACTTGGCAGGACCTGCCTACAGAAGAGGATGATCCCTACATAAATTGAAGGGCAAGGCTGCTCTCTCCCCTCTGGGCTTTTGTTTCAACACAGTGTGACGTACTCATGCATTCTAAAGGGGTTTTCAGCATCAAGAGCTGGTTTTGTGCAGCTGGGATAGGAAGGAGGGGATTAAGCGAGTGCTGGAGAATCGTGGTCTGGCAGGAATAGTGTTGGACTTAAATAGAAAGAGTCAGCTTGTGGGGGTGGATTGTTTGGGGAGGGGGGGGAAGGAGAAGCAATCTATGAAATCAGGGGGAAAGGGGTTGTTGTTAGCCAAGTATGGTGGGAGGACAAAGTGGCCGTACAGCGACATTCGCCTGCAGAGCATGGGGGTGGGAGGGCGGCTAAGAGCAATCTTCACAGTGCAAAGAGGGCATCCTCCGAGCGCTCTTGCTTTTTCCTGCTGGAAGGATTTGTCGGAGGGGTGGGGGCTTCCAGGGGAGGGGATGGCAGATTGGGAACCATCTCCGCCGCTTTGGCTCGCTCTTCTAAAAATTTGTCAAACTCTGCAATGCAAAAAAAAGAAGGAAGACAGGTAAGAACGGGGACTCTACGTTTAGCCCTGGGGACAGAGGTTAGCAAGGTCTGAAATTCCAGCGCCTGGCGTCCCATCGGGCTGTGTTCACAGGCACACATATTTGTACAGCCTGACTTCCTCAGGAAAGGGTACAGACGTCCTTTGAGACACTCTAGCTCAGGCAGCAGAGGGAATCAAACCCACACTACACCATCAGCTGCGACAGAAGCGGCAAACATCATTCCAAAGGGCTGAGCAGCCTGGGGACCCATTCCTGCTGGCACAAACACAGTGCACAGCCAAGAAAGATGGCAGGAAAGCACTTACAGCCGAGAGGGCTCCTCACACCATAAATACGAACTTTTTGCTCTGAAATGCTCTCCTCACGCCTTTCCGAGTGCAGAAGCATTTGCTGGGGAACATCAGGCTGCGAGAAGTCAGCATTTCAGCAGGGATCAAAGCAGATAATTCAGTCTGCGTACTAACCTGAGAATGGCTCATAGCCACAGGCATCTCTGCTTACCTTCACTGGTCACTCCTTCTTCCAGTTCGTCTCCTTTCTGCAATTGGAACAAAAAGGTGTGTGAACACACAGGCAGTGCTTCACCTTCGCTATTATCCTCTATGCACATTTAATGCAACTGGACAGTTTCTACCACTTCTTTCCACATGCTAACTATTTGAGCAGGGTGACCTGGGGAAATCACGCAGCTCCCATGTCGGGAAGCCAATGGTGATTGACATTTCACTGTGCTGCAGAGCAAGAGGATGAGCACTAGAGATGCTTCTGAAGATTGCTCATGGATAGCTAAACTTTCCCCGTTGGACCTGAATGGCAGTCCAGCGCTGTTTCCAGTTCAGACAGTAGGCTTGGTCAAAAACTGAGCTGCATGAGTCACACAAATACTGTACAAGATGCCATCTTTTCTGTCACATGGTCCTTTAAAAAGTCAGGACTGCTGTTTGCATTGTGTCTTCAAATAAAATGCACTTTTAGCTGACAAAGAACACATGCCACAAAATAGCTTGGGGCCAACGTTCCTCCTGTGGGAGTTCACTTTAGATTTCATACAAAAATATAGCAGCTTTCCTGGCATCCATGCTGTACAACGATGAGACTAGGGTGGGCTGGATGAAGGATACTGATGGCCAGTTAGCATCCATGAGATACAAGGGCTGGGATGCCAGGGGGTCAGTGCATTTCTACCAGCTGTGTGCATTTCAACATGTAAATTTCCAATAGTGCTTTTATAAGGAAATTAAAAGTCCAGGGATGTGGCATCCTTGTCAATCTGTCAATATGTTAAAGATGAACGAAAATACTACTTGGAAACCTCATGTTGACCCTGTTTTGAAAAAGAAAAGTATTTGTCCATACCATGGCTTCTTTACCAGGAGAGTGGAAACATACTGATTGGCCTCACAAAGGTTTTTAATGCCTGAGCATTAAAGCCACCTAGCATCTACTAGCTTTCTACCGCACAGAGGTTTCCAAAGGTACACACAGCAGCCACTGCTTCCCATGCAGAGGTACTGTTTCAATGTACCCCCAAAAGGGTGAGGAAATAAATAATGATTAGCTAGCCTAATCTGTAGCTTCCTCAGCTGGGAAGCAGAGAACTGAAATGAACCCTTAACAAAAAAAGGAGGAGGGGAACCCAGAGTGAAAACCAAAAATCCAGTCCAAACTTTCTCAGAGGGCATGTCTATGCTGCACCCACATATGGTCAGGATGGGGACCCAGGTACCCGGGAGAAGGGAAGCCGGTACAGTCACAGCCGCAGTGTGTGTGATCCCCAGGCTTGTTCAGGCATTTACACGGCACTTCTCTGCTCTTTTTGAGCAAGACTGTCTAGTGGATGACAGATATACAGAGCTACCTTGATCTCCCTCCATAAGATCTTATCTCCTGCTAAATTAATTTAAATGGCAAAGACAAAAGTTTATTGTTTAAGCAGAGTGGACATGCTACATTTACTGTAGCTCTTTAACAAAATGAGGCCAGTTTCTAATTACATTTGAAAATGACTGCCTGTACTGAGGCCTGAAAAAACTACCTGCAGCTGAAAACCAGTGACATTTCAAAGACAGCCAGTCAGTCTGCCAAACTCTAACACTGAAACCCAGAATCTGTTTAAGCACTTCAGGCAGCTTTGGAGAGCAGGAGCATTTTCTTCCTTTCAGTACAGTCAGCTCCTCTGGTGCCGGAGCGGAGGGCTGACGTGCTGGAGCATGCCTGCAGTTCTGCTGCCAGAGCTGGGGAGCAGAGCCTGAACCCCACAACTCCTAGCCAGGAGCTGAGCAGGCAATAGCAAGGGGCTGGGGGAGACCTTAAGGAGTAGGGAGTTATCTAGGGACAGTATCTGAAGTCATAAGAAGTAATAGAAGGACATGATCCTTAGGGATATGGTGACCACAAGGAAACAGTTCAGTTCACTAAAGCCATGTTTAAAAGAACAGTCTGAAACACAACCCACCACCGGTCCCCAAAAGGCACTTGGTTAATTTGAGTCAGATGCTTACATTAAAAAAAAAAAAAGACCAGAGTAAATGCGTACTAGCTGTACCACTGCTTAAACCAAATGTGTATTGGTACAGCAAAACAAACTCCAGAATGAAGGCAAAGCTACTTTTAGTTCTGTCTTTTGTTTGCTTGTTTGTTTAATAATTACCAGACAATAATCATTTAGGAGAAACTGAAAGTTATAAACATTGAAGAGAGACTGTTATAAATTTTTATTATTACTATTATGAAACATGTCAAGATTGCTTGCCAATTTAAAAGACACCTCCATTTGAAAGGAATCTAAGCCCTGATCCAGCATCTCTTAAATGCATGCCTCAATGTAAGCATGTACTTAGATCCTGTCAAAGCTAATGCAGCCTTAAACATGTGCTTTAAGTCCAGTGCAGAACACAGGTAAACCTCAGCACATGTTTAAATGCTTTCCTAAACGGGAACCAGAAACACGATTTCTGGAACACATGCTATTCCGTGGTGTTAACATGGAGAAGTGAAAATAAAAAACTCAGAAAAAAACCGTTTTGATTGAATTGCTGAACACGACGCTATCTCCTCCTGCTTAGATATTCCCTTCAAAGGGAAATAAGCTACATGATTTGGAAGTTTCACTGCCTCCCATTACGAGAAGTACCAGTAACTCAGCAATGCATTGAAAGTTATCCATACAAGTGCTATTGCCCATGTGAAAAATGAAAATATAAAGGGTCTCACCAAGTCGGTACTGAGCCACTCCTCAATGTCATCCATGACAGAGGACTGTGCAACAGGGATCTAGGGAGTGCAGCGAGAGAACAGCAAGGCAGGCAAAAACCAAAACACATCCACAATCATGGCCACAGAGCGATGGAAAACGCCAGAAATAAGATTAAAAACAAAACAAAAACAAAGATGTAAGATGTGCTGGAAAAAAAAAGGCAACAAAATATAAATGGCATTTCAAATAAAGAAACACTTGGAAAGGAAATTATGAACAACAAGGCAAAAAAAAACCAGGAGAAAGATTATGGGGAATGACGTGACTTGATGCCAGCGTAAGATGGGTAACTTCTCGACCACATATTAAAACCATCAAGATGGACTGATGATTCTAATCTTGATCGTGAAAAGCTTTTAAGGGTAGAATACTGGATATCAGTTAGGTTTTGAAATGTTAAATTTACCTTTTACTTTTTAAAATGGGTATTAGCCACAGTGAAGGGTTAGCAAAAAGAGGGGCTCAAAGTCTTCAGGCAACGCTCCTATGAAAACAATTTGATTTTCTCCGCAGGTGGAGGCAGGCAGAGCCCAGGGTACACAGTCATGTTTCCTTCCAGATCCTCCTCCCACCACACCACTGAGCCTTGGCAAGCCTCGGCACACCAGTTTAAAGCAAAAGCATCCCGGCTCCCTGGTCCCGCTCCTCTGCCAAAGGTGACCCTCTCGCAGCGGAGGCGGCAGAACCCAACGTGTGCCAGTGCTTAGTGCGGAGTCTCAAAGGTGAAGATGAGGAGGAGGACGGGGCAGCAGCTCCTGGTGAGGGCAGAGGAGGAGAGCACAGCACGTGCTCCTCTCGGCTCCAGCACCAGCAATGCCTTGTAGTGCTCCAGCAAGGCTCGCCGGAGCCTGCCCGTCAGGCCTCCACGGGCAGTTTAACAAGAAGGCATGGAAGGTTTGCCTCTCCTCCCGTGATAAAACCGCTCACGTTACGTTGTGCAATTGCAACAGGCAGCACAGACGCAGCGTGCTGAGTGCTGAGGTGCAGCTATTTCACAAAGCGCTACAAGCAACTGGGTCAGCGAAGGGAAATTACTGCGTATTAGGTGTAGAATTTCCTGACTTAACTACGCTGCTTAAATACACCAGAGGGCTGCAGAAGTAAACAGGAAAACACCACAATAGATCTCGTAAGGACAACCTGAAAAACATTCGGAAAGCAATGTCAGACACGCAGGTTCCAGGCCAGAGCACAGTGGCCGAGCAGCAGGGCTGGCAGATGAGATCTCACGGTGCTGGCGAGGCTCTCCTAGGAAGAAAAAGTGTCAGGGGTTGTCCACAGCTTTGCCTGAAACCTCTCATGGGAAGAAGAGATGAAAGAGGCTCTGCAGATGAATTCGCTGGGAGATGTAGTTTTGTCAGGGACTTCTACTGGAGGAAGATAGACAGATGCTGAATTACAGAGGCAGCAGCACAGACTGATGCTGTTTTGCACAGCTCCTCAAGAAATTTTTCTTCTAATCAAGTGGCCTTTTGCACTGAGGAGGTCAGTTAAGCCCTTGCTTGAGGTGAGGTCTGCTAAGGTGAGTTAGTTGTGTCAAAGGACTGGAAATCCAGGGCTCAATCCAAAGCATCTCCCACAAGAGAGGCACCAGGAAGATGGCTTGGCTC
The DNA here is from genome assembly GCF_026419915.1 of Harpia harpyja. Classification (NCBI taxonomy): domain Eukaryota; kingdom Metazoa; phylum Chordata; class Aves; order Accipitriformes; family Accipitridae; genus Harpia; species Harpia harpyja. The sequence continues at coordinate 3,540,115 of NC_068960.1, read as the reverse complement.
TGACTCTGCAGGTTGCTGGACAAAGTGCACGTGACAGATCCAAGAAGGGTCAGAGGTACAAGTTGTCATTTTGCTTTCAGCTAATACAAGAAGATCCCAAACAGAAAATAAGTTCCTGCAGTTTCCTTTGGAATGGGCCAGATTTAGGATAATCGCCCCTTTTTAATTTGCAAGGGAGAGCTGAATCATGCACGTACAATGCTAACGCAGTGTGCTGAAGCTGCTGCAAGCTGGCCCAGATGGCCATTAATGAGAGGAGGGCTCTGTAGACATCTTCCAACGTGTTCCTTCCCAAGGGCAAGTTGCATCTTGTAGAACTGGCTTGTTAGTTTAACAGCTTTGGAAAATACTGGCTTCAGAGATACAAAGCAATGGATTTATTCAGCCTACAGCAACCTAAAACCTACTGCAGAAGTTTCACTGCTGTCTCTCTCCTGTATTGCTTAATGCTGCAAACAATAAGTAACGCTTTGGAAGGTGTAGCCTTCAGAGCTGTTGGCTAGTTTGCAGCTCAGAAAGGTACTTGCATTTCTTTAACGATAAGAAAATCTGTATGGAGAGGAGGAGGAGAATAGCAGGGTTTTTTTGCTTTTTTGTGAATAAAATAAGAGCAGCTGTTCTAAAAAGCGTGGTGGTACTGTGGTCCCTGTATTAGGAGGAACAGCAATTCAAATCTTGGGTATCCTGAAAACACAACAGATGACTGAGCAAGTATTGGATTCCTGAGAACTGCAGGACTCCTGAGTTTGCAGGAGTCCTCAAAGAACAGCTCAGCAGTATAGGAGTCTGTGCTGTGGTGTTTTGTAAGATTTAAAAAAAAAAAAAGGCGGGGGGGGTAGAAAAAAAAGGAATTCTACTTTCAGACAGACCTACTTTATATAACAAACAAACAAAAACTTCAGAAGTGCAAGAACACTTCTCACAGGTCATATATAAGAAGCAGAGAGAGCTGCAAGATAAACATTTGAGCATGTCAGCCATTTGCTATTCAGCACTGACCTTTTAAAAAACTTCCCCCATCTTCGAGCACACTTGCAGAAGAGCCAAAAGTTTGCATCTATTGCTCCTTCCATGTTCAAACTTCCAATTTACCTTCCTCAGACTGAGCCCCATTTTCCCCATAAAACATGGGTTAAATGTATCAGGTTTAATTTGTTCAAGCATAAAGAGAGGGGAAACTCTCAAGAGTAACTGGAGGTTTTAAAATATTTTAACTATAACATTGTAACATTTATATTTCATTTGAAACTGACCACACACAGAAGTTCATTTTCTGCCAGTCAGTTGTGTATTTGGCAAGTCTCAGCCTTCCAGAAGCCCTAAACTGAAAAACGTGGAGGGGAGTTTTGTTAAAACTAATCCCCTAAAACACAACAGAAGCAATGTAAAAATAAATTAGCTAGTTTACACATTAAAAAAGACAACAGTTTCTGGGAACAAACAGCAGTGGCAGCCACAGACTACATGGAAATGGCTCCAGAATGGGATACCGTCTTGTTAATACTTTGATTATGCAAACACACACCGTCTAGTGAAGCGCTCAATCTTGGCAAGACAGCTCCCTAGATAGTCAGTGTTGGCTGCAAGAGCTGTTTTTGTAACGATATTGTGATTTCTTTTTTAAAAGTCTATACTCTAAGTAAATGAAAATTAAGTCTCAAAATATTTTTGGGTACTTTAAGTAACTGGCTTTAATTAAAAGTTGGGCTTATAGTTCAAATTCCTTTTTTATTTAGTCTTGGAAAATCCTACAAATGGGATCATCTCAACAGTCCTGAAAGGGAAATGGAAAAGGAGGGCTGGGAGAACAAAAACGAGCGTTCAATCCCACAAAACCCACAGGAACCTGGAATTCAAGTTCATACTTATCTAAGTTAGATTGTGTTGGTGTTCTCACTAGCAATCAAAAGCCAAAGAGTATTGCCAATATATTTCCTCAGAAGTCATAAAATCCAATATTCTACCCTTAAAAAGACAGTTTAAGGTTATTATTATCACATTTTATTTCTATTAAAAATGATCCCACTGGAAAAGAAGCAGGTATGAAATGACAATTCAGGTCTCTAGTTGAGCTCATTAATGTTCTTAAAATGTTTAACAAGGTTCATGCTAATTGTTGCTAGACTACTGTCTTGTAGTAGCTTAGTTAATTCCACTTCTTTATAGATGTTTAACAAAGCTGACACCAATACTTGGTTAGCTGCTATTCACTCCCCCCCGTTAGTTAGCAATAGTAAAGAAAGCTCTGTCATTCCTATGGTAGCAGAACGAGAGCGCTGAGATGCACACTAGCAGTCTACTCCAGCTTACTACTACGGTCTTACCATCTATTTAAAGCTGTTGTGATCTCGGAATAGCTGCCTGGCCTCAATATTAGAACACGTTTGACTTTACATGTAAGGATTCAATTAGCTACTTGATTACTTCTAACTGCGTTTACACATCGCATAGATGGGGAAGACAAGAGCTCAGGTGCAGTATGTTCCCCAACACAGCCTGTTGTACCTGTACAACAACCAGCCAATCTGGATCTGATAGACATGTCCAGACAGTGAAAGCCTTCCTTCACATGTGGTATCACATTGTCCTTGTAGACTGCTCCGTAAAATGCCATTGCTGGACAGGTAATGAAACCCACATGGTCTTCAGAACAAGGGAACACACCTGCTTGCCTTCAAAAGAGAGAGGGGTCCTACCACACAGAAGAAATGAGATCTTCACAGGTTTATTTCTCAGTTTGTCCACAATTCAAGCACTTTCGTCTCCAAGAAGATGATGTATTTCAACAGTCTCATGTTACCCAAATAATTTCCACATCTTAGATCCTATCTCTCTGTTGAAGGCATACATAGTGGCATCTCACTTTGTTACTAATTAACATCTCAGCAAAGGTTTCATTTATTCTTTACTCACTTATCTTTACTACAGAGAGGAATCTCCTCTCCAGCCAGGCATGCTGCTGGTGGTCAAGATGCAATGCTGAAAGCTGTTTGTATCACTTTCTGTGAATTCTGGTTCAGTTTCATTCCTCCCCTGCCACTGTCCCAAATAAATAATGTCTGGCCTGACGTAGTGGCTTAAGAAACACCTGCTTCTCACTTTCGTAACAAATACTCATTTGGCCTGTGAGTGGGGTGACAGATTATTCTAACAAATGAATATATTCATGCAAATCTCAATAGCTGCCCAAACTCATGAGAAGGGAACTGGAATTAACCTGCACTAAAACGTGGTGGCCTTGTGCCTAAGAGCTGCTGATACAGACCCTTGTATGACACCTGCATGGTCTAACTTGCAAACCCCCAGACCTTACATTGCAAACAGATCTGGTACTGGAACAGCTCAGCTAACATCCCTAAGTCATGTTTGAACGAGGAACATTTTCTGCAGATATCATTTTGCCTGCGTTAGTTTTGTAGGCAGAGCTGGAATGGATAAAGGTGTGGTTTGTGTCTCTGTGGTCCCAGCATCACCTTGCCAGCAGAACTGAGCTGTAGATTAAGCTGACACAGAAACAACACTGCCAAATTCACTGGGAGAGTACACACGGAGCCCTGAATGAGCCTCACTCTGCAAAGGTGTGTTGGTGAACTGGGATGCACAGAAATGGAGTGGGAAGAACTCAACCCTAAGCTTAAATGTATCGCGGTTTGGAAAGAATGTCAGGTCATGAGGGGTGCGAGTACCACTCTGGCAGGTGGAGACTCTATCAGTGGTCTCAGTGTTGTACAGGCACAGGTAATAGCAATGTCAGCTCACCCCTCTTTTCCCTCTCATCTCAAAAGTACAAAAAGTTACCAAAGAATGTGCACATCAAGTTCATACCTGGGATGCTAGTTATTCCACTGGTATTGCAAATGCTACAAAGTTGTATTAATAAATATGGTTAAGAACTACAGCCAGTTAAGAGAGAAACAGAGTTAATGATTAGTTTAGTTTTATTTTAGGTATTTCTCTCTCATACTTAGCATAAAAACAAGGTGACAGGCTTGTAAGAGCAGCGACTGGCTGAACAGCCAGACCCCCTTCCCTCCCCAAATCCATATGCCTCCATGAATGCTGCAGTATCCTTTTTCCAGACTGAATAACCACAAGCCAATGAACGAATATTGTGTTTGTTTTTTTAATAAAGCAGTGGTGTGAGTGGTGTGAACAGCAGGGGTGCCGATTTCATGCTTCCCTGCTCTTGTAAACAGTGGAAAGGCAAAGAAGAGGAACTAACTCAATCACTGGATTATTCATTATGGATGAACATCTAACAGTGGCATAGTACATCTCTGGCTGCAACAGAGCCACCGAACAGCAAGAGCCTCTGTGAACCACAATCAACAGTATCAGAGGCAAAGCAAGTGCTGCTCACTTTATGGCTTTTCCCTCTCGTGTTACAAGCTGTGGGTCTCTGACAAGCACTGAAATGAAACTCTGGCTCCCAAGGATAGGTACCTACAACTGGGCTTACCCACATCTGCTAGCAGGCACAGAACTGCTTCTGGGTGCTTGCATGGGCAGGCAGACAGGACCGTATACATGCACGTGTCCAATCACTGTGCATGCACAAGCCATGCGAACTTCTGACAAATTCACAAGCTGGCCCTCAGAAATAACCTGGATTAGCCCTAAGCCTAGAAGAATAAATGCAAAGTGTTTCACAGAGTTGGTGCACTTTGATATTGCACACTCTGGATTTTCTCAACCTTAAACTCTCTGGGTTGTTTCTCTTTTTAGGCACTGGGCAGCTCAGTCTGGGACATTCAAGGCTCTCCCTGGAGTGAGGCATTGCCATTCCACAGGCCTCCTGACACCCAGCCCCACAAGCTGCACTGCAAGCGCATGCCAGCCCAAAGAGAATTCTGCACTGCACCTTTCTGAACTCAGCTGCAGTCGGGACTGTCTCAGAGGGACTTTGTACAGTTAGGTCACATTATTGGTACTAATCTCAAACACTTAAAGTGATGGATTACATTGTCCAAAAATACAAAATTGGTCTTAGAACTTGGCTTTAAGGCATAGCTGAGGCTATTTTTTACCTACCTCTGACTTCTGCACTTAAAGCAGACTTTTGAACTTCTCTCTGCAAGCGTGTTGATGAAGGACAACTTCAAACAAGGTCAAAATGTGCACAGATTCAGTGATCTTCAGAAGCTTGACTTTATCAGAGCACTGGCATCACTAGACACGGGAATTAAATCCTTACAGCCAGAAACACGATTGTACCTTTTGGAGTCTGAATCCTAATGTCAGTGGAGTGGAAGATGTCAATCTGGGTAGCAGTTCTCCCATTCCCTTCCTTTCATAAAGAGCTATCCCTACATTACTCAATTCAATTAGGTATGATCCTACAACTTCTGTATGTCTATTACAGACCACAAAGTTAAGCACTACCAGAAGAGGCTGCTTTAAAGACATGTAGAAAGTGTCCTCTTTATGACCAAGATCCATGAGACTTGTGTTTATCCCTTGAAAAGTGGATACTGCATAAATAAATCAAGACAGTATAAGGAACCAATTGGATCCCCAGGCCTCTTCTGAAGGTGATGTGGGATCCTACAAACGATTCAGTCGGTTACAGGCCTTTGTACTATGTAAACCAGAAATTGGTTCAAATCTTTCCCTTTGCCCTGGGTGGGAAATAAACTCCTTGTACTGTCTGATTTCAAGTGGTTCAGTAGGGCAGGACGAGAGGTGAATGGAGGATGGTTATTCTAGGTAAAGGGACTGGGGTGGGCAGTAGGAATCGCTTCACTGGTGAAGTCCTCACCATTCCTTGTGTAATTAGCCACTTGTCTATAGGCTCCATGTCTGAGTTCCCACCTTTACCTCTCCTCTGTGTTGAGAACAGAAAGGTCCATAAAGAGATAAACCACAGCAACAACCCATGATATAGTAATATAACAGCAGCAAGTTAAAAACTTCATATACACATACACACACACAGAGTTGCCTATGGTAGCTTCTGGCAGCAGCTGCATCCCCCTCTGCTGCCTGTCAGCTCTGTCCGTCGAGGTACAGACCTCACCCCAACCTCTGCACTTCCTACAGACAGTTCACAGAATTTTAGCACTTCCTCCATGCTGATAATAAAAAAAAAAAAAAAAAAAAAAAAATCACTGACTAGTAGTGAGGCTGATGTTTGTCATCTTCTTAGAAGAAAAAGTATAGGCTATACAACCTACTAAAATCAGTCAGACTTTACCAGAAACACTAGTATTACACACTGTGGAGTTTCCCTTGTTTACGAAGCTGTGAGCTGCAGCACACCCTACTTACCTCCTTAAGCTCAGCAGACAGACTCTGCCCCAAACTCTAACAGTACGACAGCTCTAATGATGGCGTTGAGCAGGAGGGTAAGTAATGGCAGTTTGCTGCAGTGTTCTGGCAGTCTTTCAAACTGCCCCTCTTGAAGAGCGACAGAGGTTATAAAGGACCGCTGATGCATCCAGTTCCTCTGAGCAGGTTGCAGACTGCATGGCACAGCAACACAAAGACTCTCAAGATGGCTTCTTATCCTTCAGCATCTCATCCCTGAGCCAGGGCCCAGATGCAGAGTCATTTCTAGCTCTGGAGGGGCTTGCTCAGGACCGGCAGAGCACAGTGGTTCCAGCCCACCCACCCTGCCAGAACTGGGCCAGCTCAGCCGAGAGCCACTGGTATGTTTATGTACCTCCATTCAGATACCCATATACGTGGGATACATCTCCTGTCCCCACTATCACATCTTTTATGTCTCATTTCAGTACTTGTGCTGAGAAAAAAAAGGGAGAAATCACTCCAACTTCATCTACTATCTGTGTAACACTAGAGAATTGTTTCTTGGACACCTCTCCTCCCAGTTGTGATCATGCAACAACTCTGTGGCAACAAAAGCAATTCCCAACATGGAAAAGCAATATTAAGAAAACAGTGTATTTTTAGCTTGTCTTGTTTCCAGCTGCTAAATCATATTAAAAGACAGCTAATGCCACGTGATTAGCCATCTCTCTACAGACCATTCTGAGAATGACTACATTAGAAACGTCGGATGTGCTGAATTTTACCACTGGACAACTGTGCTGGAACAAGAAGTGAGTGAAGAACGCGTTGCGAAGCTTTTGGCTCCTCCCTAGAGCTGTTCTTAAATTAGCTCTCTACCCAAATTAACGCGTGTCTTTCATTTACTGAGCACTGCCAGTTTTTTGCTACACATACCGGGGCTGGTAACTTTAGGAGAGTTTAATTTTCATTTCCTTTAAGGAGAGACACCCACAAGCCTCACAACACTTGACAAGAAGCAGTGTTTACCAATTTCTGAAAGACTGCATTTCAAAACAAGCTATTCTGATTACATGATACAGTCATCAGGACCTTTGAAAAGAGGCTGAAAGTCTCTACGACATCTCAGAGCCCAAAGTTCCACAACCCATGAAGCGTTTGCCCAAAAAAACTTTGACCGTCAGATTAGCTTAGACACAGCCCTTTGAACTGACAACACTTTGGGCAGAGCAGCAGCTATGCTGGTGTGAATGACACGTCGCATTGGTGCCTCAAGCAGAATTGGCTGAGAACAAAAGTGTTAATAAATAAGGACATGACCCCATGGCCACTAGGGGAATAGAGCCCCCTTGACCAGTAGCTAAATGCAAGCCTCTTGCATTTAGTTAGCCAGGAACAAAGAGCAGAATCTCAAATCCTTTCCCAGGTCCTGCCAATAACACAGCACAGTGATACTGGGGGCTTGGGTTGTCACACTGGCTTCAGGAATTCCTCTCTCACCCGCTTAATATACTTCTGCCCCTGCCTCCCCATGCTTCCCCCTTTTCCCTCAGTACTGCTGGCATGAATTTTTGTGGGGCCGAGCTTGAAACTGGTCACAGGGCTGACCTGGGTTATAAATTACCCTTTTTGCAGGAGGACAGGGACAGGAACAAGCAGATAGATTTGTGGGGCAGGGGGATGCTCCCTAAGAAATCATTGCTGAAGGCCTGCTACCACTGAACTATGTCCGAAGCAGGCAGGCAGCTGTGATCTGACCCCAGCTGGCTCCGAATGCAAATTCTTCCTGGCTCAGAGCACAAGCTGCCAGGCATGCCAGCTGCCCTGAGCACTCCCATTTCAACTTATGAAAGAACCAGGGCGAGATCAGCCAAGGCATGGGGAGGCAATTCTCAGTGGAGGGAGGCGTGTGCATGCTGCACTGGCTCTCCCATGCTACACTGGCTCTGCCGTGCTCCCTAGTGGTCAGCACAGACCAAAATTAGACTAGGAAAAGGCTCTGAACTTGCACCGTCATCCAAAAACTTACACGCAGCTGAGTACAAAAAAGCAGGACAGTTTTAAAAAGCAGGGTGGTAGAAAGGGGTTAAGGGACGATCTGAAAGCTCTTTTCACTTCTGCCTTCACCAAGGTATGCAGACAAAGCTGGCCAAGCTTGCTCTCTCAAGCATGTTTCTAGCACCAGCTGCTTTGAGGTGACAGCACATGGGCCTCTTCTGCCCACACAAGATAGCAGGAGCCTGCCCTGGGACTGACAGAACAGACTGCGTGCAAGGGCAGTTATGGCAAGGCATGTGAAGCATTAAAAGTCTACATAATTTCTCTCCCTGTACCTTGCATCTGTATCTGAGCACTTAAAGCAAAGTCTAGCAGATTAAGACTGCAACAACTTTCGTAAGCAAAAATGAACCAAACAAATGCACACCAGTGTTCACAAGACATTCCCCACTTATTGTTTTCAGCAGTGATTCCAGTCAAAGAGCTAGACCCCCCAGGCAAGCTGCAAGAACACAGGAGAATTTACTCACTATGATTTTGAAGTCTTTTAGGCTGGTGTGCTAAGTAGCAGCTCTTTAGAGATCATTACTGAGCAAGTACTTGCTCCTAGGTATCAATTTCAAAATAGCCAGTACTAGCATGCTGCTGGAATACATAATGAGAAGTCTCGGTCAAAGCAGCTGCCTAAAGCTTGGATTCCACGCACGGCTTCAGATAACAAAATGCAGAGCAACGACCTACCCCTCCTGTGTTCTGTTTTCGAACATCCAGGGCAGATGCTAGTCCTTTGACAGCCTGTGGATCCTCATACGTCACGCTGAAAGAAAGGAACAACCACAGAACTAGAAGGAAGTCCAGCAGTCACCCATGCAGAACGCACTTGCTACTCTGATTTACACCCCTGGAAATCAGAAAGCACATTCTTTTTCTTAACAAGACTTCAAGTGTACTAAGTGTATTCCAAGAAAAGGAGTGTGCTCTGTATAAAGACCGTCCATCAGTTTCAGTAAGCACGTTGAAGCAAAAAGAGTAAGACTAGCATTATGAAAGGTAGGCAAATAGGTTACAAGGCACCATAAGTGTCTCCTAGAGCTAGCAGGGGACTATGAAAAGAGGCCTGATTACAGATGATGTTTTGCAAAGCTTTGAAGATGACATTTGGAAACCTGACCTTGATGTGTGCATGGGGGGGAGGCAGAGGGAGACTCGAAGACAGATGAAACATAACTAAGCAACTACAGTGAAGCATACAAAGAAATGCACTATTTACAGGGGTTGGATTTGTAAAAAGCTTCTTAAATTGTTATGCAAAAGGAACATGTAGCAGTCAGGTGACAGAAGCAATAGCATCATTTCTGAGAGCACAGTAGTGAATCATGAGGTGAAGCAGATGCCAACACCTGTCCATAAATCAGTTCCTGGGAGGAGCCGCATGTCTGAGCTGGAGGAGCAATTTCTCCTCCAGCATGCTGGCTTCTCCCAAGATCTGAGCACAGCACCCTGAGGCTCTCACCTACACACCGCAGCAAGTCACACTTACATCTTTACTGCCTCGCTGCTGCTCCATTTACACAGCGTACAATCCAAGGAATATATAGCAATCCTCCCTTGTGAAATCATGGACTGATAGGTGCTCCTTGTTCCATTAACTCACAGAAGGAGATAGAGGTGCAGTGTGGGAAGACTAGTTTCGTGCTTCATTTAGCACAAGAGACAGAGGGACCTCCATTAGATCTCTCTGCAATGCATCTCCTTTCTGACTGTACATTAGGGCTCTCAGCCTGAAATCTCTAGTGGTAACGTACGCCTCCACAGTGGAGCACATCTTCTCAACACTGATACTACAGCTAAGGCAGTACCAATAGCTATATTGATAACTGCAAATAAAAGATCCTAATAAATTTGCTGGCTCAAGTTTTCAAGAGCTGGTAAGTTTTTGATAATCTGCTAAGGTCTGAGCTAAACTATTTAACAACATTTATTAGTTTGAGACAAGATATTGATGATGTTCTGACTGCTGGTAGCCACTACATCCTCTAGAATCTGAAACCAGGGGGAGGCAAGAAATAATATATGAAAGAAAAATACCTGAGTGTGTCTTTTACTGAATCTCATTTGACAAGGATCAAAGGATTTCTTAATAAGTGCATAGATTTATTTTATATTAAAATAATTAGACCTGTTAAATGCCCTTGAAAGTGCCAGATTTGCAGCTCTAGAGATGCAAGCCCTATGCATATAAACAAATTAGGGGTAGCATGGCAGCCGGGCAAGCTACACTGCCTTGACAGCCCACAAGAGTCTGACTGCTGGGCCAAAGGGAGAGTTTAACTGGATGGTAATTCTGTTTCCAAGCCCCTGATGACAGTATTCAGTCACCAAAGCATATTCATGACCTTCAGGTGAAGGACCCTTATGCTCCTGTATCTCAAGAACTGGCAGGGTGGATGGGATGAGAAGTCTTTATGAGAGGAAGCATCTGCAGAAATAAAGGCAAGTTCATTTCCAAGTTTCCAGTGAGCTCATTAACTAAGACAGTCAAATAACATTAGTCAGCCAGTCAGCTCTGCCCAGCAGCAGGAACTTCTCCGCTCGCCCGTACTAATAATGACCAACAGGGTAGGGATTGGATTAAAAGCACAAAAACATACACCAAAACGACTTTTTTAGTCAAGAAGTTTCAGATTTATGCCCTTAGACAACAGCAATGCCGTGACTCAAACAGCGCTAAAGACAAACTCCAACATACTTCTTTCGCTGCTCAGCCAAGGAACTGCCTCTTGTCTGTGCAAACATGTCGAAGTCATCACGAGGATTACAGTGTTGTAGAGAGCTGAGTGTGCCACTGACGCTGTTTGTACCCAAGTCTGCAACCAGAGGCAAAAAAAGTGAACCAATGAAATAGCAAACCATATGGAAGCACCACTGCCATGACTGTATAGGTTACAGAGGAAGTCATTAACAATACAGGGCAGCTATAGATATCATCTAGTTAACAGTTGCAGCACTGAGCACAGTTCTGTCCAGAAGAGGCTGGAGGCTGCTAATCATGCATTTCTTAAAAGACAAATGTAGAGATTGTCTTATTGCTCCTGGAAGCACCACACCCTAAGTACTCCATCGAGAAGCCAGCATTTGGGAATTGGTGTGCACCTGCTGCCAATCTGATTCTGAGATATTTACTATTCATTAACATGGTCCAAAATTTTGGCATGGATACTAGTCTTCTCCACAATGTTGTCTCTCACTTATTGACTGTGAAACCAGCAGTTTCAAATCAAGTGATAATGATATTGGCACAGTGCTGAAAGAGGTGAAGAACCTTCACTCAAATCAAGTGATCCTATCTAGCAATCTTTGGTTTGATTTAATGTAAACCACCTAACAGTTTCATAAAAACTTTCATCCAAAGATTTCAAATATTATTTGTAGAAGTGAAACCAAGAACATTCACCAGACTGATTTCATGGAGAGCTATACCTAAGCAGAAATTAAAGTAGTAATACAAGTTTTACCATGAACAAGAACCTGCACCCTTTCCTTCAGTCTCCCCTTTGGTTAATAAATCCCTCCCTTTGTGCCAGGGTGGTTCCCAATTACAGATCGCTACAGTGCAAGGGAGTGGGAAAGTCCTCCTAATCCTACAACACACATACCAAACCTTCCAAAGGCTACATGGCAACATTAATCAGGTGGAGGAGACCCAAGGGGAGCAGAAACTCCCTGACCCACAAGTGAAAAATGGCTCCTCATAAATTCCAACAGCCCACTGTGATAAGGGCTTGTACTGGGTGTTCAGGTCGGTCACAGGGACCTCAGCAACCGCTCAGACTTGCTCCCACAGTCACACACCTGGATTGCCTAGCAGCCCCTGCATGCTGTTCAAGACCCACAGACTGGTTAGGCTTGAAAAAGTCCACGCATTGCAGCCTCATGTTCATCCGCACTATTTAGACCAGGTACTCACCAAGCCCTGCAAGCTGTGAAGAAAGTGAAGACGGGGGTGCTGAGTTTCCGACCATGGGGCTTACTACAGCTGGAGAGCCAGGACCCAAATCTATTAAGTTATCTTCTGTCACCTCATTCAGTACCTGTTGGGACACAAGAAACACAGCAAGTTACACGTGCCAGAGATTTCTTCTTGCAGTGCAACATGAAACACCAAAAAATAATGGGCACTTCCTAAAAAGATCTCTCTTGCATATTGCCAAATGGACCAGTCTCTTGGATACTACAATGATGAGTGCAGAATAAAAAGGGTCAGCCACCAAAAAAATCTCAGTTTGACTGCTTAGCACAGCAGGAAGCTCTCCTGGAGGTCATCTACATCTCTTCAGATTTAGCTAATGTGTCTGTGTTCTCCACCTCTTTTAGCACCAGACCAACATCAGATCTAAGTCAAACTGAATTTAGTATCATCTTCCACATTAGGTGTAAACTGTTTTCAGAAACATAACTTCTTTGTCATGACTAAAGTTAGAATGCAGAGCCTGTGCTGAAGTTTGCATCACACAGCAGTAGAAGAGGCAATCAAACAGGCAAAGTAAATAGAGGAAATGGTTAGAAGAATGCAGAATAGAAAATGTAATAGTGTCACACACTAATTCATCATGAACCCAGATCTTGAACACTATAAACCGACTATAAAATAGTTTTCATTGAACGAATAATTAGAACTGTAACTCTGCAGCTTGGAAAGGGGCTGCTGAAAAAGGAGATGAGAGAGGTTCTTAAAATTATGAGTGGCATGAAGAAAATTAACCTGAACAGCGGTATTGTAAGACACAGTGAAGAAGAATTAGGTGGAGCAAATAAAAATTATTAAGTGGCTCAATCAAATGTAAACAGAATATTTATTACATATAAATACCCACATAAATATGTAAAAATGTGTAGTGAAACTGTGGGACTCACTGCTTAAGGACACTGTGAATTCCTAAAGTCCACATGGACTCCAAAACAATCAAAAAAGTTAATAGAGCAAAGAAAATCCATCAAGGATTGCGAACACAGAGATGTTTTAGTGTAATGTCTTCCTGAGCTAAAAGTTGTCACTTGCGGTTTGCCACATTCTTGCGCTCTTTTCGTGGTATCCACTATTAGCCACTACAGGCAGGACACAGGGCTGGACAGGTAAAAAGGGATACTACTGATATTAGTACGGCTAGTATGGTGTAATTGCTGATAAAATAAATGGAGCGATGTACTTACTCCATTGCTGGCATTTTGTGTTGAACGTCCCGATCTGTATCGTTCAAATCTGTTTAAAAAAAACCAAAAAACCAACATGGACTATCAAAGCCACCAATAAACAATCAAAAACACGAGTTTATAACAAAGCCATGACATGCTTGCCACTGAACTTAGTTTTCTTTGGTTCAAGAGGGAACCCTGAGAGCTTTAAGTCCAAGCCAGGAAAAAGGGAGAACAGTTGCAGAAGTTGCATTCTTGGCAAATATTAAGTTGACTAATCTGATCTTGCAGCACACACATGCCTGAAAAGCACTGTAGGATTTGTCTTTGGGTTTTTTGTTTGTTTGTTTGTTTCCATTAAGTGCTTTGTGATAGACTATTCTGTTAGCCAAGGGACAGAAAGAATTGCAGCAAGATTGATGCTCCCAGCTAAGTTGAGCACCGCAGCGAGTCTTAACTCCCACTTAACAGCTCCCCCTTGCTGCAATACATGTAAATTAGAAGCCATATGCATGCTAGCACAGTACTACCCAGGCAGCACATGTATAGAGAAACAACGATTAGCAGATTAATTTCATAAAACATTCCGGGTCAGCTCAAAGATCGTCAGAACCAATGTTCAAATAGGTTGGTACTTTCCAAGAATGAAAAGTAATGACGTTGGATAAAAATCCTCATACTTCTTAGGGGAAGAAGTCTGGCTAGTCAAGATCTGGTCTCTTCTCTACTCCTTCCCCAACCAGCTGTGCATATGGGGTCGCAAACCTAAACGACGCTTTTGTGAACTCAAAAAAGCAGAGGGAACTACCTCCTCCCAAGGCCCATCTGAGGCCAGTCTGATCTCCTTCCTTACCAGGAAAAGCACTGTGATTTCTCAGAGGCTAGAATTTTTCCTCATTTAAAAGTAGTTTCATGTGTAACCTCTCTTTTCAGTAAAAAAACCCATAATATTGATAATAATAATAATCCTGTGGGTTTTCGCCCAGATGGACAAAATACAACTGGGAATCTCAAGCAAACTAAAATGTTTTCTTAATGTAACAGAGGAAAATGCAAACTTAAAAGGCAGCAAAACCAAATTCAGGCCCAAATTTCAATTTTAGGAAACTGTGGGTGTCTACTATTACTGGAAATGCAGCTCCCTTAGCTGGAAACCTAAGACACCTCCTACCTCATATTTCTCACCAAAAGGCTTATGAGCCACACGTTCGTTTACATCCAAAGCTTCACAGTGAAGGCCAGAGCTCCTGCTTGAGTCACTGACAGAGCTCGGCACCCATACTAGAAATCAGCGTGATGAATGTGGAGCTTTTGGAATAGCAGAGAAGGAACTGGAATTTATTGAAATGCTCAGACCAGTGCAGCTATTCTACCACAAATAGCTTGCTAACATCACTCAGCTCACCTTTCAGTGTATAATGACTACAAACACATTAGCCCCAGTCAGCAAAGGCGCAGATGGAGGAAAATAGAAAAAATACTAAGGCTGACCAGACTAAGCTTTAGTGACAGTTACACTCTGCCACTTGTAGAATCATGCTCGTGCATGAAACACATACCATTCCACATAAAAAGCCAGCATTTGTTTCAAAGTTTGCCCCGATCTCCTCTGAACAACTAAATCAAAGACAAAAATCGAGGCCACTGAGTCTACTTTCCAGCCTTTGCCATGACAGCATAGATTCACAGATCTAGAGTCTAATTTATTTTTAAAGGCTTGAGAAACAAAGCCCTGTGCTAAGAGCAAGTAACAAAGGGTACTCTTTAGTGCCTCACTCCCCAGGCCTGTCATTAAGGGGAAGATTAAACTTTCCCAAGACTGCTCTATCACGTGTCACCTACTGCAGCAGATGTGGCTGACAGCGCCTTTGTCTAACATGTCGAAAGTCCTGTGACCCAAGTCCCGCCCCTGGGGATGATTCCCACAGACCAACTCTTCAAAACCTCAGCTCTGCGCAAGACAGGCTTTTTTCAAGATTTTAAGTGTTACTTAAAAACAAAACCCTTACATGCATGACGGTCACGCCCACCTCAGACAGCTCCCTTTGCACCAGTACTGGAACTAGAAAGCTCAGAGATCAGAAGACAGAGCTCACGGGAGCCTCCCTAAGCCAGGAAGCAGCACAAGCATTTGTGCAGAGCCCAGGCTAGCAAGTGGAACTAGCAACTGTGGCTATGCTATTTTCAGTCCCAAGTCCCTACATCTGTACAGCACCGCACAACAGGGACTTGCAGACTCAAGTCTCTGCTAGTTCAGAGAGTTTTGCACAAGGTTGTCCTGCATTTTACGGATATGCCCCACAAAAATTCAATGGCTAGGACAAAAAAAAAATAAATCATAGTATTGGAGGAAACAACAGAAACAGGAATGTTACCATAAAAGACTGTAAAAGCTTTCTGTGGTTTGGTTCTCTGCATTTTGTTATGTTGGACCATTGGCCCAGATGGCAAACTCTTGTCAACTGACCTATTTTACACTTAAGTGAAAACCCAGAATGAATGTAAATAGTTAATGGAAAAGGTGCCCCACCTTTCGTATCGGAGGAAGACGTTATTTAAATCATCATTCACATGCAGCAGCTCCTCTGTGACTTCTTCATTGGACACTCGTGAGATAAGCTCCACGATTCTCTGCTGCATAGCTCTACAGGTTCGGTTCAGTTCCTAGGAGGAATGCATTGTGCACACGCATTCTGATAAGCAGCTAGCAATAAGTAGATTTAGTTGAGCTCTGTTCACAGCCAAACATATCCCCCAGCTGAGAAACACTAAGACAAGTCTATCTTTGCATGATTAAATGTCACCCAAAAGCACATCTAATCAAACATGCCCTTCAAGAGACGATGGCATAAAACCTTGAGAGCTTATTTACAAATCAACATCCTGATTCTTCTTTAACTCTGAGCACTTCAGAAAATAAATATCTGTATTTTAGTTATCTGTTTTAAGAATAAAACATGTTAATACAACAGCTTTCCAGAAGAGAGCTTTCAAGGAAAATTCAATCTGCTCTATTTGGCAGTATCATCCTTAAAAACTAAAAGATGCACATGGTGGAACAAGTAGGGAAAAAAAGTTCATCAGGGCTACCACAAGTAGCTAAGTGTGTGCTAGGAAGAGAAGTGTTGGGGACACAGAACTTACCAACTACGGAGAACATGAGGGTGAACACAAAGCAAGGAGCAGGAGCAGGAAAAGATGAGCACACCATACATACTTCAGTACTGAACTATACACAGAAACATTCCTTTCAACTGAGCAAGTCCACAGACAAGAGACTGCAAAAAGGCAGTGGGGAGTTTCAGAAGAAAATTTTAAAGAATATAGAGTAAGGGCATTTATTTAGAAGTCTCTCGTGCCAAGAAATCTAGATTTGAGTTTGCCTAAACCAGGAGTTCTGATGCTTCCAGGACATCTCTTCCATCACCAATTACTTAGCAGAATTCTTTACTCCTGAAAGGCCTCAAGACCAAAGGTCAAAACTGGTCTGTTGAGGAGGAACTACAAGAAGAAATGTGACATATGGCATGGCGCCACTGATTAGGCCCACGGTTTTACTTCAATAAGCACTGACATTTCAACTAAAGCATGTCCCTCTGTCATCTTCTCCCCCCCCCCCAGCTCCACTTCACAGCAAAAATTCAGCACTAAACAAGGATGACTTGTTGGTACACAACCTTCGGGATGAAAGCAAAAATGTGTTTGTTTTCCTTGCTTGGTCTGACATCCTAAGCTCTGGATAAATTTCACCTAGTGCAATCCAGCTGCCTTAACAGCTTGAGGAATGTGTTCTCCAATGTCAGTTTTGATCCCATCACTTGAGAAGCAGATTGTGACATTTCAGAGGTTTGTTTGCTGCCTTTCTGAGAGGGCTGACAGTACCTATCTATTCTGCTCAGAGCTGGCTCTCTAGCAAGCTGTTTACATTTGATTGTTAGAGAAAATGTCAGGAATTATTTAAGGAGGAGGGCTATATAAACCTCAAAGCAAGGAGTCCTTGCATGCAGCAACCGGCTCACAGCTTTCAAAAGACTAACCATCCTTTGTGATCAAAAATGGTTTCTCCCCAGCTCTGTGATTCAGATTTAGGATGCATCAGTCAAAGAAGGGAACCAGTTGGAATAAAGAATCGTTGCTGTCACTCCATTTTATGATCAAGTTCTTTCACCTTAAAGCTATGCTGTAAGGTTACACTGTCAAGATGTTAGTAGTTGTTTCTGAATGTAAGCAAACTGTTCTACACTGTTCTGGTCTGTTGTGGTTTCCTGGAAGCTTCTTTTGTTTTGAGCAGTCCGACCCAAATGGGCAGTAACTGAAAGGCTCTTTATTGCAAAGCCTCTCATTAGCTGCCATGATGACTCCGAGACAAACACACAATACCACTGCATGGGAGAGACCAGTTTTTGGATGGATTTCAGACTCTGATGTATCACAGAGAGCAATTCCCTGCCTTCCTCCAAATGTACTGCCGTGGGAGCCCATCCTCCCTGCTGGAGGATCAAAACAGAAGCCTCTTTCTAAGCTATGGAAAGGCAAATACCATGTTAAGGGCAGCAGCTGGAATGCTAGATCACAGTATCCCTCATCTGTATTGCATGTGGTACTGTATTACTTTCCTCAGCCAAAAGGCCACTCTGCCACTACTGGCCTAGGGAAGCAGTTATGAAGCCTGAGACATAAGCTCAACTTACACCATTTTACCTCTTGACATAATAAATGCTGCACTGGATTGAGACTTTCCAGCAAAGAAATCCCTTCTGATTACGGAGTCTAACCCTCCAGACAGCATGAAACTTCGCCTGAGCACCTGCCTTAAGACACTACCTTCAGGAGAAGCTACAGCACATCTTCTGGAAAGACAGTTAGTTCATACATAAGATTTCAAGTGGCAGAGAATCCACAGACCCTTGGCAATATTTAGTCCAGCTGGAACCATGGAGTGTTTTTTTCCTGCATAGTGACTGGGAATGTTTTGACACTGTATGAGTGATGATGGAGGAAGTAAAAGAAGCAGAAATGCTCAGGGCTTACAGAGCCTATGGCAATTCTAAGCTGCTTTGTGGTAAAGGAGACTTTATATTCAACATTGGGAAAAATTTCTAACTACATGGAGAAGAAAGCATTAGAACAAGTTTCAAGGGAAGTTAGGAAATCCTTGTCACTGGAAGCTTTAACAAATGAGTAACATCAAGTGATGAGACTAACCAGGGTCAAGCACAACCCACATTCATTATGTAAACCAAACAAACCAAGGCAGTGAAGTAAACTACAACAAAAACCACATCCTCCAGAGAAACTCAAGCACAGCAATGATCAGAATCATATTTGCTAGAAAACTTACCTGGAGTAACTCAAGGTCTGAGGAATCCTCTTGTCCAGGTACCATTTCTGTCAGCATTTCAGACATCACTTTTGTATTCCCACGAACAATATCCAGTTCACTGCGCAGCCGGGCAATCTACATTGGGGTAAAAAGACAGCAAAATACTGCACAATCTTTTGGTTTAAGCAGATCATTTTCAAGAACTGACTTTGTGATACCTCTGGTTCTGTCTGACTAGATATCTAAGGCCCCAGATATTCTAGCAGGGAAAAAAAAAAGTAAAGATAAAAAGTTTACCCAGGAGAGAATTTTAGAAAAACAAAACAAAAAGAAAAGAACTTTGTAGAACCACTTACTATCATCACAAACCCAGATGTGCTATGCGTGTATGGAAGGGAAGCAATTGAAAACAGCAGCTAAAAACAGACCTCAGTTGCAGTACACCTTGCGTGCCTCACTGAAGCGTGGGGAAAGATGTACAAATGTTGATCAGGATCTTTGGCTCTGAAGTTATTATTTTTGCAGAGAGAAAAGATGATCCTATATTAGGGCATTACGGATGCAGACTTAACTCCCTGTTAGAAAGACTTCCTGCATCTGCAAGACATTCTGTGCCTTTAAAGGAGGGGGGCTAATGATAATAACTGCTAACCTACTGCACAACCGTGGAGTGGACTGGTACATCAGATTGTGAGGTTTTGTAACTGCTGCCATTAGGAGGCCATACATACAAATCTAAAGCCTAGATTTTACAGTATAATAGGAGGAAAGATTACTAAGTAGAACCAGACCTAGGAGGCAATCAAAGTCAAAAGAGTTAAAATGAAAGTTCCTCTGCAAATTGGTTTCTAATTTGATCTGTTGAAAGAGTCTCACTCAAAAGAATCATCATCCCAATACCTGTTCAGAATTAGCAGTGATGGGACCAGTCACATTCAAAGCTGGGGCCTGAGGAGCAGAATACGCCGTTGGAGAGGATGAAGAGTAAGAACTGGTGCTCATCCTTTGCTGAGACTGTGAATTGTGCATATTTGCTGCAGGATCAACTTCAGGAACACTCTGCCACATCAGAAAGACAAGAGTTCAAAAGCTGAATTGTGACAGCACTTGCTTTGTCAGCAGCCTCAGCCCAAATATGCTCAAATATAGAACATAATTGCACCTTGTGGAAAAGGTCAGTGTAGTTATGAGAACAGACTGGCGGGCCAGCCCATAAACAGACAGCTGCAACAAAAATGCATGCCCATCACTTTTGACCCAACCCACATGCATTTAAGTCAATTTATCTGTACAAGAAAAGTGAGAAGCAAAATAAAAACAAGAGCCAAAGATAAATAATTATAAATTATTTAAAACTAGGAATTAAGTTGCAGGCTTACAAAAAATGATGTGATACTGAATTTAATTAATCTTGACACACGAATTGTAATCTTTCAGTCCTTGATCACTTGCATTTACCACTTCAAAGATTCATTAACTTTGGTTTTCAGAGTGAATAATCAGAACACCTGTGATCATTAAGTTCCCTCCTAGCAGCAGTTCTGCCAACTTTCCAGACCTAACTTTTCAGAGGTGTAAAGATCTCACATTACCATGGGATCAGTGACAGATTCAGACTCTGTACACCTTTAAAAGACAGGCAGGCCTTGGTTCAGGCTTATCACCAACAGAAACAACCATATTTTTGAGCAAAAGAAGTAAATCTCAATCATGTATCCTGCTGGACTTTCTCTGAACAAATTAGTTGCACTTGTCTGGTGGTTTTGTGGTACAAGACAAGTGTACAAACCTCCTCCAAACTTTTATTTTCTCAGACTGATGTTTGACTCAAGGGAGGAGATACCATTAGCTTATCAGCCTGACAAATGCAGCTGTATTATACTTCTCTTACATGCCCTTTCACTACTAAAAAAGTCCTCCCAGGAGAGAGAAAATAGGCCAAATTCAGAGAAACAGGAGGGGGAAGAAGAGTAGTTATCCAACTATTTAGACATCTTGGGAAAATACCCCTGGAATCGCAATGCTGCAGCTTACCCTCTGTGGTGTGTGTATTGGAGACAGAGCATCAAGATCTGCCATGGGAAACTCTATGCCTTTCCTCTTGAGTTCTTCATAAATATGCACTACTCCAGTTAAATCAGGGCTACTTCGAAAGGCATCAGCCCAAGCCTGGAAAACATGAGGGATTATCCATAGACCTTTCAAACGAAGTTCCAGCTCCACCCTGATCTCAGATACTGACTACAAAAGCTTTCATGTATTTCAGCTTCAAAGGGAAGCTGTAATCATTAGACCTTGTCTAAAAGATCCTGCAAATATTATTAAGACAGTCACATACACATTTTATTCAAATATAAAATAGACACGACCCCAGCGCACAGTAGCAATGTCTAGTCCCTGACATCATCAAAATCTGTAAATGCAAATGAAAGCCTCTTCCAATCTCCTCTACTTAGCAGTGATTGCATGCTCATCTTTTCTGGCAAATTCTATGGCCAATGACCCGCCAGAAAAAGTCTGTGTGAAAGATTAAATTGATCTAAGCAAAATTCATAAAGTCATACAATAATCTTAGGTAATCTCAATTTACTTTGTGAAAAATCCTCATTTGTTGCCAAAGAAAACACACAGCTGTCAAGTTTTCTTCAGTATTTTATTTGGATCAAACTTAAATAAAAAAGGTAGTTGCTGAGGTTCTTATATTGTGAAACATGCAGTCCCATGAGCAGCACAACTAATGAAGCCTGGATTCTTTCAGAGCATATCCAACATTTAGACACCCCAGTGTGTCAGAAGGAACAAGTTTAAAGGGAGAATTTCCCACAGCCAGAACACTCATAATATCTCTCTCGCATGAATTCTCTGGTGCCTAAAAAGACTTCAATTCACATTTGAGCTTTTTCTTCAGTGGGAGCACTAAGTGTTTCTCTTTGCTAGCCAGCCTCCTGTACTCATGAAGTTGCTAGGAGAGTAATATCTTGAAAGCTTCTACCCTCTTTCACTTTTGCTGGAAATTAGCCAAGTATTAAAAATTTAGAGGAAGGAAAAATTGAAATATTATGACTCAATTAAAAATGAAGCATTCCACAACCCCCCACATATGTGAGTATCAGGGTGCTGGATCCAGAACTACTGCGAGACATGTGTGTGGGCTCTGAACTTAATTCATTTAGTCATCACTTTTACACTAGTTCTTTGACTATTTTTACTTTAAAAGCTGTTTTTAACCACTTTTTATATTTGAGAGAAATCAAAGATAGCAAAGCAAGATAAGAAATAATATTAATATTTAACTTACACTCCTATTCTATTCGATTTTAAGAAAGAGCATTTCCTACCCCACTCCTATTCTATTCGATTTTAAGAAAGAGCATTTCCTACCCTATATGCCCAGGAGACAATCCATTATCAGTTGCAAGCTAACAATTCTGGGTTTGCTTCTCAGCTTTGTTAAGAGTAAATTAACTGCATCAACTTTCTGATGCAGTGCAAGTCCAAACAGCCCTATTTGAGCCAGAGAAAACAGCTCCAACTGCAAAGAGCCATTCTGTTTCCTTGGAACTGACCTTCCAAACCATCCCTAACTCTGACGGAGGTATTGGCTGTACAAGTAACTCTACCCTTGCACTTTCTCTGCATTTTCAATTTACGTAAGTCATGTGAATTATGCTTCTACATAATGGTACTCCCCACTTCAACTCTATTTGCAAGTAAGAGTGAAAAATGTTAGGCAAGGGATGGTCTATTTAATAATCACTTAAAATAAACTGAGAGGCAAAAGTATGCTGCGTTGCTACCCCCAAATTTTAATGAGGCTTGTTTGTCCAGGAGGATGTACTAACGCATCCTCTTTCACTGGCTTCCTATAGATTTTGTTGTAGGCTCTAATGACAGTGAACTCACTTCATTTGCACTCTACCTTTTTAATATATTCTCTCTTCTGCAATTCTCTTTACTGGAGAAAGGAGACACTTTCATTTGTATTCTTCTTCTGCCTGAGCTGGCAGCATTATCTACATTAGTGTGTCTCTCAGAGGTCACAAGCAGGACTGGGCGCTATTGTCCGAAGTGCTGTCTACACACATTGTAAGACAATCCCTGTCCTAGACAGCTTACAATTCAACTAGGCAAAAGTAATATTAGCTCTACTTTATGGATAAGGAGCTACACACAGACCTTAGGAGACTTGCCTATTGTCCAAACAATTGTATGACAGAGGTGAGATTGAATTCATATCTTCTAAGATTTTGGGCCAGACTATCAAAGGTAGATACTTAAGGATGCTGCTGTATAAATCCCACTTGGCACCTCAGTGTGCCCAAACAGGTTAATTAAATACCATTGCAAATCTGGCCCCTAAATCAGTGATCATCCCAAGACAATTTTTCCAGTGTCAGACACTCTTTAACACATGTACCCTCAAAAGAATTTGCCATGCCATGCCATGCTTCATCTTTGATGACAGTGCTCAGCTACTGGGCAGCGAGGTGGTATGAACTCTGAGGTGATATGCAAGTTCTTACCACAGGCACAGCAATAAGGAATATTTCCAAGGCCTTTTAGCAAGGTGAAGAAGGAAGGATAAGCAGTATGTAATACATGCTAATTTACGTACACTGGGAAATAGGTTGAGAAAGTGAGACACATGATGCTCAACATCTCAGAACAGTCAAATCTCCAGATAAGAAATTGGATGGCAGCTTCATCTACCCTTGCTATGGAAAGGCCCAGGAGTACAAGAGCTGTGTGGCTGAAGACATAGACTGTTTGTACAGCTTTTTTCCATGCTTCCAAGTGCTATTAATCCTCTCATTTCTATTCTTATTAATTCCCTGCTATCAAATGGTAAAAAGCCTACAGAAGGGGATAAATGTAATGTTAGTGGAGCAGAGCTGAGAAGAGATCAGCCCCCTGGAACGGAGTTAACTCCAACTGCAGGGAGCTCTAAAGAGCAAAGTCTAAGCTGAGCGAAGTGGTCATGACGTATGGGATATTTTGGGTATGCATGTCCATAGGGCACCTGAGATGAGTGACTGCAATCCCTTTTCCAAACTTGTCAGGCAATCTGGAAAACAAAGTCCCCTACCACCTCCAGCTAAAGACACACTAACAGAACCCACCCACAGGCAACTTTCATAATTCTCAGGCTTCTTATACCAAAAGGCATTTAGTACCCAGAGTGAGCCTTTTAGCTCTACTGCACTAAGTCTATTCAGATAAAGCTGTTTAATACACTCGGGCAACGACTGCGGCTTTTTGGTTATGTTACAAACACTTCCATCTTAGTTGCATTGATGACTGGAAATCCACTTAAATTCAGGACCCAGAGTAATCAACATCCTCTTAAAACACTGTAGCAAACAGTATGGAAACACACACAGTTTCTCTTTACAGGACAATATTTAACCTCATTTCCTGGTCACTGCATGCATCAGCTCTCCCACCAAAGCAGGCAGACATCCGAGGGCTCAGTCAGATGCACAAGAATTGCTTTTAATAATTTCATTAATGTTGTGCTATTTTTTTAAAAGCCTTGAGATTAGAGACCAGAAATAAAGGGGCCCCACAGACGCCAATGCAATGCCCACCTAATTCCCCCACCCAGCATATTTCCTGTTCAGAAATCACTTATTTACGTTGTCATGCTCTAACAATGTCCTATCTGTGTATCCAAATAACAAATAAACCAGCAGAAACTCAATTGCATGCTTTGCCACAAAAATCAGAAGTATATTTGGAAAACTATGCTGCACATTTGTGAATACCTTCCCACAAGAAACACTGCAGCAGGTTTATATCATTTTAAATACGCAGTGTCTTTTAGTCTCTGGTGTATGCAATAGCCTGTAGGAGCTTAGTGATAAAGCTTCCTATAATTGTCAGATTTCCTCCAGGCAGGCACCAATGTTTCCTCATGTGTTGCTAATGGTTTGTGGAATTAACATGGCTGTTTATTGTCACGCTGCACAGAGAAGAAAAGGGGCAGACAGGCCTACGTCTGAACTTCTCCACTGCAGGCAAGGAACTGACAGTGCACTTTTACTGCACAATAACCAGAGAAAAGACACCAAAAACATTTTAATTCCTATATGGTCATTTACTTTTCTATAACCATCTTTAAAAGGAATTCAGAATGCTTTCTAATGGAGGAAAACAGCTCCATTTTACGGTCAGGGAAACAGACACAGAAAGGTAAGTGTTCTGCAACTGACAGTGAAAGTGTGATCCTCTAAAATTTCTTGGCCTCGATGACAAGCCCATCACAGAAGCAAGTCTCCAGCTTCTAGATTTGACTGTTAAATTGCAAAGCCATCCATTTATCTTTTATTAAGTCCTCTTGTTTTAGAGTACATTGGTACCTCTAACTAGAATCCAGACATTTCTCCCTGGATAAAGTATCTATGCATGTGCATGTCTGCTCTTCCCTGCCAATCTGGATATACTGTTTGTTTTTACGTATAAAAAACTTGCCACGTTTTTAATGATGACAGCATGTTTAGTGATGCGTAGCACTGAAGCAGACAGTCCTTATTTCAGGCAGCAACATATGGAAGCAGAGACAAGCTGTGTACCTGAATCAGTGCTAGTACTTTATCCTGTACAATAGTGGGGGGATTATTCTTGGGCGAGATGATTTTCACCAGAACACCATCTATGAAGTCACGGTTTGCCACTAAGACGTGAAAGCGATGGCCACAGTTCTTCACACAGGTCTCCAACACCTACACACACAAAAAAACCCATTCATTGTTGGAGCAAAGCTTGATCACACACACAGCACCTATGTGGTTCGTTTCTGATTTTGGTTTTGTCTTTTTTTTTTAATTTTAAAACTTTTGATGGGAGGGAGAGAAGACAGAGGAGAAATTACACTTATACTCTTAATTCTTCTTTTCTTCCCCAATTTTACCAAAAAGCTTACTTTTCTACACACACATTTAGATGTACCTCACCCACCATTAACATATTGGGGACTTTTGTGATCTACCTTTGCCTGTGTTCAAGGTAAAGACATACAGTTTCTTCCTCTTCAAGTCAGAACTTTCCAACCTGTGCAGCTGAACAGCTAAGTACACGGCATCACATCAAGAGGAGGTAAGACAGAGGACATCCTGTCACAGTGAGATATTATCGTGCTGTGGCACTCCACCATTTTCTATGTACCTGGAACACAGCTGGACCCAGCTGCTCTGAGGTTGTTTTAAGCCATGTTTTAGAGTTGAGAATTCAGGTGAATGATCTTCACTCATTCAAAACACTCCCTTGTGAATGTTCTGACAGGTTATACTTTGACACATTTTCCCCCTGCAACCTAGCTAGAGGCACCTTCCAGTTGCTATTCAACTGCCATGGAAGAACAGCTGTTGATTTTTCTCTGAAGAACATGATTAGCATGGAGATAAATCCAATGCGTCACTTCTCCTTACAGCCATGCCTAATAACCACTGTGACTCTGTATCTGAGGAGTCTGTAATTACTCTCCTACTTCAGCTACTTTCATCAGCCCTGATGACATGGACTCATTCCTGATGAATTTTGCTCTTTCCTGCACAATGGATAATCTCATGGTTTGGTCTTTGGTAATCTGTCAAAATGACAATCCAGGATAGGAAATGGCAAGAAGACAGAAAGTACAGTTATGCTTCGTCAGGGAGATGCAACAAGAGCTGTGTGAAAGAATCATACAGATCACCTACCCACAGGAGTATAACTTGATCTAGTTACTGCTGCTCATTCTTCAGACTGCTGCTGTGCAGAGCCTGCCCAGCACCACATGTTCAGGAGTGCTGCATTACCCAGGAAACCCCTAGCTAAAGTCATCAGTAGGAAAGGTCACTGGCAAATTATCTCACACCTTACCAGTGCTGCCTAAATGCACAGAATATAATTTACACTTTATTAAGTGAAATTAGATCAGCATAAATTAACACGAGTCTCCTACACAGATCCATTCACAAGGGTAATTGTGAATCAGCTACTTATGAAGCTGAAAATATGGCAAGTTCACCATCCTCACTTGCAGATATGCCCACAGCTGTTGCCTTGGAGTGGAGAAACGGCTGGACACAGGGAGAGGAGAGTAGAAGGGAACAGACCCATTTGGGCTACTTTAATTTTCCTCAGTCAGTACTTCTGATGAATAAGATCCCCGAAAAAAAATCAATTGAGTCAGAAAAATGCTATGCAAAGGTTCCAGCAACTCTCCCCAAGGAAGCGAGGAGGCAATTGGAAAGAAGAAAAGAGCAGAGCAGTGGCTGTTAAAGCAAATAGTGTGTACATTCAAGAAAGTGCCAGGAAAAGGAAAATGACAAAAGAAAAGGATTATGCCCTTTTGAGGCATTCCAGTCTGCCCCCACTCACCGTTAGCGCCAGCATAACCTCTCTGTAATTTTTGTTTCCATTCAGCCTCTTCTTCAGTGCTCGAATGGCATCCTTTGGACTGAAGGAGAAATACACCATTTTTAAAAGACAGATCAGACACACTTTTCACATGCCATATATTGTGGGAAAAGGAATCCTTTACCACTTCCAGCTGGACATAAGCATGTGTGTTAACTTCAGATTACTTGACTACAACCAAACTAGGGTCATGTAGAATTATGTGAGGAGACAAGATACCACAGAAGTCAAGACCGGAGCAATGCCCGAGGCCTCCAAAAAGGTAGGATGTTGATCAAGCAGGAAAAATTGAGACCCACTCAGAAAAAGGCCCAGGGCATAAGACCAGTCATCAGTTCTCCTGCAAACTGCAAGCAGCACAGCTTTTCTGATGCTGAAGGAGGTGCATCAGAGAAGGTCTCTATTCAAATGGCTGAAATTAATAGCATCGCAGCACTGCAAAGAGATAACACCTGCTGAAAACAAGAACCCCAGAAGTACAAAGTCAGTACCCTCTCCAACAATACGTTTTTCACCCCAGCCATCCCAAGCAGAGACTGACCACAGAAAGTGCTGTATCATACAGTAGTTTTCTGAAATGCCTAAGGAGCTGGAAAACTAAGCAACTCATATGCAAACTGCGTTCAAACTATGAGCATCTGCCCCCAGACTCACTGCACCTCCTCACATGCTGACTATGACTGGATGAAGATTGTGTTCATGAACCTTTCAAAGTTTGCTGAAATAGCACATACCCTTCTTCTGTCTCGTTGATAATGTCACAGATCTCCATGTTAAGTGTCCAGTCTTCACTCTGCAGAGAGCCATCTGTGGCCTTTTCTGTAAAGAAAAATAAATCTTTTCACATCTTCCTGATTAGGTACTATACTTCAATCCATCTTCAGTTACTCTGAGCTGAAACTATCCAGTAAAAGAAAGACAGGGGGAAAAAAAAAAAAGAGTCCCCACTGACTGTAAGTAATGTCAAACCTTCCCTCCTGGTTTTAGGGATCAGCATAGAAGTTTCCAGACAGAATCAATTATCACTCAAGATCACCACCTTCAGCCCACATAGATGGGCTGTTCTTCAAAGACTCCTGAACTCCTGGGAGAGTAGGAAAATGTCAGCTAATTCCAATTTAAACTTCTCAGATGCTGCATTGTTGGCAAGTTATGAGGTAGGAAAATCTCCCCAAAATCAATATGACCTCCTCCCTGTTTTAGTAGGAGAATACCTCCACATGAATTGAGGGAGGAAAGATGGCAACTTGGAAACAGAATTCAAGGAACTCCAGAATTTCAGTGTGAAAAGAACCACCAGCACGTGAAAACATTTAGCACGTGACAGTTCAGGTCACGATATCATTCATGGGCACCCCTTTTTGCCCGGAACTCTTTTACTCCTGTACCGCGGTCCCTCAGTGTCTGCTTGCCAGGGGGCTGGGCACTGCTTCCCTCCATCCCATGCTATGAATCCACTCTCCTCTCCATGCTGGGACTACATACACATCTCCCAAGCACAATCTGCCTTCCTCCTAACTCCCAAATGCCCCCTCACTATTTGCCTGGCGGGTAAGTCACTCTGGCATCAGACTAAATTCTAAGGAAAGGATGACCTATAGCACTGTGACAGTGGCAGATGCCAACTGTTAGCAGTTTAATTTATAGACATCTGCAAGAGTAGCATAACCATAACTTCAAGTAATCAGTTGACAAGAACTATTTCCTCCTTGGGATTTCCTCCTAAATCAATATAGTTCTGCCTAGTGGTGCCTAGAACATCCCCTGAATTTTTCACACTTCTCACTTGCAGCATTCAAACCCTATGTGCGTTACGCTACCCACATTCAGAAATTCTACAGAGTTGAACATGAAGTCTGCCGCCAGAGAGACCTAAAAAGGGGACCTCCAAGGCAAATGTGACCTTCTTTGTTAAATTAGTCTAGGTTTTTCTACAGATCCCTGGCATCCAATGTTGGAAGGTAAAAAGGGTAAACGAAAGCATTTTTAAAATGCAAAATAAACCAAGAAAAAAAAAACACTTTTAAACATTTTAAAGCAGAAACAAAACCACAGATACCACCTTCCCCAACTATCCTTCTGTCTTTACATCAGACCCCAATCTGTCCCCCAGAACAAGGCAGATTTTGTTTGAGAACGCCAGGCTCCAAGGACTTCACACATCTCTTTTTCTGTTTACCAATGACGTTTTCCCATTAACATATGTGACTGAGGATATAGATGCCCACAGGCCATAATTAGGGGATGTTATTTGGAGAAAGACTATGTGTCTGGGTAATTCAAGTTTCAGTGACTTGTCTACACCAGAATCGTGGCTAAAGCAGCTCCATCAAGGACAGTAATTGCATGAGTCTGAGACAAACCAGACAGCTATGCAAAACCCAAGTAGAAAGTGCTGAAAAGAAGCCATCTATCTCCAGAATGCAGAGGACTCCATGGAAAAGGAGATTATGGAACAGGAGAGCATTGTTTGCAGGCCTCGCTTCCCACTCAGAGAGGCAGTGCTGCAAGGCATGGAGATGGCTGCACGGGGTCTCACCCACCGGGAAGGAAACGGAGGCTGGGAGGCTGCAAAACTCCCAGCTGTGCCATCTTCAGCTCTGAGTCTTTTTCAGCCACCACCACCTCATGGTAGAGTGGCAACGAAAACTCTTTCTGTTTGAGGAGGAGCCTCAGAGAGATGCATGGGTTCCAAAGTGTCCAATAAATACTGGACAGGTTATTGAGTATTTTTAAGTTACTGCATTTTGGATATGTTAGGCAGGGATTCTCTGAAGGAAGAGTGCAGGCAGAGGTGTTTAATGTTTTCTGGGATACGGGAATTCATCTTTGCGCATAGCTACTTCCAACAATCACTTTCATTAGTTGCATTTTGTTCTTATACTGTACATAAGGCTTTATTCCTACAGAATGTGATCTGCCTTCGCCTTCATATAGTCCTTGTTGCTTAGGAAAACATTTAACATTAGAAAAAATCCATTAATATTCAGAGATATATATTTTTAAAAAATCACTACATCTGCTCTGCTGGAGAAGGTGATCCCCAAAGCTGCAAAGGATTTATAAGCACAGCGCTGCAAACTGAGAGATTACGCCTTAAATAGAGGGTATTCCTTAAGCTGGGCATATGATTTGTTTTCTTGATCTAAAACTATATTAACAAATTTGTGTCTTCTTGACAGCATTTGGCATCAGGCAGCGACTTAGCAATGTTCATACTCTCTGGTCTCCTCTAATCACTTTTTATAAATGATTGTGGAAAATGCTGATCCTGCACAAAGTTGTGCTAGCAGCAAATTCATTCATTGCTCTTGTAAAACCCATTTAGCTAAGGTTTATTTTGACAAAATGTGTATATGGCAGTACTCCACAGCTAAAAACTGTGATATTTTGGAGACGGTAGAGTGAAGAGATGCTGCTGCAGCACTGTATGGAGGGTAGCACAGGAACACTCATCTGGAGTCCCCAATAACCTTATTTGTATTTCCCTTCTGAGATACACTACGGAAAACGAAATCCCCTTTCTCCCAGAAAGTTTGGTTACCGCCTTTTTATTTTTGAATTTCTGTTCTTCAGTTGGAGTAATACGTGGTTGAGACTGTGTGAGTTTAAGATGTAACAGTTGTCTTTTTGAGAATTAGTTCTTTTCCCCTTGGGTAATTTTTAATTCGAATAAGAGTCAGAAGCTAATTTTAGTCTCTTCTTCAGCGACAGAGAGCACACAAGCTCTTGTCATCTGTAGTCGTTTGTCCTTTGTAGGGTGTGTGACCCAGATTTGCTGCTGCAGTGCTCTCTCAACTGTTACAAAGGAGTTAACTGACTGCAGAGAGGCATACGAGTTTGTGTGTGATTTGTTTGAAGAACAGTATTACGCTGCGATGAATTGAAAGCCTGTAGAGCTATTCCAAAACTAAAACGCAGCAGGTTGTAGTTCTGGATTTCTGGTGAAACAGCTCTGCCTGCACTCATCCATAAGAGAATCCCTGCCCAATATATTCAAAATGCAGTAACCTAAAAATACGCAATAACCTGTCCAGTATTTACTGGACACTTTAGAAGCCATGCATCTCTGAGTCTCCTCCTCAAACAGCAGACAGATACCACTGACAAGATTAAACAGGTTTTTGGAAACTATCACAGAATTGCAAAGGAATGGCATGCAAATCATGCAAACACCCCTTTAAAAAAGTCACCAGTTCCTCAATCTCTTTCAACCTCATTAAAAGGCATCTAAATGGCACTAGTTCACACAAGGACTCTGGAACATGACCAAAGGATTCCAGTGTGACATAAGAAATGTTAAATCAGACAAGGAAAAAGGCAATGAGTAGGAGTCCCTCCTGCCCCTCCCCTCACTGAACTGAAGAGTTTATGGTATAGTTTAATTGCATAACAAAAGGGCTGGCAACTCCCAGCCTGGGTGCCAAGGGTGCCTTGCACAGCTTCTGACCCGAGAGCAACTCCGAGCGCTGTGTTATTGCCGAGTTTTGTCACTGCAGCAGGGGCCAGGAGTTAGTGTCTCACACGGAGACATGATACCACCAGTGAGATTATCAGAAATTCTCTCTCAGAAACAAGATGCTATCAGTTCCCACCACGTTTCCCAAATTAAAGAAAAAATGTTCTGGTAGAAAGACAGACAATTTGGCACCCCACGCCTGACACGCTGCAGACCTTGGACACTGCATATGCACACGCAAGCATTAGCTTATCTCTAGTCCGCAAAGAAGAGGAGAAAAAATTGTGCTATTTTTTCATTCACACCTTCCTTCTGATATCTAACTCTTGCGGCCGCATTTCCACACTCTGCCAAATGGCAATATCAGTATTTCCCTGCTCACATTGAAATCGTGACCATTTCATGACATTCAGAAGGCACTGTTCAGTAGTGCAAAGTTTTCAGTGTAAACAGTCTCAGTGCCCACACCCCCCAGCCAAGCCTCTTCTTGAGCAACCTGCTCCAACCCGAGAGATGTCACCACAAGGAAATCAAGTCAGAAATGCCTATGTAACCAACACATAATATAAACAGGCTGTGCAGGGCAGGACAGGAATGCTCTTTTAAATGCAGGGAAAAAACAGAAGAACTTTTACCACCCATCTTGAACACAGCTCAAAAGTCACCTAACAAAGAAATGCTAACACTAGTTGTCCTCAAGAAGCTGCTCTCAGCCCTTTTCAATCCATTCTACTTTTGCTTCAAAGTTACAGTTCCATGTTGATGACACTCTTAAAATTCTACTTTGTTCACATATGGATGAGATAAAGCAGAACTCCTCACTCTTCCCTGCTTCCCCCTTCCAATGCTCATGTCTGACCATTATACTGAACCTGCCGATGGAGACAGCCTGAAGATTTTCATTAGGATTGCAATTGCACAAGTTGAAGTCTGTATGTTATTTAACTCACATGCCATATGCATGCTTACACAGCTGAGACTGAAAAACTGACTGCTGGAAGCACTGAGAACATCTACTCTAGCTGAATGATCACAGCAGGCACAACCAGGGTAAAAATCTCCCCAAAACGTCTATCTATAAGCACCAGTAAGTGACTGTGGTGCTGCATAATGTTCTTGAAAGAAAAGGCAAAAGTGAAAAGTAAACGTTGCACTAGCTTTATATCACATTATATGAAAATGGCAGAACTGTGCTGTTTTCTGTCTGAATACCAGAATCTCATGAATGAACAGATCTTTGTGTTCAGAGAAATCACAGTTTTCTCTCTTGGGACTTCTCCAGGTGTTGCTTCAGAGACTCTTGATTCATATGTTTGGGAAGAATTACGCACGAAAAATCACCTCTTTATGCAAGAAGCATGCACACCAACGCACTGTATTAGGGAGATCCAAAAGCAAGAAAGTTCCAATTCCAAATTTCTCCCCTCCCCTCCAACAGTGTTTGGTGTTCAAGTAGCATAAAACATGGGGGGTTTTTTTGCTTGGAAGTTCAGAAGATTGTGGATCTTAGATCTTTGTCTTGCCTCTTAACAGTCCACCTGCCTACCAGCTGTGCTCCAAGACTGAAATTAGCAAATCAAACAGTCAGATGTGTTATATTTCACTCTGCATAATATTTGACAGAACAGAAGAAGCCACAGTATTAGCAGACTTTTACTACCATCCTACTGGTCCCCCTCCCTTCAGCTCAGTGGAGATCTCTCAGAAGCAAGGGCTATCAGCTGAGGTCAAATGCAAAATGCTTTTATAGAATGGACAAAGGTCTTTCGGGGGGAGGTGGGGGGAGGAGTTTTGCAAGGCAATGTAAAACACACAAGATAGCTCACAAGGGAAGATAAGCTACTGAATGAGATGATAACGTCTCTCCTCCAAGCTGTAGGTTATAGAATTGTTTTGCTTTAAAGCATCGTTATGTTTTGTGACTGCAGTTGTCTCTCTTGGATTCAACAAATCATCAATGACCTGCACAGCACCGTCAATAAGACCTGGGGAAAGACCATACAGAGGCCACAGAAACATATTTCACCTGTCCAAGCAAAAGGAAGATAAGACTAAAGATCCTCAGCATTCGCATAGCTGCTGAGTTCAAGACATCTCACTTGGAAGACAGATACACTAGAATAACACACTTGGATACTCCTGGACTTAACAGTCTATTCTTGCTTTCTCTATATTCGCTTTTAGAAAGACAGTCACGGACACTTAGACATTATGGTAACCAACAGGAGGTTTTTTCCTTTTTATCAAAATGCTGCTATTAAAAAATAAATGTGACTCATTCAAAACTCAAGATCAAAACTCAATTCTGAAGTGACTTACTCATAAAAACCTGCCAGTTTCTTTGTTAGAAAGCACAGCTCCTATAGCATTTTTCAATTAGCCACCTCACTGCTCCAAGTCCTTTTTCTACATTCCTTATTTCACACTGCTCTGAAAATGCTGAGCTTCACACTTCCAAAGAAAAAGCCAGTCAGCTAGAACAAACGGGCTCAATCTGAACTGCAAGGCATTACAGAAAAACGTGATTTGGGTTGTACTGCTGCAGCACTGGTCATCCACTTTGACCAGTGTGATTTTTCAATTGATTTTAGCTATGCTTACATCGAAACTCTTTGCGATGAAGTCATCTATCCTCCACTCATTGTTTTGCCAAAGCTTCTGGGGCTGAATAAATGAATAATCATAGTTTGTAATGACTGTGGAGTCTACATTAAAATAAAATAACAAGAGAAGCTGTGGACGTGGACATGTGCAATCATAACGAGTATTTAGCTCGAATGCTGTTTGAAGGCACAGCGGTAAACTGGGAACTGTCATTTTCTCCAATTAACTTTCAGGTTTTCTTCTTTTTGAAGCTGCCGCCCAAATGCCAAACTTCTTCAAATGTGCCTTCCAGATCACACTTGCCTGCAATCGTGAATATGAAATATGCAATTATTGTGCTTTTTTAAAGACCACATGGTATTCACAGTTATGCTGTGACATTCCTGTGATTTAGATATGCTACAGAAAAGACATTGCCCACAAATTCAGCCTCTCAGGAGTAGGAAACCACAGCTGATTAACTGAGCATAGCTGCACAGCAATTTCAGAAGCAGAGCAAGGTGAATGGATTAATACATATTAAACAAATATTAACAGCTGTACAACGGAGAAGATTTTTCTTTCATACTCAGATCAGAGCTTCATCTGAACAAAAATCAAAACCAGAAATCCTTATAATAATATTGGAGTAGGCAAGGGAGCATATCAGCCTGACTCGCTTAGTTTATCCCATCTCACAGGTATTGATGTATTTGCAGGTTGTAAAACCAGATGGACCTTCCAGTACTATGCTATTGTATTGTACAGAAATGGCCTGACGGGGTAACCTAGTCCAGGCAGTTTCTGTACTCAGGTGTCGTTCATCTCAGGCACAAATGATGGTTTAGTCATAGTCCTTAAAAGCATTTGGAATCTGGATCCCAAGCAGAACAGTGTGTTTCTATACAATAAAGACTTTGTTATGAATCTTCTCACTGAAGTTCCCCTATCAGCAGAAATTGTTGCTGCTGACAGCATGCTCCACTGAATGACATGTGTATGTAAGTTGCTCTCTTTCAAAACAGATGGCAGAAAGAGACTACTGCTTCTTTAAAACAAAGTGAAATCCCTCTGACTTATTCATTCTATAGAGCTTTAAAAAAAAACAATCAAAACTTCCTCCTATGTACTGTACGCTCATTAAAGCTAACGTGTTGACCCATGTACTGTAAATAGCTGTCCTTCAGAGCTAGGACATACGGCAGCAGCTCCCAGCTCATGAAGCCATTTGCATGATTCGGAGGCACTTTTCCCTAAAACTGAGCCTGCACCACACATTTCTTCACCTCGTTCAGCAGTGACCTTGGCCAGATTCCCATCCCACTGCAAACCCATGATATTCAAAGTATGGTGCTACTTTACGATTGACAAACAAGGACCCGCTCACGTCAGAAATCAATATACGCTAAAGCCTTCAATCAGAAGTGTCAAAGCAGTTTTAAAATATATGTCCTGTATTAATGGATTTTAATGGATTTGAACGGAGATGTTTACCGTGTGATTTACTGTAGGGGAGCGACAAATCAATGCTCCTTTATGACATGTCACATCTCATGACAGACTGTCCCCCCATACTGTTGTATCAGTGGAGATGATGGCTTGCCACTTTGCAAACATCTGTGATCTATTAGGCAACACTTCCAGTAGTCTAATATTATCACACTCTGAGTGTCCATCTTTCTTCTCTAGATGAGAGGCACAAAAGCATAAATTAAAACCTTTCGGGTGACAAAATGTTCTCCCTCGGATTTGCCTTTTCTGAATTAGACTGCAACTGCTGTGACTGGTCCATATGACTCTGTATGGGAGAATTTATCAGCACAGCATTGTTTCAACAGGTCACTGTGTTGGGATGGCTACTTAAATCTCCCCCTCCTTTGACCACAGTAAGGCAGCAGATGCTGTATACCAAATCACACCGACATTTAGCCACTACCAAAGGCAGAACTTGGATTGTAGCCTACTACTTCCCAAAGGGTTTTTATATTGGTTTAATTTCTCCAAGGAATTTGGATGATTGGGAGGGGGGCTACCTGTTCCCTAATTGGGGCTACCAGTTCCTTAACTAAGAATCTCAGGTATTAAAACACTGACATACTGGATGAATAACACCCGTTCACCAACATTAGAAATACAAAATTTCTTAATAGCTGAGTCTTTGGCTCTCCCCCACCCAAAAAAAATGCCAGACAAAGAAACTAGCCAAAGAAGCTGAAAAAATAGTCTTCTTCCAAACAGCCCTTAGTAGCTGAGAAGCTTTTCTCACCAGAAAGACAACTCGCTACAGACAATGCCAATATTCCAAAAAAGCTCTTAAACTATGTAATACATGCACATAAATTTGTCCTAATGCCAAAAAACAACTGCTAAAAAAATGCAGACTCCGTTCATTTTATCAGCCTTAACTTACAAATCTGAGAGAAGGGGCAGCTGAAAGTAGTGATTTATTTCTCAACTTCTTTGTTAACAAGTATGCCAAAAGTCTCTACTGCATTTATAAGAGTCGCACAGAACACCAGTATGACAGTTTCTTAAATAAACATTCCCCCCAAAATGCAGAAAAACAATACCACACATACAAAACAGAAGAATGTATTTGACCAGTAGTATACTATGAGGAGGTAACAGAGAGAAAGAGGAATATTCTACCCATCCGGATGCAGTTTTACCACCCAGAACTGTAGGCAGAGCGGTATTACAATTTGATATCCCAGCTGCACAAAATGTTGCAAGCACCATCAAGAGCAAGAAGGTGTCCTCATCTGTGACTAGCTGCCCTGTTCAAGACTTCAACGGCATCCAGTAATTACAGGTGAGACCGAAAAAATGTCTTTATGAAAAGTTATGGATGATCAGTGTGTCAGTGAGCTATATTTGAAATCTATCAGCTCTTGATGGCTAATTTTGTACTACATGAGTAAAGCAAGTTCTAATAACTCACTTGGGACTTCACTCCAGTACTTACAAGCTACGTGCTTTTCATATTCATAAAACAAAACTAATTGCCTTTCATGGATGAAATGTTCTAAGAATTTTTAATCCACGTCAGCTGCAAACTCTAAAAATCCATCCCCATATATTTAAAACTCCCCCTCCCACCCACTCGCTTGTAACATGCTGTTTGCTGCAAACAAACTGGAAGGCAAAGATGATCCATCAGGCTCCTACATTAGTATTATTTATACTATTTTTTACAGGTTACTCCTAAAGTCAACTGCCCACATTCTCACATGCTTAAAATAAACTGAAAACACCAGTTATATTTAGTGAGGGGAAAAAAGGGAAAATCTTTCATTCCTACAAAGAAAGCAGTTACAAGAACAATTTTACTCCTTAGCTGCAGCATGCTATAGCAGATTTTTAAGTAAACGTTCATACACAATAATTAAAATGTGTTACAAATGAAAAGAAACAAATCTTGCAGCAGACTATTTCATGTCCATGTTTCCACACCCAGCTCTCCTATCTATCTACAGCTACGAAGATGAGAGCTGTGTCCTCCGGACCACGATTATCCCACACGTAGAAGCAAACTAGACAGTAAGGAGTCTGCAGCTTTTGAGGGCTGACAGCTCACGTTTTCTAGTGTGAAATGCTTCAGTTTGCTTTTCAATTTTGCAGCCTTCCCTCACACTGCTCTACAGGATGACAGCAGGCCTGTGCAAGAGGCAGCTATCTCTGATCCCATTCAAACTCTCCAATACCTCCACGGCTTGAAGATCAGCGTCTGGAATACACTAAGTGTTTTCACCATGGGAAGTGGGGAGAGCTGGCTCCTGTTCCACTAGGTAACAGGAATCACTTTTGCCAACGTTGCTGTCATTGAAGGGCTCTGTTGCCAGCTGCCCGTTCCAACAAGCCAAGCTTGCTATGCCTGTAAAAGCTTAGCAGCTAAACACTTCCAATCTTCTCAGTGCAAATCAGGCAACAATAATAACAAGATACACGTGTGCAATTCTGTCTTGTATGGGCTGAGAAATGTGGATTTCTTGGTCCCTAATAACCCTGCTAAAAATTCTGCTCCATTTGTACAGCCCTGTTTCTCATGTGCCACTGCCATAGATAAGCCTAAAAACGACTGATAAATAGAAAATGTAAATACCACAAGTTTAGATCAAGTATGCAAATGCCCATTTCTGAGACTGTCATTTCAATTTTCCCATAAGTCCCTGTTCACCAACTTGTGTTATTCAGTCATATGACTTTGTAAATTCTTCAGGTCAGGAACTGTCCCTATACATTTCACGTTTCACTGCAATCGTCTATATTACATGATACTGTTAGTGTGGTAAAATTAAAAACAATGTAAATTTATCAGGGCACTGCAGCATACTTTTGGAAAATAACTATATTGGTCCTTGGACAGTTAAAATTCTAACTAGAACACAGATTTTGAGCATGGCATAAAAACAGTTTGGCTTATTTACCATGTGCAGCAGGGAAGCAAATCCTTGCAGATGAAAAGGGCTGATCTAGGGCATTCTGAAAACTGCACAGTATGGACGGGAAGGTAACTTTCCCAATGTGAACGTACAGGATCTTCTGGAACCTACAGAGAACCAGCTCTCCGGTCTTTGCTGCTTACAGCTTGTTTATCAACAACACAGGAGAAGTCACAGGATACCGAATAACAAATACGAAACCTACTGAAGCCTTTTTGGCAGTGTGACACTGATATATGCTAGTGTCACTGCTCCTGCTTGGGAAAGCAATGAGTATCACCAAAGATGCCAACCTGGCCCCATTCACTGATGGCCAGCTGTATGACTGAGCTTCACCAGCTCCTGCTGAGGTTAGCCTCTCCTGAGCATTCCCTTATGCTTCTGGGTGAATCAAGACTTTCTCAACTTCTTTCAGGTTTTATGTTCATGTACACTGTGCACGTCCTTCCTCTGAGCCCAGCAGCAGCTTTCTAAGCAACTAACAACAGTATAACGATGTCTTTTATGAAAGAGTGCCCTTTAGAGGTGTAAAGCTTGCCTGAGCGAGACTGTACCGTTTCAGGTCTCTCCTGGAGATCATCAACGGCCTGGAGATGATTCTGCAAGCCAGCATGCAAACTAAGGTTTGCTTTAAGGGGTGCCACATGTGAAATACCTCATTAACAGCAGCAAGACTCAAGGCCAATACCCTTTAAAGAACCTGGTTGGAAGAGGGATTTTTCATTACTCACTTGCTATGCCAAGTCATTGGCATAGATGGGGATTTTAAAGGCAGTTTTAATTATAGTAGGTAAAACCCACACATGATCAAGCTGCAGTGTCAGAAAACCACCAGAACTGAACACTGACCCATTTGGGTTGTTTGCTGAACTTTAATCACTTTCCAAGTCTGACAGCTGCTCAAACTTAATTGCTCATTACACTTGTAAATAAAAACTGATCTCATTCTCTGATTAGCCAGCCATCTTATAGTTGCCATAACAACTTCTTGTCTAATAAGTAATTTCAGATTTACCATTATTTGTACTAGCAGAAAATTTCACAAAGGTCTGAGATCTCTCTTTTCACTAAAATACCCTTCTAATTAGAAGACCTGAAAAATCAGTAGAGAAAGGGCAGCTCAAAGATAATGAAAAAACAAGCTATTTACTACAACAGCTTAAACATGAGATAAGGGTACCCCAAAATGAAATATATACTTAACCCCCAGCTTTCACCATCAATCATCTTATTATCATACCTATACACCAGAACAACTGCTCAGAAAAATAATAGACAGTGTTCAGGTAATAACTGGTCACAATGTGGAGACTGATTTCAAGATTCACTCCAGATGAAATATTCCAACAAAGTTTGCATATTTTCTCTCCTAATCTTAAATTAGGAACCAATTAACTGGTTAAATTCCTTAACACTGTTAACTGATTGGAGTGCTTTTTGGTGAACACTGAGGAGTTCAGATTCTTGACAGCGTCATATAAAAGAGGGAAAAGCACTTTTGAGTGAAAGTATTGAGCCCAACAGACGTTCATTGCATCAACTACAAGGAAAGATGTTTTGGAAGGAAGAGTTACAATACAGTATCTCATCTCTGGATCACCTCAGTCAAAAACTTACTTCAGGCTTGACTTTTTGGACAAGATTACTAATTAAAGCCTTACAAATGTCTGAACCCCCCCCCCCCCCCCGTATTTCAGAAAGTATTTGGTCATCACAGTTTAAGTAAAATGCCTCTATTAAAACATACAGACGTATTTGTTAGTCTGAGAAGACAAAGTGATCGGAAGCTATCAAATACCGCTAGCCAGTAGACCTAGTACAGGACATAAGGACCTTCCAAAATTTGCCGGCAAAGCTGCTGAAGCTTGCAACTTATTTAATCTGCTCAAGGTAGCTTTTTGTGTGTATAGGCAAGGAAGGACGCCCTTTTCCTTCCAAAAGGAAAATAAATGCAGAAAGCTATAATTGAGACAAAACTAAAGTTAAAAAAAAAAAAGGCAGGAAATACCAGATTTTAAAAAGGGACCTTCTGCATTTACTTGCTATGCCAGAAATGTGATTTTTTTGTTATTTGAGTCAAATACAAAGCTGGTCACACTTCTTGCAGTAGATGTATCCCATGAAAATACAGAGGATGCAACATGTCCAAGTTAACAATATCCTCAACATTCCTGACCACATTTGGGATGTAACAAAGTCTTTCTTGCCTTAAGAATAAGAAACGGATGCTCTGCAAAGTTCTTTGGGTTCAAACACAGTTTATAACACCAATCTGTGCCTTCACTTTGTGCACGTTTTCTTTGATCTGAATTTGAACAAAGAATTTCTTCCCAAAGTAATCTAACCCAGAAGGCTTCTGAGGACCAGCTGGGGAACAGACTGGCTTACTCTCAAAGAATAAGCAGGCTTACCAACTAACCAAATTCTTCAACAGGTTTTTCCTGAATATCTACTTATTTTTTGAGTCTCCTGATGCTCTCTGGACTACATTGCAAACTGAGCTGCCAAAGGGTTTCTGTCAACTGAGAGATACAGAAATACGGGTAAATAGTCTATACATAGCCATGACAGGAATCACCCAAACACAGACATGGTATATACATACATGGACCTATTTGTTTCCCTAATCCTTGATTTTGAAATGAGTTACTATATTATGGGGCCTACCTTATAATTCTGGCAGGTACAGAACAATCATAGAGTATATTTAAATTTAAAGACAGTGCTGTCAATAACAGACTGGCTGTATTTATTTGTGTCTCCCCTTCTTCAGCAATGGGAAGAGTGCCTACAGGTTGGAAGATCTGGCTCCATGAGTTAGGTAAAGAAATGTTTACCTGTAGCAAAGGGCCTGCTCCTAAGGGAAGAGAGACCAAGCTGTAGCAAAGCCTTTAGACCAGCATCTTTTGTGCTCAAGAATCATCAATTTTAAAAGAGCCCTTTCGCATTGATGATAACTGAAACAAATGAGCAAAACAATCGTGGAGAACCATCAGCAGCATGACTAAGCAAATACAGAAGATAAGGCCTATCTATCGTAGATAGGGTTTTTTTACTCAGCAACAAGTTTCTTTTACGTAGAAAACCAGTAATTCCCAGATGGATGCAAATGAGAAAATGGAAAACTAGTTCTGAATGATCTGTGCAGACTCATATGGGGGGAAAAAGGTGTTAATGCATGCTGGCCTTTTGGGTCACTTCCTTACTTCTCAGGGCTCCTACAACACTTCTTTCTCCCCTGTGTTCTCCGGACATTTATGCTTTTTATCACCTATACATTGCACAGATTTTGAAACTAAAACACAAAGTGTGATATGATTTACCCAGAGTCAAGTATGATATACCAGATGAGGAAAGAGATTGCCAGGCTAACCCTGAAGAGCACCAGCCCTGCAGGTACTGTGCAGGGTCATTTCCCATGAAGGATCATCTCATCACAATTTCTGCAAAAACTGCTGCTGTTCCTCCACTGATCGTTATGACTGAGGATACTACCAAATGCCTTGATCACCTTCAAAGAATGCTTAATTAAAAACTCAACATAGTTTACAAAATCAAAGGAAAGTCTGGCTAATTTAAAAATGTTCTTAATTCAACTAAGGAAAACACACAATACTTCTTTTTTTGGTGAAAATTGTTTTGGATGAAATACAAAATCAGTTGGAAGGGTCTGTGGGGATTTTCTAACTGTGTGGTTTTAGTCAAGCGTATTTTAAATATGCAGTTTAAAAAATCTGCCAGGTACTCAAACAGAGCAGTATCAAACTGGGAACGAGCTGTCCTCACACTGCAACCTCTCACATATAGATTTATATTAGAAGCATATGGAATATACATTTAAGCGTACTGTGCTGGAAGAGATAAAACTGCATTACTCAAAAATACATGCTATAATACCTTCATGAACTACAATCTGCTTTTGTGCCTATAAAATAAATCCAGTCTTAGAAACCTAGTATTAAATGGTATTATACTAATTATCCAGCTTCACACACGTATGTAGTTTCTCCAAGTTGCCAGATTCATGACTCAGTACTTATTTGCTCCTTTAAAAGCAAAGATATCCATTTTCATATTTCATGGAGATTCTCCTTACAACATAATCCATTGTCATGAAGTGAAAGCAGATCCAAATAATCTTATAAAACTAAAAGCACTTTATCAGACTCTCTTTTGCATGACTAGCACAATTCTATATGAAGGGGGGGGGGGCTAGATTTTTAGCAACTACAGGAGTACCTATAAAAGTACTTAAACTCCAAGGAGACTACTTCTTGTGCACTCTTCACTGCAAGCAAAGACAAAAGTCATCTTTTTGATACAGCATATGCTGTGGGCATCTGATAGCAAGAAAAGTTACTGACACCTTGTACTGAGAAAAGCTTCCCTTTGAACAGGGCACAATACTTCAGTGGCTATGGCTAAATGCAAAGGACATTTTATTTTATTATAATGCAATGACTGAAAAGAGAGATGATTGAGACCCCAACAGCATGCTGCAAACACATAATTTTCCTGGTACCAGATCCTAAGGTTACGGTGTGCACTTTAAACACTGACTTCTGGCAATGGGAAAAGGTCTGTCTTTAAAAAAATGTTTTCCTTACAGCACAGCACACCAATAAGTTTAGTCTGAAGGGAACTTAAGCAAATTGTGTGTTTGGACAAGAAAGCCTGGGTTAATTTATCCTGCAGGATTACCATGGGCTGCTCACTGTAATATATCTCTCTATTCTTACATGTAGCCATCAACTCATTTATTTAGAACCCTTTTTTTCCTAAGACTCATAAAGCCCTTAAGATATAAGAAACCTGCAGAAAGGTCTTAAGTGCTTCTTATGAAAAGGAAAATAAAAGGTGTTCATACACCCCTCCAAGCTGAGGCATTTTCTCATTTAAAGAAAAAAAAAAAAAAAAAGAGGGGGGAACAAAACAGCAGCTCTGAAAACAGAGTCTGTCCACCATATTTATTATCAGTTTCACAGCCTTGAATGGAAACTGCAAGTGCTTTGATAAAAATCAATTGAAAAGCTGTCTGCCTCACTGTTGCTTCAATAAAGTGCCTCTGTATCTTTTGCTGAAACCCTGTTTTCGTAGCCTCCTTAAACAATACTCTGTATTAAATCACTGCACTGTGCCTCTTCTGAAAACAGACTCCAGGGCAAGTGCCCAGACCGGCACCCCTCGTTCAAACCTCCCTTCATCAACAGGGACCAAGGATGTAAACCAGCATCATCTGATCAACACCCCCACCCCCAGTTATGCAGGACACCTTAATTTCTACTATATTGTTAAAAATTAACTTTCAGGTCTCTGTGCATTTAACTCAGGTGCTGGACCTCTCTCCCTGGAGGTCTTTGGCTCCAAGTCAAGCAGTCTTCAGGCTGCAGCAAGAACGGCTGACTTCAGCAGCACACAGAGCCCTGACCAGAGCCCTTACCAAAATGGACCTCAACACTCCTGTCCATCACCCCATGAGGAGCCCATTTCACACTTCACTGCCCCAACTCAGCCCTTCGCACCTGAGGGAGCAGGGGGGGCCAGCAGCAAGACTTGGTTTGGATTTAAACAAATACTCTCCTGAAGCAACTGCAAAGTCTCCAGACTAAAAAAAAAAAAATACTACAAAATGTAACTGGTTTTACTGTGTCCTCATGTGCAAGCCATATGGCCTATATCAAATAAGCAGAATGAGCAGAAAAAGTCACCAGTACTCCACATTCCTGTAATTCAATCAGCTTTAATCATCTAAGATGTTTTCCCTAACCTACGGTAAGGGTATTTGTTCTAATAACCTTGAATACAGTGGTGACACTTTAAAGATGGCTCCCTTGAACAAAGAAAGATAAAAACACAATTTATGGCAGGATGTTGAATCTCAAGGCAAATTCCCACTACTGTAAATTGCAGCTTTTCCCCAGGTCAGTCCCTCTCCCAATAGCAAGCAGTCTGTCTTAGCTGTTTTACTACACATCTTCCTGTACTTCTCCTCCTCACTGGTCAGGAATATTCTTCAAAATAGTCCTCCTCTAAGGATCTAGTCTATTGTATTTACAGTATTAACTGGAAAAAATAAACAGTTCAGTCCTAAGAACTGGGCCAACACCCAGTGCCACAAAGGATCTTGTCAGCCCTGACACACTCCG
Organism: Harpia harpyja; assembly: GCF_026419915.1. Taxonomy (NCBI): domain Eukaryota; kingdom Metazoa; phylum Chordata; class Aves; order Accipitriformes; family Accipitridae; genus Harpia; species Harpia harpyja. Next base: position 3,495,322 of record NC_068960.1, on the reverse strand, counting down.
CAGCCTACAAAACCTGCGGCACCCAATTCCTCCCTCTAGACTCTTGCCAGCTTTCACAAAGACCTTCTCCAGGGCTGGTGGCACGGCCACCCCTCAGCTGGCCAGAGCCACGCAGCACAAGCTGTCAGTGAAAGCTCCAGTGCCCCCCTGGGCTCCTCGTCCAGCATCACCGATGGCTGCTGGATTCACCGGGCGCCAAGCACGCAGCACTGGTTAAAATCACCAGCAGCACATCAGGCTCCACACACAACCCCTGCTCAGGGATCTTCCTAAGGATGCTTGCTAGGAGGCACTGACCACCAACAAAAGTGACATTGTGAAGGGGTGAAGGGACCATGAAGACTTCTTCTAAGTCCTGTGAAATGCTGAAAAGCACCATTTGCTCACAAAGCCTTTGAGAACTAATGGATGCTGCTACATAATCCTGGGTAGGATTTTTATCTTATATGTAAAACGGTGCAGTTATCTCCCTTCACTGCAACCTCCAGGTAAAAAGCAACACGGAATGAGCAAAATGTTTTTTAAGTTCAGGAATCTCCTAGGCACACCACAGCAGCTGACTACCTTGCACACTGCAGCCCTGTCAAAAACCACCTCCTCCGCTCAGGTGAGGACCTTGCTAGAGACATAAGGACATTTCAGCGTCCACGGGTCAATTGAAGTATTAAAGAAAAGTTAAGTGAGGTTTGTAATTAGTAGCCATGGTGATGGCTTGTACAGTTTCTGTTAGGTGACCGCTGGAAACTAAATAGAGACTACCATATAAGCCAGTCCAAAAACCAGGTAGCTTTCAGCGATGAGGAACCTGGCTGCCATTTAAACCAGCACTTTAGATGCAGGAGACTCTATCCATCTCCATTACAAATCCTCTGAGCTCATCCTAGCATTACTTTCCCACATTAAGCAAAAGAGTTAACATAAAAAGCCTGTCTAGCTTCAGACATTATCCAGATAAAGAGAAGGAGAAAAGAGAAAATCCCTTGTATTACCTCTCTCAGCTCTCCCCAACCTTCTCTGACATCTTTGTTCTTTGAGACCTGGCATTTATCTGAAGACATTGTCTAGCCCTAATTAAATCTTCATGTGAACCACTGCTACTTCCTGGCAGAGAACGTGCATTCTTGGTGTGCTGATGGACCTACATAATTTTCTGCACTCCTCCCTTATGGTGAGTGTTAGGCCTTGCTTGAAAACATCACAACTGTGTTCAACACAATATGTTGAAACAGAAATACAAAATTATTCAGTTTCTTTTAAAGAATGAAGAGAAACATAAGTGAAAATTATATTTGACAAGCTCATTGAAAAAAAACTGTGGAAACACTGGGCAAATAGCACCGTCTGAGAACAAGGCATGCTTTTGTTTTACTGTTGTCTCAGAAAGGGATAACTGGCAGTGATATGAGAAGCAGAAAAAATTTTCTTCCAAAATAAAATCTGCAGCTATCTCTTCCCCCCGGGGATGAAAAAACATTCTTAAAGTGCAGATGAATTTTCCATTAAGGGAAGCTGCACTATAAGCCCCTCACACACACCTAACCTTATCTGATGAAAGCAACTCCTTCAGAGCTTTGTGTTCGAAGCCTCTAAGTTGGCAGCGACTGCTCATTCAAAGAGAGGAGGGGGATGTAAGAGCTATGAAAATCTTTGCACTCCAGAGTTAGAAAAGCAGAAGGCTAGAAAAGCAGATTTTACTGCTAACCTCCCCCAACAATTCTTAAGTCTTAAGGAAGCCCCTTTAAACCACTTACTGATGCTAAAAGAATCTGACAATAAATAAATGAGAAATTATTGCCTTCCCTTAACAACGCTCATTGTAGAAGGCTTGTCCAAGCAGCAAAGCAGCCAGCTGTCCTGCCAGATGTGGTCAGATAGCCAAACACAACAAAGCAAATTCACTTTAAAATCATGTTTAACTTTCACTGTTCTCATTATTATCCTCAAACTCTCGGCACTTCTCTCCCTAACCAGAAGAAATAAACACCCCAGATGGTGGAAGAAAAACAGCAAGCTATACATATGCTCCATATAGTCTGACAAAGCAAGAGTCCAGCCATCTTCAAAGCACATGTGAGACTTACCCATTTAAGGGGTAAAAGCTCTACAAGGGGGTGTCTTTGCATGTGTGTGTGAGTCAACTACTATAAAAGGACTTCTGGGTTTTCAGGCCACGACCAGGTACTCTGCAAAATTTTTCCACTGTAATTTCCAAAGACACAAGTCTTCCATCTTCCCATAAATCAATGTAGAACAGCTATAGACTAGACTATACATAGCTATACATTATACTATATATAACCCCTAAATAAGGCATTAGAATTACTGCTGCTTATGAAACAAATCAAGGAAACTAAGAGCATGGTTTCACTGGAGAGGGATGCTAGCGCATGTGCATTCATTCAGCTGAACATCGCCTTGGTTTGTGGGACTGCATGCCATGGTCCCTGCACTGCAGGAACCTGAGCCATCGTGCCGTTCTTTCCCACTGCACTGTGAGAGATCTTATATTTCTCCAGGGCCTAAGAGAAGAAAGCAGGAGGCAATGACAGCCCACCCAACCGTGGGCAAGTTATCAAACTCTGCAGAAGTGGCGTCCAGGCTTTCTCCCGTGGCCCTGGCCATGGCAACCCAGACCGAAACCAGACTTGCCACAGCTGAGAGTGAACACATCTGTGGGAGGGAGGGAGTAGACGCAGCAACCCAGGAAGGCCTATGGCTAGCCGCACAGTGAAAGCACACTCAAAAGAACCTGCCTAATGTCACCAAAGCATTAGCAAAACCACAATTCAAGCTCTGGGCTGAAAACTGAGCACGTACTTCTATCTCTATAACCACATCACCCTCTCTGCATATGCACAGGTCCAGGAAGGTTTCAACACTTTGGGAAAAAGGTGGCTGAATGACAGGGTTGCTCTGTAACAAGGTATTCATATGCAGGAAAAGGAGCTGGGGGATGCAACAACTTTCCTTCATCCATCAACCATCTTGAAGTGGAGTTGCTCCCACCTCATGATGAACAGCTTGCCCAAAGCCACCGCTACCCCCACAGCCCTCTGCTGCCCACAAAGCCCTCCACGACCCACACTAACCCCCAGAGACCCCCACTAAGGCCTACAGCACCCATGAGCCCCGAAAACCCACCACCACCTCCAGAGCTCCCACCAACCCTTCAACCCCAGAGGCCCCCACACACCTCCAGAGCCCCCCATTAAGTCCCAGAGATCCCCACAACCCCCAAAGATCTCCACTAAGCCCCACATCCCCCCCTCCCCTGGCTCCAGAGCCCCCCGCGGGCCCTCACAGACCCCCCCACAGTCACCACAGCACCTCACCGACCCCCAGAGCCCCCCACTGCCTCCAGAGCCCCCCGCTACCTGGAGCCCCCCACCCCCTCCAGAGGCCCCACCGGCTTTCCAGGCCCCCCCGGAGCCCCTTGCACCCCCCGGGCCGCCTTACCGAGGCTCTGCCCCACCGGGGTGCTGAACGGGTTCCCCAGCAGAAACTCCATCTTGGGATGACAACAAACAGCGGCCCGGCGGCCCCCCCTCCCCCACTCCGCCCTGACTGGCATCCGCGCACACCAACCGCAGCTTGTTCTGCCACGCGTGGCCCGCCTCCTTGCAGTCGATTGGGCGGCGGCTGGACGCCCCGTGGAGTCATAGGTTACAGAGCGTGCCCATCACTGTCAAGCGAAGGGCCCGCCCCCGCGGTAGTCCCGCCCTTTCCACGCCCACCGGTTGATAGACAGCAGGGACACCGCTACTGCCATTCTCCATTGGGCAACGGCCAAACCATTCTCTAATGTTATTGGGCAAGAGAAACATCAATCATGAGCGCCTCCTCCCGCCCCGAGGGCACGGTGCCAGCGCTGATTGGCTGACATGGATTTCTCGCTCTCTGATTAGCGGCCAGCCTTCCCACCCTCTCCCTGACCATTGGCGGCTGAGCCTGTCACGTGGCCGCCCTTAGCAACGCGCCTGGGCTTCCTTAGCAGCCGGCGCCGAGCCCCGGGGCCGAGGCGGAGGTGGGGGCCGGGCCGGGCACCGGGGGCGCGGAGCGGGCCTGGAGCCTTGGGGACCGGGGGGTGAGAGGCCTGAGGGGCCGGGATCGGGGCGTGGATGGGTCTCGGGGGGGAAGGCGGCAGCCCAGCTGGGTCAGAGCCGCCCTGACAGGCAGAGTCAGGGTCCCCGTCCCGGGCCCTGCAGGGCCGGGGGGAGTCGGGGACGTGGTGCTGCTTCCCAGGCCTGGGCTCCGGCTGGCTGTGAGCAGCAGCTTCTTGTCTGGGTGGGCGACAAGCGGAAGGTCTGGCAGGTCAAGGGTGAATGAACCCAGAAGCTGCTACTCCGTGGTCTGAACGGAGCACAGCTGTAGAGAGGTTTGGTTTGTTAATTAAAAGCCATGATGAGGAGAGAACTCTCTAAACCCAGACGTTTATCCTTCCTGTCCTCCCACGCAAAAAATCGGTAGAACTTCTTCCATAATTATAGACATCTTATGCAAGCAAAATCAAGTCCTTCGTACTGATTCATTAACTGTGTGCGGCTCTAGAAAGATAAGCAGTCTCATTGCCTCCTGGGCAACGTCAGGGATATTTAAGTGACAAAGCCAGGACAGAAAGTTTTGACTGACAGAATTTTCTGTTCCCCAAAGTGAAGATGTTTATGTGCAGCACTATGTATTGATTGAACTAGACAGCCTGTACTATGGATCTGCATTAAGTGCCTTCTTCAGAAAATTGTTGTTATTGTTTGTAAAGTTTCCTCCTTCCTCAAATTTGTTTTCACTTTTATTATGATGTTGGTGTTTAAAATTTAGTGAACTGCTGTTGTTAATGTTCCTATTCCATATATACCTGCCTCTTACTCTATAAATCAAACTTGCCTATAACGAGAAACTTACCTTTTGAAACTAGATTCAATGGCGCACAGAGCCTTGAATATGCCCTCTTCATGAAGATGGGTTTCAGCAGCAGGTGATTGCCATGCGATGGACCATTGCTGTTGATAAGTGCTGCACGGGGCCTCCTTTCCTGGCCTGTTTATCTGGCCAAATTCTGTCATTCTTCATGGAAAACACTCAAACATGGTGTGAAGTTTGCATGTGATTGTGGCTGGCCATTTTACAGTGCTGGGGCTGTAAGACTGTGCTTAGAGTCAAATCAGTGACTTCGTGATAAAAGTCAAGTCTGTCTTTTATATCATTTGTGAGGTATTAGATCTTCTTAATGCTCAGCTGTGCTCTTAATTCCTTGGAATTGTCATGCCTGTTGGCATGAATGTTCAATGAATGTTGGAAGTAGTAGCCAGGCATTAATTTTATTTATTTTTCTATTCTGTCCTTTAAGGGTGATACCATCTAAAAATGAGTCAGTTATACAATAGCATTGAGCCAAACATTATTGATGATGAAATGGTTCAGAAAGCCATTGAAGAGCAGTGTCCAGAGGACATAGGAAAGCTTGCCAAAAGGGAAGGTATTAACCTTAAGGATGTGACAGAGCTACAGCTTGGTTTTAGAAGTGAGTATCAGAATATATACTTTTTTTTCTTCTTCTTTTGTTAAAGGGTAGTAGAATTAAGCATGAAGTGGCTAACTGGCAATTAAACAATCATGATTAGCTTGGATTTGTTATGTGAAAAGTAACATCTGGAGTTACATTTTTAGTCATACCTGTATGAAGTAGTTTCATTAGAGAGAGATGGGTGCTTTTGCTGATGGGTAACGTTAAAGCTGCTTAGCTTTAAGCTATTATTGTCACTGCTATTCTTATTTAACATTTATATTGTGGTGACACCTACAGGCCACAGGCCTATTGGGCCCTTCTGTACGTGGACAAATCAAACCCCGGGCAGGCTCCGCCATCGCTGGCGATTATGTGAGAGCTATTTGGTAGATTATGGTGATTACAGTCCAATTCGGCGGCTTCCTCCGGTCATCCATAGCATTATCGCAGCTTGCCTCTTATTGTCAAACCAGTCATAAACTTGCATTCAAAAAATGAGAAAGAAGAACATTTGGCTCAATATTTGAGTATTTTGGGCGTATGTAATTTCATGGGCAAAAATCTGCTTTTGATTAACCATTGCATGCTTCAGTAAAATAATGCATGTATTAGTTGAGTTCCTTAGAACAGACTCCCTGTTACCTGATCCTGCATGTATTTGTTTGCAAATACAAAGTATAGAACTGTGTGAATATTTTGTGCATGCAATTACTTGCTTTACTCTGCACTCACTAAACAACAATGGCAGTAGAGCAGCTAACGAAATCTTCTGGGAAGCCATTGCAGGGGGGAAGAGAACTGAGAGTGAGAATATTCTGTATTTTCTGTCACCTTGGTCCTAATGTTTTGCTGTAGTGCCTAACGACCTGCCCTTGTGATTCTGTTTTTGGAGAAAGCTAAATGCAGGGATATTGATTAGTTCTAAACTGCAGCCTTCACAGAAAGAGTAGACCCCAACTTGCTCTCCTGTGATGAGAATACCAGAAGCAGGAGAGTAATTTACAAAAGCGGTAGCTGGCCACCGCTAGCCTGCAAATGCGGAGAAAAGCAGAGTCTCATCCCAAACCTCCCTCTTGGAGCTGGAAAGGAAAATGAAGGTCAAGGCCTCCTAGTAGTGGATTCATAAAGCCACTCTTGACTGCACGGCCATAGCCAGCATCCCCTCAGTGACTCGTTGGCATCACTGATGAGCAGTGTGCGCTGGTGCAGGACAATGAGGTTAACTGGACTGTTTCATTGAAATCTCGTCCAGCCAAGGGACCTCTCAGCTCTCTAGGGCAGTCATCACATGCTATCGTAATCTGCTGAAAATAATTTTGGAGGTAACACTGGACATGTTTTCCTTGTGCAAGATAGTGTGTCTGCTAAACTGAAAGCTGTCTCACATGAAAAGCAATTTTCTTTTATTTTTTTCCTGTGGCTTTAGATATCCTGCAGATTGATAATTTATGGCAGTTTGAGAATCTGACTAAACTGCAGCTGGACAACAACATCATTGAGAAGATAGAAGCTCTGGAGAGTCTGGTTCACCTTGTATGGCTTGGTAAGATACAAGTGTATGAAGTTGGATGCCCTCACAGGTGCAAAGCAATCTGCAATAAAGCCAGGATGTCGCATTCCTTCTCAAACACAACTGATAGGAGCTTTCTCAGGGAAGGCTGTCAGCTGCCTGTGTGTTTCCTCATTTGACTGGCAAATGTCAAAATGCCTGAATATCAGAGCTGCAAAACAATCCTTCAAATCCTTTAAAAACTGGTTTTAATACATTTGGTGTGGCAGGAACAGGAAGCTGAGGTTTCAAGGTTGTTTCCAGGGTTTGTACTTGTATTTGGAGATAACTTTCAGAAATATTTATGGAAACACCTCTGTGATTTAGAAGCCTGTATTCTGTTTTCAGAGCTAATGCAGGCATTTCAGAGGCTAGAACCCACTGTCTTTACCCCTATACGTTTAAGGGCTTGTCGTCATTGTTTTCCCAAAAAGTACCCGTCCTTGTAGTCGTCTTATGTGACTAATTTCAACTAAAAACTCAGGACGCTGAGAGCAGCATCTCACAGGGGTGCAGGTTTTGATGCTGGGCAGATCGGTGATGTTGCTGCTACAGATGCATAGCTTAGAGCATTCTCCCAGAACTGCAGGCATGTTGCTGGCTGAAAGTGTAAATATATCCTCATCCGTCTTTGAAAATAGCATGCAAGGCTTCAGTTCATAAGCACATCTTGAAATGTCTAATGGGTTCTTCTGCCCAGTTCTCTGCACTGTTCTGCTGCACAGATGACTAATGCACTTGTGAATCGAGAGCTGATCACCACAATGTAAGCAGAGTGTTTTGAAGCACACTCATGGGTTTCGTTTGCCCAAAGGCTGCAGTGGTTCAGGAGCTGCTGCATGAGTGTCTTAGCCATCCAGGGGCTGGGGTGATGCAGACAGCTGGTAACCTCATCAACCATCTTTGGACTCCTGAATTGCTCAGTACTGGCCTGAGGGCAAATACTGCCCTTAGTCATGATGAATGTAGGTGTTAGGATAGATGTTCTGGCAGGAAAAGAGGAAATTTCAATAAGTGAAATAATAGCTAAAGTGAGTATGTGCCTTTGCATACCTCCACTGACAACAGGGCGACTGTGAGCATGGGACTGGCGTATGTTGGTCTTATGGGAATGACCATGACAGTGGGCATTGGTGTGGCAGGCAAGAGTCTGCAAGAAACAAGGCAGGGAGTGTCAAATTTGTCACAGAAATACCCCCCCTTTTAGGGCATTTCCCCACCTCTTTTCTTGTATTTTGGTTTTCCCCATAAGGTAGAAGTCGCTTTCAGGTTGTGTATGTAGACTCCACAAGGAAAGCCTTCAACTGTTCTTCTCATTTAAAAGTTGCATGGACAGTTGAAAGGAGAAGATGTGAACGAATGATGATGCCTTTCCAGTGGGACACTGAACACCCCTGAGGAAAATACTGTACATAAACTCCTAAATCAAGAATCAGGCTAAATGCAAGGTCTGAATCAGGGCGTTCTGCTACAGATAATTTAACTTTTGCTTGTAAAACTTTTGATTTCTAAACTCTTCCCCAGACTTGTCCTTCAACAATATTGAAGTAATTGAGGGCCTGGATACCCTTGTCAAACTGCAGGACCTAAGTCTCTACAATAACAGAATATCTAAAATTGAGCACATGGACACATTGCGAGAGCTGCAGATTTTCTCCATAGGAAAGAATAACCTGACAACTCTGGAAGATGTGAGTGCTCCCTGTCTTTGCAAATGTTTCCTATCAAAGGATCAAATACTCTAATAATGACATTTGGCACTGTGTCTGAGCCCCTCCTTAGAGGAGAAAATTCTCCTTAGGATTTCACTGCCTCTGTAGTCTAAGTTATGGTTTTGGTAAGCTGTCCCAGTGTTAAGTGCTTACTACAGCTACTTCTCTTTTAGATTACTGACTCATGGGGGCCCGGCTCTGTTACTGCTATCAGCCATGGCAAAATTCCTATTGGTTCCCATGAAAGCTGAAAAAGGATTAAATAGCTACGTATGAGAAAAGGAGGGAGTGGAGACTAGGATTTATTTGGGGTTCTTTTGAGGGCAGCTTACCACCCCAGCTAAAGACCTTCTCTCTACACCCATTGTTTATATATTCACAATGTGAATTTAAGTATTGCCTTTCCTGAAAGCATTAGAAATTCATAATTTAATGATGTCACCTGTGTTTGGCAGCAGAGCAGGATATGTATTGCAACATAACTGTAATAAGAGCAATGAATTTCAAGGCCGTGTGTTTCCCCAGCAATGGGAAGTACAGCATCTCTTTCCTCTCGGCATAGGTGATCTATCTCAGGAGGTTTAAAAACTTACGCACACTGAATCTCACGGGGAACCCTCTCTGCCACGATAAGCAGTATACGCTGTTTGTTGTTGCTCATCTTCCAGACCTGGTATACTTGGACTTCAAGCTCGTGAGTGACACCACGGTAAGCATTTCTGCATTCCCTGCTTGTGAAATCGGGCAACAGCATCTTACAGAGCATTTGCTTTTTTGGTATGCCCGCAATATTCTAGCATTCAGGGCAGGTTCCCTGCAGAAATTAGACTTACAGAAACACGCAGTGTTTATTCTGCCTCCACCTAACAGCTGTGAACCTGTAGGCCAAATTCTATCAAATCTGACAGAGAGGTAGAGGTGTCAGAGGCATGATGTCTTCACAGATTTTGTGAAAATCAGCAGCTGTGTGTGGGAGAGGGGCCTGGTTAATGTTGCCACAGAGAGGCTGCAGTGTGAGTGCAAGCCTTCTTACAGATCAGAAAATCTCAGAGGAGATCAGTCTTGAGACACGGATCCAGGGGAAAGGAGGCTTGGTGGTCCTGCTGCTCGGTGAGCAATTTGTTTCAGTAGTGGACTGATAGACTATCCAGGCAAGCAGGTGCCTTAGAATGCACTTCCCAGTTTGATTTCTGAGAACAGGACAGCGCATCCGCACCGGTAACCTGTGGGACTGCTTTTTGTTCCCAGCGCTCAAAGGAACAAAGAAGGGTTTTTTTGTTGGGGTTTTTTTTTAGTAAGCAAAGAACGTGATTAATTGTAAATTTGCTTGGCACAGAGCAGGAGCTGTACTTGGAATATATATTACTCTTACCATAGGACTGGAAGGGCTTTCCAGGTCATTGAGTCCAGTCCCTGCTCATACAGACAGTACGTCATAGAATTGCATACTTAAATTTGTCAAGATTCAGTTTCAAGCTAATTAGGTTCTTGCGCCTGCTACTACCTTGCCATCCACTCCTCTGAAGAGCCTTCTCCTCCCTAGTAAGTGTATTAAACTTGCTAGCTGATCAAATCAGAGCTGAAATTCTAGAAGTCAAAACAGGGCCTCCTGCTAAAAAAAGAAAAAACAACCCTAAAGATGAGGAAATGGGGAGAGAAAAGTTTCCTGGGACTGAATCAGCTCAGATGCACTGAATGCAGAGTCAGAGTAATATGCCAACAAAAAATGGGATGAGGAATGGATTAGGAACTTCATAAGTAGTTTAATAAAAAGTCCACAGAGAAATGGAGAGGCAGATGTCACTCAGGTTCATGTTCTAGAAAGATCAAATGCTTATGCCCAGATTTGTTGAGCAATGCTGGATAATCTAATAAAGATATTTCTTTGTTTGCATTTCTCAGCGAGAAGTTGCAGTTTTAAAGTATCAAGATCTTACCGAGCCATTGGAACGTGAGGAGGCTCAGGCCCTGGCTCAGCTGGAGGAAAAACAGGCAAAGCAGAAAGAGCTGGAGTACCACAAGGTACGTTTTCTTCGGCTGGTTGTATATTGTCTCAGGAGAAAGAAGCACAACAGATATTGACTTCTCTTTTACCTGCTTGAAGATTTAATGAGAGGTTAACATCGACTGTGCTAAAACTAAGGCTAGGATTAATCTCTGTGATCTCTGAATCTCGTTTTTGAATGAAAACAGGAACTGCTGTAGAATACACATGACGTGGGGGAACATAATTCTTTTGGCTGAACAATGAAACTACAGATATAGACCCTGCAAAGCTAAATAGTAAATCATACCTAAGGATCTTATCAGACTGACATGAGATTAAGAAAATTACAGGTCTGAGGGAACTGTTAGCATTTTCATGGTGCAGTGACTTTTTTTTCTCCTTCACACTAAGTCAATGCTTTTCATTAGTTTTATGGTTAAACTCTTCAGGGCTTTTCAGAGATCACTGTAGTCCTGTGTACAGACTGAAAACAAGACCAGGCAGAATGGTGCTTTCAGTTATGGTCTGGCTCTGTATTCCAGACCTCTAGAAGATCAGACTGGCTGAAGAGCAAGAGGCAGTTAAGTGATAGGGAGGAGACCTGCAGCTCTTCCCTCTGTCCCTCCCCAAAGTCCACTGACTCCTTATCCAAGAGGCTTAATAGCCTTGCAGTATGTGGTTGTATGTGATAATGTTTTGTACAAGATTAAACAGTGTTTTCTATCCTTAGGCTAGATTGTTCAAGCAGCAAAGCCAGCAGGATGGTTTTCACTCCAGTTGCAGGGTGCTTTTATGCCTTGGTTGGTATACCTATTGTGTTGGTAAGACTGTGTCTGCACCAGAGTTCCTCTGCTGGTAAAGTGCTTATAGGAGTGACACATCCTGAGGACTGGCAGCTGGTTGGCACTCTTTATTTTACTTATATTGCTCTGATTCTCTTCAAAGACAGCCTTTGTTGAGTACCTGAATGGATCATTCCTGTTTGACAGTATGTATGCAGAGGATACAGAAGCTGCCAAACTGGCTTACCTCCCTGGAGTGGGTAACCTGCTGCAGGCATATCCTTCCTGGGTTTAGAATACCTACAGCTAAAACGCAATGCCTTGAGTTAAGAAGGAGGTGCATCCACAGGGACTCTTCATCCATTGCTTTTGTCCAGGGCTGAAAACTACATTGATCTAAGATCTGAGACAGTCTGTGTTCAGTTTTGGAATGGTACCAAAAAAACCACTGCAAGACCGTGAGACCACTGACAGCTTTAAGGCCTAATATCTCGTGAAATATGAGGGCTACAAACAAATAGTTTATATTACTGGCAAGCTGGCCAACCCAGCTTGAAACATCCCGTTTGTAAAAGCACTCGTTTCTATCACCAACAGGTCATGAGATTCCAGCGTTTTAAATTCTCACCATTGTAATTACCATATTCCTTTTCCTTCACTTGAATCAAACACAATTGTGGTAGCCTTCTTTTCTGACCCTTCAAGAATCAAGGCTTTGTACTTACTTTAAGTCTGGAATCCACTTAAAGTTTAAAATGAGCTATAAGATAAATGTCTGTCAGCTAGATTGTAAGAGCGCTGTCGCTAAAATCATGTTGAAATTGAAGTGGCAGGAGATAGGAACAGACTAATCAGAATGATATGAGTCGCATATCTCTCAACCTGCCAGAGCTGGCAACATGAAGTTTTCAGGCCAGCACTTTTTTCTGATCATTGCTCCTACACCGGGGATCAGAAAGCAGACACTTTTTTTTCTTTTTTCTTTTCTCATTCAGATTAATAGAGCATTGTCAAGGCCAGTAACTTGACCTTCCTTAAAACTGCATTACACTGTTGGGAAAAAATGCATCACGGCTTAACTACAATAGACTCTAGAAACAATTCCATTGCCAAGATAATAGTAGAAGAAAAATTGACATTATTTTTGTGATGCTACCAAGTCAGTAGTTTATTCTGTGCTCTGGCTGTAGGCTCCAGAGCTGTATTTATTAACTACGCAGACACTGTATTCACACTTGTGAAGACAGATAGGGTTGTATGGTTCATTCCGCTGCTCTGTCAGAAAAGAGTCAGAGAAGTATATGTATTTCCTTTTCTTCCTCAAGGCCTATTCCCCCCTCAAGTTGCCACAGCTTTCTCCATACCCTTAAGGTAGCAAAATCCTATGCATTAAATGTGAATGGGTGACCCAGTCCTGCCACAGACAGAATACTTGGCAGCCTGCTCCCAGCAAGAACCACGGAGTTTACATAACAGTAGCTTGTAACTCTTGTTGCTCACATTCGCAGAGGTAGAAAGAACATAGCATAACAAACAAAATACCTTGACTCTGGTGTCACATACAGGACGGAGTTTGTCTCAGTTTGTGAGAACCTATTTAACTATGGTCTGAAAGAGTATGAAGAACGAGAAGCTGAAGTCTCTGATTTCTATGAAAGCCTTCATGAAGCATTAACAGCCAACCAGCAAGAAGGCAGGAAAATAATCCTAGACTTTGAAAATCGGAACAAAAGGGTAATGTTGTTATACTTTTGTTTGTTTGATACATGATTTCTCTACATCCTCTGCCAGCTTTTAATTTCACTGAGAGCAAGGGTAACTCCATTAAAATTAGGGTAATAATTCTGGATTTACACTGTTGCAGTAGGAATTGGTACTTGATCCCTAATGGCAGAATCACAGAGTGGTTGAGCGTTGGAAGGGACCTCTGGAGGGCACCTGGTCCAACCCCCCCCTGCTCAAGCAGGGCCACCCACAGCAGGCTGCCCGGGACCATGTCCAGATGGCCTCTGAATATCTCCAGGGATGAAGACCCCATAGCCTCTCTGGGCAACCTCTTCCAGTGCTCAAGTCACTGATCTCTCTTTACATGTTTTTTACAGTATAAATCTATACCAAGAAAAATTGTTGTGTTAGCTAACATAACGTCATTAACTAACATAATGTTAAGAGGTTTTTAGTACTTTATGTAGGAAAATAATTTGGGGATTGAAGCTTCAACCTTTGGGCAAACCACAACCAGCTAACATTGACAGTCTTTATCTACACTGGAAATTCAGCGTAGGACAAAATTAACATAGCACAGTGTTATCTTATTGTCCACAAAGGTAAAGGGCCTTCAAGGCTTTACAGAAAAAAAGTGACTAAATGTGAAGGGGTTTTTTTACTTTTTATTTGCCATCCAGAAAAGTTACCAGTCTTTAAGAAAATGGAAACGCTCAACCTTTCTTTCAGTTTAAATATTTCTGATAAAGTTAATTTTAAATATATAGAGAGATTTATCAGATTTAATGCCACTCCCCTTCTCTGTGAGGCCTCCAATAGCTCTTCTTTCATTGCAAAAGGAGGAAGAAAAGGAAGGAGATGGCATGATACTTCGTTTTCAAGTAATTTTCTGCTTCAGTTCATTTTGTCAACAACAGCTCAAAGAACTTTAACAGAAAAATTAGGTAAAGTTATTGTAATGTATTTCTAGTGTTTTTAAAGCAGAAACTATCTTTTTTCATTCTGCTCAACTGCAGCCACCCATTGTGGCTGCTCAGGGCGTAGCTTCTAGCAGGATCCCCTTTCTGACCATGTATAATAGATGGTTCATTATTTTGTTTCCACAGAAAAAATAAGGGGGGCTAAAGCCTGGTAACAGTGTCAGCTGAGCAGAGCAAGTCCCTGACAACTGACACCAGGCAGTCACGAGCGCTGGCTCCCTTTGAAAACCAGGTCACTTTTATTTAGGTGCCTTGTCACACGCTGGCAGCCTGCTGAGTCACTCTGCGCCCGGGTCCTTGAACCTTGCTGACTCATGCTGGCAAACTGACTCCATCAGCTCTAGTCGGGACACGAGTTTGCAGCCTTACCAGAAGGCAACATATAAAGATTGATATGTATATTCAGTTAACTTGCACTTGAATTCCCAATATAGCATCCATTAAAAAAAAAAAAAGCCACAAAAACCCAACAAAAAAACCCAAAATCAAACCCAAAGAAACATGGCTGAGGCCAGATTTTGGCCTTTTGTCTGATGACCTGCAGGGTCAGCTACGGATTGAGCTGCAAGAACAGGACACAGTGGTCAGCGTGAGTTTTCATATAAATACTGGAGGAGTTGGTGTCAAAACTGAACACTGTATTTTAACAGCATTTCCCCATTCATTTAAAATTGCTGGAGGAGTTCAGAAGGTGCAGAGGTCCTGGCAGTCTGAAATCTGCAAGCCATTCTTAGGGGCTGTTTGTCTCGCTGTAATCCTTTCATGTAAAATTAGGTAACCTGTAAAATAACTTTGCTCTCTGAAGTTGGTTAAGGAGCAAAGAAGCATTAAAGGCCTTGAACTTTGAAGTTATTGCTCCCAGAGGTGCAGCTTGAATGGCTGTGGAGCTTTTGGAGCCTCCTAACTTGTTTACATTAGAAAAAAAGATACCTTGCTCTCCCCTTCCCCGCTTTTAACACTGCAAAGTTTGGGTAATCTAGTCCATTTTCAGACACAAGTCTTGGCAATGATTTTCATCAGAATTTGCTATTTTAGCGTGTTCCATTCCCTCTCAGGAGAAGTGGATTAGACATCTTAAAACATACATTTTTTTTCCTCCTATTAACGTTTCATTGTTAACTTATTTTGAACAGACTTGAAAATAATACATTGCTCAGCACAAAGGATTTTTTTTTGATCCAAGAAATCATAAATCTTGTCTGATACAAAACTGACGTCAATATTTAATTCTGAAGGGCAATAAATCCTTGCTGTAAGAGGAAGGCAGGCAATGATAGGTATTCCATATTCAGAATAGTAAATCCTGACCCTGCAGAAGTCAATCAAGATTCTCCTTGACATGAAGGGGATCAGGATTTAGGCCTGCATTTCTTTCTACGAAGTAATTGTTAATCTCTTCTTCATGGCCAGCAACGTCAAGAATCTAGTATTTTTCTTTACTTGAAATGTGTCAGAAGGGGAACCAAAGTTGGAAGCATAGAAGGGGCAGTGTCTTCTGCTGACTGGAGGATGAGGAAGCGTTTTCACTGATTCTACTGCATTGCCCCTGGATCGTTAGCGCAGTAGCATACCTCAGCACTGTTGACTACCCAGTATGTAAATCTGGAGACTTCCTGAATCATCACATTTCATTTCAGCTAATCAGCAGTAGGAACTTTTCTCACATATGTAACAAGTTAATTAAATTGCAATGGAGTGCTGAACACAAACTGTAAGTAATTTATGTATCTCTGTGTTTAGAGACTGGATGAGATTCATAGTGCCAGTAGTTACGATATTGCTGAGTCTAAACGAGCCGAGTACAAGGAGGACATACTTCAGCTGTCAGAAGCACTCATGACCTTGGAAATGCTCATAGCTGACCAGCTGGAGGTAAGGGTCAAGCACATACAGTGAGAGCTCACATCCAGAACGCAGGGGGATCATTTTTACTATTGCTACACCCCTCTGCTTAGTAGCCCATTGCACAAAGAGGGGCACATAGGTCTTGCAGTCAGGCTAATGTTTTGTCTTCATCTTAGTCTTTCTCTGCTCAGAGTTGATCTGGGTGAGATCAGGCCCTGGGCATTGATCCATTGCAACAGATTTCTGTTTCTCAGAGCAGAGCGCAGTATGTCCTTCGCATCTATACAAGCTGATTTCCTAGACTTTAGAGAAAGGGACTTGAGGTCATTCAGTCATTTTATAGGTCTGCATACAGAAGTCGTTGCATAGCATGGGGTATGCCTTTGGGATTCTAGATGTGTAATTCTTTGAAGCTGATCTTTGCTATGAATAAGATTACATACATTCCTGCTCAGCTTACTGCATTTGCTTGCATAATAGCTGCCTTTTTTCTTCACAGACTTTTCCTCAAAAACTAGGGCAGGGCTGCTAATGGCATCCTCATTAAAAAAAAAAAAAAAAAGTAATCTGTTTAAAAATTAGCAGGCAGGAGCTGTGGCCTGTGTGCAAGCAGATGCAGCTGTTTACTTTTGCGAATGTGCATGACAGAAAGCAGCAGATCAAAATGGATTCCTCACTGCATCAGGATTGTGCCTTTTAGTGTTTTCTGAATTGGTCCTCACATATCTGCAGTCACTGATGGAATGAGCCAAAGCATTTCTCCCTGCATGCCTTTCTGGATTTGCAGGATTCGGGTGGCTGTCTTTGAACTGTTGTATCAAGACATTTAAGTGCAACACTTCACATATTCTCCATCAGCCATTTCTGACAGAGGTAATAGGCAGCAGCAATTTTAATTTCTGAGGACTAAAACAAAAGCTGCAGTAAGCCCAGTCATTGGTTGTGCTTCTGACAAGAGGCTCTTCATGCATACAAGGAGACTGTAGCATGTCAGTATACGGGAATACAGCACTCTCCAGGCATTACTTAGGTGAGGGTAAAAAAGGATCAGCTGGCTCGCTCCAGACAGTGGGTAAAGGTATCATTCAGTCAACTTCCCTCCAATAAACTGATTTTCTGTCCCTGAAGGAGGAAAGAAAATCTTGCAGCACTTTCAAAACACTTTAAATGCTTGAGGCAGTTCAGTTTCTGACTGTGCTAATAACAGCAGTGAGTCCAAATTATAATAAATTGTAGATTCTTCCTAGAGTCCCTGACTCCCTTTTATGTTTATGCAAGTTTTCATTGTAATATGTCCTCTTTTTCCCTCTGTTAAGGAACTAATAAAGGATTTTAAAGGAAACATTGCTGTCATAGCATCAACATTCATTGAAAACGTTAAAGGGATATATCCTTTCGACAGTCTGTTGGCCTGGACCTTCCAGTGATATACGTGTATCTCGCCTCTAAATCCAGAAATGAGCCATCAGTATAGAATTTGATTTTTTTTTTTTTTTTAAATCAACAGAAAAGGTGTTTTCCCAGCTTTGCAGGAATGGTCATTTAAGGTGCCCAGCTCCTTTCTGTGGAGACTGGAGGGCACAAAAGGATCTAAGTTCTCCTGTGCTGAAAGTCTGTAAGACTTATGTAGCTTTCTCCCCCTTGGGAATCTTCCTTCCTTCTCCACACAGCCATGACAAAACCCTGGGAAGATCTGGTTAGACGGTTTTTTATGTACATTCTTGCCGTAACAGCCAATGAAATACCTACAATTCTCTTTGAAATTTCTTTTAATGGCCTTCATTTTTGTGTTGTTGATGTCTTCTGGTACAAAGTGAGATGAGAATACCAAAGTGCTTCAGTGACAGGTTACACTACTTTAAATATAGAAATCTGTTGGCCTTGTGCAAATAATTGCACCATATTCAGAGCTTAGCTTATATCCTGGGAGGCCTCCTCCAACTTCCCTTGCAAGC
This sequence comes from Harpia harpyja, assembly GCF_026419915.1. Taxonomy (NCBI): domain Eukaryota; kingdom Metazoa; phylum Chordata; class Aves; order Accipitriformes; family Accipitridae; genus Harpia; species Harpia harpyja. Next base: position 3,477,284 of record NC_068960.1, on the reverse strand, counting down.
CTAGGCCCACTCTCAGTTCTGCGTAATATATGGCAGTGAGGATGAGACCCAATGTGCGATTAAGAGCAGAAAGCATATATCCTGACACTACACCAGCTTCTGGCAGCAGCCAGGCTCTTTCCTGAGGAGGCCCACTGTGCAGACACTCAGTCTCTAGTTACAGGAGGTCATTTAATCTCTACAAGGGAATGGCGTGGTCAGCTTTTTCCTTAACGATCTTCTGTACGATGACCCAGTGCCGGGACCTGGAAAACCATCACCATGAAAAGCTGCTAGAAATCTCCATCACCACACTGGAGAAATCAGTCAAGAATCAGCTTGACGAGGATTTGCCAGCTGATGTTCGAATGGTGAGGGCACCAAAAAAATTCATCTCTGCTAAGGAGTTGGCAAGAAGAGGAGGCCACAGCCTCTTCTCAGAAGGGACAGGGTTTCCAGGAGGCTCAATACAGCTAAAGCCATGTCTAAACCAGAGCATAACCTCCTCCCAAGAGGCCCCAGCCACTTGGCTGAACTGCAGTGCCACCAGACATCTCCGCTGACTAGGACAGAGGATAACTGCACTGCAGGTTTCCCTGGGCGCTGCCAGAGCTGATGGCAGCAGCCCAGGAGAGGTGCTGAGCAAGTCTCTCTCCTGCCTCCAGCACAACTCACTTCTCTGGGTGATTTCCAGACAGCCCCAACCCAGCAGGCACTTAGGCGGCATCTTTGCTGCACTCGCAGCTGGTTTTGTTCAGATTCTCCCTGCTCCCCCAGGAGAATCTGAACACTGCTCTGACTTTCTTGCACCGGGGCTCTGTTTGCCTCAGTGATTTCAAAAGCCCTTCCTAGAGCTCCCCAGCCCACGAGCTGATCTGGAGGCAGGACATGACATTTCAAATGGAGCCTTCCACTGAGCCCTCAGTCTTGCTGTGATAGCAAAGATCCCAGGAGCCTTTCAGAAAGCACAAAGATTGTTGCAGTGCTCCAGTCAGCAACGCTGCTGACCTTTTTGCCTCCGTTATTCCTTCATTCAGTGGCTAAATTACTTGAGTTTTGCATTCGCTGTGGTTTTGCTCTGTCCAGATTATCCCAGCCCCCCCATTACTCCAGGTAATCGAGAGCTGACAGACACAAAACAGACCCCTCAGCCCCCCCGGGGGAGCTCCCTGCTTTATGGCCTGTGCAGATGGCTGCAGTTACGCACCGTTGCTGTGCACCCATTTTGCCTCGCTGCCATCCATTTCCACGGAGAAGCAATCTTCATTTGTTCAACAGCTGCACTTGGCTGCAGGAGGAGAGTCATTATGGTTTAGTGAAGCCACCCTCTATTTAGAGCCACGGGGGAAGTCACTGCTTCGATTAGAAGCTGGGACTCTTCAAAAATGAAGATTTACAGCCAGTGCCACCAGTGCAAGAGACCCTTCCAAGTGCGATTTTCCACTTCCCGCACCTGCTGGGCCAGGCGTGCTGGAGCATATGCAGCCTTGCTTCAACACCAGCTGCCCACAGGGGCCTGCCATGTGCTGCGAGGCAGCCCTGCCTGCAACAGAGCACTCAGCAGCAGGCATTTGCTCCCTGCTCCAGCTGGGGAGCCTGAGAGGGCTGCCTCAGTTTCCCCACCCGTACTAGGGATAATACCCCATTACGCCGTAGCGAGGTCCAGGCGCATCCTTGCGAAGGGGTAAAGCGCTGGATTCCTCCTGATGACTAGGGCTTTGTCCGTCTGAAACAGAGGGCCGATTTTCTTCCCCCCCGAGCACTGCAGTTACTGTGCTCCTAGTTCCGAGCTCTGCTGCTTTTGCTGCAAGCCCACTGCCCTCCCCTCATCCGGTCACGTTACCTCCTAGCTTCTTGTGGACAAAAACACCATTGTCAATGCAGTCAACGCGTCCCATGGCATCCGTCTGCTGAAGATTGCTAAGCGAGAGAGCGACATCCTCAGCAACACTTACCGCTGGCAGGCCTCCGTGACAGAGAAGGTAAGAGACCCTCATGCTCAGGGGGATGGGGCACAGACAGGTCTGGCCCAAGTGGTGGGGACACTGCTAGGAAAGATGCTCCCTAACCTTTGCTGGAGCCCTCTGTGCTACAGCAAGGGACCCTGACAAGCCTGCGGATTCACTGCTTGGTTTCAATCTGTTCAGGCTTTCCAAAACGAGATTGACAGAAACCGCGACCGTGTCAGAGAGATCGTTCAGTACATCGACAATCTCCAGGAGGAGCTGGATAACATAGAAATCCTGGAGCCAACGGAGTAGGTCTGCCACAGGCTGGGCAGCTGCCTTAGCTGGGGGCACACAGGACAGCCCCCAGCGGCAGCACACTCAGCAGGGACGGCTGCCTCTATGCCTGAGCTGCCTGGGACATTTCAGGCCAAAGGCATGCTTCTTCCATCCCACCACAAACTGCAAATAAAAGATACTTCTTGAGTCTGGAAAAGCATGTGAAGCTCTGCCTCTTCCATCATGTTGGCGTGAAGCCCGAGAGCTCAGACCTGGTCACAAGGGGTTATGGATCAGCTGTGAGCTGATTGAACCAAATCATCGTAGCACATCATGCCTGAAAGCTTTGGTACCTGCAAGCACAGTGGCAGGAACCTGCGAGCCACAGGCACATGGCAGCAGCCTGGGAGATGAGTGCTCTCCATCAAACCACCCCCAAGATAACAGCAGGTTTCCAGCTCAGCAAGCACAAGGCTGGCGGGGGCTCTGCGTGCCTGGGAGTCTCGTCTTCTCACCGCCTCTCGCAAAAGCAGCTTTCTGCAGCGTGAACAGAGCAGCCCCCAGCTAGCAGGAAGGGAAATCAATGGTTCCACAGGAGCTCACACACCGCCGCTCGCAACAGCCAAGCGAGGAGTCATTAATTCCCCTCCTTGCTCAGTGACAGCAGCTGCTACGCTCACTTGTGGGCAGCTTCTGAGGAATGATGCTGGCTGGGGCGGTACTGCTCGAGGCAAACAGCAAGGAGAAAGGTGGGAAGGTTAAACGAGAGGGTGGCTGCATACGCACTCCGGGGGGAGACCAGGTCTCTCTGAAAGCCCCGTGGCTGGTGCTGCCTGTCGTACACAGATTTACCTTGTAGTACCCTGTGCTTTTGAAGATGGCAGGAGCCCAGGTTCCCCCCCTCTTGCTCCAGGACTGCACAGTCAGCTCCCTGCTACTCCTTGGCTGCAAGGACAGGGCACCTAGCATGGAAAGGCTCACACAGAGATGTGGAGGAAGCAGACCTGTTTGGTAGTTAGTGTCTGCTCAGCTCTGCTCCATGTTTTTTTCTGCCTGCAGCCATCCCAGCACCTGCCTGGAGCCTGGCAGCTCAGGACCTACACCACAGTTTGGTGATTAAAACAAAGAAATACTCAGCAGCATTGGCTTTCAGTATCTAGCAGGGGCGTGCCTTTAATCAAACAGAGAGACCCTGGTGTTACATACAGGCACACTGAGGGATGAAGAACAGATGCAATGGAGTCTGTTTTCAGATTTCCATAACAAGTGTGTGTCAGGAGCTGGCAGCTATGAAGACATGTGGCATATGCTGGGTATGTCTGTACCGCGCCCTGCCCAGGAAGCTGTTTCTTTCATGAGAGCTCCTCTGATGAGTTACAGACACCGGTAATGGACAGAGCTGCTGTCTTGGGGATGCAGAGGAAGCTCACCTTGACCTTTCCTCCTTGTGGGCTCAAAACTGCTGGCACTGCACTGCGGCAGGCAGTCCAAGTGAGGAGTCGCCCACAAAGTCGCAGCTCCTCAGCACGAGGCTGATCCCAGGAAAGACGTGGTGGCAGGAGGGTGGTTGCCCTCACTGGGTCATGCCAGCAATTCACAGCTGGGCATTCTCCTCCTGCGCCCAGCCCAGCAGCCTCAGTCCTGCAACAGCTTGTGTTTTACAGTCGAGCTCTCTGAACAGAGGTGAACAAAGAGAGTCCCAGCGGCCGTGCGAGCACGCAGCTCGCACAGATCATAGTCATGGGCCCACTCCACACTGCCCCACCGCTGAATCTGAAGGAGAGGAGGAACGCGAGTCAGTTCAGAACTGGATTATATGTAAGCTGCTCAGCAACTCCCAGCCTCCCTTTTCATGTTTGTGAAACACGGGTAATCCCCCAGGAGCTGTGCTGATCACTGCCTACTGGGGCAGACAGATCTCCAGATGAGTTCAGTGGAAGGACATGCTTCATTTGTACTGGGGTCTGAGGCAAGACCCTTAAAGGGAGGATGAAAAGATTCCCATCAACTTCAGCCACTTTTAGGTCAGGGAGAGCTTCACGCCAGGCCAGTTTCCAGCAAGGAAGTTATTAGCTTGGTGTCTACCAAGGCCTCCAGGCTGGATAACCCACAGCAAGAGAAGCCAGCCACGACTTTGCACTTCAGATTAGAGAGGGAGAAAAGCAGCCACCTGGGTTCTGCAAAAAGAAACTGGCAGTCCCAGGAGCACTCTGGGCTGTTGCCCCCATGGTGTTGCTCTACAGCAGCACACTCCAAACTCTCTCAAATAGGGAGACTGGCAGAGTGGAACCTCTCCTGCAATAGCAGGCACTTCCCTTGCCAGTTATTTGTGGTGGGAGGTGCATTTGTCATGCTGAGATTATTGCTATTTGAATTATAGGGCTGTTTTGTAACATAATTTACCTGGTATTCTTCCTCCAGGCGAGACAGAAGCACGGCTTTCTCTACTGTAATGTGCCTGTCAATCAGACCCATGGACAGAATCAGAGATTTCAGCTGGGTGATTACATATTCTATACCTGGAAGGGAATAACCCAAAACGAACAAGATTCATGGTTGTTTTCTGCAGCATTACAGCAGCATCTTCACATGCTCTGAACAGACAGTCAGGGTGTGGTGCCTCCTCAGGGGGATCACAGGGCCAGTGATCCTCCCACTTGCATCTGGGCACTTAAGCATCAGATCTGCAGTTAACAGGAGACACAAAGCGCTGTTCTGGCCACTGTCACTGCAGTGACAAAGGCTATGCCTTGGAAACTGCCTCCTTTTATTCCACCACAAACCTCCCCTGTGCAAAGGGAAGAGGTACCCTTCCAGGCCTGAGTATTCTGGAGCTCAGCTGAAAGTCTAGGGTGAGAGGGCCTTGTATACTGTTTGGTGATAAAAGAGCTGTCCGCATCTATAACCACTCCTAGAAAAACACTGTGCAAATGCGTGCGGTGTGCCGTGCCCTGGGAGAACTGTCGGCAAAGGACACAGCTGCTGGGCTCAGCTGATAAAACAGCAGAGCTCTTTCCTGCCACACCACCAGCTACTGGCTTGCAAGACACCCCTCTTCAGGGGAGGAGAGAGCGTGCCTGATGGCTGAGGGACCTGAGCAAATCCCTGAGCCAGGAGGAGGAGGAAAGAAGGGCTCAAAACTCTGAGCTTCTGAGCACTCACGGTTCAGCTCAACCTGATAGGAAATGGAGGTGCCTGCACAGGGACAGGGTCTAAGGAAGGAACTGAAGTGAGACTCGTCCTGTGCTACCAGTCTAGGCCAGACCTTGAATTTCAGGTCTAAAGTCGACTAGCTGGCCAGAGGGTCTCCTTCCCCAGGGGAGGCATGTGCCTTTCACTTCCACCCTGTCTACCCGTATTACAAACTGTGAGGAAAGGAAATGATCCATCAAAAAGTATCTTTACAGGGGTAATGGAAAAGCTTTGCAAGCCCTGTGCCAGGAATCAACACTGTTAACTTCCCTTAGCTGCAAAGCTAGTGTCTTTTGTGGGTTTCACTGTCTGCTGCTCATTCAAGTCTTGCATTTGAGGACTTGAGCAAAGCAAACATTACTTCTTTTCTATCTTTAGGTGTCATTCAGCAGTATCAGGTAGGATCAAGTGGGCTGTAAGGGTGAAAGAGTGAGGACAGTACACGGAACCATGGGCACTTGGAGTACTAAACCCTATTTCTTTTCCTGGTAACAAAGCTGGGGACTAAGTCACTGGAAGGTTTAGCATTAAAGAAGTTATTTGTGCTAGGGTAGAGACCAAACAGCTCACAGGCCAGCACAGTCAGACCCTGGACACTAGTGGCACTAAGGGGAGAGTCCCTACCCTTAAAAAATACAGCTACGGGACTGGCCTGCAGTTTTAAAACATAAACCTCAACACTCTGATTATCTCAGCTGTAGAAGAAAAATGTTACAGTCGCTCTTCTCCCCCATGGAGAGGAACCGCCTCCTCCACTGGCATAGCCTGAGCAGAGGGCTCCCCAGCCCAGCCCCTCTCACCTTGCAGGGCCCACATGTTGTAGGACGCCAGATGGCTGACGAAGGTCTCCTTGGTGCTGGCTGGAATGTTTGGCCCCAGGATGCTGGTCGAGGAGCCAATTGCCACGTTGTACCTGGAACGATCGCCCAGCCCCTTAGAAAAACACAGGGCTCATGGACCTTGCAGCTCTGACAGTCACAAGCACTAGAGCTCCTGGCCTCAGCAGGGCAAGGCATAAGCAGACAGAAACATCTTTGACCTCTTACCTTTTCTCAGCCCAGGCGACAACAGGATCCCATTCATTCCTCTGCAGCTCTGCCAAGGCGGCTGGCTCCTCCACACGATAGCTGGGACATTGCAGAACAAAACCACACTGGATGTTCACTCCCAGGCTGCCAGGCTGCTCGCTGCCAGGCTAGGACACACCTCTGTGAAGGAAGCTACCCCCTCCCCAGACCACAGCAAGGGGAGCAAGGGTCTACTGTCCACCCAGCAGCAGCAGTGACTGGGAACAATCCCCCCACTCTCCCCTGAATTCAGAGCTTTTTGTTTTTCTAGGAAGGACAATGCTATCTCACTGCAAATCAGAGCAGCAAACCACCACAGAAAACTGCAGGTAGCCCCACACCAGCCATGGGATGCTGCGAGGTTTAGCGGTTAGAGCAGGGGACATATCCCACTGGAAATCTTTATATGGGGCCACTCCTGCCCCACCTTGCCCAGCGGCTCAGCTTGGCACTCCCCACTGCCAGCCTGAGCAAAGCCACAGAGACAGATGGGGGCAGTCCTGTTCCCCTCTCCCCACAGGAGCTGAGCAGCTGCCAGTGGACACCTCAGAGGCTGGGACTGTGAGACAGGAGCTTGGGCATGAACAGGCTTGAGCCTGCAGCCCACAGGGACTTTAAGGAACAAAGGGCATTTTGCTACTGGTAAGAGTAGTCTGAGCTGCCTGTACTGGCACAGGAGTACCAGGAACTGGGCTGACAGATTCCCCCAGGCTTTTCAAAGATAGTTGCTTTTCCCCAGAGACCTTCATTTCCTGCTGCTCCCGCCCTTGCCCAGCATGGAGGTGTCCAAAACAGAGTTCAACAGAGAACCAGATCCTCATTCTCCCTCATACCTATACCGTTCAGGTACATGGACTTCCACTAGGTTTGCAGACGTAGGACTGGCCTAAACTAATTCAAACCCTCGGGCCAAAACCAGGACAGATCATAGCCCTGCCACAACTGGGTTACAGTAGACATTTTCTCTCACTTGCCCCAACCACCTTTCCAAAAAGCACACTGCGACAAGACAACCTCGCTTCTGCGCCAGCCGGGCCCCCATCTCATACCAGACAGTGTCAGTCTCCAGGAACTTCACAGCCGCACGGATCAGCTGCATTTTGTTTCGCTGTGTGGGATTGTCCAGCGCCGTGTTGCACAGTGTGGTCTGGGGGATAAAGGCAGTTTAAACCGCTGTTATTCAAGGCTTGGGGAAGCAGCAGCTTCCATTGTGCAAAGCCAAGAAGCAGCAGAGGAATTTGTGGCAGACAGAGAACTGAGGGACTCAGCTAAAGAGGGGTGCAGGGCCAGAACATGGCTCGTGTAGTAGGAATCTTCTCACTGGTTTCAGAAGCCTCGGGAGCAGGCCCATCAAGCACCAGGGAAGAGAGCTCACAGACTGTTCCAGAGCTCATCGTTTCCTCCTGCCCCTTGCTATCCCAAATAACACTGTCCAGGCCCTTCTAAAGTCCCCACAGTGACATAGATTCCCCCTAGACAGTCACCCATCCAGTATCTAACCACCCTCACGACTGCAAGGTTCTCCCCAGTGGCCAGCGGAAGTCCCAACCTCTTGTCCCTGTTTCCATCGGTGTTAGGACAACCTGCTCTCTCCACGTTCTGCGTCTGGAGACCATTCTCATGTCTACATGGTCACCCCCATTTTAGACCAAGCCATGCCAATTCTACTGCAGGTACTCAGGAGAGCTGGAGAAGGCAGGATGCAGAAGGAAGCATTCTCAGAAGACACCCCCATCTCGTGCAGCCGGCGCAAGGCTTACACCCCAAAGTGGTTCTCAACCCTTGCTCTGGAATCCATTCTGCCAGCTGGCACAGCCCTCACCATGTGGCAGTGGCCTGGCAAACCCACCTTTAGCCCCTGGCATTTTGATTCCCTGTCTTTAATCCTGACTTCCTTGACCTGATTTCTCCCGGCATGCTGCATTCTGCCCTGCCAAGGTCTCAGCGTCCCAACCTGCTGTGCTTACCAGGTGCATAGTGTAGAACTTGATGGTGTCTTTCTGGGAGTCCCACTCTGTTGCCACTGCAATGGCCAAGGCCTCACTGGGGACAGTGAAGAGCTTGCCCTGGGGCGTTTTCAGCTTTCGGTGGTCCAGGTTTATTTCAAAGCCTCCTGGGGAATCAGAGTAGAAATCCTGGGGAATCAAAGAGGAGCAGGCACTAAGGAACAACAGACAACCCTACAGTAGGAGCAGATTCAGAGCCGGAGCTGACGGGAGCACGGGACCAGAGATACTCAAGTTTCCCCATCATCACCATCATTTTGACATACTTTTCCCCCAGTCTTGGAAGCCATTTCCCACCACATAGCTTCGCTATAGATGAGGAAAGGGCACAGCCTGGGTTGCAGGTGTGCCACGCTCTTGCTGAAGAAGTGTGGGCTGGTAACACCCTTCCCAGGAACGAGCCCCTCTGTCCTGTCCCAGCGGCCATACTCACCTTCTCCTTGTGAGATGCTCACGTTCTGGTAAAACCGCTTCCTCTCTGGGGACAAAAACAGAGCCATTCAGAGGGCAGTTAGAGGAGGTTTGGTCCCTTCCCCTGCTCCCCATCACAGCCCAGAAAAGACAGAGCCCTCAGTGCTGCTGAGGTGGCCTGGCCACAAAAATCCAGCCCATTGATCCACAGTTTCCAAGCACTACACCGTTTCAGTGAGCTCCACTCAACTGGGGAAGCGCCATGAAGCTGGTGAAAACCACAGGGTTGCTGTGCACAACTGGCAAGTGAACGGGACCAGCTTCGCTTCTGCCAGGCTGCGGTCTCAGCTCACTTCGAACTGGCCTGCACTGAATTTCTACAGAGTCTGGCAGGGGCGGTTTCCAAAGCAGACCTGTCCCAGCACTCCTTCTGGAGTTTTGCTTTGGGGTCAGTCTTTCAAGATTCTCCCACTTGCAATCACGTTTGACAAATTAATCCCTGAACTGCTCTGGCTAACCCTCTCTCCCTGGTTGTTCTGTCTCAGAGTGACAAGAAACCCAGCAGAGCTGGGTTAGAGGCAGGGCAGGGCACGGCAACCTCTCTTTCCATCCCCGATGACAACAAACCCACCCAGTGCCAACCCACACGATCTCCCTCAGTGCCTCTAGCTCATTCTCTGCTTTGACCTGCAGCCGACGCACCCTCTGGAAGAACCACAGCTGCCGGCAGGCTCGGAGCGTGCAGGGGCAGGATGCTGTTCCCTCCACCACAACCGCCCACGGGAGCAGGTTTATTGCAGGCACATGCGGTAACAGCTGGATGGTACTGTGGACACGTTGCACACACTGCAGCATGCCACTGAGTCACCAGGGGAGGAACCACCTCCCGCAGCCGCCTCCAGCCCACACACCCAGCTCCAGCTCGGGAGGACGCCTGCTCCACCGGCAAGGTGAGCCTGAGGGAACTGCAGGTCTGTTTTGAGAGCAGCCTCCTTTCCTACCAGCACTGTTTCACACACGCCCAACACCTGAGAGCTGGATTACATGTATTGCAAAAGTTTGTATCTCTCGCACAAGGCAGGAAGAATCTGCAAGCCTTTCCCCTGACGACAGCGACCAGATCATAAATCCCGAACCCAAAAATCTACCTCCTGAAGGGTGAAGCGAGCAGGCCAGGCTGCAGGTCTGTTATTCTAGGCTATAAAAAGTACATTCCCGCTGGGGAAACGGAAGAGGATTTGCTCAGGCTCAGTGACCTGCAAGCTTCGGGGCCTCAGCAAACGCCATGCTGTTAGGGCACAGCACAGCTCTGAAAAGATTAACGTGCTCGTACCCCAGAGGGGTCCTGAGTCACGTCAGTGGGTTCCCGACACCCCGCGATGAGTCACTGCGACTCTGCAGCCTCACCTCAGACAGAATGAGACTAGTTTTACCGTCCTCAAACCTACGCGTTTCCAGCAAAATCTGAGGAGGTGATACATGGCCCAAAACATGCCTGAACCGCCTCGGGTGGGTCCCACTCCCTCAAAATCCCTAAAACCCACCAAAACACAAACGCAAACTGATACACGGAGCACTTGGACCCCCCTCCCCCGCCCCGAACACCCATTTTTCCACCCGCCCGGAGCCCAGCCTTCCCTTGGCCCGGGGTGACCTTGAGGGGGTCCCACCGGGGGGATGTCCCCCCCCAGCAGGACCAGCCCCGCCGAGCCAGGGAAGGGCCGCCGCCCCCCTCCTCCTCCTCCTCCTCCTCCTCCTCCTCCTCCTCCTCCTCCCCGAAGGGAGCTGGGGAGGCCCCGGTGGGCCCGGCGCTCCCCTCACCTGCCGGTGGGGCGTAGGCCCGACCCCCGCCCGGCCCCACCGGGCCGCTGCCGGCAGCGGCAGGAGGCGGTCGGGGGAACCGGGCGGTCGGGAAGCGGCCCCACAACAACCGGCGGCAACCGCTCAACATCGCGGCGAGAGAACAAGCAACCGCCGACCGCCACCGTCCTGCCGGGCTCAGCGCGGCACCGCGGGCGCCGCCATGTTGCCGTAACGACAACCAATCCGCTCCGCGAACGCGTTTTGTCCCTTCGGCGTCCCCGTCCCGTTCAAGGACTACATTTCCCATCACCTCCCGCGGCCGCGCCTGCCGGGAGGAAGCGCGTGCCCAGGCGGCGGCGGCCAATCGCCGCCCGGTACCGCCCTTCCCGCAACACCCGCGAGGGCCAATGGGAGGGCGCGGAGGCGCTGCCGGGAGGCCCTGAGCCTGGCGGCGGCGGCGGCGGCGGCGGCCTCGGCGTGTGGGGAACGGGAACGGGAGCGGGCGCGGGCGGTGCCGCTCGGCCGCGGCTCGGCCCCGGCCACGCTGGCGCCCGGGGACCCTCCCGAGATGCCGGTGCGGAGCGAACGGTGCCGTGCGGGCGGTGCGGCGGGTTCGGCCTCCTCACCTCCCTCAGGGGCGGCCGCTAGTAGTCTGGTACCGCCGCCTCCCATCAACACGGCGCAGCCCGGGGTGGCCACTTCGCTGCTTTATAGCGGTGCCAAGTTTCGCGGGCAGCAGCGCAGCAAGGGCAATGCCTACGAGGTGGAGGTCGTCATGCAGGTGAGGGGCCCGCCGGCCGCCTCCTTTCCCCCCCTCACCCCGTCCTTCAGCCCCGGGCCCGGCGCGCCGGGGCCCCGCTCTCCTCAGGCCGCGGTCGTCGTTCCCGCCCCTCCGGTCCCCTCAGGCCGCGGTCGCCCCGTTTTTTTTCCTTTTCGGACTCTAAAGCCGCGGTCGTCCAGTCTCCCGTCCCCTCAGGCCCAGTCGCTTGAATTTCTCATGCTCCGGTCGCCGCCGTCCTCCCCACCCTCGTTCTCTTCACCCCCCGGCTGGGGTCGGTGTCTGTTCTCCCCCAGTTCCCTCAGAGCCCGGACCTTGTTGTGTGTCCCATCCCCTGAGCCCCAGCGAGGGCCGTGGCTGAGGCAGGGGAGACCCCTTTCCCTTAGTCACAGAGTCCCCGTTCCTCTTGGCCCCGGTGAGGTGGGAGCAGGGCGGTGGAGGTCTCAGAGGGACCCTTCCCCTCAGGCCTGGAAAGGCCTGTGGTCCTCCCTGCCCCGCTTCCCCTCTGACCTGGCAGTGCCTCCCTGTGATTCCCCTGGTTCCATCAAGCCTGATAATGGCTGTGAGTCCTCAGGCTCTGGAGAGATCTCTATCCCGCACCCACCATGCGCTTTCCCTTCCTTTGAGGATCAGGGGAAAAGACCTTGTCTTATTCCCCTCAGGCCCTGGTATAGACTCCTTTCCCTCAGGCCCAGTGAGGTCCCAGGGCCACCTACTTGATCCCTTCCCCTCAAACCCTGAGGAGGGCCCACTGCACTCAAGCCTTTCTCCTCCACCTCTTTGCCCCATTCCCTTTGGTCCTGGCAAGGTTCATAACCCAGGATCCCTCCCCCATTCCCTTCAGGCTCTCGGCTGGCTGTGCACCTCCATGCTACAGGGCAGAAGGGTAAGAGACCAGCTTAGAGCAGGTGGTTTTCTGGAAAGTCCCTACCAGTGGGACAGCCTGTATTTCAGGCCTGGCTGGAAATCAGCAGAGATCCAGGTCCCAGTCTTAGGCTGGCAGAGCATGGCTTGGCTGGACCTGGGACCCAGGGTTCCTTGTCCCTGGGCTGTCAGAGGCTCCCCCAGGCTGAACAGAGAGCCTGGGACGAAGTGCGGTGGTTTGTCTGTGGCAGGAATGCAGCCAGACAGCTGTAGTGCCCAGCTGTGCTGGGGAATCAGGACGCTGGCTCATGTGGCTTTCCCATTCCTCCCTGCAGTCATTGTCGCCCTGCGTGCTTTATTTTTAGTCCTAGGGATTGGCATGATTGCTTTGGGCAGAGCTGGTGAGGTGTGGAGTCATTAGTACGCGGGCAAGCCAGACATCTGATACACGCTTTCCTATAGAGCACCCTGCGAGTCACAGCTTTGTTCCCAGTTTGGTGGCACGGGATCTGAGGAACTGTGGTTGAGCGTGCAGCGAGTGCAGCGATAAAGCTTGCCATGTGTGCTGGTGTTGTGGAGTAGTGTTAGAGCCCCAGGGTCAGCAGATGGGGTAGTGTTTGAACTGGACCGTCTGTTTTCATGTACGGTCCAAGCATACCTGGTACGGTTTGCTGTGGTGGGGACATCCTATGGCTGATCAGCTTCACTGCACGCTGCCTTCTCGCAGGGGTGGCTGTGGCTTTGTGCTAAAAATGCTGCTGTTTTGCGTGTGTCAGCTGAGAAGAGGTGGCTGCCTGCTTTCCCTGTGCTGAGCGCAGAGAAACGTTGCTTTTCTTTGATCACAGGTGGGGAAGATCCATCTTCACACAGTTGATGTTTGCACTTCCCCAAATAACTCACTTCTTGCTTTGAAAACAGATCTGGAGATGTCGGGGAAAAGCTTAGAAAATCCCCTGGTTTTAAAGGTGCTTGGAACAGACGCAGCCCCCTGCCTAGCTTCTGCACAGCAGAAGCAGCGAGCTGCAGCCCTGTAACTCAAAAGAAGGGTGGCATAAAAGCATTAGATCTGGGAGAAAGGCCTCTTTCAAAGCGCGCGAGAGATCGTTTGGCTTCTGAGCAGGCTTTGGCGTGCGCTGTGCTGGGTACTAGGCAGAGAGTACAGGTAGCATGTTAGAGAGGCGTAGGTCAGGCCTGTTAAATAAGCAGACAGCAAAGCTCAGGGCTGTGCTTTCTTCCTCTAGCCTGAATTATCTCCAGTAAATAGATGCTTTTTATTCTTCTCTCCCCTGAATGCCGGTTTGCTGGTAGCGGTTGACTGGGAAATGTGGGGGCTGGGGGTGTGGGTGATTCTGCCAGTGGTGCTTTCACTTGGAGAAAACTGTGAGTCTCCTTCATTCTGGGTGGAGAGGGGGGGATTTGCTTCCCATGGGAGACCTCTGGGCAGAGGGTGCTGCCTCAGTGTGATGGAGCTGGAAGTGGGGTGGGTGTTGTCAGGCCTGGGATGTGGAGGCTGTCAGAGGTGAGCTGGGCCCCTGTAAAAGATCTTTCCAGGTGGTTCCCAGTCATGGGGAAGGGCTGCCAGCATGAGCATTGGGCAGTAAGTTGGACAGGCTGTACCAGCTGAAGCTGAAATTAGCCTTGGAGGGGTTAGAAGCTTCTTTGGATCAATTGGGTGCCTTCATGCCTATGCTTATGGTTGGACTTTGCACTCTTTTCTAGCATGTGGATATGGAAAACTCCTATCTCTGTGGATACTTGAAGATTAAAGGCCTTACAGAGGTGAGTGTTAACTGCAAAACAACAAGAAAAGGTGCCGTGTAAAGGCTTTTCTTTTTCCTGGTGGGGTGGGAGAAACTGCCACCCACCAGAAATAGAAAGTGGAGGGATTGAGCATACAGTAGATTTGACCACTGTATAGTTTTAATAACTTCAGTCTGTTGTTCTTGGTGTGTCAAGCAAGTATGATGGGCCTCAGTGGGAGTCCTGAATGAGGAAGGCTTATCTGGCATCCCTTAAGGTCTGAGCACAACCAAATCTGACCCTGCGGTCAGCTTTAGGCACTCTACCCGTGGTGGTGTGTTGCTGAAAGTAAACCAGGACCCGAACAGTCAGATCTTTACATACTTCCTTCCCCATCCATCCTCTAAGATTGCTCCTGGTGTCGGACTGTCAGTGAGAACTGTCTCCCAGGGGTGATGCTTCTATTGGCTGCAGTGCACTGTGTGTCTGTCGTTATGTGGGAGCGTTTGGAGAAGTTCACTCACCCCAGCTGAGTCTGCTATTCCCTGCCTGTGTTCTAATTCGGTGCCAATGCAAAGCTGAAGAGGAGCACCTTCTCCCCTGGTGGGGTGGCTTAATCCAGCCCTTGGGCTCTGTAGCAGTCGCGCAGCAACTGCCCGGTGTCTGCTGGGGAGCGGTGCTGGCTGTAAACGGTCACTTGTGATCATCCAGTTGGGAGCTTCCCCGCAGTCCAGCTCTGACACGGCTCCTTCTGGTTTCATGAAGTGAATGGAGAGGCAGACAGAGGCTGGAATAAGAGGGTGGAGGCTGTGCGTGCATACGAGTCAGGCTTTAAGAGGTGTGGGGCAGGATGAGTCAGCGTGCTGCTTGGAGGGACGATGGGAGCACCGGCTTCGGATTGCCCAGAGCTCTTGCTGCAAGATGCTGCTTTTTGCTGAGCACGTGCACCTTTATCTGCGTTTGAGTTTCTGTCTCTAGTTGACCAATCCTCTGACCTCTCGTTCGTCTCCATTCTCTCTTAGGAGTACCCAACCCTCACCACTTTCTTTGAAGGCGAAATAATCAGTAAAAAGCACCCTTTCTTAACACGCAAGTGGGATGCTGATGAAGATGTGGATCGTAAACACTGGGTAAATAAATCTGGGGAGCAGATGTGGGTCTGATGCAGTCCTGGCTGAGCAGCTGGTTTGGAGGTGAGGTGCAGTGTGTGCCCAGGCAAGAGCTGTCAGAAGGGCCTGGAAAACTGTCCTTTTTGGGTGTCTCCCAACTTTACCCACTGCCATCTTTGCAACTAGAGGTCCCTTCAGCAGGCTGTTGGCTGTGATCTATGGGAAGGGAGGGGGCGTCTTGTTTTCCACTTGCTCGCCATGGGCTTGGAAGGGACCAGGAGCAATCCCCACCTCTTGACCCCCTAGGAGACCACGCTCCTTATTTTGAAGGCTTATCGCAAAATGGAGTGGAGAAGGGGAGAGGTGCGCCTCTAGCACAGGCAGGGCAGTTGGTACCTGTGTCTCAGCCACCTCAGCCCTCTGCTTGCGATAGGGTGTGTCTGCCGCTGCGCTCTGGATCAGGGCCAGATTTTGTTTGCCAGACTTTGATGTTTATTATGTTTCAGTCAAAATACCTTCCTCTGGAAGTGTAGGAGCTTCTCCAGCTGGGCTGGATGTGGCTGTGGGTGTCTTGCAATCCTCTGTGTTCCCCTGTGCTAGTCCTGGGGTGTGCATTTAGCACTGCTCCAAGGGAAGAGCAGCCCCTTTGGTGAGGAGGTCCTGTTCTGTAGCAGTTTTTCCCTCCTAAATAGCAGCTGGCACTAGTGAGCTCTACTCCTGGAGTAAGGATCCTGGTTTTTTTTTTCTTTTCTTTTTTTGTTGCAGGGGAAGTTCCAGGCTTTTTACCAGTATGCAAAAACATTTAACTCTGATGACTTTGATTATGAGGATCTGAAAAATGGGGACTATGTCTTCATGAGATGGAAGGTAAACTCTGCATGTCGTCTCCTTTGATGAGCTGCTTACAAGCAACTGACAGAGGCTTGTGGTGCCTGAAAGCTTTTTCAGCTATGATGGTTTAATGAAAGATCTCACCTTACCAACCTCGTAACCCACCATACTTGCAAATTCCAGTGTGACTCCTGTCTAGCCAGCTAATTGCATCCTTAGAGGCTGCAGTCATGGCTAAAAACACAACAGGAAAATCTTGCTTGGTGATGCTTCAGAGGACGAGAGAATTGGTGTCTCCAGTCCCTGTGTGGGACATGTGTGTTTGATGCAGACTGGCCGGTCCGCACCTCTCTATTCTTCAGCTGGATTGATTCTTCCCTCTTTACATGAGCCTTGTGCAGCTACAGGGGGAGGAAATCATAGGATCATAGAATGGTTTGTGTCAGAAGAGACTTCTAAAGATCATATAGTACACAGCCCCCGCCCATGGGCAAGGACATCTTTCACTAGACCGGGTTGCTCCGAGCCCTGTCCAACCTGACCTTGAATGTTTCCAGGGATGAGGCATCTACCACCTCTCTGGGCAACCTGTTCCAGTGTCTCACCACCCTCACAGTAAAGAATTTCTTCCTTATATCTATTATAAATCTACCTGCTTTTAGTTTAAAACTGTTACCCCCTGTCCTATCACTACAGGCCCTGGTAAAAAGTCTCTCTCCATCCTTCTCGTAAGTCCCCTATAAGTATTGAAAGGCTGCAATAAGGTCTCCCCAGAGCCTTCTCTTCATCATCACGTGGCACCGATTCCTGATTTTGCAATTGGCTTCTGGTTTGCAGGGGGTAGGTGTTGAACTGAAACTGGTCTCTTGCACTCTTCGGACTGGTTCTGTTCTCAGTTGTCTGCTTCCCTGTAGGATGCCTGCAGTGGCAGGTGGTGAAAGAACATGCTGGTCTCTGTGGTCTGGGCTGCCGTGAGTGCAGGGAATGCTCAGCCAGGAATGCCTTTGTGTTAATGGGTGCCCATATTCAGTTTGGGAGGGCAGATTCGATGGGGGGGTAGTATTTGACCGGCATTTTAAAATGCAGTCTGTGTTTTGTGTGCAGGAACAATTCCTAGTCCCAGATCACACTATCAAAGACATCAGCGGTGCTTCCTTTGCTGGTTTCTATTACATCTGCTTCCAGAAGTCAGCAGCATCTATAGAGGGCTATTACTACCATAGGAGTTCAGAATGGTAAGGAAGCTTCCTTCCTCCTGTGGACTGAAGGGTGGCTCCTCAAACCAAGCAGTGACTCCTCTTCTGCTTGTCTGCAGCCTTGGGAGTGTCCAGGCGGTGTTTCTCTGGGCTGGGAAGGAGGTTCAGTCTGGTGGCTGGACCTCAGGGCAGAAGGGAGGGCGTGTGTGCTGTGCTTGGCCAGAGCAGGCTAGCGCAGCCGATCTGTGTGGTATAAAGTGCTGCCCTTTTTGCATGGCAGGGGATAATTGGGCTGGCAAAGTGGAGCAGGGGAGATACAAGGTCTGGAGATGTGCTGTGGCCCAGCAAAGCAATGGCCTGCTGTGTCAGTGAGGTACGTTAGGAGGCAGACACCAGCTGTGGTTCACTAAAATCATCCCTCCAGAAGCCTTGTCTCCAGTCCAAACACTCACAGGGCTTGCTTGCTTCTGCCGTCCTGTGAGGACAGGCAAGTGTAAGGCAGCCTGATCTTGTGTGCAGGGTTGTGCTCCCTCAGTTTGCACTTTGCTCAGTGATTCAGGCTTTGAGCTTCTCCATGCCTTGGCCCTTCAGAGGATGTCGGAGGGGCCTTCGAGAGGGAGCTCGGTGCTTTCTCGCATGTAACAGCTTGGCTGTTGCTCCCTTCAGGCAGAAATCTTGTTAGGCCAGTGCTTTGTAGTCCAAGGTCCTTAGGGTGTTGCTGTAAGACGCAGTGAACAGTCAAAAGTTAATTGGTTGGTTTCTTGTTAGAGCCAGCCATCTGACAAGTAGCAGTGGAGGGCTCTTTTCCCTCTGACAGCCTTCAATATTTGTCACACGCAGCAAGTGAATCTGTAGGGTGGCTGGAAGCTCTCAGGGGGAGGGAAGGTACCTGGGAGGCTTTCAGACAAATCCCGTCAAGCTAAGCTTTGAAAGACCTGAGTGTAATTTGCAGTTGTAGCAAACGCTGTTTGAACATGAAAGTTGTTGAACTTCAAAAGGTGTCCAAAAACCACAGTCAGCCCACCTCGAACGCAGCCTGGCTGCAGGTAGCTCAAAGGCACGGGAATGGAAATGAGGAATGATGCCGAGCCCTCACAGGGTTTTGGCACCATGGATAAGTGGGTGTTGGGTGCCTGAACACCTCTGGGACTGTAAAGGGGAAGAGAAGAGCCGGCCACCAGGATGTCTGCTCTGTGGCCTGCCAAGCAGGAGCCATTAGTGCTAGGGGAGTTCTGTTGCTCTGTGTAGTCATTTTGTCCGTCTTTTCCTTCTTTCCCAGGTATCAGTCATTGAATTTAACTCATGTTCCTGAGCACAGTGCTCCTATCTACGAATTCCGATGACAGCTGTCCAGGACTGATACCGCACAGAAGCAAACCGGGCAGGAGAGCATGGCCTGCCAGGAGAACTGTGTCCCTGTCGGAGCACGGGAATGCACGCTTCTCTCCTGCCCCTCGGACTCGTGAGAGAGAGCCTGAATGTTAACCCACCCAGCCCAAGGAGCGTGGCTGCTGGAGCTTGATTCTCCCTCCTGTCGAGTGGCGATTTGATCTTTAATCTGGTTTTAAGCTACCTTTAAATGCACTTTCTTATTGCACAGCTAGTTTCTCTATCACTGAAGTTCCTCCTGGCTCTCCTCTGGAAGCTGTTTCTCAGTAGCTGGAATCAGTGGTCTGTCCTCTGAGTAATAAGAAAATATAAGCTCAATGCTTATGTTTTCATTGTTACAGCTTGATATGGGTTGAAACCGCCAGGACTCAGGTTTGTTGCCCAGATTGCCAGCTCTGATGCTCCCAGAGCTGGGTCCCGTGTGTGAGGCTCTGCTTGGCAGAGAACTGCTCAGCTGCAGAGTCTGTGGGGGGAGTGTTGGCTGAGACAGATAAGGCTTGAACAAGTCTTTGCTTCGCGCTGGCTAACGAGGTTAGCTGGAGCTGCAGATCTTTCAGGAACGCCGGCCCTTTGGAGCTGGGAGCTGTTCCGGTGTCTGGATACGCCACTGGGAATTAATTTGATGTATGGACTTCCAGGCTCTCAGTAAAGTGGATCTGAACTCTGCTTATAGGTGTATATTTGCTCTTTACTTAAGTTAAGGGTAAAAAAGGAAAAAAAAAAAAAAAAAAAAAGACTTTTATTAAAAAAATTATATATTTTTATGGTTCCTTTTCCAAAGGACCCTATGGCAAATGCACAAGTACTCAATTACATTTTACCGTTTTCACATTGAAAACCGGGAATGTCTGCGTTAGTTTTTATATACGTGTATGCTAGCCACTTTGGGAAAGTAATGGGAGTGCAAGTGTTGAGCAGCATCACAGGGATAGCTCTGGGACTGTTCAGCATTTGTACTTGCTCTTCATGCTTCACCAACACCACTGCTTGATACCTTTTTACAAGGCAAAAACAAGAAAAAAAAAAACAACAAAACAAAAACCAACAAAAATCCCCCGAGTAGCTCTCCTCTGACTTTGAAATGTTTCAAGTGATATAACTTAAGGCTTGCGTGCCAAAGTGTGTGTGTATGCGCGTGTGGTTTGTTTTTTTTTTTTTAAAAGACATTTTAAAAATTGGCCTTGGTTGTATATTTAATGTGACAGTCCCACCTGTGGGGCTTTTGTGAGAGTTTAGTTTGTGTTTTTCTGGCTATTTTAAAAACAACCCCCTTAAAGCAGGCTTGTGTCACGCGCTAACCGGGTGGGCGTTGAGGACGGGTTTGCCGCCTGGGAGAGGAAAGCAAAGCCTCCGCATGCCTAGCGCCAAGGTGGTTTGGGTTTTCTTCTTTTTAACTAACTTTCTTCCTTTCGGCAGCATGTCTGTCTGGTTTATTGCAGCAGCTGAATTGCTAGTTTAAGCCTTAACGAGAAAGTATTCAGGTCTCGGTGAGCCCATTTCCCTCTATTCCAAGTCAGGATCTTGCGTGATCGGAGAAGCGGCTGGGCTGGTCTCAGGAGATGATGCGGAAATCGCCCGCCTCGTGCGAGCTGTTTGCTGCAGATGAATCCTTTTCCCCAGCACAAATGGAGAGAGACCTGCTCAGGGGAGAAAGGGGGGGAGCCCTGGCCCTTCTGTGGGGCGGGAGCCCCCCCTGCGATGAAGGAAGCGTGTGCCGTTGTCTTGGCTGTTGCAGGTAGATTTGTAGAGTAGCGCGAAGGCAAGCGGGAGAGTGATTCGAGGCACGAAGGGAGAGCGGCTGCGAGCAGAGCAGTTGGGAAGCGGATTCCCATTTTATTCTGCTCCTCTCGGAGAAACTCATCCCCTTCGGGAAGAGGGGTTTCCTCACGGTACTGGGAGATGTCCTGGTTTTAGAGGCGAAAGCTGGCGGTGCTGACTGGCTGTAACCAAGTGTGGGGGTGAAGCCCCCTCCCAGGTGCTGTGTGGGCGCAGGGACCCAGCTCCGAGGGCTCTTTCCAGCCCTCCGGAGCTGTCTGTGTGCAATATTGGCGACGATGCCGGTCTCCTTGCGCTCCCCGGGGCTGTCGGTGCCAGCGTGACACTTGGGTTTCTGACGTGGTTTAGTTGAGTTAACGCTGGGGTTGTTGGCAGAAGCTGGGTTAGGAAGAGTCCTGGGGTTGTTTAATATGTATAACTACCCCAAAACCTCAGAAGTTTTTCTTTGAGACTTGATAAGTGGCGAGAAGGGTGGGGAAGGAGCATCCTGCTCCCCGTCTGTCTCCTTCCCACTGTTCTGAAGCCAATTTTGGCTGAAATCCAAAACTTTGGGGGTGATGCCGCCCCGTGGGATGTGTGTGGCGGGTGCAGAGCAGGTCGTGGAGCCGAAAGGTTTACTGGGGCTGTCGGTGTTTAGAGCTTCCTTCCTCTAAAGCCTTCGTTTTGGTTTTCTTTTTCTTTGACTTGTTTGATGAGCTAAGGAGAGATGTTACGTATGTCGCAGTGTGGTGAGAGAGAACTGACCGGGGGGAGGATTTGGGGTAAGAAATGGGGTATTTGGTCTTACAAGAGGTTGCGATGTCTCTTTTTAACCGTGCTGGCTGCAGAAGGGGTGCACTTGTGGGCAGACGGAGCAGGGGCTGAGGAGGTGTTTTGCGGAGCGATCAATGTCCAAATTAAACATGAAATGTATTTAAGGGGCCTGTGTCCGTGTGTGTTTGTCCGCCAAAGCGCTTCTCGGTTCCAGGGGGGAGCTGTGCTTCATCTCCTCCCTCGAGGGTTTCTCCGGCAATCGAATAAACTGCTGATTGCCTTAAATGCAGGATCCGGCCTTAATTAGGGGACCAGGAGGGGGGCAAGCCTTGGGGGGGGGGGGGGGGGGGTGTGTCTCCCTGTGAAACCTGCCCGATTCCTTACCCCTTTCCCTACAAGCAGCTCCCCTTACCCCCCCTTCTTAGCCTCGTTTCCCGCGCAGCTCTCACTGCCAGCCGCCTCTCCGGTCAGACCGTGTCGCCCACCCACCCGTGGGCGCCCACCCGCGTCCCAGAGAGCGACGGCGGGCGGAACGCAGAACGCGGGGTACGGGAGGTGGCCGGAGCGGCTCGGCGGGTGCACAAAGCACCTTTAAGCGCCGAACCTCGGCCCGGACGTTTGAGGGAGACGGACGGACGGGCCGGCGGCGCTTCCGGCGTGAGGCGTGCGGGGCCTGGCGAGCGGGCCGGGCCGGGCCGGGCCCCGCCATGGGCATCCTGGAGAAGATCTCCGAGATCGAGAAGGAGATCGCCCGCACGCAGAAGAACAAAGGTTCGGGGGGGGGGGGCTGAGGTACCTGGGGAGACCGGGCGGGGCAGAGCCCGGGGGGAAGGGGGGTGAGTGGGGGTGTGAGGGGCTGCTGGGTTATGGGGGGGCTGGGGAGGGGGGTTGGGGGAAGAGGGGACGGTCTGGGCCACGGGGGAGGTGGAGTGTGGGGTGGGGGGGGGTTGAAAGTCTTGGGGTGCTGGGGGCTGGGGCTGGTGAGGGAGCAGGGTGAGCCCTGAGGCTGAGGTGGGGTGTATGGGGGGGGGGGGAAGTACCCAGGGAGGCTGTGGAGGGCCGCAGCCCCTCTTCTTTCCCTGCCGTTGCAGCCCTGGCCCGTGCGGGTGAGGAGCCTCGGGCCCTGCGGAGGGGCTGGGCCGAGGACCCCAAGTGCTGCTGGCGAAGGGGGACCAGGGCTGTCAGCTGCGGGGTCCCCGAGCTGGTGTTGAAATGCTTCGACTTAAAAGAGAGGGGACTGGGGAGCAGAGCTCCCCTCGGCTTCTGCTGGGGTGGGTGCCCAGCACCTTGCTGCTTCTGGAGGTTTTAGGCTGTGGTAAATAATGGAAAGGGAAAATAGTAAAACGTGTAATCTCTTGGGTTTTGTGCCCTTCCCAGTTACAAAGGGAAACAACTGCCGCCTTTTTTTCTATATTGGGTGTAAATTCAAGTGTTTTGCTAAAAAGAAGTCAGTGAAGTACTTTCATGCACGTGAGCTCCAAGTTGACTGTGTCTTTAAAACTTGTCAAGAGCAGGGGGAAAAAAATCCTGCGTTTTTGGAGTGTTGAATGTGACCGGGTGTAAGGAAGGGCCTTTGCCCAGGAGCGGCTGTTCCCCCTGTGATCTTTCCCTCCTTAACTGGCTCCCTTCACCTGTTTGTTCCCGCACCTGCTCTTCTTCTGGCTTGCTCCTTTTACCCAGGAATTTTTTGGCTCCTTATTTCCCTCAAGTCTGACTTTCTGTGCAGGATACCAGAAGGTTTGCTCTCAATGGCTCGTATTTCAAAAGGATACAGAATGCCTAGGGGGTAGCTTGTGTGTGTGGCAGTGGTTCAGATGTTGACAGAGACCCTTAGTGTTCCTTTTTAAGAAGGTTCCTATTTCTAGAAGTGAATTATCAGCAACTTTCTGTCAACCAGTTGTTGCATTTGTGTTATTCCAGCCACTGAGTACCACCTTGGCCTGCTGAAGGCAAAGCTTGCAAAATACAGAGCTCAGTTGCTAGAACCCTCCAAATCCTCAGCTGCTAAAGGAGAAGGCTTCGATGTGATGAAATCTGGAGATGCCCGAGTGGCGCTGATCGGTTTTCCTTCTGTGGGTAAGGTCAGTGAGTGTCTACGTTAACCACGTGGCATGTGTGTTTCCAGTTCGTGGTTAGCAGCGGCTATAAAGCAGATATCCGTCTTCTCTTCATCTTTCACATTCGTGCCATGAGTTAACAGAAGGTTATTGTACGCCAAGAGCTGAAAGTTAGAGCTAGGGCAAACACTCCTTCATGTTGTGTGCCGTGCCCTGTGGTAACAGCCTGAAACTCGGTCTTGCCCAGCCACAGCACTGTGGAGAAAATAGGCGAGAGTCCAGGATTTACCTTCGTTCAGTGAAAGCGCTGGCTGTCCCATCACCGTTTCAGTCTCTGTGCCTTGAACAGCCACAACACGACTTCCAAAAGCTGAGGAACACTTTGGTGTTGCTTGTATTGCTGAATGTTTACCGGTGCTTTGATTTGTGTATCTCTAGTGATGCTGATCTCTTGCATTTCAGTCCACGTTTTTGAGTTTAATGACCTCAACTGCCAGTGAAGCTGCGTCTTATGAGTTCACAACCCTGACGTGTATCCCAGGAGTTATAGAAGTAAGTAGGATTTTCCTCCCTTCAGCACAGTAGTGGCAGTAAGAAACCCAGACAAGTGAATGTGTCGGTTTACACCAGTTACGCTTGTGCTACCACTAAGAAGCGGTGATATCCAAAGGTCTCTGCTGACTTCTGCTTTAAACTTTAGGAGGTCTTGAGTGTTTGCGGTATCAGGTCTTCTGCAACCTGCAGTGCTGATTTAGCACTTCCCGAGGCTACATAACTCTTCAGGATTGACTGCCTGATCAGGGTTTCATCTGCTGCCATTCGACTGACCAGAGCAATACGACAATTCTCCACTGAATTTTTTATAACCGCTATTGGCGCCATTGACCAGATGGCTGGAAACCTTGACAGATTTGTTTTTAATGAAGCTTTAAAAGAGGCAATCTGTACTGTGATCAATTTGGAAAGAAAATACAACTACTCCCATCCTTGAGGAGTTTTATTAGTGGTGGCCTAAGCACCCATCAGCAAAGCAAATGATAAAGGGCATCAAACTGAAAAGTGTCCAAGAGTAATGAGAGGCTCTGGGTCAGAATTGAAAATGGAGTTAAATAATGAAAGTAACCATATTCGTGTTAAAACGAACACAAATATTGTAACGCATCCAAATGCAGCCATTGCTAAAGCCATTACTGAGGACTTTACGGCAACAATAGCGTGAAAGCTAATGCCCCCGCAGATCTGATGAATGAAAGTGTCCTGTTATTTCCTGGTACTGTAAGACCTGCAACACATCTGAGTAGTTCTGATCTGTCTCAGTAAGAGATGGTGGCACTTGCTTGCTACTGTGCTTTCTCGTTAGATCAAGAAAGTAAGGTGGGGTTTTTTTCATTCTATTTCACCAGCTCAGGATAACGTGACTGTTGTCCTGTTTTCCTGGTGCTTTGTCAAACTGCAATCACGTGATGCTTTAGGAGGCCAGGACCTAACGTAGCACAGTATGTGGTGTTGAACGCAGCTTCATAGGAAGCGCTCTGGAGGTTACCTTGACAAAACAGAGCCATCAGCTTTGTGCAAAGCTGTCCTGCTCTGTCAGGTTCATTCAGTTCCACTCCCTGCAGGCTTTGGACCCCAGCATGTGCTTGGGGCTTTCGAGGCAGCTCAGGTGCCCTGCATAAGGCTTTCAACTTTCCGTCCTTCTGTTTCCTTTTCAGTACAAAGGAGCCAATATTCAGCTGCTGGATCTGCCTGGAATCATTGAAGGAGCAGCACAAGGTTGGCTGATCTCTGTGTTCATGTAAAGTAGGGATTTGCCCTCAATAGTGTATCCGGGTGTCTCAAATGTTAGCAGGTTTCCTGGGCCAATAGTTCCCACATTGGCTTTCCAAATTTTAGAGTCCTTGATCTTAAGTGAGGCACGATTCTTATCCCTGAGCCCACGTAAGGTTCTATATGTAGCAGAAAGATGCTTTTCTGGAGGTGGGAGCCAAAGCAAGCCAGTCACTTCTCACCTTCTTGCGTGAGTGTTATCTTGCTCATCTGTTTTCTGGTACAGAGGAAATCTAAAGAAAGATGCTAGAGAGGCGGAGGGGGAAATTACAGCTAAACAGTAACCTCTTTTGACTAATTTCCTGAGTTCCTGCCAGTCCTCCCATGACTCCTGATTCGGGGAAGAGGTGTGTTGGCTTTGTCCCTCTGCTTCGTCATTGTCCTGATTGGCTGGTCATGTCAGAAGATGCCTTAGGAAACTTTGGAAAATCTCCTAATAGTCTGTTCTTGGAGGAGCATGGCCTGGTTAATAAGGTCTTTCCTCTTTTTGACCAGAAAGTATATGTAACCCCTCTGCACAGGGGCCCTAGGCCCACATCACTGTTCTGGATCAGCTGTCTCTGCTGCCTGGAGCTGCTACCACTGCACATGTCTGGAGATGTCTGTCCGGCTGGCAGAGATGTCGTTTCCACCCATGCAGCCGTACTCGGATAGCTTTACTCACACCAGTTCATGTAACCGGTGGTGGAGGAGCAGCAGCAGAGTATTTGTTAGGGCTTGTGCTGGACATAAGACAGTATGGATTGACCAGATACGCTCGCTCAGGGCCCCCCCCAGCAGCTGACTACAGCCAGTACAGCACTGCAGGATCTTTTTCCTTGCTTCCAAGCAGCTGTGCAGGGCAGGAGTCCCCATCTGTTGCAGAACTCGTAGCTGGTTTGTCTTGCTGATGTACGGCCATCTCCTCTCTTCTCAGGGAAGGGCAGAGGTCGGCAGGTGATAGCTGTGGCGCGGACAGCCGACGTCGTTATTATGATGCTGGATGCCACAAAGGGTGAAGTACAGAGGTGAATGTGGGCTTCTGGGCACATGGAGCTGTGGGGTGGGGGGCCAGGTTCAGGGGTTCCCACATGACCAGAAAACATGGTAGCTTTCTGAAGTGTTGTGTCCCGTGCATGTTGGGGAACCAGTAGTTAAGCTATTGAGACTGAGATGGAGGTTGTACTCCATTAGAAGCGTGCTAGCTAACTGGCTTGGGCTTCTCAGCTGAAGGATCATTCCCACAGGATGGCTGTTCAGAGGCGGGGATGTCAGCCTAGATTTTCCACCAGACTCTGTCCTGCATTAGCTGTGTTTTTAGGTTGTAGTGAAAGCTTGTGGCAAGGCTGTATCAACATGTTAGTCAAAAAGAAAGGTATGGGTGTCATCTGACTGTGCTCAGTCTCACTTGTACTAATGTGCAGTGTCCCTGCAGGGCCTTGCTGGAGAAAGAACTGGAATCTGTAGGAATCCGGCTGAACAAAAGCAAACCAAATATCTACTTCAAGGTGAGGTTTCCTGGGCTGCTGCAAGCACAGCTGGTGTCTGGCTGCCTACTCAAAGCCGAGGTCACTCTGTGCTGCCCCTCGTGTTGGACAGACTGAAGGAGGGGGGGAGTGGGGGTGGTGTGGATTTTGCAGACTTTTTAAGATGCTTTATTGCCTCCCTGCAGCCGAAGAAGGGTGGAGGTATCTCCTTCAACTCAACTGTCACATTGACTCAGTGCTCCGAGAAGTTGGTGCAGCTCATCCTTCATGAATATAGTATCCTTTCCTAAAACGGGAGACCCTTAAGCTGTCAACAGCTCATGAGTCAAGCGGTACCTGTTGTGGGACAGCCTTGCTGTGTCTTTGGTGCTTGCTGGGTTGACAACAGGCTTTCGCAAGCAAGCTCAGCCCGTTAGCTCACAGCGGTGTGTAGATGTGTTGGGATTTGGGCCTTGACAATGCTCACCTCAGAAATCTTCAATGCTGAGGTCCTCTTCAGAGAGGATTGTTCCCCTGATGAGTTCATTGACGTGATTGTAGGCAACAGGGTCTACATGCCGTGCCTCTATGTGAGTATTTCGGAAACAGCCTGCCTTCTGCCGCACCGAGCAGCTCCATTCTTTTCTGAAGGAAACACTGGATCTTCCTGGTTCCTAAAGCAGGAACGATTTGGGGTTTAAGAGGTGGAAAGCGCAGCTCAACAGGGAGCTTTTTATAAGCTTTACATGTGCGGCTGTACTCTGTGTGTGTTCCCTGTGCCCTCTTGTGGCTGGCTGCCGTGGAGCAGCACGAGCTGCGTGTCCTGGTGGCATGGGCTTCGCTCCCGCTGTGCAGAGCCTTCGATTCCTCTGCTGCAAGCTCTGCGCTTGGGTTTTCACTACTGGTCCCTTGTGCCAGAGGTCATTTAATGACTCTGGTAGCGACTGGGTCTCTAGTGGAATCAAAAGATACTGGAGAACTTGAGGCAAGTCATCCCAAAGGGAGAACTTCAAGAGGCCCAAACTTACATTTAGGCTTCTGAATTTTAACAGTTTGTTTTACTAAGAGCCTTGGCTTGTCCTCTGGCTGACAGGATCTGAGTTTCTGTTTCAGATGCTGGAACTACCTTGTTATACCTATGTGTACATGTCTTACTTCCTTGCAGTGTCGCTGAATTGACTTCCTAAAGGGTGTGTTGTTTTTCCTTTGACTTAGGTTTATAACAAGATTGACCAGATATCTATGGAGGAAGTGGATCGTCTTGCTCGGAGACCCCACAGTGTTGTAATCAGGTAGGAGCCTGTCACGCTGCCTGATGTGCTAGCCTGGATGGCGTGGTGGTTCATTTCATACCCCTTTCTCCAGCTTCTCCCAAGAAAGGGCTTCTGCCAGGGCTGCCTGCAGCTGCTGGGGGGAGAAGCAGAGCTGCTGTGCAGCTTTTTCCAGGCTTCCTTCGCCTGGAGAGGCAGGCTGCTTGGCTTCTCCAAGCTGTCTGCAGGCCAGAGTAAGCCAGTCTAGCTTGTTTGCTTAGAAGTTCTGATATATCTGACTGGGGCTTTGCTGCTTCAAAGCTGCTTGCCCTTCTGAAAGCCCTGTTTATTTCACCTTGTGTTTTTCATTTACTGGCCTCATTAAAGACTTTTCCCCTTGTTCCCTAGCACTTTAATAAGACGTTTCACCTTGTTCTTCTGGATCTCTAAATCACAACAGCAGTAAACACGGAGATGTTCCTGGTGTTTTGCAGCTGTGGCATGAAACTGAACCTGGACTACTTGCTGGAGAAGCTCTGGGAATACCTGGCACTTACCTGCATCTACACCAAGAAACGAGGACGTAAGTGACCATTAGCCGAACAGAAGGTTTGAAAGGCACAAAGGGCTGCTGCTCATCAAAGGCAGAGAGGCTGCCAGCGGGGCTTGGATGCCTGGCTGTCAGTGATCTCTTGTGTCTTGGAAATGCTGCAATTACACTCTCCCTAACCAGCTTTCAGCTCTTGGGAAATGCTTTCTGTTCCATCTGATCCAGCCATGCGTGTATCCCACCACAGCCCTCCTATTCTCTCTGCACTAGAAGAGCTGAATTTTCATAAGACTTTGCATGATGATATAAGGAAATAAGTGTCCAAGTTTGCAGCTTTCTTCCTTGCTATGCACACTCTGTGATGAACTGTTCAGCCCATCACTACCCGGAAGAGGTCTCCTTTTCCTACTGTGAGAGGTTTGGTGATTCCCATGCCAGGCTCCTGAGGCTCAGGAATGCCTTTGATCCTCCTTTTGCTTTATAATTCACTTGCAGCTTCTCCCAGTGATGAAGGCATGTCTATAACTTGTTCCTGTTTGGTTGTGAACAGCTGTGACTCTGAACTTGGGTGGATGTGAGGAGATGAAGGAACTTTCTATGAGCTTGCTAAACTATGAAATCTTGGGGATTTTACAGAAAACTGCAGTGTGTTTTGGTTTTGCTTGAGCAGGTGTGTTTTGAATTGGGTGCGTTTGTCCTAAGTCAAGTGTTTGGAATGGAGTTGGAGCAGGTGGATTGTGAGGAAGCTGTTGACTGTGTGGCGTGGGTAATTGTACTTGTGGGTACTGGAGTGTCTACAGAACTGATTTGATGCTTCCAAGTACCTGGATACCTGTTCTGCCTGGGATCTGGCAAGTGTAACGGGAGGAGGAATTTGGGAGTAGTAAGCACAAGGCAATGTGAGATGGTGTCAGCATATTAGAACACACTTGATGGAAATCCAATGCTTTCCCCCCCCCTCCTGCTTCTCCACAGAGAGACCAGACTTTACAGACGCCATTATTCTACGGAAAGGGGCCTCTGTGGAGCATGTGGTAATTTCTCTGCATCTTTTACGTTTCCCTGTCTGTAGAAGGCAGGTTCCTCTTGGAGCCTGCTATGATCTGTGCTTTGTAAAGCTCGGGACATGTCAGTGTTTAGCTGGGCTTCTCCTTTTATTACCTTTACTGATTCTGTCTGCCTCGGGTTGCTTTCCTAGCTGCTATGAAAGGTTAAAAAAAATTTACTTAATGCAGTCCAGTGAAAAAGCACATGGAAGCAGTGGAATGGGGCTTTATGTGGACTGGTGATTCCTGTGTGTCTGTTCTGTATTCTTTCAAGTGCTGTTAACTGGCCCCTAAAGTCACTTGTAATTTCTGACATAGGCCTGAGTTGCTTCTAGTTCCTGGATATTGAGCTAGTTGGTTGCAAAGTAGTGTCATTGAACTGTCTCACATGCTGTCTGTCTGTCTTGCAGTGCCATCGAATTCACAGATCGTTAGCCAGCCAGTTCAAATATGCCTTGGTGTGGGTAAGTGTTTAACAGCAAATGAAATCCCTGTCCTCGGGTGTCTCTGACTGGTCTTCTAACCCTTCTCCCCCTCTTGCTTTAAAGGGGACAAGCACAAAATACAGCCCTCAAAGAGTGGGCTTAACCCATATGATGGAGCATGAAGATGTCATTCAGATCGTAAAGAAGTAACTCTCTTCGCTGGTGCCTGGCCTTGTCTTTAATCACTAGAATTGGAACTGACCACATAAAAGCAAAACAAAACAAAAAAAAAGAAAAAAAGAAAAAGAAAAAGGGAGATGTGTTCCACAGCCAAGAAAGCTTCCGTGAAGCTCCTTCTCTTGGAGAAAGGCAGAAAATGAGGCTACTGTACTTGCAGGTGGGGATGGGGAAGATGGGTTTCCATCTTGCGGCATTTCAGGTGAAGTAATTCTTCTTAAAAAAGGAGCCAGTTCTTCTAGGACACGGTTCCCACAGCCAGCATTGCCCTGCCCCTAGCAGGGTTTGCAGATGGATCTGTGTGTTAACCTACCAGTGGCTTGCTTAACCAGTGGGAAGTTTATGGGTTTGTGTGAACAAATCTGGCCCTGTGCTTTGGGACAGGGAAGCCAGGGCTGAGAGACCATTGCTGATGCTTTGCTGCCTATCCATTCACTTAATTTAAGAATTGTTCTGAAACGGAAACAAAGTTCTCCCTCCCCTGCTTATTGAACGCGTTGTCTCTGCAGCTTTCACCGTTGGGAGACTTCACTCTCTGCATCTGAGACAAACCCCGGTGAATTTGTAATGGTCCCACCTCAATTAACGTTAAAACGTGGCACTCTGTGCCTCTCCTTAGCTCTGCAGTAGAGTTTGTAGGACATCCTGGTCCAACTGGTACTGAGAGAGATGAGAAATGAAACCTTGTTAATGAATGATTAACCTGGCCAAACTGCAGCAGGGTATGATCAAAGAGCCATAGACTGCAGTGAGAATTCACTTCTGGCATATCACTCATTGAGGAGCTGTCTTGGGAGTTTCCTCCTTTGCTCTTGTCCTGCCCGTTAGTCCCCAGGAGTATTGCTGGGGATCTCATTCTTTCTCAACCGTGCCCCTAAATTCCAGTCACAGCTCTTTGAGCTGAAGGTACCATCCCATGCCATGGGTTTTACCCCAGCCCTGTTAAACATCGTTGCTTTTCTGGGTATTTTTCATCAGAAATCTGGGATTTTTCTAATCATGCTTTTTCATTGAATACTGATGCTAAACAATTCAGAGTGCCTGATAGAGAACAGCTCTTTCCTTCTGGGATCAAGAGTTGCCAATAGCTTTTATTTTCTTTCATTGAAAAAGGGTTCGGTCTGATGTGGATTCTTAACTGTGAGGACAGGTCTGATAGCAGATTTGTCTGAGCAGGGCTCCTTCCCTCTCCTTTGTGCTCCTCCCCACCCCTCACAAACTGATCGAGCAGAAATGGAAGGATTATTTTATTTGAGAAAATAAAAGTTGCTATTTCATGTGAACTGTAGGTGTCTGCCTGCACTGGGTGGACGGTTTGGTGTGTTTTCTAACTCTCTTTGTTACCTTTGGCCACCTGAGGAATCCTGGATGCTGTTGCAGGAGGTTATAGGGGGGAATAGATTGTGAAGTGGCTGCAAGAGGGCTCTGAGGCTGGAGGGGACTTGATGAGGTGTGATGGGAGATAAAGAGATATTATACACAATACCCAAGCTAAGAAGGTGACTTTGAACTCTGTAAGTTCCCTTCCCCGTCCCTGGCTTTGTTCACAGCTGGAGTGCTGAGCAAATCCCGACCGCGGTGGCAGCTAGCAGAGAATGAGCTCCAAATTAGCTGCATTATGCCTGAGCTGGCTGGAGAAAGCAAGCACTTCTCTGTGTGAATTGGGTGGGATGCCGTTCCAGCACATTAACTTGCCCTTTAAATTTCCTGTGAAGGTTGCGCAGGCAGAGCTGCCCGCACAAAGAATTCCTTTGGTTTCATTTTTGTCCCTGAGTTTCTGACTTTTCACTCCAAACCCAGGAGCCTGCCAAGCCCCGGCACGTGAATGGGCAGCCAGAACTGCTGACTGGGCTTCGTCTTTAGGCCAGGTACAGTGTGGAGTGGGTGAAACGGTTGATGCTTGCGTGAGACTGAAATGCACAGTGTTACCTGCTAAAACATGTCCTTGGTTAGTTAGTGCCTACCTCTCAGTGTGTTTGGGTTTCAAATTGACTAGTCTAGCGTGCCATCATTAAAAACCCCTCTGTCTAATTAGCCTTACTCCTCATTTAGGAAATCAGGCATTTTATCCTGTTCAAAATGAACCAATACATGATTAAATTGGAATGGGGATAAAGTAAAAATAGTAAAGCCAGAAGCAGCTAACTTCTTTTTTTTTTAGTGGGAGTAGCTTTTTTTGCAAGCAAGCTTATAGCTGTATTTGAAAATGCATGCATTTAATTGCAGTGTTCATTCTTCCAGACGGCTTCCCTAATTGTTCTCCAATAACGTTAAAAGCTGCAAACACTGCAGTTCGGTGCAGGAGCAGGTTTGCCTGAAGATCTCTCCGATTCCTGAGAAAGCAAGATCCTAAGGGCAGGGGGGAAATCTACTGCAGCGTTAGGATTGTACCGGAGCCTCCTGAGGTTTATGGAATTGGCCAGACCCCTCGTTAGCTCCGTGGGGGAGCTAGCGAAGGGAGATGTGCTCAGAGCGTGTTTGGAGATGCTCATCCTTGCTGAGCGTGTTTGGAGAAAGGCTTTCTTCTGTCCAGGAGGATGGGGAGCAGTTGCAGGCAGGAGCTGTGGGTTTGCCACCCCGAAGAGCAGCACGCTGCGTTTTCTCCGCTGTACGAGGGAAGGCTTGGCTGGATGATGCTCGGAGAAAGCTGCCCTCAGCAGCTTGGCTGGCAGTCTGCTCTTCTGCGCTGCAGCCCCCCGCCATTCCTCTGCTCTTTCAGCCGACTCCGGTTTCATTAGTGCCGGACCCTGCTCCCAGAGGGCTGCACTGATCCTGCCCTGTCCCTGAGCCCGCTCTGCTCGCAAAGTGCAGCCGTGCATCGCCGCTGAGCCACGCTCCAGGTGTGAAGCGGGGTGGATCGGCTTTGATACAGTCCATCAGCCACCCTCCATCTAGTCCTGGAAACAGCGACGGCCCGAGGCGTGCTCTGTTTAAAATGCCTGTTCCAGGCAATCAAGCAGGTTTGATTGGCTGAACACTCCTTTTATAATTTAATTTAGTCAGGAACCGTTTGCAAGGTAATAAAAAGAGACTCTGACTCCAAATACATTCATTTAATTCAATGAGAGACAGTTACTGCGGCAGGCTCGCCTCAGCCAGCTTCCCTCACCCCATCACGCTGACATCTTAAAGTGCTGCTCAGGGCTGTATATAAGAGTCACGATCTGCAGTGACAGCTTAATTGTTTCAAATGCTGACAAGGGTCACCCCAACCAGCCATCGCCATTGTGCGGGGC
Source organism: Harpia harpyja (assembly GCF_026419915.1). Taxonomy (NCBI): domain Eukaryota; kingdom Metazoa; phylum Chordata; class Aves; order Accipitriformes; family Accipitridae; genus Harpia; species Harpia harpyja. Next base: position 3,444,092 of record NC_068960.1, on the reverse strand, counting down.
TGGCTCGGGAGGCTGCGGCGAGGAGGATTTATGGCTGGCAAATAGTTTTGAATTCCTCTGGTTGCGCCTGCTAAATGATGAACCTGCCCCTTGGGGGTTGGGGCTATTGATTGTAATTTGCAGTTAAGCCCTCGCTTTCTGAGGAATCAGCATAATAAATACCCACCGCATTACAGCAGGGACGTGTCTGCGTGGAGGAGAAGGCAGTGGAGGTTTTCCCGACTCAGGCGGTGCAGTGCCTGCAGCAGGATGCTCTCATTGCTCCTGGGTTTGGGAGAGCCGCAGGCTCCATCGCTGCTGGAAAACGGTCCCCAGTTTGGTGGGATGCAGGAACCCAGGGCTGGAGGAGGGGAGGATGAAGCTTTGAGGCTCTCGGATGCTTTGTGAAGGCAGGTGGACACATCCTGCTCGTCCCGCGGAGGAGAGGGCTGTCTGGTATTTTCGGGATGATGGGTGTCTAGATGCCTTCTCTGTGCCCGGCCTCGGGAGCCGGTTGGTCGCAGCCCTGCTTTGGAGAGGGGTGTGAGTGTGTCCACCCCCATGTCCCTGTGATTTCTCCTAAACTTGCATTGGTTTGGGGGCAGGAGTGGGTCAGGGCCATTCACCAGCTGTTCACATCTGGGATTGGTGACACAGAGGTGGCACAGATCTATGTCCCGGGAGGGAAGGGACTGGGGGACTGTCCAGCTGTGTCACTAGGGGAGGAAGGGATGGGGACCAGAGGTGGCTGCTCCCTCCCTGACGGTCCCCAGCTCTGCAGAGGGAAGATTAGCTCTTGTCCCTCCGCTCGTGAGTGGAGATGAGAATAATAGCAGTCATCAAATATGCATTGGAAAGCAGCAGCCTGCAGCTGCTGTGCAGCAAATATGGTCCTGCGGCTGCCGGGGGAGTGACGGTCCCCGGCGGAGAGCGAGGCCAAGAGCACGACGCCAGCAGAGCCGGGGACTTCGGGCAGCATCGAGCCGGCCCGGTGCCATGCGGGCGAGCTAGGCTACCCCAGGTGAGTGGCTGTGAGTCCCCCAGCTGGGTGCCACATCTCTTGGGCTCATGGAGGCCACAACGGGGAGGACCAAGTAGGGAATTTTGTGTGCGATGTTGGTCCTTATGCAAACGCTGTGGCGTGGGGCTCAGCTCCTCCGGGTCAGGGCGTTCGGTGTCCTCTTGTCTCTGGTTGTCCCCGCCTGTCCGCTTGCTGCCTTTGGATCCCTTATCTCACCTTCTGACTCGCACCTTCACTACAGTCCCAGCATTCCTGCTGCCCTCCAGAGCAGAGCTTTCTCCCCTAAACTCCTCCTTCGCCAGGAGCATCTGCCCCATGTCTCCTACCACCCCTTCCCCAAATTCCTTTTACTTTGGGGCTGTTTTACCCCAGGAAAGCTGCCTGGCCCCGCAGCTGAGCTCTGCGGGGCCCCTGGGCTCGGCTCTGGGGCCGAGGCGATGGCACGGGGCTGTGACCTGGCCCTGAGGCCACCAGCCAGCGTTCCTGGGTGCCCACCAGCGCTAAGCCCAGGACACGTCGTGCCCAGCTGGTCTCTGCTTCCAGTATCTGCTCTGGCCTGTCTCCTCCCCATAATGCCTCCTTTGCGGGCAGGTTTCGGTGTCAGGCAGCAGCCGGCAGGCAGGGACGTGGTGTGCATCGCTCACGAGATGCTGGGTCCCCGTCCTCACTTTGGAGGGAGGAACTGGAGAGGGTTGAAATTAGCCAGTTCAGGGGTGCGATGGGTGCTCGGGGGGGGGGGGCAAGGAGAGATCCCCCTGGTGCCTCGGGGGCTTGGAGGGCCGTGCTGCTGTCAGGCTGCCCGTTGCTGGAAGGGTCCAGCCCGTCCCCGTGCTCCCGGCATCCCTGTGGCTCACGGCTGGAGCTGCGAGAGCTGTGGGAGGGCTGCCCCACCTGCACACGGGCGTTTGAGAGTGGATGCATAAGGATACAGAACTGATGACGGGGAAGGGGATGTGATGAGAGATGCCACAGCCAGGAGGTGCCTGGCCAGCTGGACTGGCTCCATGGGGCCGGGCCGCGGTTCTCCCGCAAGGCATGGCGGCGGTGGGGCCGGCATGGCACGGTGCGGTGGCATGGAGCCCTGTTTGTTCCAGCTGTAACTGGAAACAGGCTGTAAGCGGACCTGGGGTCGGCTGGCGACCGCAGACCTGCCTGAGGACGGCGGAGCTGCCGACCCGGGAGCTCTGCCCTACCGATGCCGGTGCTCCAAAGGTACAGTCCCGGGCAGCCATGCATCGTGCCGGGCTAGGGCGGGCGAAGCAGAACCCCGGTAGCCAAAATCTCCCTCCTCTTTCTGCGCCCAGCTGTGGCACAGCCCCGGGCTGCGGTGGTGGGACAGGGGCTGCCCTGAGCCGTGTCCCTGGAATGAGGTGGCTTTCCCTGGCCATGGGGTGCCAGCCATGGGGCTCTCCTGGTCCTGGAGGAGGCCAATGGGTTCGGTCCAGAAACTGCTGCTGGTTCTTGGGTTCCCCCAGCTGCTGCACAGCTGGATGCTGCTGCTGCTCCTCCCTTGGGTCTCCCCAAATACCCACTGCGAGGGGGTGGAGCGGGTGCTGCCCCTGCCCGCACGGGTCCTGCCGCTGCCCGCAGGTGATCCGTGCGGGGCAGCAAGTTCCCACCGCCGCTGCTTAAACTTTCATGAACCTGCAGCCGCAGGAGTCCAGCCCTGGCATTAACATTTGATGCGGTCACCCTGCGCCTGGGCACGTGTGTGTGCAAACACGCTGCCAGCACCGCCACGGGGCACACGTGTGGCACAGGCGAACCCCCTCGCCAGCTGCGTGTGGGCACGCGTGGCACCCTGCACGCACGCGCGATGTGCGTGGCGTGGCGTGGGGGGTACCCCGTGGGCTCCTAGCTCCTCTCTGCTTCCCAGCGGGGCTGTGGGATTTGGTCTGGTGTTGGGTTCCTCTTCTGCGGCGCTCCCCTTGGCCGTGCTCCCGGTGCCGGGGCGGCGCGTGCCTTGGGCTCTGCAAAATTGTCTCCTCTCCCTTGGTGCCACGGTTTGGCTTTGCGGGCTCAAACGGGTCCCTGGGCTTTGTCCTCCTCCAAGCTGGCTGGAGGAAGAGGCTGATTCCCTGGCGGAGAGCAGAGTGAGCCCCAAGGCATGGAGAGGTGGTAGGGTCTGGTTTTGGGGTGGTGACGGTGCTCTGTGCCATCCCCTGCAGCGTCGTCCCCCCCGCCGGGGGGATGCTCCCCACCACGGGTGCCCTTTCCTGCTCCTTTGGAAAAGTCTCCGGTTGAGGCGGCGCATCCCTTACATTATTCATGCCACCGCGAGCCCCGGCGGTTGGGTTACAGCCGGAGCCCATCTGCCAGCACCGCGCTGCCTAACTCGCGGGGTGCCGTGGGAGGCAGGAGGCAGCTCCCGCCGGGCTGCCCCGGGGCTGCCGGCCCGCCGCCCCAGCGCCATGCCAAGCGGGGGGACGCCGGCGGCCAAGGGAGCCAGCCACGGGCACGTGTCTCGCCGAAACTGGGTGCAGGTAAATACCCTCCCGGGGCAGGCTGCGGGGTCGGGAGCCAGCCGGTGTGCCGGGACCTGCCTTGTGTCGGCACGGGGGCATCGTCTCGCAGGGCCCCGCTGGGGCCGGAGCATGAGCGCCCGCCACCGCCGGGATGGTTGGCAAGAAGGGGGAGCCCAAAAAGGATGCAGAGACCAAGGGGAAGCGGGGCAAAGGGAAAGGGAAGGATGGCAAGAAGGGCAAGAAGGAGGCACCCAGCGAGTCGGAGGAGACCTCGGATGCGGAGCTGCTGAAGGCGGAGGAGAGCGAGGAGATGGAAGAGGAGAAGGAGGAGAAGGACGAGGAGGAGGCAGCTGCGGAGGAGCCCAAGAAGGGGAAGGGGAAGGAGAAGAAGGGGGTGCTCAAGGGGGTGGTGGCGAAAAAGCCGGGCCGAGGGAAGAAGGTGCAGCTGGAGCCAGAGGAGGAGGAGGGCGAGAGCGATGCCGCGCCGGCCAAGAAGAACCTGAAGGGCACCTCCAAGCTGGTGATGGGGCTGGCGGCCGACAACGCCAAGAAGAAGAAAGGGGCCAAGGCCGTGGAGGCCAAGGGCCAGCCCAAAGAATCTGCGGAGCCCGGCCTGGCCGAGGAGGAGGAGGAGGCGTTGGCGCCGAAGGCCCGGGTGAAGCGGAGCCTCCGCAGCACCTCGAAGCTCTTCCTGGGCTTCAAGAAGCTGGGGTTGCATCGGCCCAAGAAGGGGCAGTTCAAGAACACGTCCCGCTTCTTCTGGGGGCTGCAGAACCACAGCACCAAGAAGAGGAAGAAGAAGAAGAACAAGGCGGTGCTCAAGTCCACCTCCAACCTAATGGTTCGCTTCAAGCGCGTGGGCAAGAAGAGGAAGGAGGCGGCCAGTAGCTCCCCGCCGGCGAAGCCGTCCTTCCTGCTGCTGCGGCGGGGCGGGCAGGCGGCCGAGGACGGCGCGTCCCTCTTCCGCCGGCGCCCGGAAAGGAAATTCAAGCCGCGGGCGCAGGTGCTGAGCAAGGCGGCCTCCGCCACGGGCTGGCTGGCCAGGAAGGTGCTCTCCCGCCGGGGGCGGCTGGCCGGGGGCGGCCGGGCGGCCGACGCGGCCTGGCTGTCCCGTATCGGTGCCAGGAAGCTGCCGTTCCCCGCGGAAGACGAGATCCTCAGGCACCGGGCCAACATGAAGCGGATCCCCAGCACCAGCGGGCTGTTGGCCCGCGGCGCCGCGCGGCACGGCAGCATGGTGCGGCGTCTGTCCCGGCGGGGCTCCCAGCGCGCACCCGCGGAGCCGCCGGTGCCGCGCTACGGGTGGGCCGAGGAGGAGGAGGGAGCCTACAGCCGCCAGCGGGGCTACGGCAAGGAGGAGGATGGAGCCTATGGCTCCCGCCGTGGCTACGGCAAGGAGGAGGATGGAGCCTATGGCTCCCGCCGTGGCTATGCCAAAAAGGAGGATGGAGCCTATGGCCCCCGCCGTGGCTACGCCAAGGAGGAAGATGGAGCCTACAGCCCCCAACATGGCTATGCTGAGGAGGATGAAGCCTACGGCCCCTGGTGTCGCTACACCGAGGAGGAGGATGGAGCCTACGGCCCCCGGCATGGCTACGCTGAGGAGGAGGAAGGCTACATCCAAACTCCAGTCTACCCGGCGGGGTACGGCTTCGAGGACGCAGTGCTGACCCCCTACGCTGACTACCCCGGCTATGAGACGGAGGAAGAGTATGGCTTCTACGGGGGGTTTTGGGAGGAGGGTGACCCCTGTGGCTACGCAGAGCTCGAGGATGAGGGGCCGCTCGCCAGTGGGTCCCCCCTCGCCCTCTACGACCCTTACGGCAGCGACCCTGAGTATGGCGAGGAGGCAGCGGGGCCCTTTGGCTACAGCGGGGACCCCTACGAGGACTTCGGGGACCCCCTCGCCGGGAGGTACCTGGGGGGCGAATACCCTGAGCATCGCATCCAGTACAGCGAGGAGGGGTGGGCACCGCATGCCCAGTCCTCCTGCAACCCCTACGCCCTGGCCCTGGAGGAGATTGCCGAGGCCGAGGAGCCTGAGGAGTGGGAGGAAGAGGAGGAAGAGGACAGGGAGTACCCCTTCTCCATCCTCAGCGCCTCCTCGCTCCGGGGCATGCGGGAGACGCTCTCCTCCAAGCTCTCCCTCAATAGGAAATTCAGGCTCTTCCCCCGGCCCCAGGTCAAGCTTTTCGGCAGGGACCGCCTGGACGTCCCCCTCTTGCCGTCCCCCCACCTGCCCGCTGCCCGTGACGAGGACGACTACGATGAGTACGAGCCACCGCCGGCAGCCCCTGGCCCCACAGCATCCCCGGGACACCGGGTTTCGGCAGCGCGGGCGTGCGGGAGCCCTTTGGGGCAGTTCCTCCAGCGCTCCCTCTCGCAGCCCCCCAGCCGCCCGCCACGGGGTGCGGGGGGATTTCGGGACCCCTGCACCCCCCAGCCTTCATACAGACTCTCCGGCCGCAGGCTGGCAGGGATGGAGACCACCGGCTCGGGGGGCCGGGACCCTCCACCACGAGCATCTCCAGCCAGGGACCCTTCCCCACTGGGGGGGCCCTGGGGGCAGCCCCCTTCCCGAGATCCGGAGGCTGCGCGGCGGCCGTCGCTCCGTAACCCTTTCGCCAACCCTGGGCGCTCCCCATCGCCGCCGCCAGCCCGGCAGCGCCCCGGCAGCATGCGGGGCGAGGGGCCACGACGATCCCCCTCCCTCGGGGCCAGCCTCCGGCGGTTTGGCCCTGAGCCCCCTGCCCCTCCGCCGGCTGCCCCCCACTCGCCGGGACCAGTGGGGAGGCATTTGGGGGTGCCCACGGTGGGGTCGGGGAGACCCTTGTCCCCGCGACCGTCTCGGCGGAGCAGCCCCCCCGGGCTACCGCTCCCCCAGGCCTGGCCCCGGCTTCCCGAGCCCCCCACCAAGGCTGTGAAGCCGCTGCAGAGGACCCCCTTCCTGGCACCGACCCCCCGCCCTGGCAGCCGCCGTCTTGGCCCCCCCGGCCCCTCCTGGGACGAGGAGTTGCCCCCCTGGCAGGGTGCTGTGCAGGGTCTTGCCGGGGTGCCCCCCCCACCCAGCTCCGCTCCTGGCACCCCCAAAACCTTCATCCAGCGCATCGGGCAACCCCTTGCCGGGATGGCCCCCCGTTCCCCCCCGGCGAGGCCATCTCCGGCTGAAGCGGGGGGCCGCAGCCCCTCCCCAGGGCGCTCCGTGGGTCAGTCGCTGGCATCGCTGCTCGTGGGGAGCATGGCCCCCTCTGAAACCCCCCCATCCCCACCTCCCACCCGCCGTCCCTCCTCCCGCTCGCCCTCCTCTCCCCGGCCCCCATCCCGGCGCGACGGGAGCACCCGCAGATCGCCGAGCCCACCGGCAGGGCGCCGGGGTTGGACCGACGCCGGGCACCCCAAACTCCCCTCCAACCCACGCGACAACCGGAGCCCCTCACCGCAGCGTCGTGCCGCTTTCCCGGCACCCCGCCGCGGTCGAAGCCCCGGTTCGCCTGTAGCCCCCCGCCACGACGCTCGTGCCCCAGGGCCGGCGGAGACCGTCGAGGGCGATGGGGGGGCCGGGGAGGAGGGCGCAGGACGCTACGCGGTGGTGACGCCGCAGGTGCAGAGGTTGGGTTCCTTCCGACGGGCGTCCCGCGTGTACAAGCAGCACTGGTCCACGCAACACGTCGTGCGGGTGCAGGAGATGCCCGACGCCTGGACGGCCGAGCAGGGTCTTCCCCGGCAGCCCACCCAACGCGGCCGGCGGTGGGCGAGTCAGCGGGGAGCCGACATCGCCCGATATCTCAGCCAGCGTTCGCCGGCGGGCGGCTGGCGGGACAGGCACCCCTGGGCGGACGGGTACCTGGGCACCAAGCAGCCCTGGCGCAGCAAGGTAACGCCGGCGGGGAGCCCGCTGCGGGGTGCCGGTGGCGGGACGGAGCCGGAGAGGGAGCCGGCAGCAGCCGAAGGGACCTGGGATGGGGTGGTGTGTTGAGATGGCTGACGGCTCGCTGGGGCACGAAACCACCAGGGCCGGGGGGATTTGCGGCACCCAGGGTGGGGGGGTAAGTGGCTATGGGTGCACTGGGTGCTGGTGGGGGTCCTGACACAGGGAGCAGGCTGGAGGGGGAGGGGGGGTAGTCATTGCCTGTTGCGTGTGTGTCCCCCCCCCCCGTGCACAGCCCCCCTTGGGGACACTTGACTCTCGTGTATGGAAATGCTGAGACCCGATCTGCGGCTGGGGCGGGCGCGGGTGCCACCCTGACCCGGCGGGTGTCCGCTTTCCTGCCCACCGCCTGGCCGGCCGCCAGCGCGAGCTGCCGCGTGCCACCCGCCCCGGGTCGCCTCTACGCGTGGCTGTGGGGTACGGCCATGGGGAGCAGCCCCCAGCCCTACAGCTCAGCCCCCACCGCAGCTCCCTTCCATCATCTCCCCTGGAGGTGCCACCCTGCCTGGGGGGGTCTCCATCACCCACCCCTTGCAGCCCCCGTGGGGGTATGGGTGAACCGTGGGGTGTCGCGGTGGGGGTGGCACGGCCATCTCTACCTGTTCCCACCTGCCCATGGCGATCGGGACCGGGGGTCTCCGCAGCCAGCCTTTCCTGGGACGGTCCCCAAGGGCGCCTTGGTGGCCCCATGTCCCTATTTCCAGCGCTGCTGCTTCTCTCCCCTGACACGCGACGCTCTTGCTGGGGGACCCGTTTCGGGGCCGTGGGATGTTTGCTTGGGGTCCCTGCCATCACTGGCTGTGGGCTCCCCGGTTTGGGGTTACAGACAGTGGTTTTGGGGGGGTGATGGTGGTGGTGACTGGGTGGGATGCCGGAGGAGGTTGGCGCAGCCCTGCTGTGACAGAGCTGGGCTGGGTTGCTCCGTGCAGATGCAGTCGCTGTGCAGCCTGCCCATTGTGCGGTACCAGGAGCCGCAGGAGGAGGACGGGCTGGAGGACATGACCCAGCTGGAGTGAGTGTCCCCATCCCCTTCGCCACCCACCCCGTCCCATCCCGACACGGGGCCCGCTCCAGCCTCCTGGGACTGGGGATGCTGGGGACACGCTTGGGGACAGCAGACACCTCCCGTCCCCCTGCCACCCCCTAACGCAGCCTCTGCTCCGTGCCAGGGACCTCCAGGAGGCCGCGGTGCTGAGCAACATTCGGACGCGGTTCGAGCGCCAGCTCATCTACGTAAGCTTAGGGGCGCACAGCATCCCCCCGAAGACGGTGGCCGTGGGGTCTTTGGGGGGGTCGTCACCCTCCGAGCGCTCGCAGCCCCAAACCTCGCTCTCCGGCAGACCTACATCGGCAGCATCCTGGTGTCGGTGAACCCGTACCGGCTCTACAACATCTACGGGACGGAGCAGGTGCTGCAGTACGAAGGCAGAGCCCTGGGCGAGAACCCACCGTGAGTATCGGGGCGTCCCCGAACGCCCCGTGGGGACAGGGGCATTCCTACCCACCGTCACCCACCCCTGCATCCTGGGGGTCCCAGGCCCCCGAGGACCCTTGGTCGCAGGGTGCCGGAGCGGCTGTGTCCATGCGTGGGGATGCTCGGGGCGCAGTGGGGGTCCCTGTGTCGGGGCGATGTGGCACCGCACCCCCCCAACCTCTGCTCCCCCCCCTGCCCCAGGCACCTCTTTGCCATCGCGAACGTCGCCTACTCCAAAGTGATGGATGCCAAACACAACCAGTGTATCGTCATCAGGTGGGACACGGCTGTCCCCACGCACGGCCCCCTCCCGGGATGGCCCCTAATCAGCGCTGCCCTAATTGCTGGTTGCAGGATGCTGCCACCAGCCTGGCCCGGCCCCGGGGCCGATGGGTGCTTCTGGGGATGGGGTGCTGGGTGGGTTTGGGGTGGGCACACCCCTGTGGCCCCTTGCTCAGCTGATGATGGCCCCGGCCATGTCCCCCCCCACTCTGCGTTTCAGTGGGGAGAGTGGCTCGGGGAAGACCGAAGCCACCAAGCTGATCCTGCGCTACCTGGCAGCCGTCAGCCAGAAACGCAGCACTGCCCCGCAGGTAGGGTCCTGCCCTGGGGACATCCCTGTCCCCTTGTCCCACCACCCTGTGCGCTCCTCCACCCCCTGCTCACGGCTCTGCTGCTCTCTCCTTGTCCTCACGCTTCCACCCGGACCATGGCAGATAGAGGTACCGGGGGGGGGGACGCACGTGGGCTGGGACGGTTCAAGGGGACAGAGCATCGTGGTGGCATCTCTGCCACGTCACCCCAGCTGTGGGGGGGACAGTGGGGAAGGACAGCAGGAGCTCAGGGCATGCATGTGCATGGGGTCCTTGCGCTCTCCCGCATCCTCATGCAACCCGGCCACGGTGCACACCTTGAATTTTGGCACCCGTGGGTGGCTGCATGGGGCAGGAGGTGGAAGGGAGGGTGGCAAGAGGGGTCCCCCTGCCATGGGGACAGCCTGTGGTGTATCGGGGTGCCCAGGCTGACCCCCCCCGGCTCTCCCCATCGCCACGGCAGATCCTGGAGGCGACCCCCTTGCTGGAATCCTTCGGCAATGCCAAAACCGTGAGGAACGACAATTCCAGCAGGTTTGGGAAATTTGTGGAAATCTTTCTGGAGGAGTAAGTAACACTGAGCAATGCCCACGCGTGGCCAGCCCCCACCCCCCTGTGTGTGTCCCCCCCCGCCCCAGGGGTCCCCAACCCGGCCCCCAGCCCCGCTGCCGGGCTATCCCTGCCCCTCAGCTCCGGGGTGGGATGCACATGGGGATGCTTTTGGGGACAAACCTTGGTGGGGGAAAGGCAACATCACCTGAAAACAGGCAGCGTTTGCCGCCCCTGGGGTAGGGACAGGGATGCTGTGCCCTGGGCTGGCACCCTGACCACTGCCGGTCCCCGTCCCTGTCCCCACGGCCCCCTCGCTCATCCCCACTGATCCCAACGGGGAGGGGGTGCCCGATATCGCCCTGGGGTGCAGCAGCTCCAGCCCTCACTAGGGGCCTGGGGGTGGGTACCTCTCCCTGCCCACAGATCCCACTGGGGGGGCACCTGGGGACCAGGCACCGACCCCCCGTGTGCCGGGGACAGCATCGGGGCAGGGGTGGGCACCATGGAGGGGGGGCACAGCCCCTGCCCGCGCCGAGGTTGCCAGCCATGTGCCCGCTCTCGCCCCTGCAGCGGCTTGATCTGCGGTGCCATAACCTCGCAGTACCTGCTGGAGAAGTCCCGTGTGGTCTTCCAGGTGGGTGACAAGGGGGTTCCGGGCTCTGTCCCCCCCCCCCCAAGCTACCCCCCACGCTCCAGCTCGGTCCTCTGCTCCCCAGGCCAAGAGCGAGCGCAACTATCACATCTTCTACGAGATGCTGGCAGGGCTGCCCGCCCAGCAGCGGCAGCGGTACTGCCTGCAGGGCGCCGAGACCTACTACTACCTGAACCAGGTAGCGTGCCCCCTGCCCAACCCCCCCACGCTGCCTGCTTTTCGGGGGGTTGGCCAAGCTCGGGGTGCCGGTGGGTTCCTGAATCCTCCTGGATTCAGCGTGCGGATGGGGAGGGTGCTCAGGGCAGGGTGTCCTCCCTCCAACCCCTGGGTGCTGCCTCCCCGGGACCCACTGATGGCACCGAGGGGGTCATGCCAGGGTGGGAACTGCGAGATCCCCGGCAAGAACGACGCGGAGGATTTCCGTCGGCTGCTCAACACCATGGAGGTGCTGAGCTTCAGCGTGGAGGAGCAGAACAGCATCTTCCGCATCCTCTCCTCCGTCCTCCACCTGGGCAACGTCTACTTTGAAAAATACGAGGTACCCCAAAGGGAGCCAAGATCCTTGGGCTGGATTTGGGATTTGATGGAGGGGCGGGGGCACTGCATCCCACCACCTCACCGTGTCCCACAGACCGACTGCCAGGAGGTCGCCACGGTGGTGAGCGCCACGGAGATCCGGACAGTGGCTGAGCTGCTGCAGGTCTCCCCCGAGGGCCTGCAGAAAGCCATCACCTTCAAGGTGACGGTAAGTGGATTGGGGGGGGGGGGGCACAGGCAGGGAGGAGGGTCCCTGGAGACCATGGCTGGTGTTGCTAAAACTCCATCACGCTGTTGGTTTTGTGCGCTCCAACCAGGAAACGCTGCGGGAGAAGATTTTTACCCCTCTGACTGTCGAAAGCGCCGTGGATGCCAGGTAGAGGGAAGGGGGGGACGGTGCTGCGTGGGGGCTCGGGGGGGTGTCTGGCCCCTGGGGATGGGGTGGGAGATGAGATGCCAGTCTGGGAAAGGGGACGGTCAGGTCCCCTAGTGTAGATTCTGCTCTCTGGTGATTAAAACTGCAGCCCTACGGGCTGCCCCATGCACAATGTGGGGCTGTGATGGGTGCTGGCCACAGTGGTGGGGGTGTACGCGGTGCCGTGCCGTGCCGTACCATGCCAGAGCTCCAGCACTCTGCTCATCTCGCCGCTTCCCAGGGATGCCATTGCCAAGACCCTCTACTCCCTGCTCTTTGGCTGGCTAACGGACCGCATCAACAAACTGGTGTACCCACGGCAGGAGGCCCTCTCCATCGCCATCCTGGACATCTATGGCTTCGAGGTGAGCAGGATCCATCCTGGCTCCATTCTTCCATCTGCCAGCCCCGGGGCTGCGAGGTCTGAGATTCTGCGGCCCCTTCTTCTTGCAGGACCTTAACTTCAATAGCTTTGAGCAACTATGCATCAACTATGCCAACGAGTACCTGCAGTTCTTCTTCAACAAGATCGTCTTCCAGGAGGAGCAGGTGGGCCGGCGAGCGGTGCCGGGCTCTGTCCCCGTGCCGAGCATCACCGTGGGGCCGGGGGCATGGGGCTGACTGAGTGCTGACCCCGCAGGAGGAGTACCTCCAGGAGCAGATCGAGTGGAAGGAGATCCCGTTCAGCGACAACCAGCCCTGCATTGACCTCATCTCCCAGAAGCCCTACGGCATCCTCCGCATCCTCGATGACCAGAGCTGCTTCCCCCAGGTGAGGGGCTGCCCAGTGCCAAGGCGGCGAGGATGGCAGCACCGGGTGGTCACCGTGCCTGGGGTGACGCCGTGGCCCAGGGCTGCTCTGCTTCTGGGCTGTCCTGGACAACCTGGGAGACCCCCCAGGTTTCTCCATGCTGGACAAACCCTGGGAGGTCCCAGGTCAGTGTCACTGGAGCAACTTCCCCCAGAGGACTCGCTTTTGCAGGAATTACTGAAAATCCCCTCCTAGCTGCCCTATAAAAGAGAGAAGGGTGGTTGCACCCTCTCTGCCAATGGGGAAACTGAGGCACAGGAGCAGCAGATGCCCATGGCTGTGCAGCTGCTCGGTGGCAGAGCTGAGAGCAGGGTCTGGCCGATTGTCCAGGCGTCCCCGTCCCGGTGCCTGCATTCCCGGGGCTGCCGAACCACTCGAGCCATGTCTCACCCCTGCGTCCATCCCCAGGCCACTGACCACACGTTCCTCCAGAAGTGTCACTACCACCACGGGACAAACCCGCTGTACACCAAGCCGAAGATGCCGCTGCCCGAGTTCACCATCAAGCACTACGCGGGGAAGGTGACCTATCAGGTGTGCAGCAGTGGGAAGCCCAGCTGAAGTTTTAAGGACGGTTAAATAGGAGGTTTATGGGGTTGATCCTGCACCTGGAGCTCCTCGCCTCCCACCACTGTGCCGCCAGACTCCTCACCACGAGGTTTTGCTCTTTGCCAGGTTCACAAGTTTTTGGATAAAAACTACGACCAGGTCCGTCAGGACGTGCTGGACCTGTTCATCAGTAGCAGGACCAAGGTAGGGCTCTGCCCAGCCCCGGCTCTGCGGTGCTGGGGGGACACCGGGTATGGATAGCCCACTTCCATACACACCACTTTTCGTGTCCCCAGGCGTGTGCCCCCGTGGCTGGTGAAGCCCAGGGGGACCAGGAGCAGAGGATGCCTCCAGTTCCACCCTGTGCCCTCTTCCCACAGGGTCCTCTGGGCTTTGACCCCTGAAGCATTGGCACAAATGGGCACATGGGCTGCTCTTGCACTTCCCCATCCCCATCCAGGGAATCTCACCGCAAATAGGGGATGCGACTCACTCAGGGCTGGGCAAAAAGGCAGCAGCCGGGCTGGGAAGAGGAGCCAGGAGAGCTGCACCATCCCGGCCACCTTCCTCCTCCCTAACCTTTCCCATCTCCCCAAGGTGGTGGCCAACCTCTTCTTCGGCCATGCCCAGGTGATGGCACGGCAGAGGAGCCTGGTTAGGAGGAGCAGCACCAGGACGCGGCGGTACAAGGCCCCCACCGTGGCTGCCCGGTTCCAGCAGTCGCTCCTGGACCTGGTGGAAAAGATGGAGAGGTCAGGGCAGGCAGGGTGGGCAGCCAGGCCATGCACCAGAGCTGGCAGGAGCAGGGTGACAGCCGAACCCGAGCCCGAGGTGGCCAGGCTGGCTTTGTCCCTTGTCCCCTGTGGCCGACGGGGTCTCTCCAACGCAGGTGCAACCCCTTCTTCGTGCGCTGTCTCAAACCCAACAACAAAAAGGTGAGAGCTGGCCCGGGGCTTTCCTGCCCGTGGCGATGCCAGTGCTGCCTGCCCTCGCCAGCACGGGGAGTGCGGTGGGCAGGGGTCTGCCCGTGCGGCCGCCGAGGCTTCTCCCCATCTCCTCCCCAGGAGCCGGGGCTCTTCGAGGCCGACGTGGTCAGCAGCCAGCTGCGGTACTCGGGGATCCTGGAGACCATCCGCATCCGCAAGGAGGGCTTCCCCATCCGCATCCCCTTCCTCGTCTTCATCGACAGGTGCCTGGGGGCTGCGGGTTGGGTACCACCGTCCCGGCGAGGGCAGACTACAGAGCTCGTGGGTGTTTTGGGGGGCAGCGTTTGGCCCGGGATTCCCCCACGGCGGGAGCTGGGAGCCCCCCGTTTTGGTGCGCAGCACCCGGAGAAGCTGCTTTCCCAGGCACGGTGCTCATCACCGCAGGGAGGGGCCATGCCGGCATCCCGGTGGGGTCCTGCACGGTGACGGTGACGGTGTCACGGGCTCACCCAGGTACCGCTGCCTCGTCGACATGTGGTCCAACGTCATTCCCAACGGGACCAACTGCGTGGAGATGCTGAGGAACCTCTGCTCCGTGAGCCCCAGCATGTACTACGTTGGCGTCAGCAAGGTACCGTCCTGGGCAGGGGGCTTGGCTCTGGCGATGCCCTGGGGGAGGGCGGCCGAGGTGGGGGGCTCATGGCATTGTCCCCCCCTCCCAGCTATTCCTGAAGGAGCAACTGTACCAGGCGCTGGAGAGCAAGCGAGCCCGTGCCCATCACCTGGCTGCGCTCACTCTCCAGCGCTACGCTCGCACCTTCTTCATCAAGAGGCGCTTCCGCTCCCTCCGCCGAAAGATCGTCCTCCTGCAGAGCCGGGCGCGGGGTTACCTGGCCAGGTGGGGGTCCCGGGGAGGGGGTGGTGGGTGGGGACTGGTGGGTGGCAGAGGGTGACGGGTGCCCTCCCGCAGGCAGCGGTACCGGCGCATGCGGCACACGCTCATCAAGTTCAGGTCGCTGGTGCACATCTACGTGAACCGCCGGCGGTACCTCAAGGTGAGGCAGGGGCTGGCACATCCCGGGGGGGTCCTGGGCACCCACTCCCACCCTGCTGCATGCTCAGTGGTGGGTCGGGAGAGGGCACAGCGGCACCCCCAGACCCTAAACCCCCCCAGACCCCATCCCCACCACCTCCTCCATGTCCCATGGGCCATGGGCAGTGCCTCTTTGGGGTGAAAGCCTGGTGATGCCGGGGGGCAATGGCACCCCAGGGGGGGGTCCTGCTGCCTCCGGGTCTCCCTCCCCCCTCGACTGGGGGCTCAGCGCAGCTGCTCTGCTTCCAGAGGAAGGAGGACGCCCGCCGGCGGGCGGCGGAGGAGAAGGAGAAGATGAAGCAGGTAACGGGGTGCAGGCATGCGGCACTGGGGGGGGAGCACGCAGGTGTGATGCATGTGCAACCCACGCTGCTGTGCCCTCGTCCCTGCCACGTGCTTGCCCGTCCCTATGCTGCCAGCTGAGGCACCCGTGGGTGCTGGGGCAGGGAGCAGCGTGGCAAGCGGGCGCATCGCTGTGCTACGCCGGCAGGAGCTGACGAGGAGGGAGGTGGTGGACGTCACCCACCTGGAGATCCCGGCCGAGCTGATGGGGCTGCTGGAAGCCGCCGCAGGTGAGCGGGTCTTGCACCATCGCTAGCCCCGCTCCCAGCCCCTTCTCCCTATCCCCGTGGCTATGCCATCGCTGCCCGTTGTGCCGTAGCCGCCCGGGAGGTGAACGCCGGCTGTGTGGTCCTGGTGCCACCGCCGGCGCTGCAGCCCGACTCCCAGCTCACCCTCCCGCTCGACATCAATGACTACCCCATGGCCAAGTACGTGCGGGGCCATTTCCAGGTAAGGTGGGCGCCGCGGCCCGGCGGCGGGGAGCCTGCCCCGATGGGCAGCCAGCTTTCGGGGAGTTCTCGGCGCCCTGGTCGTGGCTGAGCGGTTAGGTTCAGGGTCCCCGCAGCGGCTCTGCCCGGCGGCTCCCCGCACCATCCCGCCGGGCTCTGCTCCGGCTTTGGCCCCGGGGATGCCACGGGCTGCGAGAGGGGACGGATCCGGGGCGGCTGTGGTGCTGCAGGGAGCCGGCCACCATCTCCCTCCCTCCCCGTGGGTTCCTGTCGTCTCCAGAGGCCAGGGGGACCCCGCTGATGTTATCGGAGAGAGACCCGCCGAGCCATCCTGGACGCCCGACGTGGGGCAGATCCGGAAACGCTGGGGCGGGAGACCAGGTCGCTTCACTCCCGGGACCCCAGCCCCATCCCTGGTTGCTTTGCCCCCTTCCTCCTCCTCTTTGTCCCCTATTTTTGCCATGTGTTTCCCAGTCCCCGGCATCCTGAACGACAGCGCCGGGGCCGGATCCTGCTCTCAGCCTCACCGAGGTGCTGGCATCTCCGGTGCTGCCAGCACAGCCTGAGCCCATCCCTGCCCCGCTGCCGGGAGGCTGCCGGCCCCATCCTGCACCCCAGCCCTTTTGCAGCCCCATAGTCCCCATCCAGCACCGACGCCACGCTCAGCGCCGTGGGGCTGGCCCCTCGTGGCCTGAGGCTGTCCCCGGGGCCCGAGTAGCCACGGGTGCGGGTGTCACCGCAGGAACCGGCGTTCGGGATGCTGACGGCCCCGCTGGCAGCCCCCCTCACCCGGCTGGATGAGGAGCTGTGCCACGAGGCGCTTAGCCTCTTCCAGCTGGTAGGTGGGATGGCACGGGATCCGGCACCGTGGTCCCCTGCGTGCTCCTGCCTGGGGCCAGAGGGAGGACCTCGCTGTCCCCACGGCAGATCCTGCGGTTCATGGGGGACCCGGGGCTGGGCGGCCCACAGGAGACCCTCTTCGGCAACTACATCGTGCAGAAGGGGCTGTCGGCACCAGGGCTGCGGGACGAGCTCCTGGCGCAAGCCGCCAACCAGGTCTGGCGTAACACCAACGTCAACAACGAGGAGCGGGGCTGGCTGCTGCTGGCCGCCTGCCTCAGCGCTTTCCCCCCCTCCGCCGCCTTCGACAAGTATCTGCTCAAGTGAGTTGGGGCTGGGGACAGGGATGGGGACCGGGGATGGCTGGGACCCTCGGGGATAGCCTGGCACTTGTGCCTGAGGACACTGCCGGGTCCCTCCGGGGGCTCTCCGGGCCAGCCCGGCACGTGTGCCCAGGGATGCTACCCAGGTCCTGCTGGGGATGCTCTGAGGTCCCTCCGTGGTCCCCGGGGCCAGCCTGGCACACGTGCCCAGGATGCTGCCCAGATCCCTCCAGGGATGCTCTTAGTCCCTCCGTGGTCCCCGGGGCCAGCCTGGCACTCGTGCTTGGGGATGCTGCCCAGGTCCCTCCTGCAGCATCCTCCCTTCCCCACAGGTTTGTCTCCGACTACGCCTTTGCCGGCTACAAGCCGGTGTGCCAGCGCAAGCTGATGCACGCCATGGCGCGGTCGCGGCTGGGCGCCGCGGCCGCCCGCGCCTACCCACCCTCGCTGCTGGAGTGGACGGCGAACCGGCAGCAAGCCAGCATGGCTCTCGACCTCCACTGCTTCAACGGTGCGGGGTGGCACGGGGCTGGGGGACGGCAGCGGTGAGGGTTGGTCCCAGCTCCACCACCCTGCCACCGTCACGGGCAGGAGGGGACCAGTGGGACCCGCTCACCGCCACTCTCTCCCCAGGTGACCAGTTCTCCTGCCCCATCCACTCCTGGAGCACGGGCGAAGACCTGGCAGGGGATGTCCTGAAGTACAGGTACCTGCCAAACCAGCACCCCCTCACCCAGTGGGGTGAGCACAGGGCACAGCATCACCCCGGGGCCATTTTGGGTGACCCCAGGATCTGGGAGCCAGGATGCCCAGCTCGTGGGCAGGGTGTCCCCACGGAGCCGGGGTACTGCTGGCAGCCCATGCCCGTCCCCAGCGTCCCGCTGTCAGCAGGGGACTGGCAGAGGGCTGGCGTGGCTGGTCCGTGGCCATGAAGGCAGGTGCCCAGTGGGCCGAGCTGGCCGGCCATGACTATGTCCTGGACCTCATCTCCGACCTCGAGCTGCTCCAGGGCTTCCCCAAACAGAAGTCCTGCTTCCTCGTCGCATGGGAGGGGGCTGAGACCCACGGCAGGGACAGCCGGGCGTAGGTACCCGGGCAGGGACGGGTCCCCCGCTGTGGGGCTGGTGGGAGAAACACCGGCACCAGGCTGGATGGGTGCCAGCAGAGGTGTGGGTCGGGGTCCCGGCACCCGGTGGATGCGCGATGAGTGCATCCTCCCTCTCTGCAGGGTGCTGGGACACGGCTTGGATTTGGATGAAGTGCCTCCTCCCCCAGCCGTGAAAGCCCCCACGCTGCCATCCACAGAGGTGTACCACCCCCACGGTAGGGCATCATCCCCCCCCACAGCCCCCCGGAGCTGCTGGTGGGGCCGTGCCAGCGAAGTTCCACCATGCCGGTGAAGCCCTGCTGCCGGCGGCTCATCCCTCCTCATCCCCCAGCAGACGGGGAATTTGGGGAGCCGCGCAGCCAGAAGGGTCTGGACCGTTACCTGGACAGCCTCTTCGACCCCGTGCTCTCCTACGGCAATGGGGTGAGAGGGGTGTCCCCCTGCCCGACACAGAGGGAATCCAGCATTTTGGGGGTGCAGGTGGCACAGCCTCTGTCCCCTGATGCCTGCCCCCCCAGGAGCTGGAGAAGCCGGCTGCCATCTCACAGAGGATGAAGGGAGGAGGTGGTGTGGGAGGGGGGGACGGCGGCGGTGATGCCGAGCGGAGCGGACCCCCCGTGCCTGCAGAGACGCGTCAGCCGAGGGGTGAGCGCCCCGAGCACTCCTGCATCCCGACCCAGCTCCCTGCCTCAGTTTCCCCAACTGATCCCTGGGGTGGGGGACATCCCTGCATCCAGCACCCCACAGCTCCGGTACGGGGCTGCAGGATACTGAGCTCTCTCCCTTTGCCATCGCAGGCGCGGAGCCAGCTCCATCCCCGCAGTGCCGGGCAGATGCCAACCAGCCGCCTGGGTCCCCGGTCAGTGGGGCAGAGCCGGGGTGGGGGGGCCAGGAGGGGTCGAGCCCTGCCCCACTGCTGCAGGGCATTTCCCTGGGGATGGGGGCAGCTGGGGGGTGCCGGATTCTCACGCCGTGGTGCCCCTTGCAGGGCAGAGCAGCGGAGGGGACGCCAGCCCGTGCCCCCCAGCCCCGGCCCTACGTGCAGAAAGCCGGTAAGGGGTCTCAGCGCAGCGGGATGGCAGTGGGGGATCGCGGCACCGAGCTGTGCCTCAGGTGTGAGGGCGATGCCTGGACCCCCCCCCCGAGCCACGTGCTTGGCCTCGCAGCACCCGTGGGTCGGCGGTGGCCAGGCGAGCTGGTACGGCATTCCCGGCTCAACTCGGAGCAATTCCCACGGCCCACGCACGACATCCGCAATATCATCCGGCAGTGCCAGCCGGCCCCGCGCGGCTCCCAGCCCCCCAGGTACCCACCTCGGCCCCCAGCCGAGCTGCAGGCTTCTGCCTGCGGGTGTGTGTGCCAGCCCTGATGCCGGGGTGCAGGCGATGCCGGGGTGCAGGTGATGCTGGGGGTGCAGGCGATGCCGGGGTGCAGGCGATGCTGGGATGCAGGCGATGCTGGGGGTGCAGGTGATGCCAGGGTGCAGGCGATGCCGGGATGCAGGCGATGCTGGGGGTGCGGGTGATGCCAGAGCGCAGGTGATGCCAAGGTGCAGGCAATGTGGGGTGCTGTCTCTGCAGCAAGCTCTTTGGGAAGAAGCTGGACCCCCACGAGGAAGCCATGCAGATCCTGAAGGAGCAGCTCTCGGCAGCCCGGGTGCCGGCGGCTGTGGTAGGGATGCGTTCGCCCCCGTGTCCCCCACGCTGGGTTGGGGGAGTCGTCGGCCCCGACCGCAGCCCGCTCTCTGCCTCGCAGGGGCCCAAGGAGACGGTGGCTGCGGTGAAGCCGGTCACCAGCGGCAAGTACCAGCTCCAAACACCGATGGGGCGTCCGGCGGCCACTCGGCCCCCAGGTATCGCAGGGCAGATCCGTGGCACTGGGGGGGTCAGGGCAGAGCGGGGCACCTCGTCCTCCCCGGTGACACCGGGTGATGCCTGATGTGGCCAGGCATGGGTCCCGCTCTGCAGCATCCTCATGGGATAACCACTGTGTCTGGCTAAACCCTCGCTGGCCCCCGTGCCTCAGTTTCCCCGGGTGGAGAAGGTCTGTCTGTGGTCCCCCCCAAGGATGTGCAGGGCTTTTCGTATCTTCGCAGTCTCTGTCTCACGGGAGCTCCCGTCCGAGGGGCAGCAGGTCCAGACCCAGCTGCACCGGAGCTGCAGTGAGGACTTCTACACCTACCACAACGTGCCCTGGAAGATATACATCCGCAAGGAGGTGCGGTGGGGGGGGGGACAACGTGGGGACAGACTGGTGTCAAAGTGCTACGGGGATAAAGGGGGCTTTTTGCCGAGGCCCTGCAGGGTGGGCGATGCCGGTGATGCCGGCGAGCCGGGCTGGTCTCCCTCCTGGCAGGTTTTCTACCCCAAGGACAGCATCAACAACCCACTGCTGCTCGACCTCGTCTTCAGGCAGGTGAGGCACCGAGCTGGCCCCGAAGCCCCCCCGGGGGTCCCCTGGGAGTTGGGGTATCCCCACGCTGGGGTGATGGTTTACTCATCCCACCACGGCAGTCCCGTCTTCCCCTGCTGAGCTGCCGTGGAAGAGCAGGGGTTGTCCCTGTCGGGGGTCTGAGGGTGGGAAGGGCAGAGGGGCTGGGGGTCACACCGCTCCCCCCCGCACTGCTCCGCTGCTCCTCACCCCCTTCCCCAGATCTTCAACGACACGCTTTCCGACACTTGCATCCGGATCAGCCAGGAGGAGCGGCTCCACTTGAAATCCCTCTTTGGTAACCCTCGCTCGCACCCCCGCATCCTGCTGCTCCCCAGCTGGGGGGGGGTCACCCCTGGGGGACCCAAACCTGGGGGTCTCACACCCAGCATCTCCGGTGCCCCATCCTCATCTCCAAGCCACAACCAGATCTGCTTAAAGCCGGGGTAGTTTTGCCTCCAAATGCAATAAGCCCCCTGTGCTTTAGTACTCCACAAAGTCACGAGTTGTGTCAAGTCTCAGCCAGGCTTGCTGCATTAGGGGGTGCCTGGGGGGACACACCTGTCTCTCCATCATGGTCCTGCCAGGGTTGGGAAGGGGATGAGCATCCCTGCTCTCGCTGTGAACCCTGCATCCAGATCCTCCCTGGGGAGGGGAGGACACTCACCAGGGGCTATTTCTCCCTGCAGCGGCAAACAAGCTGGACTCCTTCAGCCCTGTGGCCACTGAAAGCGTCAAGAGGGAGATCATTGCTGCGGCCCGGGACAGCTGCGAGGTGTATTTCTCACGCCTCTTCCCCGCCACGGTGAGGGTCCGGCCGTGGGACAGGTCAGCGTGGGGGGGGCACCGCAATCCTGTGCCCCCGGCTGAGGCAGCATCCCGGCCCTCAGGGCAGCGTGGGGACGGGCGTGCAGATCCTGGCCGTGTCCCACGCCGGCATCAAGCTGCTGCGGCTGGTGAAGGGCACCAACGTCCCCGGGGAGCAGCTGCGGGTGCTGCAGGCGTATAGGTAGGAGCAAGGACCCCGGGTGGTCGGGGTGGGATGGGTGCTGTGGGTGCCGGGTGTTTCAGCCTCCCCTCACCCTGCCCCAGCTACGCCGACGTGCTGTTCGTGACCACCCCATCCAGAAACATGCTGGAGTTCAACCTGCGCAGCGAGAAGCTCATCCTTTTCTCCCCCAAAGCCCCCCAGGTCAAGGCCATGGTCGACCACTTCATCACGGAGCTCAGGAAGGTGGGGGGGGGTGCCTCGGGGTCAGGGGGGTGGCTGGGGGCATGTCCTGGGGGTCAGATCCTGCCCGTGTGCCGGCGTTTGGGGGGGTCAGGGTGGGCAGCGAAGGGCACCCTGCGAATGGGACGGTGCCTGGGGTGACGGGGAGTTGCGGGAGTGGGCACCCTGGGGTGGTCCTGCAGCTGTGGGTGCTTGAAGTCCTTGTGCTGGGTGGGATGTGGGTGTGCGTGGGTGTGCATATGTACGCCTGTGTGCACAGGCTGTGCCAGATCCCTCTGTGCCCAGGACTCCCAGTACGTGGTGGCCGTGAGGAACTACAGCCCAGAGGACGGGGACCAGCTCAGCTTCCACAAAGGGGACATCATCCACCTGCAGCCGCTGGAGTGCCCCGAGAGAGGTGAGCGGCCCCCCCACAGCCCTCCATGCCGAAAAGCCCTCGATGAGGGGCACGGTGGCAGCAGGACTGATGGCTTCACCAGCCCCAAAGGTGGCCATGCCCTGGCCTTGCATCCTGTGACACCCCGTGTCCCCGTGATGTCCCCGCAGACCACTACTACGGCTGCGTGGTCCGCAAGAAGGTGATGTACCTGGAGGAGCTGAAGACGGGCACCCAGGATTTTGGTGGGTGCCATGCTGTCCCCTGTGCATGTCCCTGCTGTACATACGCTGCCCTGAGCTGTGTCCCCTCCTGGGACTGGGGCACAGGGCAGGATCGGGCCTCTGTCACACCTCAGCAGGATGGTTTGGGCTCTTTTCGGCACCGACCTGATGCAGGTGGATGCTCCCCTGCAATTCCCACCCTGGGTGGCACTGGGTGCTGCCCCGTGTCCCTGCACATGATGGGCTTTGTGGCTCTTGGTCTGTGCCTTTACCTTGAGCAATGCCAAACCACAGCTATTTCCAGCCAAAACCCAAAGCCAGAACCCCCCTGGAAAGGGCTCGGCGTACAGGGGGAAGGAGGGAACGGGCAGAGGCTTTTTGGGGGGTCACCCCCAGGGCTGCCAGCCCGGGGCCATCCCCACCATCTGCCTGGCACAGGGTGGAAGTTCGGGGCCATCCACGGCAGGTCGGGGCTCTTCCCCGCCGAGTACGTCCAGCCTGTCGCGGCCCCTGACTTCGTCCATTTGCCGGCGGAGAAGAAAGAGGAGCCCAGAGACAAGCAGGGCAAGGTGGCGGCTTCGGCGGCCGTGGCCGTGGCCGTGGCTTCCACCGCCGTGGCCCAGGAGCTGGACCGGAAAACTGAGGTGGGTGCTGGCCCAGGGCTATTGCCGGCACGGCGCTGGCCGTGCCCGTCGCCCACCGCCCCGTTCCGCAGGCATCCGCTGCCAGCACCGCCTTTGCGGAGGGTCCAGAAGGAGACGGCAGCGAGCAGCTCACGGCCGGTGCCGGGACCTGTCCCATTTTGGTCTTTGCCCGGCGGTATTTCCGTGCCGCACGGCACGGGACCACGTGAGTGTCCGGCAGTGGGATAGGGATAAGGACACCCCGTGGCGGGGACACCCGTGCCCACCCGTTCCCTTGTCCCTCTCCCAGGGAATCCTGCGGGATGAAGGCCAAGAGGGAAGTGCCCGATGTGCTGGAGATGCTGATGTTCACCAAGGTACGGGGAAGCGAGGTGCCTCGGGGTGCTCCTGCCCTGTCGTCACCTGTGGGTTCCCCGAGGTCCTGGCATGCTCCGGAGCTCCCCGAATGCCACCCCAGCCCCCATCCCATCCCTCTGGCTGCTCCTGGGAGCTGACCCTCTCCCGCTCCAGACCCCTATCCAGGAGTCGCTCATTGAATTCGTGGATGGTGGCATCAGCAAACTGGCCGCCGAGGCTTTCCAAGGTAGGCGGGGGGCACAAGCGCCCCGTCCCCCTGCCCCACGGCCATCCCCAGCCCCATCCTTGGAGGATGGTGGGGGCAGGAATGGGGTGGGCAGATTGGGTGGCCAGGGGGGGCTTTAGCTCCTCTGGTCCCACTGCCCTGCGTGCTTGGGATGTTGCTGACACCCAGGGAAGCGTGTCCCCAGGGAAGGGACGGGGTGAGCTGTGTCACCGTGTGGCTTTGTCATCCCCAGCCGTAATGAAGTTCATGGGTGACCACCCTCTGCGGGGGCAGACGGAGCTGGATGCCGTCT
This sequence comes from Harpia harpyja, assembly GCF_026419915.1. Taxonomy (NCBI): domain Eukaryota; kingdom Metazoa; phylum Chordata; class Aves; order Accipitriformes; family Accipitridae; genus Harpia; species Harpia harpyja. The sequence goes on along the minus strand of NC_068960.1, from coordinate 3,420,255 downwards.
GCGCCATCCTCAAGGTAAATCCCCCGCTGGGGCGGTGAGTCCTGGGGGTGGCCTGGGAAGGAGGGTGGCAGCTGGGGACATCCCCAGCCACAGAGCGAGCCATACCTGTCCCCCAGCTGTGCGCAGAGCACGAGGTCCTGCGGGACGAGGTATACTGCCAGATCATCAAGCAGGTCACCAACAACACCAGCTCCAAGCCGTGAGTCCCTGCAACAGTACCGTCCACCCTGGCTGGGACAGCAGAGGCTGGCACGGAGGACACTTGTGTCCCCAGCGGGGCTGAGCTGCCCCAAAGTGGGGGGAGACCCGGGGACCCCATCCTCGCCGGGGCGGTGGGTGCCGTTGCAGCCGCTGCGGCCACCCTCGCCCTTCCCAGGGGCTCAGCCCTGGCTTTTCCCGGCAGGGACAGCTGCCAGAAGGGCTGGAGGCTGCTCTACATCCTCGCCGCCTACTACAAGTGCTCGGAGGTGCTCAGACCCTTCCTCCTGGCCTTCCTGCAGGATGCGAGCAGGCACCCGGAGCTGCCTTTCCAAGGTAAGGGCTGTGCACACCCCAGGGTGCTGGGTGCACGGCGGGGAAGGACGCCTGGGGGTGTCATGGGGCTCCGGAGGTGCTTTAGCAAAGCCGACATCATGGCTCAGCCTCATCCTTCACCCCGTCCCTGGCAGGCATCGCCAAAGCCTGCGAGCAAAACCTGCGGAAAACCCTGCAGTTCGGCGGCCGCAGCCTCTTCCCCAGCAGCATGGAGCTCAGGGCCATGGTGGTGAGGCTGGGTGCTTATGGGTGCCCGTGGGGAGTGGGGCAGGGCTGACACCAGCTTGAGATTCCCCCCCCCCGCAGGTTCTGGATCCCCCCATGGGCTTGGGATCCCCCCCCAGACACTGCCCTGGAGCTGAGCTGCTGGCCCCTTGCTGGCACGGGGAGCACGGTCTTTTTTTGGGGTCTGCTTTCCAGGGGCACTGCTTTGGGGGTGCTGTGAGCTTTCAGGGGTCCCCAGTGGGGAACGCAGCTCTGTGCATGTGGGGTGGGGGGGGCACGATGGCTTATCCGGGCAGGATGGGCAAGATACAGGATGATCCCCATGGGATGGTCCCCACGGCATAGCTTGGGGATTCGGGGTCTCCTTTGGGGTCTTGCTGTGCAAAGGGCCCCCCCTGCACCCCGACGTGTCCTCCCCACGCAGGCTGGACGCAGCGCCAAGCGCCAGCTCTTCCTCCTGCCCGGCGGCATCGAGAAGCACCTCAAGATTAAGACGTGCTCGGTGAGTCAGAGGGGGCAAGAGGCTTGCTCGGTGCACCCCGGGCTTGTGGTGACCCCCCCCCGTTGTGGCCATCCTGTGGGTGCAGATGCCAGGGCAGGGGGGGGGAAGCTGCACCCCTTGGCTGTCCTTGAGCTGGGGGACTTTGTTCTCCGGGAAAGGGAGATCCCTTCCCTGGGAGCCGCATGGGATGAGCCCCAATGGGGGACCCACTGGTGACCCCGAGCGCGGTGGGGGGGATGTGGCAGCGTCCCAGCCGCCTGTCCCCGTGCCTAGGTGGCCCTGGATGTGATCGAGGAGCTGTGCTGTGAGATGGGGCTGCAGCACCCAGAGGCTTTTGACGAGTACATCCTCTTCGTGGTGACCGACAGAGGTGAGGGGCTGGCGGGGACGGCACGGCCGTGCCGCCGGCGGGTGCCACGCGTGGCGGCCGCGCTCAGGCTCCCGCGGCGGCACAGGGCAGAGCGTGCGGCCGCTGACCCGCCGGGAATACGTCCTGGATGTGGCCGCCGAGACGGAGCGCCGGGATGCCAGCTACAGCTTCTGGTGCCGCCGCGTGGTCTGGAGCCAGCCCCTCAAATTCGACAACGAGCTCTACGTCACCGTCCACTACAACCAGGTCGGGCCACCCCACCAGAATCCGCTGGGATCACCTCCCTGTTGTTCCCCCGCCCCGGGCAGCGTGCCCCAACCGCAAGCCGTGTCCCTGCGTTCTGTCCCCCCCCCCAGGTGCTCCCCGACTACCTCAAGGGGCTGTTCACCGTCCTGCCGCCCGCGAGGCCGGGAGAGCAGCACTTCCCACACGTGGCCAAGCTGGCCGCCCTCCAGCACCGAGCCAAGGACCGCCATCACCTCCCCACCGCGTACGGCCGGGGGCGAGGGGTCCGGGGGGGGGAACACGTCGACACATCCCATGGGGTATGGGACCTGCTGGCCAGCGCTGGCCCTGACCTCCGGCTCCCCGCAGGCGGGAGGTGCAGGACTACGTCCCCCCGCAGCTTTTCCACCTGCTGAAGGCCCAATCCTGGCTCCACATGGTGACCCAGCACATGCAGCAAGCCCAGGCGCTCAGCGCCCACCAGGCCAGGGCACAGTTCCTGGGTGAGCAGGCACGGGCCGGGGCTGGGGAGCTGATGCTGCCAGGGATGCAATGCTGCCAAGGATGCAGTGCTGCCAGGGATGCAAAGCTAATGAGGACACAGTGCTAACGAGGCCGCAATGCTAATGAGGGTGCAATGCTGCTGGGGATGCAAAGCTGCTGGGGGTGCAAAGCTGCCGGGAATGCGATGCTGCTGGGGATGTGATGCTGACTGTGTCCTCCTAACAAGGACACAATGCTAATGAGGATGCAATGCTGCTGGGGATGCGATGCTGCAGGGGATGCGATGCTAACGAAGACGAGATGCTGCTTGGGATGCGATGCTGCTGGGTGGCTCCCCTGCGTGGAGCCTGGGATAGGCAGACCTTGGCCCTGCGTGGAGCCTGGGGTGCTGTGGGGCCAGCAGGGTGCTGCACGGGGGGGGGCAGGACCGCAGTGGCAGGGCAGGGCAGGCTGCTCCCAGGCCCCACGCTTGGCCACCCGCTTTCCCAGCAGGCTGCAATGGGTCCCCTTGGCTGCTCCTGGGTGCAATCCTGTTCCTGGTCCAGAGCCTGAAGCGGCGCAAGGCTCTGGGAGCTGACCCAGCTCCTTCCAGGCGTGGGGCTGGCTGGGACCCTTGGCAGAGCCCCTGTGGGTGCGCGCCAGCCTGGGGCACAGGCAGGAGGGGGTGGGAGCAGGCGCTGAGACCCCGTCCTCCGCCCCGCAGGGCTGCTGAGCGCCTACCCCATGTTCGGCTCGTCCTTCTTCTACATCCAGAGCTGCAGCAACAACGCCATCGTCTCGCCCTGCATCCTGGCCGTCAACCAGAACGGCCTCAACTTCCTCAGCAAGGAGACACACGTAGGTGGGGGGGCTGTTTGGGGGGCACGGGGTCCTGGACAGAGCCAGGCAGCACCGTGCGATGTGACGGTCCCTCCCCGCAGCGGGCAGGGTCCCCCAGTTTGGCCCCAGCAGGGCATCGCTGGCACCCTCCGCCCCGCTCCGGTCCTCGGTCCCCTTGGTGGGGTTCCCAGGGCACGCGGGCCACCCGCCTCGTCGTCGTCCCCCCCCCCCCCTTCCTTCCAGGAACCGGTGGCCAAGTTCTCGTTGAAGGAGATCCAGTCGACGCGGACGCAGCGGCCGACGGCCGGATCCAGCTATCCCTACGTGGAGATCACGCTGGGCGACCTCCTGGCCCAGGGCATCACCCAGCTGCAGCTGGAGCAGGTGGGGGACACTGGGGGGACGGCGGTGGTCCGGGCTGGTGGGTGGGGGGGGACGACACACAACAACCCTACTACCGGGGCTCCCACGGTGGTGACCGTGGCCACCCACGAGCGTGTGTGTCCCCCCCCCACGCCCCGGCAGGGCCTGGAGCTGTGCCGCGTGGTGGCCGCGCACATGGAGAAGCTGCTGGGTGCCCGGGAGAAGAGGTTGACGCTGCCGCCCAGCGAGATCACCCTGCTCTGAGCCCACCGTGGACCCCCATCACGGGTGGGGGGACACACACACACACACAGAGGACGCATCGATGGATCCCGGGGCGTCCCCCGGCCTGGCTGCCGTTCCCCCCGTCCCCGTCCCTTCCATGCTGTTCACGCCTCGGTCTTGTTTTTTGGGGGTTTTATACAGGCCCGTGAGCCCGGCCCGACTCGGCGTCGATGGTTTTGTGCTGCGCTCGCTGCTGCGGTGGGGGGGGGGGGTGTCAGTGCCTCAGCTTCCCCCACCCCCGTGCCTCAGTTTCCCCGTGTCCCCATGCATCACCTTCCCCCGGCCCTGTGCCTCGCTTTCCCGTCCCCCCCGTCTCCCCTTCGGCAGCCCCGGGGGGAGGTTTGGGGGTACCGGGAACGCGATTCCCCCGGGTGACCCCCCCCCCCGGCCCCGTCCCGGTCCCGGTCCCCGGCCTTGTTGTCCCGCTCCTCCCAGCCGCCAGGGGGCGGTCGTTCCCCGCCGCCGCGCTCCCGCAGGCACCTCAGCGGTCACCCCAACCCCTTTCCGCTAAGGTCCCGTGTCCTTCCGTCCCCCCCCCCACCCCCGAGCCCCCCAATCAGTCGCCGGCTCGAGCGGCTCGCGCCCGCCCACCTCACCCCCAGCCAATCAGCGCCGAGCCGGGAGGCGGAGCGTTGGCGTCGCGGCGCCGCCGGTACCCGTTACGGGCGCGAGGCGAGGGCGGAGGTGGCGGCTGGGCCGGGGTGGGGCGGGGCCGCGCGCGTCGCCTTTACGTGCTGTACGAGGGGGCGGGGCGGCGCGTGCGCGGGCGGGGCGGGGCGGCGATCCGGGATGTCGGGCTGGCTCCTGGTGACGTAGCGCGCCGCGGGAAGGGCCGCGCGAGACACCCCCCCCCCCCCCCGCTCCGGTCGCCGCCGCCCCCCCCCCCCCCCGTCCGGTTTCTCCTTCCGTGTCTTCTCTTCCTCCTCCTCCTCCTCCTCCTCCTCCCCGCCATGGGCAGCGCCGCGGCGGCGGGAGCGGGCAGGGCGCCTTGCCGCGCCGGGGCCGCCGCTGGGCATGTGCCAGGCCCGGCCGCCGCGTGAGCGCCGCCGCCGGCGATACCGGCAGTATTGTCCGCGTCCGCTCCCGGGCGAAGCCGTGAGTGTGGCGTCCGTTGGGCCGAGTCCTTTTCTCCGGGAGGGGCGTCGCGGCGGGAGGGAGGGGGTGGGCGGGAGGGAGGCAGCCGTGTTGCCCACCGGGAGGTGGGGGGGGGGGTCGGGTCCATCTCCCGGGAGTGGGGGCTCTGGTGGGCCCGGCCCGGCCGGTCGCGGTGGCGGGGGTTGGGAGAGAGTGCGGGGGGGTGGCGGGGGGTCCCGTCCTCACCTCCCCGTTCCTCCGGGGCTCTTCCAGCAGGGCGGCGGGTGCCATGAATAGCAGCTGCGCGTCCCCCGCCGCCGCCGCCGCCGCCCGCCGCCTGCAGCACCGGGATCGATAGAGGCGGGGGCTGCGGACGCACTATGGCCGGCAGCGGTTACACGGACCTGCGGGAGAAGCTCAAGTCCATGATGCCCTACCGGGACGGCCACAAAGGCGGCAGCGGCGGCGGCGGCAGCCTCCCGCGGGAACCCCCCGAACCCCCCTACGATCGCAAACGCCGGCACCAGGAGGATTCCGGCTCGGAGCCCAGCGACTACGAGGAGCAGAAGGAGGAGGAAGAAGCTCGGAAAGTCAAAAGCGGCATCCGCCAGCTTCGCCTCTTCAGCTCCGAGGAGTGCGCCAAGATCGAAGCTCGGATCGAGGACGTGGTGTCCCGGGCGGAGAAGGGGCTCTACAAGGAGCACACGGTGGATCGGGCGCCGCTGCGGAACAAGTATTTTTTCGGGGAGGGCTATACCTACGGGTCTCAGCTGCAGAGACGAGGCCCCGGCCAGGAGCGCCTGTACCCGCGGGGGGAGGTGGACGCCATTCCCGAGTGGGTGCACGACCTGGTGATCAGGAAGCTGGTGGAGCACCGGGTGATTCCCGAGGGCTTTGTGAACAGTGCCGTCATCAACGACTACCAGCCGGGGGGCTGCATTGTCTCCCACGTGGACCCCATCCATATCTTCGAGAGGCCCATCGTCTCCGTCTCCTTCTTCAGCGACTCGGCGCTCTGCTTCGGGTGTAAATTCCAGTTCAAACCCATCAGGGTCTCGGAGCCCGTTCTCTTCCTGCCCGTGAAGAGGGGAAGCGTCACGGTGCTCAGGTAAACCTGCCGAGGCCTCCGCTAACGTGCCGGGGCTCGGTTGTGTAACGCTAATCACGAGGCACGCGGATGCACGCACCGACGGCGGCTCGGGCTTGATCTCGCCCGCCTGTAGGCGTGCAGGGTCTCGCTGTGAAGGAAGGATCCGGGGGGGTCCTGCCGCTGTGGTGAATGGGGATTTGGGTGGGTGATTGATTTGGCGGGGGTGGGGGTTAGTGCCTTCTCTGCGGGGCTCAAGGCGAGTCCTGGTGGGAGCACGGCCACTTGCGAAGCCGAGCTTTGCCGTAGTTCCCGTAAACGGTAAAAATAACACATCGAGATACAAAATGGATCCTCTGCCCAAGAGCAGTCAGAGCGGAGCAGCTGGCTGGGATGGGGCTCCTGGGTCTATTCTTAGCTCGGCCGGTGCCTCCCTGACCTGACCTTAAGCGTGGAGAGGTGTGAATGGCCTCGTCTTCCCAGTCTGTAAACTGGGAATGCTAAACCCTCCCCTGCCCGACACCGTTGGGGAGACTGGAGTGCAGAGCCCCATGGGACTGTCGCTTGGAAGCGGTGGCGGGTCACAGGCACAAGGAAGGACTTCACGTGCGTTCTTGCAAACGGGGGAAGAGCTGTGGAGGTGAAATGACCTGCCCAAGGTCACGCAGCCGGTCGGTAGTAAAGCTGGGATTGGCACTGGGAAACGCCTGCTTCCTAATCCCTGCTGACTCCCGGTACGCGCTGGGCGGGCAGAGCGGGCAGGTAAGGGGACGCGCAGAGTGCGTGCAGGCCGGTGCGTACGGACCCGCCGGCGTCCAGGTCTTGGGGAGGGCGGCTCGAAGCCCAGCGCCGGGGCTGCCCGACTCGGGAAGCACCAGTCCCTCGTGTCCCTGAAGGTCAGAGTGCTCCCTGCCAGGAGCAGGGATCGCCGGGACTATGCCAGCAGTGCTCTGAGCTACCAACTGTATCCTCGTTTGGGGTTTTATTTTTTGGACTGGTAAAGGTCCAGGCCGGTTTTCAGGGCTCCTGGGCTGTAACACAATCCCCTGCTTTGGCTTGTAAAGTGATCGCCGCAGGGTTCGGGAAGGAATTTTTTCCCCCTGCATACGCACAGCCTTGCACCGTTGACTAGTGCATCAATAATAAATGCTGAGATCTCGCGTAGCTTTTATCTCGGAAAAGCTGCACAAATGTTAACTAATCCTCGCTGTACCCCCAGCGTTAGGTAACTTCTGTGGATTAGCGAGGGATGAGGGAGGTTGCAGAGGGAAGCGGGAACGGCGCCGAGGACATTTTCTCGTTCTCTGCTGGAGTGGCTGGGGCAGGGAGGGTGCCGGAGGACGGGGAGGGGGCAGAGGTCACGGTGATTTCGTGCAACGGGACCCGGGAGCACCCGTCCTGCCGAGTGTCCTTTTACCGCAGAGCAAGCTCCATCCCTGGGGATGGAGACTGCTGGCTGTGAGGCAGCCACTCCGCTCCCTGAGTTCTCTTAGACACCAGGAGGGAAACTTTCTACCCTAATTTTCTTGCTGGTGATGCGAACCCCTGTGCCGCCTTTCCCCGGCGGGCCTGGAGTAAATAGTTGTCCTTTCTTTTACAGCCAGAGGCCTTTTTTTTTAAGGACGGTGAGAGTTTTTTCTTGCTTAGAAGCATGCTGGCAGTGCTGTTAATGCAGGGTCAGTCTGAAGTCCTGTAGTCAAAGCCACTAGGAAAACTCGTGGCCTTACGTCTGAAGGAGGATTGGGACTTTGCAGTGGAGGATGGCGGGAGGAGGAAGAGGTGCTTTTCTCTGCTCCTGGACCAGAGAATGATGTTTTCTTGTCCCAGATGCTCGCTCTTCTCCCAAAACTGCTGGGAAGAGGAAGCTGGCTCAGGGCTCCTGGAATTGGAGCGGGGTGTCTCCCAGGCCCCTGCATTTGGGTTGGTGGCCAGCATTACCTGGGTGCCGTAATCAGTTTATTAACTGATGGTTGAAGCAATCAGCTGGAGTTACAAAACAAACAAAGATATCTTTTAACTCTTGACTAGAAGGGTTGGTTTCTGACCAACCCAACTCTGGAGTTAGATGTTTCGTTTTCCAGCAAATAATAGACTTGAAAAAAAGGGGATTATTTCAGTTTTGGTACAGCAGTTAGCAGATACTTAGCACTCACTTAGAGATTCTGCCAAAGTAATTGTTCTGTGATGATATGATCCTGGCTGGATGCAGGTTCCTGGACTCCTGCAAATCTCCTTGTCTCCCCTCTAACCCCAGCAATTTGGGAGGAGCAGGGAGAGCTTCAGACCGTCCGGTCGGCTCTGAGGGGTGTATCTCCGAAATCCAGCCCTTGGTGATGTTTAAGTCAATTCCCCAAACTTGGCTTTTTCTGCTCTTAGTAAACAGTTGCTGAAGGCAGTTGCCCTGGAGATAGGGAAACGGCGCAGATAGAAATGGCATGCTTGTAATGTCTGTGATTCAAATATTGCTGGGTCAGTGGCTGCTGCTGGCGTGCCGCCTTTCTGGGGAAGCCAGGGTAGCCGCATGCGTTTGGTTACCGTGTGGAAATCATGAGGATCTAAAGAAAGCTGTTGGATCTCTCCCTTTGCCCCCACATCATTCTCAGGCTCTACCCAGGTCTCACCTGTCACGTTCCTGCTCTCAGCAGCCTATTCCAAATTGTCCTCCCAATTTTGTAGCCACCTACCCGGCAGGGAGTTTGCAGAGGGGCTTTCCCCATATCCCTCCCTTGACTTTATTTGCCTACTGTGAAGCAGGCTGTGGTGTTTGCAAACACTGAACCCGCCTCAAACTCACTGGAAAGTATTCGGACCTCAAACGACAGGTTAGCGTTTAAAAGGTGGAATGGAGATTCTCCTGGCTGGGCTGCACACCTCTGCCAGCACGACAAAGGCTGAGCCACCTTGCGACCTGCTAACTAGCCCTTTGCTCTTCCAGCAAGGCACTTTTTTCCTCTCCTTTCCCATCTGCGGTGAAGACTTGCCCTTGTAGGTTGTGACATCTAGAAGACCTCCTCCAGTCCCCTCTTTTCCGCAGCCCCAGGAAGCCGGTGCTCCTGCAGGTTTGTCCTGCTGCCAGCCAGGCCAAGGGAAAGCGACAGCAGTGCCTCGGTCTGTGCTGCTCTTTTCAGGCAGTCGGAGTGAAGTTGGATTTCAGTCCTGTTGGACCATCAGCTGCCTGTTGGGGGCTGCTTGCTGGACCGCGTTTGTGGGTGTTCTTCTGTTTTTTTGTTTGTTTTTTTTTTTAAAAAGAATTTGATAAGCATCAATCGATAGAAGCAGTGGGGAGGAGATGGAGGAATTTGCCCATTCATCTGGGGAACACGTGGTTTGACAAATGCTTAGGCTGGAAAAAAGGGATGGAGCTGGGGGGGGCGTTGTGCAGAGCCAGCCGGGGTGGGTGGTTCCAGCCAGACCCCTGCACCACACCGTGCCCTACAGATGCTGTCGTAGGTAGCAAATCTGAGTCCCCAGCCAGCTTTTGTTTAACTGTTGGGTGTTGCATCTCAGAACTGGGGTTGAAAATAGTGCAGTTGCATTTAGCCAGGGGAATAAATGACCAAAAGTAACATTTCCCAAGTTCTGAGAGCTTGTATGCCATACGGGCTTCCCTTCTGCAGCTGGTGAATGCTCCAGGTTGTCTCCCTGCTGTGTGTAATAGCAGTGGAAACATCGTAATGTTTGTCTCTCCTGTTGTCTCAAGGCATGCCTGATGGTAACATAATTGGAGCTGGTTGGAGTTTCTGGAGGATGAATCTGCTTTCTTCCCAGCTGGAGGAATCTCTCTGCAACTGCCTGGATTAGATGCTTTTCCAGAAAAGTCTGATGCCTCAGAACAGGCCGTTGGTGCAGAGGAAGTTCTGCATGTGCTAGTGATGATGAGGCAAATAGATTTGTTCAAGCTTTGCTTGAACTGGTCGGTGTCACAGCTGTGGCTTGTGGCAGCAGCTTTCCTGAACCACAAGTAAAGCATTGAGCTGCACAAACTCTGTGATGGGCTAGTGTGCGAGATCCCTCTGCCTCTGAGCTGGCCTGGCTGTTGTCACCCCCTAGAAATATTTCTTGTTAGATGTTCTGCAGAACTTCAGGGCCTCCTTTCTGGTGATGTTTGTACAAAAAAATCTGCTTTCATCTCTGTGTGAATCAGTTATGTTGTGGCTCAGCAGCCTCTCTTGTGGACTGGAAAAGGGACTTGAGGAGGAGTTGGGGGTGTAAGATCCGACAGGTTGGTTAGGAGTTGGGGTGTTAGTTGGGGGAGCGTGTGGATAGCATCTGCGCCTCCCCATGTTCTTCTGGAAAATGCTCTAGGCTGGAAACATCATGCTCGGGTGTTCTCGTGGGCAGCAATTTAGGGTTTTCCTTACCAAGTTGTCTCTTACCTTGTGCTTTGGGTTTGTTCTCTGGGCAAGAAATCTCTGGGTAGACCCTCGATATCATTATGGGTGTTTTGTTCCAGCTACTGCCCCATCACCCCTCATCAGGATGCAGCGAGGCCAGGCGGTGGGTGAGAAGTTCATGCTGGCACAAAGCAGAATAAGTGTGACACAACCAAGTAATCTTTTTCTTCCATTTCTCTTCCTGGTGCCTGTGCGAACCCCTTTGCTGGAGGGCCATGCAGAGAGATGCTATCACTGTATCTGATGTGGTGCGAGCTGGGTTTTCCCACACCAGCGTGGCACTGGGGCAGACTGGTGGGTCCCCATTAGGGCCTCGGACGGGGGTAGTGGGGCTGTTGCTTTGGTGCTCCCCATGTGCATCTGGGACTACGAGCTGTGCCTGGCGTCACTCTGAAAGTGAGCTGGAAAGCAGGTCGCTGCCTGGGGAGTGAGAACGAGTGGCCGGGCTGACATCTCATGATGGAGAGTGCAGGTCTGGAAGCAGACCTTTTCCTGATGTTCAGAGTGTTGCTGAGGATGTGCCGAGTTGAATGTTAACGTGGGTGATATTAATGAATTTGCTGGAGCTTGACGCAGAGATTCCTGGAACATAATAGAGCATCATTATAAGCCCCTTCGCATAACACTGTCTTGTTCTGCAGTGCCCCGGAGGACGGGGGGGATGGACATCAACCCCTGTTTTAACTGATCAGGTTTTAGACTCTTAACTCTCTTTTCAAAGCAGTAAATCCATCTTTGAGAGGTGTGCGTTCCTCAGTGAGTGGGTGGGTTATCTAACCAGATAAAGGAAACCCAGTCCCATCCCCAGAGAAGACCTGCGTGTGCGTGATCTGTTCTCTGCTCTGAGCATTCTGAATAACCTGCAAGCCACTGACCCTGGCCGTGCTCCTGGAGGGCTGGCTGACAGCAGCTTCACCGTAAAGCCTCGTGGGGAGAGTGGGCTCATTGATTTCTGCTTCAGGTTAAACCAGTATGGGGGTGTGCTAGCTTTGTATGGCTTCAGCAACCTCTGTCCAAGTCCCTTCAAAGGCATTTCTGTCTTTGTCAGCTATTTCAGGAGGCTCTGAAGGTGTTTTAACTTCTCTTTTTCCCCATACTGGACTCTAGAAGGCTCTTTTGTGAACAGATGCTCTCCAAACAGCAGGTAGAGGGCAGGCCCACCTCTCGGACCTGCTCGTTAGCACCCATGCGAGTGACGAGATGTGCTCCTGGTGGGGTGGTTTGTGTGTCTGAGCAAGCACGATGGCCGCTCTCCACAGACCCGCCGCGATCTCACGTGCTGCGCTGGACCCCAGGAGTTGTGCTGAACAACAGAAGCAGCCACAAGAAAAACGCTACTGTGTGTTGTGGGTAGCTGGGGCCCTCGTTGGCCATGGCTTTCCTCCTGCCTGCTAGAAACGTGGAGTAGGTGAAGTCATCTCATACAGCGAAACACTCCTGCCAAGAACGGCTACTGCGTGGTGACGTAGCTGCTTGAGCCTGGTGTAATTTTCCTCGGCCCAGGTAGCCGTCTTGCCTTGTGAGCCCTGTGGCAGGGAGGTTTTAGGAGTGCAGCTTGGTTTGCAGGTCTGAATTTGAAGGTTACCCCCTGTGCGTTGTGTTGGGGTTGGGCTGTGCTGGGGGGTGATGTTTGTACCGTGGCTGAGGATGTGCCACACGGGGGGGGTAGCGGGGAGGGTGAGGGTGCTGAGACGGCAGCGTCTGTGCCCAGGTGAGGGGGGTGAGACACTTGACTCTTACCACTGCTGCACCCCCTCCTCAACTAAAGAATCTTCTCATCGACTCCGGTACGCATTAAGTGTCTGGGTATGCTGTGCATCTCAGCCACGAGAGATGGCTTTTTCTCAGGGACATATGTCAGAAGATGCTTTGGAGCAATGTGCTGATTTTTTTTTTTTTTTCCTGCTGTTGCTCTCTAATTTCTTGATAAGTGAATTGGCTGAATTTACACTCTATAAACTCATTTTCTACATGTCTTATTTCACAATGTTGTGGCAGGTGGTAGTTTCCTCTGGTATATGCTAAAAAACTGAGTCAAAAAAAAAAAAAAAAGCCTTGACTGTCCTCATTCTTTCCTGGAGTTTCTTCCTTCCTATAAGTCTAGCTCCTGTGTGCCTGGGGAATGGTGTTTGGAGGAGGAATTCCTGGTGGAAGTTAGGAAATGACTGGCCAAACTGAGTTGTTGAGGCTGGCAACCACTTTCTGCTTCTGCCTGTCATCTTTCTCACAGTGGCTTTTTGTTTTTGTTGTCAGTGGATATGCAGCCGATGAAATTACACACTGTATTCGACCACAGGACATTAAGGAAAGAAGAGCTGTCATCATCCTTCGAAAGTAAGTGTTGAAGCCCTCCAGACAGTAAGATAAACTTGGATGTGGTGTTGTGATGTTTCCTAAGGTGCTTTTAAAGAAACACTTTAAAACTGCCTTGCTTGTTAATTTGCTGGCTTGATCTTACATCTTCCTTAGATGTCACTCTCATGCTTACTTGTGTCTTGCTGTACCCATTGCTTGGCTGGTGGAAGTAGATGGAACTTGTTACTGCAGAGTTAATCACTTCTTGGCTCAGTGCGGCAGTACTTCATTGTAATGTCTGGGTTTGCAAGCCTTGTTCATGTCCAAACACCTGGCTTTTATTGGCTGCCTAACTCCAAACAGCTAGGATTTCAAACTCTCTTGTTTTGGGCTATGTATTCAGGTGTCTGACCATATGATACCCACATGAGTGAGTTACCTGGACGGTCCTTTGGAGCTAATGCTTATGATGGAGAATCTCCTGTAAAGCAGATAAAGTTTTCTTGGTAACATAGCTTTCATTTCCTGGGGAGAGTGAGAGGAAGATGCTGGCTTTGAAGGGAAACAGATGCAGTGAATTTAGTGCTCACTTTACAGAACTTGTCCTTCGAGTCGGTGTTGGGAAGCCAAGCTCTGTAAGCTGTTTTAGAAGCACGCTTCCTGTTTTAGAAGATACGCTGTCTTGATGGCATTTCATCAACCAGTGCTTGTTCCTAAAGCTCTTAAGAAAATGGAGAAAAAAAAAAAACAATCCCACCCCAAACTCCCTCAGTATAACCTTTTTTTGTGCCCAGAAATGTCCCCTCTCATCAGTTTCTTCTACTAGGAGACCAAAAAATGTGACTGCCACACATTGACCCATACTGATTGTGCCTTAGAAGGTGTTAGCAGTAATTCTGCTGTCAAGAAATCTTTTTGCAAGTGAAAACACATGACTTGAGTCCTGTGAACCAAGCCAAAAGCATGGGCATTGGTGGCAGGGCTGCAGTTGTGGCCCAGGCTGGCATAAGGCTAGCAGGCAAGTGGTCTAGATTCAGACTTGCTGAGCTTTTGGACAGCTTAGTTGGTTTCAAAACAAGTCTGGCAACGTTGTGAAGATATGGCACAAAGCCAGTGGACTGGAGTTGGACATCTGGTTAGAGAGACCCATGAAATGAAGGCAGGAAAAACAGCAGCCCTGAGGCGTTAGCCAGGCTAAATCAGCACAGACCCAGGGAGGCGGGATGAGATGTGGCAGGTGATAGAGTGGGATGAAAGAAAGACAGATTAGAACCAAACCACCCAATAGCTGGTTATTGCCACGTGAGGTTTAAGGTGAGAGGGTTGCGATAAAAACTAAAAGATTGTTGTGTTCACTGCAGCCAACAAAAAGCAGTGCGAGTGCTGATGAGCACCAGTGGAAGGCATCTCCAAATCCTGTAGCTGCTTTAGTTGGGCTTTGGGATAGAGAAGCTGCCTGTCCTAGGCTGTAGAGCAGTTCCCTAGAAAAGACAATCAGCTAAATAAACTAAAGCTGCCCAAACGGGTGCAGATATCTAAGATACTCGTTTAAACTGGCTCTACCTCTTGCTTTCGCCAGCCTCTGTAAGCTGAGGGTGTTGAGTTATTTCCGTCTAGCCTGACTGTCCTCAAAAGTGCAACTGGGCAAGCACCTAGCTGGCTGAGATGTAACTGGCTGACCTGGTGCATTGCTGCTGAACAGACAAGGCCTGTTAGCTCCTTGCAGAGCCCTGTTGCGTACGTTTGCTTAGCTATCCTTCTGTAGCAGTGTGTCCTTCTGTCTTCCCCTGATTTTAGGGGCCTGATTTGCTTAGCGTTAGAGCAGAAGTGTCTCTGCCCAGTCATACGCAGACAGCGATGGGCTGACTTGACTGGCAGGCTGAATGAAACCACAACAGGATTTTTCTCTTGAGCAAAGTGGAAACCCCCTGGTAATTATTTTTGTGTAATCTCCGTAGAGCTTAGCAGCCCTGGTGAATACATGGCAATTGCCTGTTTGCCAAAGGGTGCACTCTGCTGCCAAATAGAGCTTATTAATTGCTGCTTATCCCTTGTGACGGCGGCCGTCTCCTCGCTGAGTCCCGTGTGCATGCATGCATGCACAGCAGGGCTGCGGTGACCTTTGTCTGCGCTCGCATCCCCGCGGCATGTATTGCTGCAGCGAATGCCATTCCCTAGTCCCGGATCATGCGATTTTGTGCAGTCTGAAATAGCGTGTTATGCAACCAGGAAAGCAGCTACTTCCGCTGGTAGCCTGCTAGCATGAAAGGCTTGGGAGCAGCCAGCGGCCTCATAAAACTCCTCTTCCTCATCTTCGTGGTAAGGATCAGCCCTGAGCTTTCCAGCGGGATCAGATCAGTTGGGTCATAGAGCAGCATAAACTTTGCTGCAGCTTGGAGCTGGGATATTTGGCTCTGAATAGGCTGCCAGAGCCTGCTGGGCCCCAGACGTTTGAGTCTGGATCTGCTCTTGCCGCTATTCCGAGCGTGTGGTTCTAGAGACGGTTTTTGCTGGCAGCGGCAGGAGAACAAAGCTGCACGAGCTAGAGAAGTGGCTGGGTTTTGCAGGATGCTTGAGAGCGGCGTGGTTACCAAGTAGGTCATAAACACTTCAGTGCTGTAGCGTGATGATATTTACAGTGTTTCCTGCGTATCGGAGTGCAGGACTGCGGGGAGCCAGCCAGGTTTGGAAGCACTTTGAGCAAGAGTCTGGGGGGGAGGAACGGTGCGCTCAATTTCATGAGATGCTGAAAGAGGTAACGTGGGAGGTGGGGATAGAAATGAGACCTATTGAAGCGGGTCTTGAAAGTCATTTTAGAGGGCTTATGCTGCTGTTTGTAAACACTTCTTTGCAAGCAGTTGCATTGGGGAGTTATTCTATTTAACTTGAACTTCAGTAGGTAATTTGCTCTCCATTTTAGTATAGCCTCTCCTCGTACCTGCTTCTGCAACTCATACCTGCATTGCTCTGTGGACAGAGAGAGCGTGGCTGGTGTTCCCTTGCCCTTGCAGTATATTTGGTGGTTTGTTTGTTTTAATTGCAAGCCTGTAGTTGCTGTTGTATTTGAGAGGTATTTAAACCACCTAACTTGTCCAGGGCAGGATCTGCAAAGCCTTTGGTGTTCAAGCTGGACTGGGTCCAGTCCTGGAGCTGAGAACAGCTCAGGACGATGGCATTGTGGACTAGCGCCGGCTCCAGCCTGGCAGCTGCCTGCGGAAGTGTTCCTTGTTTCTGGCATGCTGGGCAGACTTGGGCTGCCGTGCCCGGTTTCACGTGTGCCAGCCTGGCATTGCCCTGGTTAACTTGAAGAGGCTCTCTCTGATGGCGGACAGGAAGCTTGGCAACTGGACGTGCTTCCTAATGGGAGTTTAGGTTGGGATTCTCCTGTGGAAACCTCCCTTGGGAGCTAAAGTTCAGCACTGGAGAGCAAGTAGTGGCTCTCCGCTTTCTTTCACCCAGACCCCTTCCATATTCACCCCTAATCCCAAGTAGGGAGACAGGCTGCAGCAACAATATCAGGGTGCCTTTCCTTCTGGGAAGTGGCTTCCATCCTCCTGAAATAGGCAGCACTGGAGCACTGGCACCACCTTTTAGAGTGTTTTGCCCATTCTTAGGCTTCAGTATGAGTTTTGAAATAGACTTTAGCGGAGCTTGTAAGTTGAGACTGGTAACCGTGCTGTGCTTGGGAGATGGTGGTAGCGCTGTGATAAGACGCTGCGCCGTGGAGTTTTTATTCCTGCTGCTTAGCCTGATGCTTCCCCCCACATGTGCATGGCTACAGTCGTGCCTGGGCCAGTGACAGTTCTGCTCTGGGATGAGCTGTGCTTGCTCTCCGCTGTAGCTTGAGCAAGTGCTGCGCTGCTGGAAGGGATGTGGTGCAGCTTCTGTTTGCTAGACCTTCTCCTGACTCGTGCTTCAACTCTTTAAACCTCTTAGTCAAGCTGAGAAAGGCCTGACCCCACGAGATCTTGAGACAGTAGGGAGTTTCCAGATAGAAGCAGTTATTACTGTTGTAGGTGATGATGAATTTCGCAGGGCATCTCCCAGGTGGCTTAACTGGAGCTGCGAGTTATTGACGAGTCATTGTGATTTCACAGGATTTTACAGGTGCTCCAACGCCTCTACTCTGTATCCCATAACTGCGATTGCAGTGAGCCCAGCACCATTTGCATTCACCTCATGACTACACGTGTTCCTAAGCCTTCCTCTAACCAAGGCAGCAAAGGTTAAAGCTGAAGCTGCAAGTAGCAGAAAGCTGCAGCTCGTTCTGCTGTTGAGCGTAATAGTCCTGACCTTCTTCCTGAGCTGTGTGGCTGCGATTGAGGGTTCTGCTTCAGCATCTAGGACAGATGTCTGCTGCAGCATGCTAGCGGTTCTGTAGAAACTCCTTGCAAATTCTCTTCTCTTTAAATATTTGCAGAACAAGACTAGATGCACCTCGATTGGAAACAAAATCCCTGAGTAGCTCTGTGTTGCCACCAGGTTATAACTCTGACCGTCTATCGGGAAGCAACCGGGACCAGATCCTGAAACCAAAGCGGTCCCATCGCAAAGCAGATCCTGATGCTGCTCACAGGTAGGATGATCTCTGCTAAGATCAATGTTTGGATGGCATCTCTAGGTCAGTGCATGTCTAAGGTTCCTGGCCTCTGACAAGAAAGGCTGCACAGCACACTTAAAAAACATCCTAGTTTGCACCTCCTGGGTGCTTTCTGTGGTGTACAGATCTGTTTTATCAGAATGAGGTTCTTTATACGTTCCTCCTAGGCTTGCGGAGGCTAAGCTGTGGCTGTAAGCAGCTTACATTGTTTATCCTGTGAGTGGCATAATGAAGAAGCAATAGATTTGGCTGGCTGTTGATAATGCAGTCATTCAGAACAATAGTTTCCCTGCAGCTAATTATTTTTGACCTCTATTGCCAAGCAACCTGTGCAGCTGCGTTAAACTATATTATGAAAGCAGTCTTGAGAGAGAATGTGAGGTTTTGCTATCTGGGAAAGGTGAAGGCCGTCTTGGGAAGCTTCTCAGACCTGTTTTGGTTCCAGAGCTGCATGTGTATATTTTTGTGTGTGTAACCAGACTGTGTGAAAGCAGAAGCCTGACCTTCAGGGATGCTTCTTGCTGAGGTTTCAGACAGCTTGAGCTCTGCGGCAAGGCTTCCCTTAAACACCACCTTGCTCTGCGTGAACGTACTGATAGCCGTGAGTGATAGCCAGTCTGCCAGCTGTCATGCAATATTTCTGGTAATCTCCAATTCCAAAGCTTCCGGAGGATCGAGACAGCATTCTCTGCAGATCGTGTAAAAGCCAAAAGTCAGTTCGGTCCTGGGGCTTGGCTGCTGTGCGGTCCCAGCTCGTGTTTCAACCTGTCCTGGAGGGAGGAGGGTGGGGATGACTTGTTTATGAGCGGTGTTCATTCACCTGGACTCAGACTGACTGGGAAGATAGATCAAGAAGAGAAGCTAGCCTGCAAATGAAGGCTTACCTCTGAGCATGCAGTGGGCTGGTGTATGATTAGAGGAGCAATCATGCAGGACAAATCTGCAGATCTGTGAGAGCTGGTTTTTAGCCTGTTGTGACCTTATCGGGGTGGAGGGACTTCCATGGACTCCTGCAGCAGATGGGTATGAAAAACATGTGTTTCTCTTCCTTTGGCCTCAAAGGCTCCAGTATAACAGGTAAATAGCATGGATATCAGATAGCGGTATCTCTTGGAGGAACTTGGCAGTTGCCACCTAAGATAAAACAAGTGGTCTGTGCAGCCACCAGCCCAGTCCTGCTACAAAGTGATCGCGGGTGAGAGCAGAGGCAGCTTTGCAGAAATAACAACTGCGCTGTGCTAATGTTTGTGAGAACTAGCGAGAGGACAAAGGAGTTCGGAGCTGTGGTTTGATCCTGCACCACAAGCACCTCAGCAGCTTGAAAAGGAGCTCAGCTCTCTGCTGTGAGTTCTGCTGGAGGAGAGGCAGACCCCTCTGCCCAAGGGGTGTTTCTTGGGGCCACAAGCTGCACTTAAAAAGAGGTGACTGGGCTGTTTGGAAGTGTTTCCTGGTGGAGGTAAAGACCAAAACTTGCCCTGGGAAGGGGAAGGACTTGCACCATCGAAAGCAAAGTTCGCAGCCTCCCCATGGGAGGTGCAACTTGGTCATCTGTTCCTGCTCTGCTGAGTGCCCAGCACTGGGAAAGCAATGTGGAAACATTCAGTCATATCGCTCAAAGTATGCAAAACCGCAGATAGTGTCTGCACAAGGGATGCCTGAATCCTGTCGTGGATGTGCTCTCACTCCCTCTTTCTCTCTCTCCATAGGCCACGGATTCTAGAAATGGATAAAGAGGAGAACAGGCGCTCAGTCCTCTTACCAAAACATAGGAGACGGAGCAACTTCAGCTCTGAGAACTATTGGCGAAGGTCTTACGAGTACACGGAGGACTGTGACGAGGAAGAGGAGGACGGCAGCCCAGCCAGGAAAGTTAAAATGAGGCGACACTGAGGATTGCACTTTCCAGGCTTGTGGAGCTGATGAGATTGGCCTCCAGTCTGTGAAAACTTTCTCCTCCCTCTGGCTATCTTCCATCTAGCTTCAGTTTTGGTTTTTCCTTTCAGGCTGAAGAGTAAACAGGAAGGATCTAGGCGATTTGTTTTTATGAATGGAGGAATGCTGAGACATACGTAAGGATGGAACATGTCCAGTGCACATGGTGTCCTGAGTCATGGGTCAAATGGGCATCTCTCCCTTAGGAAGCAGATAAAGTTATGCCAGGCTGTCTGTTGGGATTTCTTTTGAAAACACCAAAAAGTTTAACTGTTTCATTGCGCAAGATTTCAAGAGTTGTATTTTTGTTTTTTTGCTTTAACTTTGTTCCTTTTCATGTGTTCTAAATATGATGTTTGACCCCAGGAGCTGAAACACTCTGTGGTGGCCTCGTATTCCTTGCTTCACCAAAGGGCTCCTTGGTCTGCTCTTACCTAGTTGTTGTTGGGTTGTGTTTTAAGGGTGCCCTGCAGTAACTGGAAGTTTGAAGCTTTGCAGACCCCTCTTACTGCAATTGATTTCAAAGAGTTTAGGACATTTTTGTTGCACTTTAGTACCAGTTTTAAATGCTGTAGGTTTCCTTTCCAGTCCCTTTTCACAAGTCAGTGGGGGCTCACAGCCTTGTGTCCCTGCGCTGCCCTCTCCGAGAAGAATGTACTTGAGCTCTGGTTTCTCAGTGCTGGTCTGACTAGGGGTGTATTTTGGTTGAGGAGGAAGGAGATGTGGCTGGCTTCATTTGAGGCTGGCTCAGCATTGACCCGAGGTCCATATTGGAGTCCCGGGGCTGCTGAGTGAGTGATCGCATTGACTACATGCTGCTTCCCAGAGCTGGAGATAGCAAAGAGGAGTAGGAGAGACGCTGTGCTTGTGAGGACGCTTGCCTTGGGATCCTCTGAGAAGACCTGTTCTCCACTGCCCCTTTTAGGTGGAGAGAGTTGAGATGGCGCAGCATCCCATCCCGAGGGACCGGCTGCGTTCTGTCAGAGCAGGAACAGGCGCTGCCACGGCCTTGGGGGAGCTGGGCAGCTCCACTGCGGTCTGTCCCCTCCGAGGCTGGCTCTGGGAGCAAGGACGCTGCAAGGGTCTAGTTTGGCCCCAGTTCAGTGCATTCAGCAGCTAGTGCTGCAGCGGTTGCCCTCCTCCTCCTCCTGGCTTATTCCTGCCTGTGTTCCTGGGGTAGGGAGTTTTCTGGTTGCTACAGAAAATGCTGAGAAAAATCAGGCATTCGGCCTCGCGGAGTTAGTGTTAGAAAGTCTGCCGCCTTCCTCCTCTTCTCCCACCCGGTTTGTGTTAGCCCAGACCAAAGCCTCAGCGTTTTCAAAGTTTGGGGCCCAACACCATATTTAGAACCGTACTTTTAAGAAACTTCCTCCAATTGATTCTTTGAACCCAAGTGTTGGCAGTTGTAAGGAGTAGTCTTATTTTTAAATTTTTACTGCTTTGCCCTCCCTCAAATTGTAGTTTTTCTTAGTGTCGTGTCCCCCACACACTTCATGGTCTGCACGCTTGGCAATAAAAAGATGTAATATATTTTGAAACCCGTTTGCTGCTGTCTTGAGGGGCTCCCAGTCAAAACAAACAAACAAACAAACAAAAAAACCCAAACCCCAGGCGTCATTCCCCGGAGTGCCGTTCCTTGACGATCGAGCATGTTTGCTGACATCTGGGTTTCGGTGTTCTTTTCCTTCCCTGCTGACTTCTGCAGCTCCTGCCACTCGCCCGTTGTTGGGGTTTCTGCTCAGGCTGGATCTAGCGGTCACATTAGTGCAAAGGAAATTACCATCACCTTCACCACCGCTGATCTGCGAGGTCCCCAGTGCCTGTCTCTTGATTCTCTTTATCCGATTGCTTTCCTGGTGAGAGCCCCATTCGGCTCGGTGCGGAGGTATGGGCACAGCCTCACGGCCAGCCTTCGAAGGACCCTGTCTTGTCTGCCCAGAGATCTAAAAGTTCATGCTTCTGCTGCTTCTGAAACCTTTAAAAAAACCATTTTCAGACCACGCTTAGTGTTTGAAGCGGTGTTCCTCACCCTCCCAGCTTTCTGCAGAGAATCCGGGCCAGCTCTTGGCTACAAACACCCTGTTTTGGAAAGCTCGGCATTCCCCTGGTAGCAAAACCGCATGCTGGGAGCAGTGATCCCTTCCCTTCCTTATGGCTGGTGCAAACTTCTCCAACAAGCTAGAGACCTGCTAGCAGGATGCCTAGCAATGGCTGTTTCTAGTTGTCTTTCTGGATTCATCCTGGATGTGCCCCGTGCCCTTCTCGGTGTCAGGCTCTGCTGTGGGTGCTGCTGACGGTGGCAGTGGTCGCTACCAGAGGTCTTGGCTCTGCACGACCTGCTCTCCCCCTCTCCCCCCCACCAGCTCCCAGTTTTACTCCTACCTCCATAATATGGATACTGTATCCTGGTGTCTCAACTCAAAATGAAGCTGGAGGCAATCTGCCTTTCTGGGGCCGCTTCCCAGAGCAGGGCTCCCGTGGGATGAGGCATTGGCTGTATCTGCTGAAAAGGCATCCTGAGGTCTTACCTCTAGCCTAGTACCAACCATCACCTCATCCCGGTCCTTGTGCGGTTTGTACACGCGCAGGTATCCTTCCTTTCCTGTTTGTTTTAGTATTCCTGCATGCCATGGTCGGGACCTCTCCCCTCCTTCCTTCCCCCACTGCCCCACATCTGTGTGGTGGGTCTGAGCTGGCAGCTGTGGCTGGAGGGACAGGAGGAGCTCCTCGCCAGAGCCGCTTTCCAGCTGCTGTCTGTTCTCGTGTGCGCTTGGTTTTCAACCTGACTGGTTGGGGCTTGACACCTTGGAGAGAGAGAGAGAGTGGGATGCAACCAGTCTGACCCGTAGCATCTCTTGGGCGAGGAGACCCCAGCATGTAGGCAGGCCATCTTCCCCACTTGTACAGACATTTTCTATACGTACGGATGTATATGTGTAGATAACATGGTTTTTTAACTCTTTTGCACTGAACAACATCGGAGAGAAACCTTGATTCCAAACCAGAAGATTCATTCTTCACATGGATCCAGATGTCTAGATCCCTTACTATAACCTGTCTGGTAAAACTGGCTCAGAAATACTGGTGATGCCTGTACCTGTTCTCTGTTGCTGGCTGTGTTGGGTTGCCTGCAGGCTTCGGGTCAGGCTGGTGGCATGGGTCTGGTGCGGAGGACGGAGGGTGGTGAGCTTCAGTTTGGAGGCAAAACTTCTCCCCGTCTGCTCCGTGGCATGGGCTCATGCACAGACCTGACCCCGTCGGCTTTGTCGTGTCTGTCTGGTCCGGTCGTGCGGTCCGACCTCCTCTCCATCCACCTACAGCGTGTCATTCATGTAACCCGCTCAGCCCAAAACTTGGGAATAAGGCTACATCCAATGTGATGATCCCATGCACCCAGACCCACAGCCCAGACCATGAGAACTGTCTTTCCTAAGGAAGGGGGAGGAAGGTGGGGTTTGTCCCCACTTTTCTGCAAAGAGCAGGAGGAATTGGGGTTTGTTACCATTACCTGTATCTCGAGAAGACTCAGTGGTTGAACTAAAGCTCTTGCATTGGTCGTGTGGGCTCGATATGTCCGTAGGAAGAGAAGGAAAGGCTGTTTGCTGGCGGTAAGAGGTGAGCTGGCCTAGGGAGGGGCTGTCAAGTCTGCCGGCAGGTCCCTGCCCGATTGGGCTCGGCAGGCAGGCTGCCTGCAGCCAGGGAGCCCTGGTTGCCACATCTGGCTCCATACCTGCTGAACTCTCATCCAGCTGTTAGGCGAGAGCTCTGATGCCTGGGAGCTGCGATCCCAGTACCGAGGCTTGGCTCATCCCGGGGGTCACTGGGGTGCGGGGGAAGCTGATTTGTGCCGGGGTGAGAGCTCGGGCCTTTGGCTCTCGGTGCTGTTAGTACCTAGCGCTCGCCGCTGCGTGGTCTGAGCCCCATGGGTCGAAACAGCTGCCATGCTTTGAGGAGGGCTCGGAGGGCTGGGGGGCAGGGGTCTGGACCCCCGCCAGCAGCAAATAGTCTTTTATCTGCCAAAAGTGTTCCCTTTCCCGGTCGAGAGGAGAAATGTTTGGCCAAGAAGCGTGTCTCTGCTCCTTCCCGCGCCCCTGCCCACACTTACAAGTTCTGGCTGACTTTAATTTTGTTTTTTAAAGATTCTAATTTTTTTTTTTTTGTTACAAATAAAAATAAAAAAATAAAGAAGAAGTGGCAATATTTTTTTCCGTAAGCTTTTCCTAGGAAAAAGCGTGGTTTGTAACAAAGTTGTACAGTTCTGAAGTTTGAGATACGAGAAGTACTGTGTGAAACGCTGTAAATGGGGCAGAGATTATTTTATGTACAGTCTGACGCGGGGGGAATCTTTTAATTCTGGTTGATTCTTAGGAAGAATTTGGTTCTTCACTGTCAGGGTTTGAAATTTCATGGTTTCATTATTATTATTTTTTTTTCTTGTATAGATTGCTGCATTAATTGAATAAAAGCAGAAAGCATCACTCTGCCTGCCTGTGTGGTGGTGCCGGCGGCTGGGATGTGTGCCTCGCTTCCCGGCCAGCAGAAACGAGGTTGCGGGGAGCAGGGAACCGCTTCTAAATAAAGGGAGTATTTGGCTCCTTGGGGACAGGGCAGCCAAACGCAGTGTCTGTCCCTCCTGTGCTGCCCTAGAAAGCAGCGGCAGGGCTCGCTGCCCTCCTCCTCCTCCTGCTCTCCCCCCCGGGGCTGGGGAGCAAATGTGGATGCTGTCCCCCTGCAGCTCCCACCCTGCCACAGCTGGTGTCTGGTCCCCAAATGGCCCCAGCACCCCAGAGGGGCCGCACCTTGTGCTTCAGCCTCTCGTAGAGCCCCTCACCCGCCCTGCCCTGTGCCTTCCTCCTGCAGA
This sequence comes from Harpia harpyja, assembly GCF_026419915.1. Classification (NCBI taxonomy): domain Eukaryota; kingdom Metazoa; phylum Chordata; class Aves; order Accipitriformes; family Accipitridae; genus Harpia; species Harpia harpyja. The sequence goes on along the minus strand of NC_068960.1, from coordinate 3,396,185 downwards.
GAGAGATGGTGGTGGACGGGTATGCAGTGCCAGAGAGGGGATGGCGTGGCTGGATGGGGTCTGCTAGCCTCACATGGTGGGCTGCTGCTTCCTCCTCCTCCTTTTCCTCTGCTGGCCTCCTGTGGTGGCCTTCCTCCTCTTCCTCCTCTTCCTCCTCTTCCTCCTCTTCCTCCTCTTCCTCCTCTTCCTCCTCTTCCTCCTCTTCAGCAGCAATGAACTCCTGCCCGATCTGGCGATGTCCTCTCCATCACCCACCCTCAAGCCCTGGGGCTGTACGTGGGGTCAGACCCCTTCCCTCCATCCACCTGGGAGCCCATCGCTGGGGCATCGGGGCATTCACCCCCAGGCTGTTTTCCACCCCAAAAGGCTGCATCACCCCAATGTGACATCTCCCCGGGGCCGGACTTAGTCAGCAGGGAGGGGAAGCCCTGCCCTGCCCGGGTTGACTCACCCCAAACCTGGGTGCAGGACAGGGTGCTCCCCATATCCCTGGGGGAGTGGGACACGGCTATGCCCAGCGCCATGGTGGGAACAATCGGTTACCAACCGGGGATGGAGCCTGAATATTAATGGCGGGAGCTGGCAGGGTGCTGAGCACGGCCCCGCTCGGTGCAACTGCGCCGAGCGGGGCCGTGCTCAGCACCCTGCCGGTGCAGGGCCCAGTATCTGGGGGCACCCCATGGCTGTGGGGCCCATAGGCCAGGATGAGGCCCTGAATCCAAGACACCCCATGATTGTGGGGAGCCCTGTGAGCAGGATGAGCGGACTAGGGCTGCCCTCGCTGTCGCTCCCACCACCATCCCCGGAAAGAAAAAAAACGAAAGAAAAGAGGTTAAAAAAAAAAAAAAAAAAAAAAGATAGAAATAAAGCGCCCACAGAGGGCGCCTGAGCTGGGGGGAAACTACAAATCCCATCGACCCCTAGCGGCGGCGCATGCGCGGCGCGGCTGGGCGGGGGCCGCGCCGCGCGCCGCGCGCGGTCGCGCCCTGATTGGCTCTAAGGGTTATCCGTCAGGGCCGTGCCCCGCCCCGCCGCGGCGGTGCCTGCCCGGGCTCGGCGCGCGGCGCTCGGCGCTCGGCGCGCGCACCGGGACCCGTACCGGGACCGGGACCGGGACCCGCCACCGGCACCGGCACCGTCCCCAGCCGGGACCGGCACCTCCCGCCCCGGGAGTGGGCCACCGGGACCTTCCCCCCCCCCCCCCCTCCGCCCCTCCCGGTACCGGCCGCGGGATCGCCGGCCCCGCCCGCTCCGCCCGGTACCGTGCCGTCACCTGCCCCCACCATGATGAAGTTTCGGTTCCGGCGGCAGGGTGCCGATCCGCACCGCGATCGCCTCCGCCACGACCTCTTCGCCTTCAGCAAGGTGCGTTCCGGGGCGGTGGCAGACCCCGGGGGGTGGGGACCACCGGGAGCCACCGGGAGTATCGGGCAGGGCTCCGGGACCGGGGTGCGGGCAAACCCCCCCCCCGGTGGCGCAGGCTCAGGCACCCCCTGGGCTCGATCCCCGGGGAGGGGAGCAGCGCACGGGGCACCGCCCCCCCCCCCCCCCCCGGGACCGGTGCCACGCACCGAGACCCCCCCCGCCCCGCTCCCCGGGGAGTAGGTCTGGTCCCGGGAAGGGGGCACCCCTGGGTGGGCAGGGCCCCCGGGTGCGGGGGACCCCCGGGTGCAGGCTGTGGGGACACCCCAGGGGGGATGCACCCCCCGGGGGTGGGTCCCGGGACCCCCCAGTTGCAGGATTTGCCCTCCCCGGCAGCGTGGGGGGGGGCAGGCTGGGGGGCTGCCCTTCTCCCCTGGGGTGCAGCGGACACCCCCGCCTTAGGGAGCACCCACACCCGGGGGACACCCTGGGGCAGGATGCGACCCCCTCACCGGCGCGACATCCCCCTTCCCCAGCCCCACCGGGGTGGGGGGCTACCCCGAGCGCCCCGGTTCCCGCGCTGCCCCTGTCCCGTGGCTTCCCCCAGGCCTCGCTCACCGGCAACCGCATCTTGGGGTGCCCCGCGGCCCCCCACCCTGTCGGGCCCCAGAGCATCCCCAGCTGCAACCCTTGTGCCCCATGGGGGGGCTCAGCCCCTCGCCCTAACCCCCTCAGGGGTGGGATATGGGGGGCTGGACCCCCTGTGTCCACAGGGCCCTCTGGTGATGACTCGTGGGGGTCCCCTTGCACCCCAAAGATGTGTCTCTGGGGGACTGGGGGGCATCAGAGGCCCAGAGCTCAGCCCCCCCCCCCCCCCCCCCCCCCCCCAGCACTGGGGAGGTTTCCCTGCTTGGCCCCATCATGCAGGGTGGGGACCCCCCCCCCCGGCCTCGCCAAATGACCGGGGAGGGACCCTGCGAGCCCTCGGGTGCCAGACCCGTCCCTCGGCACGTTGGCAGGACGGGCTGCGCCGGTGGGCGCCCGCCTGGGTCTCGGTGCGCCCTGTCCCGGTTAGTCCCGTGGTGTTGGGACCATCCTCCTGCCCTGGCCCCGGGGACAGGAGAACACCGGCAGCGGCCCCTGGCTGAGCCCAGACCGTGTCCGTCCGTCCGTCCGTCCTTCGGCAGCATCTTGGCACCGGTGTCGGGCGCTTGCCCAAACTCACGGTGGCGTGCACCGGCGGGACCCCCGGATCCCCCCGCAGCGGGGCCGGACTGGGAGGTGTTGGGGTGTGCCGTGGTGGGGAGGGGGGGGTCAGAGCCAGCACCCACCGCCCCCGCACAGCCCTGTCCCCCCAGGCTCTGGGCGAGGGTTTGGCCGGGGCGTGAGGCTCAGCCCAGCTGGAACCCCCCTCCCAGTTTTGGGAATGACTGTCCCACGGCCGGATCCTGGCCGAACAGGCACACTGGGGGGTCTGTACCCAGCGGGGCGTCCTGGGGGGGCCGGGGAGCAGCCTCGCTTTGGCCGGCCCGGTGCTGGGGCCGTCGGCTGCCCACCTGCCTCCCATTAACGGTTGTTTTTCCTCCCGAGTTCCAGATCTGCCTGGGATTTGCTGTAATTTGGCCGGGAGCGCGCCTTGGCCGGGCCGGCACAGCCTGCCGGATGCAGCCCCGCTGCCGGGCGGGAGGAAGGGCTGAGCGTGGGGGGCTGCCAGCTGGGTCCCCTCTCCGGGGCTGGGGGTGCAGGGGAGCGCTGAGGGGGTCTTTGCCAGCGTCATCGCGCCGGTCCCCAACCTAAAGCGTCACCACGGTGTCCCCACGCTGCTGCCGTCCCAGCTCCCGCCGCCATCCTCCGGTGCAACGTGCGTCCCCGGGGAGGGATTCGGGGTGACCCTGCGTGGGGCTGCCACGAGGACCGGGACCCGCAAGCATCCACTAACTCACCCCCCCTAGCCAGGCTGGGACCCCCTGGATGGGCTGGGGACGTTGGCACGCTCCCGAAGGTGGCCCTTCGGAGGGGAGCGGGAGTCAGGGGGTGATGGCGGCTGCGCCGGCGGGTGTGAAAAGCCGCCCCGCTGCGCCTCTCGGTCGCCCCAGACAAAGGGAGCGGGTCAGGATCCGGCCAGTCTGGCTCCGGCGGCCTCCGTATCGTCTGATCGCGACGTCGCCGCTCAGCCGAGCTACCCCGAGGGCCGCTTTCCCCCCGCCCCGGGAACCCCGCGGTCCTCTCGCCGTGGGCCGGGGCGGTGGGTGCCCCCCATCTCCCTCCCGCTGCCAAGCGGGCAACCCCTCCCCAGCCGGCGAGTCCGGGCACGCCGTCGCCCGGCCGCGACTTCCTTGGGAAGGTGCCCGCGGGCGGCACGTGGCTCCGGCAGGGACGTCCCTGGCGCTGGTGGGTCCCGCTTGCCTGGTTCCGCCACCCGGCACCGTGGACCCCTGGGGACGTCGCGGTGGGGGTCCCGCCTGCCTGTGGGGGTGAGCTGGACCCCGCGCACCCCTCCTGGGGCATCCGCACCTTGGGCAGGGGGGTTTAGAGCGGGGGGGGGGGGGTCCCTTCTCCGAAGCGGCGGGGTGGCTCGTGCAAGCTCAGACCTACGCTGGACCTCGGTGCGGCGGTTGGATTTGGTCTGTTTTGGGGTGTCAGGTGGAAATTGGGGAAGGAGTGATGTCCTCCCTCCCCAGGGACCCCCTTGGTGGCAGTGGGAGGGGGGACGAGGCAGCATCCTCACGGTCCTCCATCGCTGGGGTGAAGCTCAGGCTGGTGCAGGATTGGAGCCGTGGGGTCGAGAGAGGGCTGGGGGGGGCGGTTTGGGAGGGCTCAGGGATTGGGGGTCCTGGCTCTGACCTGCCTTTCCCCACGGCAGACGGTGGAGCACGGCTTCCCCAGCCAGCCCAGCGCCCTGGCCTACGACCCTGCCCTGCGCGTGATGGCCATCGGCACCAAGGCAGGAGCCGTGAAGCTGTATCCTTTTCCCCGCTGAGGGCAGGAGGTAAGGACCCCCCCCCCCCGACACACACACACATACACCCCCCCCTCCGGCTGCCCCCATCCTGGGGGACACCAAGAGACGTGGCCGTGCCGCTGCTGACCCATCCGGCAGCGCCCCGTCCCCCAGCTCTGCTGGCGTCTGTCCGTCTGTCCCTCCGTCCAGCTGGGCTGCAGCTGGGCTGGGTGGAGGGGGGGGGGACGGACACGGTGGCCGGAGGAAGCCCCCGCCTCGCCTGAAACGATGGGGGGAGCAAAGGGGTTCGGCCATCCCGGGTGGCATCCCAGGCCGGGGGGTGCTTCCCGGTGTCACCCTCCCCTTTATCCCGGGGGGGCTCCTGTCCATCCTGGCCTCATCTGTGCAACCTTTTTTGGGGGGGGGGACACGGACAGCGGGACCTCCGGCCGGCTTGGCGCAGGGGTGGGGGGGGGCTGTGGTGGGCGCTGAGCCCGGTCCTGAGTGGGGGGCCGAGGAGGGTGGTAGTGGTGGTGGTGGTGTGGGGGGGGGAAGAAGACGACGACGCGGGGCCCGGCCAGGCTTTGTTGCCGGCGGCGTGCAGGGAGACTTCAGAGGGCTGCTGGCGGGCGGCCAGGGCTGGATGCGGCCCGCGTTCGGGGGGCCTCCGCGCCGCAGGAATGCGGGGGGGACGCGGGGGCGGCTGCGCCCGGATCGGGGTCGGGGTAAAGGAAGGGGGTGTGTGTGTGTGTGGGGGGGGGGTGTTCCACGCTCCCCCTCCCCCAGGCCGGTGGCTCGCTGCCTCCCGAACACAAAGATGGCGGTTTTTTTGTGGGTTTGTGTTTTTTTTTTTTTTTTTTTTTTTTTCTTCTGCCGAGGCCGCCCGGGTGCCAGCCCGGCCGCGATGTCGCCGGTCGCTCCGCTTGGCCGACTCGCCGTGGGGTGCTGGCTCCGGCCACCCCCGGGTTAAACCCCCTCCGAGGGCCGCGGAGCTGCCGTTTTGGGGGGCTGCGGTGCCCTGTGCATCCTCTGCGGGGATGTTTTTGGGGTGGTACCCGGCTCGGGGCTGGCAGTGGGGTGGCACGATCCTGCCCGTGGCACTGCAGCCTGCGCCCACCCGGCCCCGCTCTGGCTGCCACCGAGAAGATGCTTCTGGAGGCTCATGGTGCCGGGGAAGCCGGGGCCGGGCGAGGCAGCAGCCGGAGCTGGCCTGACTGGTGCTACTGGTTAGTGGGGGCACCCATGGGTTGTCCCCGGACAGGCTGGGTGGATCTGGCTGCAGAGAGCCCGGCATCGAGGGGCTGCCACCGCCTGCGGGATCTCCTGGGACAGCTGGGGGTCCCTGGGCTTGGAACCCCCATTGCGGTGAGCCAGTGCCACCGGTGTTCCCTGGCCGCTTGCCCCGAGGGCTACCTGCCTTTTGGCCAGTGGCACCATTTTGGGAAAGACCTCAGGATGAGCGAGGATGGGTGGCATCCACCGTCCCCTTAATGCCCAGCATCCCCTGCGTGCTCCCGCTCGCATGCCCTGTTGTCCGGCCTCACCAAAAGCCTCCGTGGCTCTGGCCTGGCTCTGCCAGCTCGGCTGTGCCCGGCGCTGCCAGACAGCTCCTGCCTGTCGGTCTGGGCAGAGCCGCTGGGCTTGTTCCCTGCGCCGAGGGCACCGGGGTGGTGGCCGGGGGCGAGGACCACAGGGGCTGGCTGGCAGAAACCCTTGGCACGCGGCGTGCCAAGACGTAGCTGCGCGACGCGCCGGCGACGCCGGGCTTGGGGGGAAGCAGCTTGCCGGGTCTGGGGATGTCGGGGAGGTGCCGGGTCGGGGTGCACCGTGCGGTGCCGGAGCTGCCGCACGGGTCCTGCCCCGGTTCCTGCTGAGCGGCGTCGCCGACGGAGGAGCCGGGACCAGTCGGGTGAGTGAGGCTGTGCCGGCGCATGCCGAACCCCACCCTGCTGCCGGTTCGTGCCGGGCTGGTTGGGGCTGCCGGCGCCTCTGCACGGCCGTGGCCCCGCGGCTGAGAAAGAAGGGGGTGGCAAAGGGCAGGAGCCGGCCTGGCCCTCGCACACCCACCCCAGCCACGCGTTGGCCGCATCCTGGCCCGGGGCATCCCGGTTGGAGGTGCTTGGCGGATCCCAACCAGGAACGGTGGTACCGAGGCTGGCTCTGGCACTGGGTGCTGCCAGGGATGCTCTCCCCGGGGGCACGGGGCTAAACTGGTGCCTGCTGGCAGAACTGTGACCTTGGGGGGAATTTGGGGACGGTCCAGGGATTTGGCGGGGGGGTGGGGGGGCTCTACCCTCGTTGTTTCTTTGACGGCCCCCCCCAGATACGGCGCGCCAGGCGTGGAGCTGACGGGCTTGCACAAGGAGACAGCCACCGTCACCCAGCTGCATTTCCTCCCCGGCCAGGTAGGTGGGTGTCCCCGGGGTGGGGGGGAGCCTGGCAGCAGTCCCCCTTGCCCCCCACCCACCCCACTATCGTTGTTCCCCCCCCTCCCAGGGCTGGCTCCTCTCCTTGCTGGACGACAACACGCTGCATCTCTGGGAGGTCTGCCAGAAGGAGGGCTGCTCTCACCTGGAAGAGACCCGCAGCTTTGGCCTCCCGGGACGCCCAGGGTCCGACAGCGCTAAGTACTTGCCTGGTGGGGGGGTCCTCCCCAGCCGTCCCCCCCACCCCCGTGGGGCTGCGGCCGGGAGCGATACCGCTGCCGGCTGGGAACGGTGCGTGGGAGCAGCCGTCCCCGCTCCGGGCGGGATGGCAGCCAAGGTCCCCTCAGTGGCGGTGGTTTCGCTGCTGGGATGCTCCTCCGATCCCGGCTGGGATGCTGCGGGGGGGGGGGTGTGAAGCGCGGCCCTGAGCTTTTTTTAGCTGCTGGCAGGGCCCCGGGGTGATAAGTGGCTTTTATCGCTGTTAGTGCTGGGGCCATCCCTGTCCCAGTCCTCCTGGGCCAGCGGGGCTGGGGATGCAGCGTCGGGGCAGGGGAGGTTTGGGGTGTCTCTGCCGCTCCCCCAGACCCAGCACGGGGCTGATGCAGGCCCCCGCTCCCCCCTTCCAGCTGCTCCCCCGGCATCACACGGGTGACGGTGGTCCTGCCGACGTCCGCCTGCGCGGTGGCCTGCCTGGGCACCGAGGGCGGCGCGGTGTACTTCCTCGCCCTGCCCGCCCTGGTGCTGCTGGAGGACAAAACCCTCTTCCCGGACGAGATCCTGCAGAGGTGAGCCCTGCAGACCCTGCGCCCCCCTCCCCACCACCCCCAGCCCCCCCTGACACCCCCTCTGTTTGTCATCCTTCCCCCCCCAACGCAGCGTCCCTGATGACTACCGCTGCGGGAAGGCGCTGGGGCCGGTGGAGTCCATCCAGGAACACCCGCGCGATGGCAGCCGGCTCCTCATCGGGTACAGCCGGGGGCTGGTGGTCCTCTGGGAGCAGAGCACGCGCACCGTCCAGCATCTTTTCCTAGGGAACCAGGTACCGGGGATGGGGGGGGGGGCTGGCGGGGCCGCGGCCTCGTGCGTATCCCACCCCCCCCCTCAACCCCATCCTGGGTGTCAAGCCCCCCGCCGTGTGCTCCTGCAGCAGCTGGAGAGCTTGGCCTGGGAGCAAAGCGGGAAGAGCATCGTCAGCTCCCACAGCGATGGTGGGTACATGGTGTGGGCGGTGAGCGGTGCCGGCCAGAAGACCCAGCAGCCCGTCATGTCCACCATCCCCTACGGTACGGGGAGGGTCGTTGGGGTTGGGGGCTGATCGCCCCATCCCGGTGCCGGTGCTGCAGCCGCGGGGTTGATATTTTTGTTTCAGGTCCGTTCCCTTGCAAAGCCATCAGCAAAATTCTCTGGCGGACCTGCGAGTCGGGGTACGTCCCCGCGGCACGGGGGGGCTGCTCCGGTGTGCACACCCCCCCCCATCTCCAGCAGCTGGGCCGGGGTGGTGATGGGCATGGCGGGGGGGGACCTAGGCTGCTGGGGAAGATGCTCTGCGGGGTCTGGGATCTGATGGAGGCTGCTTCATCCCACCCAGGAACCCCTTCATCATCTTCAACGGGGGGATGCCACGGGCAAGCTACGGCGACCGGCACTGCGTCAGCGTGCTGCAGGGCCAGACTCTGGCCACGCTCGACTTCACCTCCCGCGTCATCGACTTCTTCACCGTGCAGAGCGCCGAGGCGGCCGAGGGAGGTACGTTCTGCCGGGGCAGCCCCGGGGAGCGGGTGGTGGTGGTGGGGGGGGGTCTCCGCTAGCAGCAGCCATCTCCCCCCTCCCCAGGCTTTGAGAACCCCCGTGCCCTTGTTGTGCTGGTGGAGGAAGAACTGGTGGCCATCGATCTCCAGACACCGGGCTGGCCCACCATCCCTGCCCCGTACCTGGCACCGCTCCACTCCTCCGCCATCACCTGCTCCTGCCACGTCTCCAACGTGCCCCTCAAGCTCTGGGAGAGGATCGTCAGCGCTGGCGAACAGCAGAGCCCCCGGCTCTCCTCTGCGGTGAGCGACGGGGATGGCAGCGGTGGGGGGGGAATCCCTCCGAGCCCCCCAGGATGGGCTGGCGGAGGGATGATGCTTGCTCCCCACGGGTGGGCTCCCTCCATCCCTCCCTCCATCCTTCCCTCCAGGCTTGGCCCATCGACGGGGGGAAGAACCTGGCCCAGGAGCCCACGCAGAGGGGGCTTCTCCTTACCGGGTGAGTGGCCTGGCAGTGGGGAGGGGGGTCCTGGGAAACCCAAAATGTGCTGGGACACGTGTGCACACACACACGCACACATCCTCAGCCTCTTCCAGCGGTGGAGGAGTGGGACGGGGTGGCAGTGGGTTCCAGCCACTTTTGTTGGGTGGGCTGCCCCCCTCTCATTCAGCTTGATGGCCGGGCAGGAGTGTGTCACCCGCTGCTGCGTTGTCCCCCCTTGTCCCCCCCCTTCTGGCACGGTGGCTGCCAGCACACAGGCGGCTCTTGTTAGCCGGGCAGATGTCAGGGCTCCGTGCTAACAGGGCCTCCCTGTCCCCCCCCTCAGGCACGAGGATGGCACGGTGCGGTTCTGGGACGCCTCGGGGGTCTCGCTGAAGCCCCTCTACAAGCTGGGCACCGCCAACATCTTCCAGACGGACTGCGAGCACAACGACAGCCTCAACCAGGCGGGCGAGGAGGAGTGGCCGCCTTTCCGCAAGGTGAGGTCCCCGGAACCGGGGCGGGGGGACGCCGCTGAGGACCCCCCAGCACCCCCCTGCCTCCGTCGGCACCGGAGGGGCAAACCCAGAGGCGGGCACGGAGGATGCGCCCGCCGGAGCCGTCCCGGTTGTGCCCCGGGGACGTGTCCCCCAGCTGGGCACAGCTGCCGTGTGACGCCCCGTGGGGACACAAGAGACGCTTGTTCCGTGTGTCCCGTCTCGTGGGTCTGCCCCAGCGCGGGGGGGGAGCCGGGGGACGCGTGGGGACAGACTTTTCCCGGGCGTGATGCCCGGAGCAGCCCGTGCGCCGCAGCCGGTACCCGCCAGCTGGTGGGCTGACGTGGGGGTGCACCAGAGGGGGGGGCTGCCCTGCAGCTGTATGAAGGCACCCAGCTCCCCCCTCCTCGCCTGCAGGTGGGCTGTTTTGATCCCTACAGCGACGACCCACGCCTGGGCGTGCAGAAGATCGCTCTCTGCAAGTACACGGCCAAGATGGTGGTGGCCGGCACGGCAGGGCAGGTAGGGCAGAGGGGGGGCTGCCGGGCACCTCTCGGCTCCTCTCTTGGAGAGACATGGCATGGAGGGGGGGCTTCAGACCCCCGTGCCTGTCCGTGAAAGGCTTCTGCCCCCGGCTTGCAGCAGGGTGGCTGTCCTGGTGTGGGGCTGGCACGTGTTCCCCCACCATCAACGCTTGTCCCCCGCAGGTGCTGGTGATGGAGCTGAGCGACGAGAAGTCGGAGCACGCGGTCAGCGTGGCCACGGTGGACCTGCTGCAGGATCGCGAGGGCTTCACCTGGAAGGGCCACGACCGGTTGGCCCCCAGGAACGGGCCTCTGCCCTTCGCCCCCGGCTTCCAGCCCAGCGTGCTGGTGCAGTGCGTGCCCCCCGCCGCCGTCACCGCCGTCACCCTCCACTCCGAGTGGAACCTCGTGGCCTTCGGCACCAGCCACGGCTTTGGACTCTTCGACTATTACCGGCGTAACCCCGTGCTGGCCAGGTATGGGTGGGGGTGGATTTTGATGCCAGGGACCCCCCCCCCCAGAGCGATGCAGCAGGGGTCTGGGCGCTGAGTGACGTCGGTACCCGCAGGTGTACGCTGCACCCCAACGACTCGCTGGCCATGGAGGGGCCCCTGTCCCGGGTGAAGTCCCTCAAGAAGTCCCTGCGGCAGTCCTTCCGTCGCATCCGCAAGAGCCGGGTGTCGGGCAAGAAGAGGCTCAACGCCAGCAGCCCCTCCAGCAAGGTGGGCAGGGAGTGGGGGCCCGCCACGACTGCTCCTCATCCCCACCGGGCAGGGGCTGACCCCCGTGTCCCCCTCCTCAGGTGCAGGAGGCCAACGCGCAGCTGGCGGAGCAAGCAGGACCCCCCGAGGTGGAGATGACGCCCGTGCAGCGGCGGATCGAGCCTCGCTCGGCTGACGACTCGCTCTCGGGGGTGGTGCGCTGCCTCTACTTCGCCGACACCTTCCTCCGAGACGGTGAGACCCCCCCCCCCCCCACCCTGCTTCCCTGGGAAAAGCCCCTGAGCTGGGTCTGGCTGGTGCCACGCTGTAGGGAAGGGGGCTCTGACGCTGCTCCCATCCCCGCAGCCGCCCACCACGGCCCCACGATGTGGGCAGGGACCAACTCTGGCTCGGTGTTCGCCTATGCCCTGGAGGTGCCATCGCAGGAGAAGTTTTCGGAGCGAGCGGTGGAGGCGGTGCTGGGGAAGGAAATCCAGCTGATGCACCGGGCGCCGGTGGTGTCCATCGCGGTGCTGGACGGGCGAGGGAACCCCCTGCCCGAGCCCTACGAGGTCTCGCGGGACCTGGCCAAGGCCCCCGACATGCAGGGCAGCCACTCCATGCTCATCTCCTCCGAGGAGCAGTTCAAGGTGAGCGTGGGGCTCGGTGTCCCCACCGCGGCGGGGATGGGACCCACCACCCACAACGTGTCCCATGTCCTCTCTGGGTGTCCCCATCACCCCAGGCGCAGGGACGGGGGCTGGAGGTGACCGGCCAGGTTCCCGGGGCACTCCTATGCCTGTCCCGGGGGGTGGTGGCTCCAAGGGGAAGGTGCTGCCCTTTGCCAAGGGCTTCCATGGTGGGAGGCTGCTCGGGTGACCCCCGAAACCCCGCAGGTTCCTGTTCCTCCTTGGTACCCGGCTCCTCTCATCCTCCCAGGTCTTCACGCTGCCCAAAGTGAGCGCCAAGACCAAATTCAAGCTGACGGCGCACGAGGGTTGCCGGGTGCGAAAGGTGGCCCTGGTGAGCCTGGCCAGCGCCAGCTCCGAGGAGCGGCTGGAGAACTGCCTGGCTTGTCTCACCAACCTGGGTGACATCCACATCTTCACCGTGCCCGGCCTGCGGCCCCAGGTCCACTACGGCTGCATCCGCAAAGAGGACATCAGCGGCATCGCCTCCTGCGTCTTCACCAAGCATGGCCAGGGTGAGGGCACCAGCCCTGCGCTGGGGGTGATGTCCCTCATAGATGGGACGTTGTCTCTGGCCGCAGCCCCGCGGGAGGGGGTCCCTGAGGCTCTTTGTTGTCCCCCCCACCTCTAGGTTTCTACCTAATTTCACCGTCCGAGTTCGAGCGCTTCTCGCTGAGCGCCAGGAACGTGACGGAGCCGTTGTGCCGGCTAGAAGTCTCCCGGCTCCAGGACACCTCCTGCCTCAGGTGGGACGGGTGCCGGGGACACGGTGGCTTTGCTACAGCAGCACCCCTGTACCCCCACCCCACGGCACCGGCTCCGGCGGTAACTTCTGCCCCCCACCACCCCGTTTCCTTCCAGCAACAGCTCGACGGCGACGCCGAAGCTGCCGCAGGCGAACGGCACCCACGTCCCGCGCAGCCCCGAGGGCCGACGCTCGCCCACCGACAGCGACCGTGAGTGATCACCCCGTCCCCGCCGTTCGCACCGCGTCCCCGCGGGCCCTACGCCGGGGCTGGCCTCGTGTCGTGGCTGGCCCCCCCACCCCAGCCCTCCCGTCCCCATGGCTTCGCAGGGTCCCCCGAGGAACACCCGGCCGCCTTCTCGCCCGGCCCCATCGACTCCCCCAACAGCAGCATGGAGAACCCGCTGGACACCACCGGCGACATCACCGTGGAGGAAGTGAAGGATTTTCTGGCGTGAGTGGAGGGAGAGGGGCGGAAAATGGTGTAACCGGCACCCACGGCCACTGCCGCCAGCACCGAGGGGCCGCGACGGTGGCCCCCCCCGCTGCCCCGGCTGCCTCTCACCCTGCTCTGCCCCAGGTCCTCGGAGGAAGCGGAGAGGAACCTAAGGAACGCCAGCGAGGACGAAGCCCGGCCCGCGGGGATCCTCATCAAGTGAGGTGCGTGAGGGGCCGGTGGTCCCCAGGGTGGGCACGGGGCAGGGGGGGGCAGGTGGCCCCCCGTGGGGACGTGGCTCCGGCCGCAACCCCTGGGGTGCCATGGGGTTCGGAGCTGGGACCCCAGTGCGGTGTCCCGGCATCCCCATCCATCACGGGGAGGACGGGGCTGGGGTCCCTGGAGCTTGGTAGAGGAGGGGGGAGCAGCGTGTCCTGTGGCCCCCCCAGGTCCCTTTCTGAGGGTCTGCGTCACCCGCAGGCATCGCCGGCCTCTCCAGCCCATCTCAGTGCTCGGATTCCCGGGACGCGCGACTCGACTGGACCCCCACCCCGCGCCCCCTCCCCACATAACGTAGACTCGCCTCTTCTCTAACATCCGTGCTGGCCGCCGGTGCGCCCCGGCTCCGGCACGCTTCCCCCCCACACCTCCCTGCCCGGCTGCCGGCCCCGGACCCCCCCCGCTCCTCCCCACCGGCCCCAAGCCGGGGGCCGTGGTGCACAAACTCTTCCCGGGGAAGATAATTTTCTTTTTTATACACGGTTGAGTGTCACTATCCCCTGCTCCAGAACCCCCTTCCCGGGGGATGCTGCTGCTTCCTCGGCTCCAGGGGGGAGGGCTGGGGCTTATGGACCCCCCCCTCATCCCCTGGTTTTGGTCCCTTGGGGAGTTGGGGGGGCCGGGAGCCCTTGGGCATGGCCCCCCCCAAACCCTGGTCTGTGTTTACATGCCCGGCTCCCTGCAGTTTACAGCCCCATCCCCTGCCTGCCGGGAGGCTCCGGCTGCCGCACAGGGACTGTCCCCTTCTTGGGGTGGGGGGGAGCCCAGCGTGGCCCCCCTGGCTCCCAGCTGGGCACCGGAGGGCTTGAGCAGCCCAGGGGTGGGCACGGGAGGGGGGGGGGGTCACAGGTGGCCTTCTTTTTCTCTTAGTGGCTTCTCCAAGGGCTATTCTCCAGGTTGGGCTCTATGCCTGCTGCTCCTTTCTGAACACTAAAATTCCTGCCACGGGTGGGTTTGGGATGGGATCGTGCTGTGGGATCGGGGGGGGGGGGAACGGGACGGACATCGGCTCCCCGGCCCTGGTCTGTGCTGGTGCTGGGGGCAGATGGGGCATGGGCTGCCCCAGTTCCCCTCCTGCCCCATCCGGGGAGGGGGGGTCTCACTGTGCCAAATCCCTGCCGGGCTCCCCAGCCCGTCCTCGTCCTCGCAGGGGGCTGCAGGGATGCCGGCTCTGTCCCTCTGTCAGGGCTCAGCTTGGCACCTGCCCCTCTCATTTTGGGGATCTGGGGTGGTTTCAGACCCCCCCCCCCCCCCCACTCCGGGCTCTCTTGCGGTACGTGTGTGGCTGGGGGGGGGGGTCCAGGCGAGGCAGCGCTGCCCTGGGCTCTGTCGTTGCCTGCCGAGGCCGGGGCTGTAGTGTCCCTGGTAGAAACCCCCCCCTCCACCTCATCCTTTTTTTTTTTTTGGTAAGATGAATTTAGCATTGTTTAGTTATTAAAAATACTGGTTTTTAATATTGAAAATAAAGCATTTAATATCAACTGGCCAGGCTGGAGGTGTTTGGGGAGCCTTGGCGGTGGGCTTGGAGGTAAGTGGGTGCCGGGGCCCCCTGAGCTGTGGAGGGGCAGGATCGGGGCGAGGGGGGGACGACCCTGCTTGTGAGCAAGACGGGCGCAGTCAGAGCCTGGCACAGCCTCGGGGTAAGAAGTGCAGCCTTTATTGATATGATACCAGTGGGTTGCCCCCCCTGGGGGTCCATCCCCCAAGACAGCAGGGCTGGCTGTAAGGCCCAGGGCTGAGAGCCCCTCGCTCCCCCTACCCCCAGTGCTCTTTAGCAAAGCATCCTCCCACCCAAACTGGGAAACTCTCCTGTCCCCCAGTTGCAGGGGGAGCTCGGCACTGGTTTGGGGCAGCAGCATCCCCAAGCAGGGTGTAACAGGGGCCCATGCTGCCCCGTATGCCCCCCCCAGGAAGGGAAGGGGCTGAGCTTGACCCTGTGCTGGGAGAAGGGGGGACAGAGGGTCAGCCCCAGAGCTCCCCGCTGGCCCCAGCTCGGAGAGAAGCGGCTCCAAGTCGAGCTTGGCTGGGAGCAGGCATGTGCGGCAGCGCAGGGTGCCGGGGGGGTCCGGCCCTGCCGTGGGGGCCATGGCCGGAGCGCTGGGTGCCCCCAGCCCTTAGGCGGGCGGCTTGCGGAAGACGCTCCAGGCATGGAAGCAGCGGGTGAAGGGCCAGGGCTCGTTGCCTTTCCGCACCAGGCGGAGCTTGCGGGGACGCGTGGGGTCCTTGGAGCGCATGTGCTGGATGTAGACCTGGGGTAGAGCAGAGCCGTGGGGGTCCCCAACCCTCGCCCACCTTTGGGGGGTGGTGCTCCCCAGCCTGGGGGGCTGCTGGGAGCTCTGCAGCACCAAGCACGGGGCAGGATCAGGGCTCCAAGGGGAGATGAAGCCCCAAATCCTTGCCCACCCCCCCCCAAGCAGCAAGCAGGAGGGAGGCCCTACCTGGCATGCCTTGAGGCTCAGCTTGATCTCCACCTGGCTGGTCTGGGTGCCCACCCACATGTAGACCTGTGGGAAGGACGTGCAGCCGGGCTCAGCCGATGGAGCCACTGGCAGATCCGGCCCCTGCCGCGCTGCCCCTGGACCCGGACACAGGAAAACCTCACGGCCCTGGCTCACCTCCCGCCCGTTGTCCAGCAGCATGATGTCGTCATCAGCCAAGTCATCCTGGCAGAAATCGGAGCACTTCTCTGACACGGAGAAATAGCCCTTCTCGTTGGAGCACCTGCGGGGAGAGTCGGAAGGGGACCGCATCAAAGAGTTTGTTAGGACGCAGCTTGTGCAGAAGGAAGGGATGTGATGGAGCAGCTGTTTCCTGCCAACTGATGCCCAGGGATGGACAGAGTTGGGAGAGGGGCTTTGCCTGTCATGGGGAGCCGTGCCCTGGCTAACTTGGGAGGACCGAGCCCCTGGTGAAGGCCAGTATGGCCCGGGCACTATGGGAGGAAGGGGAGCAGCACAGACTGGAGCAGCCCCTCCTGGACCAGGACCCACCTGAAGAGCCGGGAGTGCTTCATATAGTCGGCATCTTCATCGTAGGGTTTCTGGCTCCCGATGCCTACCCAGAAGAAGTTTTCAGGCTCCTCTCCCTCGTTGATCACCTGCAAGGGCAGGGACAGGGCTGAGCACAGCCGTCCCCTACCCTGGTGGTCACTGCCACCCAGGTAAGGGGGCATCGAGACCCGCTGTGCTCCCACCCGCTCACCTGCTTGCTGTAGGAGTCGTCAAACATGTGGTTCATGATGTCCTCAGCCAGCTTGGCCTCGTCGGGGTCGGCCGCCCGGCCCACCCAGGTGTAGACGATGCCCTGGTTGTCTGTGCTCTCAAAGGGCACCTGGGGGAGCGCAGAGAGTCAGGGCTGCCCAAGCAGGGAGGAGGGCAAGTGGCCGAGCACCCCTGAGGATGCTCAGGCATGAGCAATACCTTGAGGATGAAGCAGAACTCTGAGTTGAGCAGACCAGCGTCTGTGTTGATCTGGATGCACCTAGAAAAGAAGCCCACGAGGGACAGTCAGCAAAAGATCAGGCAGTTGTGCCCACTGGCACGTACCCCACCAGGAGCCCAGCACCCGTGGGTGCTCCCTGGCTCGGAGCAGCCCCCAGAAGGACTGACCTGGTGCAGAGGGCCCCGCCGTTGGTGCGGATGTGGTAGAGACTGGGCTGGGGTGGGCTGGCCCTGTCCTTCCGCTTGCCCCGGTGGATGACAAACCTCCTCTTGAAGTGCGAGAGGAACTTGGGGTTCTCCTGCTGCTGGGTCATGCGCACGACCTGGCCAGAGGTGAGTGTCAGTAGGGCTGTGGGCCACCCCCCCCCCCCCAAAACACAATCCCAAGCCCCATCTGCACTCCCCTGCCAGCGCCCATCTCTGCTGCTATCCCCTGCCCTTAGCCTGGGGGGCAGAAATGGGATGGGAGAGAAGTGAGGCAAAGCTGGGGGACCCCTGTGTCACCCCCCAGGAGCAGGCAGCAGGGTCACCTCCAGTTTGCCAGGGAAGAGACTCTCGAACTTCTTCTGGAGACTGAAGGTGAAGGTAAGCCAGCCCATGTTGGAGGCCTCCCGGCCCTGCCAGAAGTAGACAATGCACTGGAAGTCTTCCTCAGGCTGCTTCTCCTCCTCCTCTTCCTCACCTTCCTCCTCCCCTTTGCCTTCACCCTTCTTCTTCTTCTCTTCTTCCTCCTCATACTCCACTGGCACCCAGTACCTGAGGGCAGGAACAGGGGGTGATGTCAGGGATGGGGCAGGTTGGGGGTCTGGGCAGGGAGATGGGGGGGACAAGGGGGTTCAGCAGCCCCGGAGAGGGGACGAGCTAGGTGTCACCTGCAGAGGAAGACGTAGCAGTCGTGGGTGTGGAAGTGACCAAACTCCTCCTCGGGCAGGCGAGCGAATTTCTTGCCCTCCAGCACGAAGCCCTCCATGCCGTCCAGGTCCTCGTTCCACTCCTCCATCAGCTGCTCCGCCTGCGGCCCCGTGTGCTCCGTCAGCCAGCGGCCACCCAGCCCCTCCATCAGCACCCGACCCAACACCCCACGGGGACGCACAGGATGGTCCCCAGTCCTACCTCGCTCAGGGGCATGGGGGGCTGGCGGGGTAGGAAGAGCGCTGTGAGGTCGGCCTTCATCTGGTCCTTCTTCTCGGCATCCTTACGGACCTTGCCGGCGAGGCCGCCCTCCTGCAGCACCGTCTCGGCGTTGCGGGTGTAATCTACGCGCAGGACGTCATCCCAGTTCTTGAACTTCGACTTGAACACCTAAATTGGGGAGCAGGTAACTCACCCTGGGCCACAGCACCCTCTCTGGCACCCCAGCACCCCATCCGAGCGGTCTGTGCCCCCGTCTCCCTCCCCAGTACTGCTGCCCGGGGGTCTGTGGCCGTTCGCAGGCACGTGGGCTGCCCTACCTGGCACTCGGTGCCCTCCAGGTTCCTGGAGACCATGGCGTGCTTGGGCCGGTGCAGCATGCCGCACAGCTCCTGGCTCAGCTTCAGCGCTGCCGCCCGCACCAGCCGCGGCGACTTCCTCCCGATCCAGATGAAGACGTCGGACCAGCAGTCCAGGATGTACACACTTTTGGTATCCAGCAGGCTCTGCAGCTGAGGGTACCGCAGGGAAAAGGGGGTCAGGCACCAGCGGGCTTTCCCGGCTGGAAAACGCCCTGCCTGCTCCCAAAAGACAGCCGGGAAGAGCAGAGCATCCTCCACCCGGGGCCCCGTGGGCCAAACGTGCCTCTCCCAGGGCACAGCTGGAGGCAGAGGGGGCATGAAACCAGTCTCACTGGTCAGACTGGGAGAACCTCCCGCCCCATCCTACCAACCAGGCGCATCTCTGGCATCAGATCAGCCTTCAGCCTCTTCTTGTGCTCCACCGAGAGCTTGTAGTTGATCTGGGGCAGCTCCAGGTAGCCCAGGCCCAGGCCGACCTGCGGAGGGGATGGAGACACGGGTGAGGGGGGGCTGCAGGTCCCCAGCAGCGCTGACGGCCCTGCGGACAATGGCTCCCCACCTTGTACAGCTTGGGCTTGTGGGGCTGGAAGTCATCGGGGACGCAGGGCCGGATCTCCTCGGGCTGACCCCCAAGAACCTCCCAGAAGTCGGGGGTCTCCTGGCCCTGGGTGAGGAGCGTGATCTCCGCTTTGCCCTTTCGCTCGTTCTTGTTGATCTTCTCGGCGAAGAGCCTGTGGCGGGAGCGGGTGAGACGGCAGGTGGGCTCCCTGCACCCCCAGCCCCCCGACCAGCCCTACCTGGCCTTGGTAGTGCTGCTCAGCGTGGCCTGGCTCCCACGCCACACGAAGAGGTTGAGGCCGTGGTCCAGGAGGAAAACAAACCTGGTGGATACAGAGGTGAGAGGACAGTCAGGAGAAAGCGGGGTGCACCGAGTGTCCTCCCCACCCCGGGGGCCCTTGCGGAGCAGGACACTGCAGCTGCTGGGGCTGCCAAGTGGGGTTTGGACCCACATCCTTGTAGAAAGGTGCTGGCACGGCTGATTTTCACCCCAGAGCTGCAGCTACGATGTCTTGGGTGGACCTTGCCAGCACTCTGTCCCTCCGCAAGGACCCTGTGTCCCCCCTCCTCACCGGGGATCCAGCGATGTCCCTTTCAGTGCTACTGGCTCCAGCTTGACGTTCTTCTTCCCATAGACACGGTACAGCCTGCGGGAGAGACAACCACGGTGGGACATGGGGCACGACCTGCCCCACGCATCCCCCCCCAGCCCCTGGCCCCAGCGGTACCTGGTGACATATTGCGTGTCCTCAACGGTGAAGAAGCCGCTGGCCGTGCCACCCTCGATGTAGGAGATGTCGTTGTCAAAGACCTGGGGGCAGGGAGGGGGTGAGGGTGGGAGAGGCAAGGCTGGGGGCTATGGGGGGGCTGGGAGTCAGCCTCACCTGGAGGAACTCATCGCTCTCGTCCCCCATCTCCTCACGGATGCTGCGGCACTCGGCTCCCAGGTAGTTGCGGAGGTTGACGGCGTGGATGGCGGAGCAGGCCTTCTTGTCCAGCGTGGCCTCCTGCCCGATCCAGTAGTAGATCTCCCAGTTCAGGGAGCCGTTCTCATCCAGGAAGGTCTGGGGAGGGATGGGCTGTGAGATGGGATGGCCGTGGCCCCAGGTTGGGGACATGGGGGACCCTTGGTCCTCCCCGGGTACCTTGAGCACGATGTAGCAGTCGGCCTCGTAGAACTTGCCATGGAAAGCCTCGTCCACCAGCGTAGGCACGAAGTTCTCAATCTGCCAGACGCAGAGGCCGGGCAGCTGCCCCACGTCCTCGCTGAAGAACTCCGAGTAGTCCAGCTGCGGCTTCTCCAGGCCCTGGTCCCAGCGGCGTGTCTTCAGGTCCGGCGCCTTCGCCTCCCCGCTCTCCTGTGGGGACGGGGACACGTCACCAAGCTGGCGGCAATTGGGTCCCTGCCGGCACCCGGGGTGGGCCAGGGGCACGCGATGCCGCTCGGGGCCCCTCTCCCACCACAGACCCTACCTCTATCTTCTTGTTCTTCTCTTGGGCCACGTCCGACATGCCCTTCAGCACCTGCTTGGCTTGGTCGTCCTGGGCAGAGTCCTTGCGCCGCCGGAGCCGCATCTTGCGGGCCAGTGGGTCCTTGGTGCCGCTCCCTGGGGACACGGGGACAAGGTGAGAGGCAGCCGGGACACCCGTGTCTTGCATGGGGCATGCCGTGGGGCACGGCTCGTTTTCCAGCCTCTCCCAGGGTGCTGCCCGAGGCAGAGGCTATCATCCCCCACGTCCCTGCAAGCTTGCCTGCTGCGGCGGCCGCAACGGTGGCCGGGGAGGCTCCGGCCAGACGGAGCTGGTTCTGCAGGGAGAAGTCGATGTTGTACCACTCCGACGTCCGATCCACCGGCTTCGGGGGCATCACCAGGTTAGGGTTCTCGCGCACGTCCAGGATCTGCCAAGGAGGGGATGGAAGACCTCACTGCTCTGAAGCATGGACTCATGGGGACGCTGAGGGTGTGGGATGGGATGGGAGACCTCCGGAGCACCCTGGGCTTCGGTGAGGTGAAGGGATGTGGAGGGAGCCCTGAATCTGCCACCTGCCTGGGCTGAACCATGTGCCAGAGTGCATGTATTGGCCCCAAGACGCCCTGTCCTCACCTCACTCCATCCCACCTACAGCCCTGGGATCCCAGGGACACGCTGGGGCTGTGGTGGACCCAGCCCACGGCGGAGGGGGCGTTGGGCTCTCACCTCCATGTCCATCAGGAAGTGAATGGCCTCTGGCAGTGTCACCAGGCGGTTCTTGTTCAGCACCAGTTTCCTCAGCTTGGAGCACCTGTGGGACAGAGAGATGCTGGTAAAGGGCCAGGCCAGGGGCATCTCCTTCAGGGACACTCAGAGACTCCATATCACCACACAGCCTCCGTGTCCTCTCTCGGGGACAGAGCAGATCCGGCTGGGGGCTGTCCTCTACCTGCAGAGGCTCTCGGGGATGAGCTCCAGGTTGTTGTTGGCTGCCATGAACTCCTCAAGGTTAGCGAGCTTGCCGATGCCTGAGGGGATCCCATCAAAGTCAAGCTTGTTGGAGTTCAGGTACATCTTCTTCAGCTTGGTCAGCTTGCAGATGGCTGACTGGGGAAGGAGGAGATGGCAGGGTAAGGGAGAACCCAGTGGCACGGAGGCACGGACAGGGACGCCATGTACAGGCAGGGACATACAGGCAAGGAGGTGAGCTGGTTGCGGGACAGGTTGAGGGTCTCCAGCTGGGTCCACTGGTCGATGCAGAGGGACAGCTCCGTGATCTGGTTGCTGCTGAGGTTGAGACGCCGCAGGCTGCCCAAGGTGTAGAGGCACTCGGGGACGCGACTGAGGTCATTGCAGGACAGGTCCACGTCTGTGGGAAGATAACAGGGTGAAGCCGCCGGCCAGACCCACGCCAGGGCCGAGAGAGCCCCGTGCACCGTGGGGCTTGGCTCCCCAGCCCTACCTGCCAGGTTCACCAGGCCCTCAAGGCTGGTGGGCAGATTGTTCTGTGTGCGCTGGGTGTTCCTGAGGTGGAGGGTCTGCAGGGCCGTCATCGCTGGGAGCTGCCTGCGGACCACGGAGAACCACGGGGCAGAGAGAGCGTTAGGGCCAGAGCAAGCACTCGGCCTAGCCCCGGCATTGTGGGATCCAGCCTGGAAAACAGGGCCTTACCGGAGCTGTGCGTGCAGGAGGGGGTTGTTGTTGAGGATGAGAGTTTGGAGGTGGACCAGGCGTCTCATCTGTGGTGGAAGGCTCTCCAGCTTGTTGTTGCTCAGGTCGAGGTAGAGCAGGTCCGTCAGGTTGATGAAGAGCTGGTTGGGGATGGTCTCGATGCTGCGGGGATACGGGGATCTTCAGGGCTGCCCGGGACCTGCACCAGCCCCGGGTCTCCCTCGAAGAGGGGCACAGAGCAGGACCCGGAGAGAAGGGGGGAGACGGATGGAGGTGGCTGTGGCTAGAGGGAGATGGCTGCCCTGGCCTGGACCCACCTGTTGTGGCCGAGGTTGAGGACCAGCATGTTCTTGGCATTCTCCAGTTCCCGGGGACACTCCGTGAGCTGGTTGTAGCTCAGGTCCTGGGGCAAATGGGAGAACAAAGCAGACATCACTCTCTGCCCCGCATCCAGCAACCACCACCCAAACCTGAGGACCGAGGGGCATCTTCAGGGGCACGGCCTGCCTACAGCCCTGCGGATCGGTGCCCGGCAGCAGAAGCTGGACAAGCACGCGAGGAACCCAGCCGCGGCATCAGCCTTTAAAGGAGGCATTGCCATAGGGTTATCCTGTCCGCAGACAGCTTCCCCGGTGCTCAGGCACAGGGTCAGGACTGGTGCTGAAAGGGCACAGGAGCTCTTGCCGCAGGGAAGCTAGTAATGGGCCTGGGCACCTGAAAGTCAAAGGGAGCCAGGCAGCGCTGAGCCCTGATTTACTCCCTGCACCTTTTCCCTGGATGCTCCTCAGCCCCACCATGCTCCCCAAGGAGCATGAGGAGCCACCGAGGTGCAGGAGCAGGACCCGGGAGCCGGCTCTCGCATTAGCCGAGGAAACTCTGCACCTACCAGCACCGAGAGGTCGTCCAACTGGAAGATATCATCAGGGACTCCCGAGTTCTTCAGGCTGTTTGCACGAGCCACGATAGCCTTGAAAGGGGAGACAGAGGCACGACTGCAGCCACCCACTGGCTCTACGGCTGCTGAGCCGCCCGGGGTGGCCAGGGACGATCCTCGTGTGCCCCCAGAGCCAGGGGCTGGC
The DNA here is from genome assembly GCF_026419915.1 of Harpia harpyja. NCBI lineage: Eukaryota > Metazoa > Chordata > Aves > Accipitriformes > Accipitridae > Harpia > Harpia harpyja. The sequence continues at coordinate 3,373,642 of NC_068960.1, read as the reverse complement.
CGAGAGGTGCCTGAGGACACCAGCCCTGATGCAGGTGGGACGCATGATGGGGGGACACTTACCCGCAGGCAGGGCAGGCCAGAGAGCTCGCCGTGGAGTGTGGTGAGGCTGTTGTGACTCACGGAGAGGTGTTCCTGCAGGGAAAACCCAGACAAGCCCCAGTGAGCAGAGAGAGAAGCCGGGGCAGCCGTTGGGCCCCTGCATCGATGGGGGGGCTCCTCAATCCAGGGAGAGCTGGGGGCTCGCAGAGGCATGGGGTGAGCTCAGCTCCAACCCACATGAGGCTGCTGGGATGCTCCCAGTCTCAAACTGGTTGGCTGGCCCCAGCAGGCCCACGCTGCCTCTGGACCCCTCATTCCTTGGGGCAGATCTGGCTGAGACATCCCAGCCCTGCTGCAGGGTTTGGGGTGCTCTGGGCTGCTACCGAGCTGGCTTGTGGCAGTCCCACAGAGTCCCCGAGCAAACAGACCCCAGTTCTTGGAAACGCTTCTCACTGGGTGATCTGGAAACGGGCAGACATGTGGGGACTGGCAAGGCTGGAGGAGGGCCCAGGGGAAATTTTGTTTTCCTCTGGGCATCACCAGCCCAGCTGTTACCTGCTAGGGAAAATGAGGAATTGGCAGACTGTGGGCAAGATGCCAGGTTTTAAGTCTAGCCGTGGCCCCCGAGCATCTGTCAGGACTGGCAGGAGCGAGGCTCTGAGCAGCACGGAGGGCCTCCCCACTTGCTGCCGCTGAGCGGGGCACACCCGGCACGGTGACGAGGACTTTTGGCAGCGTTTAAAGAGTTGTGTTTGGCTGACACCGATGTAACGATGTCCATAACGTGCTGCAGGACACCGCCAAAGCAAAGCTTAGCCATGGATTCCGCCAAGGGCCTGGTCGTGCACAAAACTCAAGCTACCCAAAAAACAAAGCCAGGCAGCTGCCAGCTACTGCTCTTTATATCTTTTAGCAAAGGAAGAGGGAAAAAAAAGCCTCCAAACCTTAATGCTCCCCACACTAAACCTTCACCCTTCCCTTCTATTAAAGGGCAGAGGATCTAAGTGAGGTTTTTAGTCTGGTTTTCTAGGAAAACAAGGTGAAACCAAGTACAAGTCTGTCTCAGCCCCACTCCTAACAGCTCCTGCATCCAATTTCAACCACACGTTGTAGCTCAGCCCTATTATTAGACACCAGAGCATCTGCCGATGAGCCACGAGGCTGGCAGGCACCAGGCTCTCAGCACCACCGCGCAGGGCCCTGTCTGACCCTGCGGCCCCAGTGGGAGCCGTCGAGCCCCATCCCCTGCCCAAAACGTGCGGCTTACCAGCTTCTGGAGGGCGGCGAGCTCCTCGGGCAGGTAGCAGAGCCCCGTGCGGTTCAGCTTCAGCCAGCGCAGGCTGGTCATCGCCTTTACATGCTCCGGGAAGTAGCCGCCCTGAGAGGAAGAGGAGGATGGTGAGAAAACAACCTGCCCCATGGGGTGAGGATCTGAGGACCTCAGTCTGACCAGCCCTGTGAGGTCGGGGAGAGGCCTGGGATCACCCAGTCCTATGGGATCGGGAGCTGGGGGGCTGGGATTGCCCAGTCCTATGAGACTGGGAGCTGCAGGGCCAGGATCGCCCAGTCCTACGGGACTGGGAGCTGGGGGGCTGGGATCGTCCAGTCCTACGGGATTGGGAGCTGGGGGGCTGGGATCTCCCAGTCCTATGGCATTGGGAGCTGGGGGCTGGGATCGCCCAGTCCTACGGGATTGGGAGCTGGGATCGCCCAGTCCTACGGGATTGGGAACTGGGGGGCTGGGATCGCCCAGTCCTATGGCATTGGGAGCTGGGGGGCTGGGATCGCCCAGTCCTATGGCATTGGGAGCTGGGGGGCCGGGATCTCCCAGTCCTATGGCATGGGGGGCTGGGATCGCCCAGTCCTATGGCATTGGGAGCTGGGGGGCTGGGATCGCCCAGTCCTATGGCATTGGGAGCTGGGGGGCTGGGATCGCCCAGTCCTATGGCATTGGGAGCTGGGGGGCTGGGATCGCCCAGTCCTATGGCATTGGGAGCTGGGGGGCTGGGATCGCCCAGTCCTATGGCATTGGGAGCTGGGGGGCTGGGATCGCCCAGTCCTATGGCATTGGGAGCTGGGGGGCTGGGATCGCCCAGTCCTATGGCATTGGGAGCTGGGGGGCTGGGATCGCCCAGTCCTATGGCATTGGGAGCTGGGGGGCTGGGATCGCCCAGTCCTATGGCATTGGGAGCTGGGGGGCTGGGATCGCCCAGTCCTATGGCATTGGGAGCTGGGGGGCTGGGATCGCCCAGTCCTATGGCATTGGGAGCTGGGGGGCTGGGATCGCCCAGTCCTATGGCATTGGGAGCTGGGGGGCTGGGATCGCCCAGTCCTATGGCATTGGGAGCTGGGGGGCTGGGATCGCCCAGTCCTATGGCATTGGGAGCTGGGGGGCTGGGATCGCCCAGTCCTATGGCATTGGGAGCTGGGGGGCTGGGATCGCCCAGTCCTATGGCATTGGGAGCTGGGGGGCTGGGATCGCCCAGTCCTATGGCATTGGGAGCTGGGGGGCTGGGATCGCCCAGTCCTATGGCATTGGGAGCTGGGGGGCTGGGATCGCCCAGTCCTATGGCATTGGGAGCTGGGGGGCTGGGATCGCCCAGTCCTATGGCATTGGGAGCTGGGGGGCTGGGATCGCCCAGTCCTATGGCATTGGGAGCTGGGGGGCTGGGATCGCCCAGTCCTATGGCATTGGGAGCTGGGGGGCTGGGATCGCCCAGTCCTATGGCATTGGGAGCTGGGGGGCTGGGATCGCCCAGTCCTATGGCATTGGGAGCTGGGGGGCTGGGATCGCCCAGTCCTATGGCATTGGGAGCTGGGGGGCCAACATCACCTGGCTCTCTGGGGCCCCAGGGGTTGGGGGGGGCAGAGGTTGCCCAGCTGTAGGGGCTGGGGGGTCAGGGATCGCCAGGCCCTAGAGTGCCTACGGGGTCAGGGGCCAGGTCTGCCCCTAGACGAGCACCCCCGGTGTGGGGCCAGGAGCGGGACGACATCACCCAGCCCCAGGGGACCGGGACCGGGACCGGGGGGGGGGGGACGAGCTGATCCTGCGGGGCCTGGCCAGGCCCGACAGGGCCCTGCGGGGTCCGGGCCCGGGCTCGGGGCCTGAGGCCGGGCTGTCCCCCCCCCACCAGCTCCCGGTGCCCTCCCGTTCCCCCCCCCCGTCACCTTGAAGTCGTTGCCGCTGAGGTCGACGCCGCGGACGAAGGGCAGGACCCCGGTGGCCGCCATGGCTGCGCTGGCGGAGGAAGGGCGGGAGGACCCAGCGGCCGCACACCCCGCCCCGCCCTGCTCAGGCCACGCCCCCTTCCCCACCCAGCTCCGCCCCGGCGCTGACGTTCAGCGGAGGGAGGGTTAAACTCGGGGTTCTGCTTCCGAGCGTGGGTGGGCGGGGTCGCGCCGCGCCGCGCCCCCATTGGCTGAAGCAGCGACGGGGGCTGCGGGGCGCGCCGGCACGCGCGGGCACCGGGGGTGAGTGCGTGCGGGCGGGGGGCGGCGGAGGGAGGGTCCGGTCCGGTCCGGTCCGGTCCGCTCCGCTCCGCTCCGCTCCTGCCCTTGAGCAGGTCGGGGCTCAGAGGCGGCCCCGGGCTGTGCCCGCGGCCCGGCCGCTTCCTCTCGGCAGCGCGGAGCCGGGTGGGGGGTGTCTCCGTCCCGCTCCCTCCCCGCGGGCACGGGTCGCGGTACTGCCCCCCCCCTCCAACGCTCGCCGGTTCCCGGTTGCGGCAGGGGCCGGGCGAGGAGCGGGTGATATTTCTTTGGGGTGACCCTTGCTCCTCTGCCGTACCCAGGTGTGCCGGTGGCGGCGGGAGCCTTTGCCCCGGAGGTGGAGGGAGGGCGGTGGGGTGGGCGCCGCAGAAAATCCCCGTTCTTTAAAAATAAAAAAAAAAAAAAACCTCCCACCTTGGGGGCTCTGCATCCCCCGGGGAGGCAGGTCCTCCGTCCAAGGTGACACCCCACTGCTCCTCTCCCCCTCCGCAGGGCGACCATGGCCGAATTCACGGGCCAGCGGGGCAAGCGGCAGGAGGACGGCGGGCTGGGCAGCGTCCTCGACCTGCTGTTGGCCAACGCCAGGCTGGTGCTGGGCGTCAGCGGCGCGGCCGTGCTCGCCATCGCCACGTTGGCCGTCAAGCGGGTAAGGCTGGCGCGACCGCCGTCAGGGTTCGGAGGATGGGAACGACCGGACGGACCGTGGAGGAAAACCGTTTTGGTCCCCAGCGGTGGGAGAAGATGTGCCACAGACCTCGCTGGCTGTTCCCGAGCTGCGGAGTGGGTCCCTTGAGTCCAGTAGAAATGCCGCTGGTGACAGTGGCAGTGCCGTGGGTGTGGAGCTGCCCACTTCCACCCCGTGGGGGCACATGCAGCCCCACGCCCCGTTTGTCCGGAACAACACTCATTGGGGATACAGTATCCCATCCAGAAAGGCACCTTGGGCTTAATTCACCTTTGGACACCTGACTGTTTTCCAGTTAAAATCTGCAGGAACAAAATGTGCACCTTTGTGGCCCCCTAAACTGTCTATTTTCGCTAGCAGAAGCCCTGCGTGGGGCTGTGTCTCCCCACACGTGTACCAGAAGGGCTGTTGTCTCCTTTAGTTCAGGGTGTGACCGTGGGGAAATGGTACCAAGATAATAACTTATCTACGTGGCTTTTTCTTCCCTCCAGCTGATAGACCGAGCCACCAGCCCTCGCGACGAAAGCGACCCCAAAGCTGAGCAGAAGACCCTGGAGGAGAGCTGGCAGGACTTGGCCTTGATCAAGGCAACGCCAAAACTCCCCAAGAAGCAGAGAAGGGAAGACCTCAGCGAGCCTCTGCTCTCTCCAGCTCGGCCGCCAGCGCCAGGTGAGGCTCGTGGTTGCATGCCGGCTCCCGCCGCGGTCGGGAAGATCACCTTGATGTGCTCCGGGGCCATCTGTGCCGCTGCTCCCCACAGCCTGGAAGCATCGCGTTATTTTTAGCTCGGTGACTGGAAAGCCGACCCGATTGAGCCTGCCCTCCTGGGAGGCTCCCAAGCCGCGGTCCCTTTTTAGGCAATGCCTGCGGTAACGGCACCTCAGATAACGTCCTGGGCGTCTTGGCCACTGTGGCGTGGTGGAGGCTGTCGTGGCTTTGTTTCCTCTGGAGCGATGTCTTGCTGTGCTAGTTTTCTGGGTCAGCTCTGCCTAGAGGAAGGTGCGCTCGGGAACTGCCACAGACAAAGGCTGCCTTGTCCGGCTGCCTACAAAGACAGCGTTTTTCTAAGTGGGAAAGCAGCCCAGCTCGGTGCGGGACAGGTCCTGAGATACCAGACCCGGAGCAGGATTGTTTGCAGGACTTGAGCGATCAGACAGATGTTGGAGCAGGCTGGATCTGCCTGAGCAGTCTCAGTGGGGCTGAGACTCGTAGGGACCTTGGTAGTGAGTCCCTTGCTGGTGCTTAGCCTGGTTAACCCATCTCTAGCTGGGGGGGTGAGGCTGGGCGCAGTGGGGTTTTGAGGTTAGTTTGGGCTCTGCCTTGGCTGCAAAGCGTTGTTAACATCAGAGGACTTGGTGGTGGCCCTCTTGGCAAGGTCAGCCTTGTGTCCAGAGAGGTGGGCTGAGAGCTGGGCACCCGGCTTGCGCCTCTCCCTCGGCTGCGGCAGGAGAAGCTGCTGCTGTTGGTGGCAGATGATCTGCTCAGAGCTGTGACTTCTCCCTTCCCTCTGCCCCATCTCCTTCTCACAGAGCCCAGGGTCTGCTTTGCCCCTCCGGAGACTCATCAGGTTGAATTCAGCCCTCCACGCTGCCTCACGCTGCAGGAGAAGCTCCTCTCCCACTACAGCAGCCGGCTGGCCGTGCCTGAGGCGCAAGCATCCCTCGCCCCGCAGCTGGCCAGGAGCATCTGCGCCCAACTGCAGAACTTCCTGCAAATCAAGTGCCCGGAGCTGCCCTTCGGCAGGCTCTTCCTCAGCGGTCCCCTGCTCGATGGCCTTGGAGCTCTGGCAGCCAACCACGTTCACCTCATGCTGCCGGTGGTCCTTGACGCCGCGCTCTGGAGCCTCATCCCAGGAGAGGACACCGTGGTGAGGAAGCCCCAGTACTGGATGATCAAGAGGACTGATCTGGAGTATTTCCCTCGTGGGCGTAGCCCCTGGGACAGGTTCATCGTGGGCCGGTACCTCTCCTCCAACGCGCTCAATGAGACCCTTCACAAGATGCTGGTGGCCTCCATCAACTGGCCTGCCATAGGCAGCCTGCTGGGGAGCGTCATCCACCCGGTCGTGGCTTCCCAGGAGCTGAAACTGGAAGTCAAACACGATGAGGTTGAGCTGAGCATCGCCCTCTTCCCGGTGGTGGAAATGGAGGACAAGGTTCTTCTGGCTGCTCCTCCTGAAGGACTGGTGGAAAACCTCTGGCTTGAGAGCTTTTACAGGGCAGAGGTTTCAAAGCTGAAGGAGCTGGATGCCGGTGATGCCGGGGCTCGGCAGCGCTGCCTCCGCATCCTGAACGGCGTCTGCAAGAGCCATCCCGCCCTGCACAAACTGAGCGGCAGCCCCTTGACCCACGTCGTCCTTCATCTCAGTGCCACCAGTTCGGACTGGGCAGAAGAAAGCCTTGCTGACAGGTTCCAGCAGGTGCTTGAGGAGCTGGTAGGCTACCTGGAAAAAGGGGTCCTGCCTTCCTATTTCAACCACAAAATCAACCTCTTTTGTGAGCTCTTGGAAGAGGAAATCGATGAGATGGGCTTCATGCTCTACCGGGCGGTATCTGAGCCAGAGCTCCTGCTGAAGGAGAAATGACTGGTGTGTCGGGAGCTCCCGAACTTAGGGTGTTCCTCGCCTGTCTGCTGCTCCCCGCTGTGAAGGTTGGGATGCTTCTAGTTGACTAGTCAGTAAGAGGCGAAGTTCTTGCACTTTATGAGAAAAAAAAACTATTTCCTGTCTGAATAAAATGTGCCTGAGCAGAGGTGGGTGTTGGCATAAGGAGCCTTTGGCTGGGAGGCTCTGCCGAACCTGGGGCAAGTGCAGCCCACACCTCAAGTACCTACAGGTGAGTCCCATCCCCTGGGTGTTGGGAGCCGATGTGAAGCACGTTTGGTCTCTGGTTCCCAGTGTCCTCTGCCTGTCCCAGCCTGCTGTCACAACTGTCAGGCTCCCCTCGTGCTCTGAGACCAGCTGGAGCTGGAAGGGAGCAGTTCCTTGCTGCTGCTGTGTCCCGCAGACCCCGCAGGTGCTGCGTCCTGGGTGCTGGGTGGGTCCTTTCACCAGCACCCAACTTGGTCTTACTGTGTCATGCCCTCAAGCTGGCTTTTGGGACGGGGTGGGAGCTTCATCCGTCTGTAGGATGTTGCCAATCTGAAATAAGGCCCCAGTGATGACCTGGGTGGTTGTCTGGGCGCTTGAAGATAAAGCCATAGCAAAAGGGGCTGCAGGTTTATTCTTTGGAAACCCTTTCAATTGCCAAAAGGGGCGAGCTCAGCCCTACCTCTTTATTCTGCCAGTATTGGCTCTGCCCCGAGGAAACGGTGTGCTTCCAGCACGGCACTGGGGCTTCGTGGCCCTTGTCCCATGTGGCGTTTTGCTGGAAGATGTCCCAAAAAAGGCAGTGGCAGGAAGAGAGCTGCTGACTCCCGAGAGGTTCCTGGTATCGATCCCTTGGTGGAGGCTGCAGCAGGTCTGTGCGTTCCCTCCCCGGCGGGTGGGTTGCTGCCAGCCTCCGTCTGCGGGTACTCGCTGCTCTGCGATGAACCACAGCGTTGCCTTCCAGTTTGTCCAGTGACCTTTTCACATATGTATTGCTGCTGTCTTGAGGTCTTGTTCCCCTGGAGCCCCATGGTATGGGGCAGGACAGGAATGATGCTCTGAGCAGAGCGCTTGCAAGAACTGAAGTGGTTTATGCTTTTTATTAAGAAGGTATGTTTTGTTTGGGTATTTTGTTTTGTTTTTTTCCTTTGAGTGGCTGCTAGTAGGCTTTGTTTCTGGATGTAGTCCCAGGGCAAAGAATATATTCTTATGTTTAATGGGAAGAGCTGGTTTTGCACACTGGTGGAGATGGAGAAATCCTGTGGACTTCAATGTGAGCAGCTGTTGTGGTTTAGTTTTCTTTACAGTGATCATCTTGTTTATGGGAGGAAAAAAACCTGCTTTTCCTGCCAGTCTGAAGATTACTCAGTTTATTCCTCTAAACCACTTCCCAGGTGTTAGCAATGAGAATAAACCTTCCCTGTGTGTACTGGTTCTTTTGTGTCAGCTCTGTTTTGTCTCCTTTCCCATGATAAGGGCTGAAGCGATCTTCCAGCTGCGGTGGCATGCCCGAGAACCACCCAGCACCGCCCAGGGCATCCCCCCCTGTGTGGAGAACTTGGTGGTGGTCAGACCCCATCCTGCAAGGCCTTTCTCCTCCTTTTCCAAAGCCCTATGCCTGCAGAGCACCTGGCTGCAGTACAGGAGCCATCTGGACACTGAGCTCGTGCCATTTACCCAGTGGCTCTAACTGCTCAGCTGCCTGAACTCTGACCAGGGTTAGACTAGGAAAGCTGGTAACGGTCGATGCCACTGGCAACGCTTAACCTTTTGCCTGTGTGCTACACAAATGCTTTCTGCTGCTGTTGCCATTCAGAAGCTGGGCTTCTGCTGGGCTTTCGCCGGCTCCGTGATTGCATTACAAAGCCTCGTAATCCTGTTATTTTAGCCGGCAGGTCTGTATTTTTAGGCCACAGCTGTTAATCGTGGGAGCGAGGGGTAAAGGGAAATGCAACCCGAGTTCTCCTGCCCTTACTCCATAGATTTAGGCCCAACAGTGATGGACTGCTGCAGAGTTAAAGGCTCTCTCCTCTCTCGTGCAGACCTTAAAGCAAACCTGTGCTGCTGTGGTCTCCTCTGCTTCAAGCTACCCTCTACAGAAAGTGCTTCAGCCTCCTGCCCACGCTGGCTGCTCCGTGTGCTGCATGTCACCTCAGTACTGACCCCAGGGAACTGCTCTGCGTCCAGGAGTAGGGTCCTGAGCAGCGTCAGAGACCCTGGGGAAAAACTGAATGCTGTCCTCTAGCAGAAGAGGACACGGGAATCTTGTGGCTCTACTTTCTTTGATGTACAGAGGAAGCCCCAACAGAGAGGGAGGAGGTAGCCTGGCTTCCCAGGGAGTTTGGTTTAACTAAGTGCAGGAAAGCAGAACCTCCCTTCAGTTCAGCCAGCTGTCTGTCTGTCCCTGGGCAGCAATACTACAGCTGGTGAGATAAAACCACTTGCCCTGCCCCTCTGCAGCTCACTTCTAAATAACTGCGGGGAGTTTCTGCCAAGAAACCTTCTCTATTGTTCTGATGAGTAAGTGGAAAGAGCAAGATTTGGGTGGATGCTTTTACAGTAATAGCTTGACTAAGTAGGAAGAAATAATAAGGCAGAATTAAGATGTCACTTCATCAAATTTAAAAATTAAATAATCTTTTAATAAGAAACTTATTAGTTTGACAACAGTAACTTCCATTAGCTAGCAGCATCACAGAGGCATGTCTCAAGGTTTGAGGAAGAACTTGGTTTCAAATTCAGGAACCATCTAAAATGAAGGCTTTTCCTGAGCACTGCAGCTGAGCTTCCCTTTCAGGGCAAGCACTAGATCCAGCTTCTCTGCACCTGGCCCTCCTTCACTGGCAGGGACAACCAAGGTAAGGGGTGTGGTGCTGTGATAAAAAAAGAGAGGGGGAATGTTGCTCAAGTAACAACAACTTAGAAGGGAACTTAATTTAATTCCACACTGTGGAAAGCCAGGGACTGAGAAGAGCTAAGCAGCCCTGGTGTCCGTTTTAGTGGCTACAATCCAGCTCGCTCTTGTGTAGAAAGGCTGCGTACAACCACTGCCATGGCAGGAGCTGCAGGTGGACTAGATCCAGTGCCATTTTCTCTGCAGATTCAGTTTCCCAATGCTTCCTTGAAATGTTTAGACTATCCCAATCTGCTCAGCAGAAGAGCAGCTGAAAACAAAGGCTGACACCAGTAGACAGGCCACCTTTCAAAGCTGGTTGAACCCTTGCTGCCCAGGTACGTAATGCATGTGTGAGGATGGTATCCCTTGGCAGGAGCAGCCTGCAACCAGCCCTTCCAGAAAGCACTTGACAGACTTGTTTCTAGATTCCAGTTCCTTTCAGCCGCAGTAGCTCCTGTAGCAGCTCGCAACCCTGGACCTTTCAGGCTCTCAAGAGATGTCCATCCGGGCTCAGTGGTTTTGAGGGCAGGTTTTCCTAGTGTGGCCAGGCTGGTGGCAAATGCTACAGGTCCGTGGTTTCTTGGCAGTTGCTCCCGAGGAGAGACTGCTTGGTCTCTTGGCTTTACTTCCCAACCCTCTTGAGTATTCACTGCTGCCAAAGTGGTTCAAAGAGACATCTCCAGAAGGCCCTAGAGAGAAACAACTTACATTTTCAAAGGTACTTAAATGCAAGTAGGTGAAGAACAGAAGACAAGTTGAAAATGGCGGGTCAAGGATTTCACTACCCCAGCCACTCAGATTATTCCTGAATCTACACTTGCTTCAGATTTGTGTAAACAGTTAAATGTTATCCATTTGTCTTGCAGCATTAGAGAAATGTGGGAACAGAACAGGGGAAACTGCTCTGCCTGGTTGCATGCTCTGGTCTACAGCTGAAGTGGAAACAACAAAACACGCCAGAGGAAAACTTGCTTTTCAAGTAGTTTTGAAAACTTGATTCTACCCCTTTAGGCCCAAATGTCTAAAGAGGAGGCCAGTGTTGAAGATCTCTCTCAGACCACATCTCCACCTCTGTACTTTGCTTACTGTCCCTTTGTCTCAGTGCTCTTTCTTTCGCATCCTTATTCTGTGATTATTTTTTTTTTTATGGGTACTTGTTTTCAGCATCTTTCCACAGCAGCCACACTCAGTTTCTCAGCTCTGATCAAAGCTTCAGAAAGACTTGGTCTTTCACTGCATTTCTAAACTAGGGCAGAGGGAGTAGCACAGTTTCCCTGGTATGACAGAATGGGGTTTAAGATCTCCAAAAGTGGTGCCATCACTTCAACTCTATACCAAGTCAGTAACAGCTCTCACAAAGCTGAGCACCGTAATTTGGGAGGACAAATTCCCAAACAGACTGTTGGAAAGAGTGCTGGGCTTTATCTAATGAGTCATGGACAGAGAGATGCTCAAGCTTACTGCACGTAGAAGCAAAGCATCCTGCTTGGAGCTCAGCAGACGTGTGCTACGAGGACATATCCTGCTAGCACTTGGAAAGGTAAGCCAGACTCAGCTGTTACAAGCAACATTTGAAGTGCTATAATGCTGCTGACAGATGTTCTAAAGACAAACCTGAACTCTGTTAAATGTATGAGTTGCTACAAGAGCTGTCATGCTGTGTTAGCATTATGCACGTGTGAGAAGTGCATTCAGTTTAGCTTCAACAGCCTCCAACCCTTGCGTCTTGCCCCAAGCCCAGCCTTACCTGGTGCCATGTTTTCATCTGCCCACTGGAAGAAGCCACACTGCTGCTCTCGGGGTTTAGAGCAGGTGTGGAACTGCCGCCCTTTGTTGGGCCCGTCCTTTTGTACGGTACGTGTGACGGCTGGCTGGTCGCACTTGCAGACTGTGCTGCCTCCTGAATTGGAGCTGTTGTTTCCAAAGAGCTCTGGACCTCTCCCTCCTCCTGGGCACTGAAATCCTGCTGGGCCCCTTCCTGCAAAGGGCTGGGGCAGCGCAGAGCCTCGCGGAGCTGTGTTGCTTCTGTCCTCTGACTGCTGATCGGCCCAGAGAAAAAAATTGCAGGCACCGGTGCTGCATTTGTAAAACTGCCTGCCTTGATTGGGCCCTTCTTTGCGCACAGTTAGCAGCAGGGCTTCGTTCCCGCAGTTGCACACCACTGCATTGTTCCTGTCATCTGGAGCAGCTGAAGGAGCAGGCCTGGCTGTTCTCGCTGAGCTCAAGGAGAGTAGATGTCCTGATGCCAGGTTTGTGGTCCTCCTCACGTGCCTGTTTTCACCACTAGCTCTGTTAAAGGAGTTGTTGACCTGCAAGTGATTAGCTTGCTGGCTGGCTGACGATGTGGGCTGGGATGACCTGTGTAAATACTTCAGGTCCAAGAGCTCTTTTAGCATGTCATCACAGCCTCCAATGCAACCAACAAACTCCAGGGGCATCACGGGTGGAACGCTGCCTCTCTTGAATTTAAACTTCAGTCTAAAAGGAAAGGAAGAATGAAAGTCTCCCCTCAATTTGGACTGGATTTTTTCTTTTTTTTTTAAATTCTGCTACGCTTACACCAGTTTCCCCAACCCCTCTTCTTTCTATGCCCAAGCCACGAGAGTGCTGCTCCAGCTTTCCAAGACTGGAATGGAAAATGGTTGCCCAGCCTAGCCCGTGGAAGTTTCTGGCCCTGATGGTTAACACATAACGTCTGAGGGGTTGCGCTTCCCCAAGGGATAACTGGTATGACCTACCTGTGAACTGGATGGGGTTTACACACAGCACAGACGCTCTCGTCCCTGGTCACGTCCAGCACGAAATCAGGAAACCAGACTGCAGTTTTACAAGCTGGATAGCCCATGCAGCTGAGATAGAACCTGCCGTGGGACAAAGGCACCAGATGAGGAAAAGGCAAAGTCAAGACAGTCAGTGATCTGTTCTCCCATCTTCTCAGCTGTCAGAAATTGTCAAAACAATTTTTAAGGGCAAATACATACTTGAGAGAGGTTCAGCTGAGTCCACACAGCTTATGTAGCTGGTGGAGTTAGCTAGCTGCAGCCCAAGTTCTCATGCTTGCTGCAGAGGAGACGTAAACAAACAATGCCTAGAAAAAACACAAACCAACACAGAAGGCTACTTTGTACAACAGGGAAGATCACCAACCCGCCATTCTTCTTGGTCTTCAAGACCATGTCATTGTTGCAGTGTGGACACTTCCGAATGGAAACGGGCATTGCTGGGTAGACCTCCTCTTGCTCTGCAACTTCTGTGGCTTCTCCAAAATACTGAGCCAGGGCCTCATCCAATCTATAAAGAAACAAGCAGAGCATCCTGTGTGTCTCCTCTGCAAAGAGCACTGCAGTGAATTAGCACCTGCCGCCCTCCACACAGCCCCTCTGAGCTTCTCCACGAGTATGTTGGTTTAGCACCACGCCTCTGGAACAGGCTAGGTGTGGGTACAACACAAGAGAGGTCAGGGCACGTTGCCATCTCCTTCAGCCAGCTCTGAATTTAATCTTAAGGGTTTAAACTAAGATGAGCAGTTAGTTGGCACTAACTCATGACGGTGTGCCAGGCTGCGAGTCATCCCTTCCCATGCAAATGCCTACACACACCGGGCAGTGCTCTGGGAAACAGTGTAACAGGATCCCACTCCAGGCTGTGCCCCAGGTGAGAAGCCAGCACCTCCCAGAACAGCAAAGCAAACAGAAGAGGGCAAAGATGGGACTCACTTGTTGGCTCTGGCCACAGCTTCGACGAAGACTTGCTTGTACTTTTGGACCTGCTGCTGCAACACTGCAGATTTGTCTTTCTTCCCCTCACAGATCAGTTTCAGATCAGCCTCCAGCTCAGCTCGAAGGTCAGGCTTGGACATCTCGTAGCCCATGGAATCATAGCCTGAGGAATATACCACATGGTAAGCAAAAGGAAGGAGCAAGTAAGGAACCTGCCATCTTCCTAACGGGTGCTGCCCTTACCTTCAACCAGCCCCATGCCCAGGTGGCCTGGGAGGAACCGCTGATCCGCTGTAAGGCCCACGTACATCCGTGTCTTGATCGTCTCAATGTGCTCAGCGTGAGTGGCATCAGTCCCTGAAAGGAGAGAGGTTGTCAGTCGAACTGGGTGCCAAGAAGTGATTTCCCTTGTGCCTAGTGCAGAGTGCAAGGTGCTAAAGGGACAAGGAGACAACTTATGGTCAGGAGCGGCTCCTCATGTCCCACACGTCCCAGGTTGCCCTCATGTCCCACTGACGCTGAGGCCAACAAGTGCTGGCAGGCACACCCTGGACCCTAAACTGCATATCTCCCTAGGTATTGGAGGCACTCCGTGGACTCCTCAGGATCTTTGGAATTTGCCCGCAGGTCTCTACTATCCCTTTGTTCTGTACATTTAAGTGATTTCTTATCTAAAGTGACATTTAGGGAATTTCCTACTCTGAGGATGGGACAGAACTCATGTTAGAGAAGTTGAGAAGAAGCTTATGAACAAAGCTCTCCCAAGAGCGAGAGGCCACGCTGCCAATACTGACCAATGCCATGTTTCTCCATGAGAGCAATGAGATCCGCTTCTGTGAGGAGCAATGGAGGGCTGGTTTCCCCATCCACCATCTCCACTGTAGTGGGCTGAAAGCGAGACCCTTTCTCATACAGTGGGATAACCTGAAGGGAAGGAGAATCTCTTTGAAACTGCCTTCTGGTCCCTTCGCTGAAGATAAAATGTCACACTAACAGCAGGCCAGTGCAGTAATAGAGCAGCACCCTGTTCTGGAGGAGATCCAGCCTCAGGGTCCTCAGTATTAGCCAATAATGAGCTGCCAGAGACACCACGGAACAGCAACTGCAGCTCCTCTCGGTGAGTAAAGTCAACACTACTGCCCTGTATGGTCTCTGCTGCGGGTCAGAAGGGGAAGAATTTATCCAAAGCTGGCACAATAAAGCTGCAGAGGTTTTCAGCAGAGATGGCTCTGAGTGAAACAGCCAGTGGGCCAGAAATTATCAAAGGACATTCTGTAGAGGGGTCTGAAGTTGGCAGTGAAGTGCTATTTTAAACTCCAGGTACTTTAGCCTCTCCCACGTACGTCATTCAAGGGTATTACCTTATCACTCCACTTCTCATAAGGATAGACTTCCAGATAATTTCGGGCCAGGATCATTAGTCCTTGAGCAATGAATCGCTCATTAGCAATGTCGATCTCCACAATTGTTTCCTGTCCCTTGGCATCTTGAGAGCAGCAAGCCAAAAAATGGCGCACGATAAATTCATATAGTCTCTGCTCATTGCCCTAATATCAAACAGAAAAAGAGAGTCAGTGTCCTCCTGTGTAAATGAGGTGTCAAGAAATATTAGTGACATCTCAGGTGATGATACTGTGCTAATGACCATATTATTAAGAATTCTATCTTTATTTATCAAGCAATACAAACCATCCAGTAATCTGCCTTTGTTAAACTCACCTGCAGGTTAGCAGTGTATTTTGTGGGGTGAATGGGAGGGTGAGCCTGATCTGATTTGGTTCCGCTCCGAGGGGTTGGCCCACCCTGATCCAAAATCCTCTGTGCAAATGCTCCCCAGTTTGGGTCCTGTGTTTGCTGTTGTACTAAGGCAGAGAGGTTCAGCTCCTTGGGGAAAATGTTGGTCTCAGTTCGGGGGTAGCTAATGAACCTTAAGAAGACAGAAGAGCACTTTAAAGAGGTGCTCCAAGATGCTTCCCATTTTGGACTAAAGGCCATTTACTTTTGAAAGAGTTACGTTTACCAAGCCAAGTCTTGCTTTCTTACCCTTGAGTATACAGTTTTTCTGCTATTCTCATGGTTTCCTTTGCGTTTATTTTCAGTTTGCGGGAAGCCAACTTCTCAAGTTCCTGCGTTGGGAGGAGCCAGAAAAAAAAGAAGTATTTGTGCATAATTCATAGTGGTGAGTAAAATATCTGTTCAAAGCTGCTTTCAGATAAGTCCTTTCAGCATAGTTCAGACGTACCACAGTGTCCAGGGGCAGGGGCCTCCATTTGCTCTTTGGCTTGCTCACAACCTCGACAACAGTTGCTACTGGATCCTAAAGACAGAGTAAGCAAAATGCAAACTCTCCTTTAAGAGTTTACACAAACTGTTCTTTAAATGTCTTGAGCAAGACGGGTGCAGGAAATATTTGGCTGATACTGGATTATACAACTATTTACAAGCTTTCCTACCTCCATACACATGTGGTAAAGGACCAGGCATGCTGTGTGATTAAAGAGCCGGTTCCTCTTCCAGTTGAAGACCACATTGCCATCTTCATGATCATGTGTCACTGTGTTGAACAACAGATCTGAGTGATATAGGAGTAATACAGTGGAAATACAGCAGAGGCAGTGGGGCCACACTATTGGGAAACCTTTCAGTTCTGCTTAGTGGTCATGGCAAACGAAGAGGAAATCACCTCTGCAGCACTGTTTGTTTGTTGCCCTGATGGTTTTTCCTTTCTAAACACGTCAAGCCCTTTAAGATGGAGTCCAGACTTGCTTTCCCCAAGCATACCTTTTATTTTATAGAAGGCTTCAGGAACAAAGGCCTGGATGGCTTTAAAGCGTTCCACTACAAACCCCAGCGTTGGGAACTGGCAGCTACCATAGCTGATCAGCTGATCTGCTAAAATATCAGGGAAGATCTTCCGGAGCCTCAGTGTCTGAAATCTGGTGAAGGCAGCACCTGAAAAAACAAAACGGACACCAGAACTGAGTAAGACAACATTGGAGGAGAATCACAGCACTTCAGATGGTCCTTTTTAATACTCTGAGTATTAATTTTACTCTAATTTTAACACTCCAAGTTGCAGAAGCCTGTCAGTGCTGCGTGACTATAAACCTAACATTTGCTTCAAAGAGCACGTTTCCAGTAAAACATGAGATGTGATTTAGTTGCATCTGATCTAAAAAGCAGATTTACGACACTATAGATGGCATTTCTGTCTTGTGCTGGGGATAGAGTAACAGATGATTTCTAAACGCCCCTTGCTGGGCTTTAACAATGTGCATTCAATGTGGTTAGATGAGAAGTGAGGAAGAGCCTGATGGATGGCTATCTTGTTTGTTCAGCAGTCTAAGGGAGTTCAAGTATTTATAGACAATAAGCTATACACTGATAACAAAGCTGTCCCCTGCCTACCTACCACACTCTTGTTCACTTCCCGTTAGAGGAGGTGTATGCAGCAGCTCAGGCCTGGCAGCCTGCTCTTATCTCCAGCATGTGTTTACATACCTATCCTGAGGTCCAGCTCCTGCCTGACGTCAACAGCATCGCTTGTTTTTTGATCTGGCTGGGTGAGGTTCTCACAAGCTGTTCTGACAGCGTGAAGTGTAATCTCTGAAAAACGGGCTCGGAAAACCCGGAGGTTTGGCTTTACTGTCAGAGAGAAAAAAAAAAAAAAAAGGAAAAAAAATAAAAATCAAAGAGCGAGTCAAACACGAACGGGAAGGAGCAACTAATGAACAACTATCTTCGAAAGAGTATGGTGTCAACCTAATCTATAGCTTTCCAATAGCTGAATATATTTCTGGTCTATCAGAGCCACATATTTATCAGAACTACAGTCAACGTATTTAACCTGGACACAGTAAGATTGAGAATACGCCTGTTGCAAGATCTGTGAGCAGCAATACCTGTTAAATCGGCACTTTAATGGAACTCAGATTGATGCAGAAGATACTCTACGCACCAGCTTTGCAAACGTGAATTATCTCAAAGCCAATGTTCTCTCCTTCTCGATCGCAGTCAGTCCAGATCACCAGAGCTTGGCACTGCTGGACTTCTCGTTCAAGGGTTCTCTGAGATGAGAAAACAACACAGAGTGAGACATACCAAGCCACTTGCTTTGTCATTTAATTTTAGAATGACTCACTAACTGAATATGAAATGCAACATGTATCCATAGAGATAGATTGTTGCAATAACATTTTGTAATTGTGTGTCTCATGAGATTAGGCAGCTTTCAAAAGAATTTGAGTAATTTATCTACATCTAACTCTGTTAAAAAGCATGGCTTGGATCAGATTTGTTTTCTGAAAATGCCATTTTTTTTGTGAAATTGAGATGCAATTACCAATTCCACCTTGTTGGAAAAAACATTTCTACTTTTAGCAAAGTAGTTGTTCCTTTACTGCACTAATTGTACATGAGCAGGAGACTTTAAAAGTCACAAATGAACAACATATATAGTCTCAGAAAATGCAGGAGGAATTTGCTAAACTCTAGAACTTAGACGCTAAGGACAAAGGTACAGTCCTCCTTCTGTCTGAGACAGTATTTGTAGAATAACCTCTGAACTCAGAGTTACAGGGAAACCCTTAAAAACAACGTACCTTGATATCAACGTAATTTTCAGGGCAATACTTCTCGATTTCAGCATCAAAAAGAGCTAGAGGGTTGCAGCTATGCCTGGTAAACAGATGATAAGAGTGTGCATAACAAAAACTAAAACATACGTCGTGAGATACTAACTGGTGCTGTATTGTGAGGGAGTGCTCTTCAAGTACTGGAATTAGTTCTGGGCCTTGTCTTAAACAACTTGGGAGTTCACATGAAATGCTGAGTTACACTTAAAAGCAATAGAACCAAAAAGCAACCAGAGAAAACAGCGAATCTGGAAGGCAGCTCTAAACAAGCAACTTATTTGAAGCACAGAGAACAAAGGGGAGGGAAGCTAGAGAAAGCGCCTCGCTTCCCAGGACAACTCCTAGTTGAAGAAAGAACACAAAAACATCAATCAAGTGTTGGAATCAGTTTAATTCCTTGGGTCTTCCTTAATGTATTTTAACCAGTATTATGACTTTGGGGTTTTTCAGTGCCCTGAGGAGAGTAATTTGAAACAATATTTTAGCTACTCTACATAAAATTTGGTACTCATCACTCTGCTCTGTGTGGCTCCTTGAAGCACATGGTGTCAGTGTCCCTCCCTGCTCCCTAGTCTTCAAACTCGCAGTGCCCTGCTCAGCTCAGGGTTGAAAACAGAAGATGACAGCTCCCCTTCCTGCGAGGGGTACTAGTACTAACCATTTGCGAAACGGCAGCTTAAAATCATGAGCCAGTAAGTGTCCCGACACGGATGTCATCACCATAGTAACATTCTGCAAGAGACAGAGCAAGGTAATTAGTGCCCATCGTTTGCTAAAAACTACCCACAGCCCCAAGATCTTCATGCAGTTTTCAAATTACACAGTCAGTGACACCTCCCTCCTGCTAATATAACAAGCTCTTCTCTCTACTGACAGCTAAATCTATGGCCTTATCCTCAGTTTTCGTAGGAAGCGCCCAATGCTAAATAGCAACATATTTTTGGCTGATATAAAACCAGAAAGTTGAAAGACTTAAAGCAACAAAACAGGTCAGGGGTTGAGCCAAGAAAAGAACATCTGACTTTTCTTCATCTTTGGACAAAACGTCCCCGTCACTAGGTATGTGTTTCGTAACTTCTGACAAATGGCTTTTAATAATTAGCATTTTGCACTTCTCTAATCTAGCAGTAGAATGAAAGAAAACTCTACCTGGCCAAACATCTGGTAGTCATATTCGTAGATCTTGTTGAACTTGGAAAACCCTTCTCGCTAGGAGGAAAAGGAAAGTTGCTGAGTTTCTGGCTTCTAACAGAAACCAAACGCGTTCCACCTCACTTCATCCACGCTGTTATGGCTGAGCACAGACAAGCACGGGGCAAGTGAAAAGCAGGTACTGTAGCTAATGGGAATTGCAGCAGTGTGAGTGGAAATTGCCTGTATCATTTATGGAGACACTGAAATGGTGCTTTCTGCTGTAAGAATATTTTAAACCATGTCTGAAGGGGATGCCAGGGTTATCTCCCCATGGATAGTGACAACAGTGAAGAACAGATTTGTTTAATGGGGCTGGCCAGTTATATTCCTGACGAACAACTGTCCTGCTCCAAATGACAATTAGTGTGCCAGCTCCAGGTCCCCAAGACCACCTTCCACCTAACTGAGACTCGTGGAAGTTTCTAGATTGGGTATTTGCTGCTTTTTCTACAGAAGCAGGACAATACCTTCCTTGACTGGGACTGTCAGCACTCAGGTTCTCAATCACACCGTTCATTCAAATATAATTCTGGTCTAGAAGCACCTTCTAGTTCCTTACCTTGGAAATACCAAGTAATTATGCAAACTGTTAAAGGTCACAAAACAAAGCAGCAAAGAGGAGAGATCTTTGAACTCACTCTTCTCCAAACCACAGACCATCTTTGCTTTATTATGTGAACTTCGGTAAACCCCTGACAGTTGCTGACGCTGCAGAAGTGGTGCTTTTTCACTGGGAAATACACGCCAACAGATGGTTTCAGTTCCTGAAGCCTTTTGCATATACTTAGGAAGAACACAGGGAGCCCTCACCGCAGAGCTCACTGCCCAGAGAAGGCAGTCTGGGCAGAGGGAGCACAGCTGGGGATCTAAATTCTAACAGGACTTATGTCACAAGGAAAAGGGGTCCGAGAGTCCCAAATACACTTGGGCAAGCGGTGTTTGTCCACAAACGAAAGCCGTTCTTGTAACCTTGCGCGGCCAGAGGCAAAAACAGTGCAAGATGTCGCACATGCCGATGTGAACTGCCCGTGCCAAGCTCTGCCAAGCACGCTGGGGCTACCACACAAGACACAGACGACACCCGAGACCAGGACTGCGCTGCACGCTGGCCCTGCTGAGCTGACTCTCTCCAGCCAGCTAAGCCAGACCACCTGTATGCCTCTCAGCAAGCGGTAAGGAGATGCGGTGTATTCCTACCCGTCGCATTCTGCTGTTGGAGAGCAGATCTGCAATCCCTCGGGCAGCATCGTTCTTCTCGGCCACGCACAGAACCTTCCGGATCCTCTGCAGTGCCGTGTCCTCCGCAGCCCGGGAGAAGAGACGCCAGGGCTGCGGCAGCATCCTGACCCTCGCTTGAAAGTTCATCGCAGGAGACGGCGACAGCTCCGGCGGAGCCAAGGCATGCTGCTGCGGCCTTGTCCTGGGGCCGGATCCTGCCGAGGATGGAGAACGATCGCTGAATACCCCCAGGCGGCCCCCCCCCCCCGGCCCCCTCAGCCCTCCCAAGGCCTTCCCTCAGGCCGGGGATGGCCCCCGCCCACCAGGGCAGGGCAGACCCCCTCCACGGCTCCCCTCCCACCCCCCGACCCCGGCCAGGCTCTCCCTCCCCCGGGGCAGCCCCCTTCCCTCCTCTCACTCCCCCGGTTTCTCCCCGGCCGGGCTCTCCTCACCTCACCGCCCTCACTCTGTCGCAAAAAGCGGCGGGACGCGGCGCGCTTTTCCCTCACCGTTACGTCCTGCCGTAAAGCGCCGCAGCGGCGGCGGGAGAGAACTACAACTCCCAAGATGCCCCGCGGCACACCTCACCCTCGTAGTTTTTCCCCCGCCGTCCCGCCTCGGTTTGCCGTTTCCTCCGGCGGCCCGGTCCCTCCCGGGTTAAGTAACGCCAAGGGATGGCCGGTTAAAAAAAAAAAAACAATCCCGACAACGGTAAAGCGGGAGGGAGGGGCGGTGGCTTCGCTTCCGGGTGTGTGTGTGGAGGGGGGTGAGAGGTCGCGGCGTCATGTGACTCCAAGATGGCTGCGGGGCTGCGGCGCCCGTGAGGGAGAGCGGAGGCTGAGCGGGGCCCGGTGAGGCAGCGGGACCGGCGGTTCCCGGCCATGGCGGAGGCGTGAGGCAGCGGCGGCGGCGGTGGGAGAAGGAGGCTGCGGCGGGGCCTCCCGCAGGGCCCGGCGGTGGCGGGGGAGGGAGACGACCGGGGGGGGCCCTCGCTGCTCCATGTCGGTCCCCTCCTGCGGGAAATATGATCAGCGCCCCTGACGTGGTGGCCTTCACCAGAGAAGAGGAGCTGGAGGATGAGCTGTGCAGCGAGCCGCCCCTGCCCGAGGAGTACTCGGTGCCGCTCTTCCCCTTCGCCAGCCACGGCGCCAACCCCTGGGCCAAGGTCGCCGGCTCCAAGTTCACCCGGGACTTCATCCTCATCTCCGAGTTCTCGGAGCAAGTGGGGCCCCAGCCCCTCCTGACCATCCCCGATGACGCCAAAGTGTCAGGCACTTTCGATCTCAATTATTTTTCCCTTCGGATCATGTCTGTGGATTACCAGGCTTCCTTCGTGGGGCACCCTCCCGGCTCTGCCTACCCGAAGCTGAACTTCGTGGAGGATTCCAAAGTGGTGCTGGGGGACTCGAAGGAAGGGGCCTTCGCGTACGTGCACCACTTGACTCTCTACGACCTCGAAGCCAGGGGTTTCGTGAGGCCCTTCTGCATGGCCTATATTTCTGCTGACGAGCACAAAATCA
The DNA here is from genome assembly GCF_026419915.1 of Harpia harpyja. Taxonomy (NCBI): domain Eukaryota; kingdom Metazoa; phylum Chordata; class Aves; order Accipitriformes; family Accipitridae; genus Harpia; species Harpia harpyja. Next base: position 3,351,662 of record NC_068960.1, on the reverse strand, counting down.
TGCAGCAGTTTCAGGAACTCTCTGCGGAGTTCTCCAAAGCCTCCGAATGCCTAAAGACGGGGAACAGGAAAGCTTTTGCTAACGAACTGGAAAAGAAACTGAAAGATCTCGACTACACCAGGACTGTCCTGCACAATGAAACCGAGATACAGAAGAAAGCCAACGACAAAGGGTATTACACAACCCAAGCCATCGAGAAGGCCAACGAGCTGGCCAGCGTGGAAAAGTCTATCATCGAGCACCAAGATCTGCTGAAACAAATCAGGTCATATCCCTACAGGAAGCTGAAGGAGTCCGACTTCCACCCCTACGAGCCGGAGTGTGCGCTGGACCAGGCCAACGCGGGCTGCGATCAGGACCTGACTACCTCCGACCTTGCCGAGCCTGGTGAAACGCACCTTTATGCCCACGTGCCCTCCTATACCCCCAAGCTCATCAAAGCAAAGTCTGCCAAATGCTTTGACAAGAAGCTGAAGACGCTGGAGGAACTCTGTGATATTTATTTTTTCACCCAAACTCTTGACCAGTTGCACCAGATCGAGAGGACTTTCAGAGGTGACGTGTGCTACCTCCTGACAGACCAGATCAGCAGGGCGCTCTTAAAGCAACAAAGCGTAACTAACTTCCTCTTTGAGGATGTATCTTTTCTGGATGAAAAACCACCTGAAAAACAGTACAGAGGCTGCCAGGGGCTCAGTCAAGATGCCGTTGACAGGAAGTGTTTGGAAGAGTCCCCCGCTCCCAAAGTGGTCATCAGCCTGGGATCCTACAAGTCCAGCGTGGAGTGCGTGCCCATCAAGATGGAGCAGGAAATCGAGGACTCCCAAGAACCCAAAATGTCTGACTCTGTCACGTTCGAACACCAGGACAACCTGGACTATCTCGATGCAGATATTAAAGGCAGCATCAGTAGCGGTGAGAGCATCGAGGTTCTTGGAACGGAGAAGTCTGCATCCGGCTTGACAAAATCGGAGAGCCAGGCCAGCTTGCCTGTCAGCCCCAGTCCCCAGGTGGGCAGGAGCAAGGTGGGCAGCCGGCGGACTGTCAGTGAGGACAGCATTGAGGTTCTCAGCACGTGTCCCTCTGAGTCGCTCATCCCGGAAGATTTTAAAGCGAGCTACCCAAGTGCCATTAACGAGGAACCTTACGTGGACGATGAAGAGGGAGGCCTTCGTTTCATTCCCAAACTAAATCTGGACAATGCCGACGAGCAGGAAGACGTTTCAAAACAGGAAAACTTAGTGCAGGTTGATTCTGCCTGTTGTATCGGGAAGGAGAGTCCCAACTTCCTTGAGCCTCTGCCTGACCTGGGACAGAAGCCCTGCGATGAGGACGGGGTGGTCAGGATTCCCCCGCAGCCATACCGGCAGGCCGAGCAGGGGCTGCACGGGAGCTTTGGGGGCTTCCCCTCCCACGACGGCATCTCGGGGGGGCTCCTTCCCTATGAGCTTGACTCGCGCTACCTGACGGGCAACAGGGAGGTCAGTAAAAGCAGCCTGGACGAGTGCTCGGACTCCACGAGCTATATCAGCAGCGCTGCCTCCACGTGCTCCGACAGGACCCCTTCTCCCGCTCACCCCGCTTGTCAGGCGAGTGAAAGGCACAAAAAAAAGGCCGGCCAGAATGCACTGCGGTTCATCAGGCAGTACCCCTTCGCTCACCCTGCCATCTACTCCCTGCTCAGCGGGAGGACCCTGATCGTGCTGGGGGAAGAGGAAGCGATAGTCAAGAAGCTTGTGACGGCGCTCTCCATCTTTGTGCCGAACTGCGGCATTTACGCCAAGCCCGTGAAGCACTGGGTCACCTCCCCTCTGCACGTTGTGGATTTCCAGAAGTGGAAGCTGATCGGGCTCCAGAGGTAAATCGAGGGTCTGTTTGCTTTATCAGTGTTGAGGTATATGATAAATACTACTTCTCCTAAGTGAGAATTTCAGAGGGGAATGGGTGTGCAGGGGAGGTCTCTGATTACCTACGCAGCTGCCATGAATTTCTGCTTATGGGATGTATTTGTGGAAGGGGGGATAGATTTGTCTGTCTCTTTATATCCAGCCTCACTTGGGAGTTAATATTTAAAACATCTGCTGGACACTTGCTGCCTGGCTCATACTAGTTATTTGGCCAGGAGGTTTCCCTCTGGTTTAGGTCTTTGCCTGGCAAAGCACAAAGCAAAGCCACGAGTCCCGCTGGTTTCCTGGTTGGTCTGATAACAGAGTGCTCCTGGGGTCCCCTTGTATGCTCTGCTTTCCCGTGTCCTCTGCCAAAACTCTTCTGATGTTTCTAGCCAGAATTTTGGTTTTGAAATGGATGCTTTGACATGGGGAGGCTTTTTCCTTGTGGACCCTAATGAAGAGATAATGCCACTGTTGATGAGGTCGGTAGGTCAGAAATTGGAGTGCCAGCACCTGGGGCTGTGTTGGCGAGGGTGTGCCGGCCGGGTGTTGTGGAAAAGCTGGAGACGTGGAGCTGCTGGGCTCTCCTCGAGAGGGTGCAGGTGAACAGAGACTTATTTATAACAAGCCTTAGTGCAGGGAAAAAAGGTCCGCGGTGCTCAGTGGGCTGTGGTGTTGGGATTGCAGTTCAGATGCGAAGGAAGCTCCTGCTCAGGGTGAGGACCATCGTGAAAGCAAGCACCCCTTCCCCAACCCTCAACTCTGAAGTGTGGCTTCATAGTTTACATTAGCAAATAGCGATTGCTCAGCTCTCAAGATTTCGGCCCTGCCTTTGTTGCTGTTATGAAAAGGATTTTCTTTGTGTTTACCAGGATGAGTTCTGGCGCTTTGGGTGCAGGTACGACAGGGAATGGCCATTGCTGTCACCAACGTGGAAAACGTGAGTCGGAGTGGCAGCCCATCGCTCGGAGCAGGGCTGGAATAGCTCCTGAAAGAGTGTTTCTGAGCAGCATAAAAATCAAAATACAGAAATTTGCTTTTTGGGCTGCTGAGTATTGCATCGCTGAGGGTTGTGGATGATGAAATTATCCTAAGCTGTGAGTTACCCTCATTCCTGTGCTTGCGAGGCAGGATGACAGCTCTGCCAACAGCTGCTCCCAAACTTCCCTGTCTGTCGGTGAGGCTTTTAAAAGCCCTGAGTGTTTACTTGTTACTCACCGTTTGTGGTTAGATGCAATTTTTATAAACAAAAGTGTCTTTTTTTTTTTTTTTTTAAGAACTGCTTGTAACATGTGTCGGTCATTTAAACTCTCCTCTGTGGAATGTTAATTAAGTGTTGAGTTTAATGTGGGTGCTTTCAGCAAACTATTTGTGCAAGGGCTTTGGGAAGGAATTTAGAGGCTAAATCAATTATTCTGGTAAGGGTGCTGCGTCTCCTAAGGCCAGATGCTGCCTGGGCACAGGGGCAGCCCTTACCCCAGCAGCTGGGGCTCCTGGTTTGAGGCTGGGAGCTGTATCTCAACCGAGTGACTTTAACCACACAGAATTGAGGAGCAGAAGGTAGAGTTTGCGTAGGCTTGTAATTTGCATTTAAATAACATTAATTTAGGCTTGTTGGATAATTGTTATGTTGTGAACATGCTGTGGGTTTGCACCTGAGTGAAAAATGCCCAGGCTCAGCCAGGGAATATTCTGTTTTAAGGATGGTTTCCTTTTTAAAGGAAGGGCAGAAGGTTTTGCTCCACTCAGGGCTTTGACCACCTCAGAGCAGCTCCTTCCCAAAACAGCTGTATGGGGGGAAGGTGGAGCTCTTGGCAAGGGGGTCTGATCTGGGTTTCTGGGTCCTTGTTGTCACATCCAGAAGCTACCAGCTGCTGCAAGATTTGTTTCTGTTCACCAGAGAGGTCTTATCACTCCCTCGCTGTGTCGCCAAGGGAGAAAGCTGCCCTGAAGTGCGGTGATTTATGAAGTAGCACACACAGAGTGTGGATCAGTGCATGTGGGGATCCAGGAGATCGAGGTTTCTTTGGGATCTGGCAGGCTGGAGAGACTATTTGGCCATTCTCTTCTGTGCCAGACTTCATTTGCCCACAGAGGCTCTTGTACCAGCTCGTGAACTAGAGGGAAAGTACATGCGATACAGGGGCACGGACGCAGTCTGCTGCTTAACTGTCTGGTCCCCTCCAGCCGTGACCTCTCTCCTTGCTGTTTCAGGATGGTGTCGCCTGCTGGGGTGAATGCGCTGCACGCCCTGAGCCGATACAGCCGGTATGTCAGCATTCTGGACGCCGACAGTAAGACTCTCCGCTGCCCGCTTTACAAAGGCACCTTGGTGTCCCGGCTGGCAGACCACCGCACGCAGATCAAACGAGGAAGCACCTACTATATGCACGTCCAAAGTATCCTCACCCAGCTGTGTTCAAAAGCCTTCCTCTTCACCTTCTGCCATCATTTGCACCTTCCCATCAGTGAAAGGGAACCGGAGGAATCCGTCGTGAATCGCAGGATGAACTTCCTGAAGCTTCAACTCGGCCTTGCCAATGAAGATATCAAAATTGTACAGTATTTAGCTGAGCTGCTGAAGCTGCAGTACATTCAGGAACCCGGCCGGGGGGTGAACCCTCTGCTCAGATTTGACTATGTTCCCAGCTTTTTGTACAAAATCTAGCCTTGCGCGGGCTGTCTGCCTGCGTACTCAGAGTCTGACAAAGCTCATCCGTGCTTGACATTGACGCTGTCTGCAGTAGCTCTCATAACGTCGGGAAGGGGCGAAGAAGACGATGCGTTTGCAAGCGTCTCTGCTCCACAGAAATCGGTGTCCAAGGGACCGGATTTCTGTGTGGTTCCCTGTAGCCAAGAACGTAGATGTTCCATCACATAAAACACCGGGCACTCTGTTTTTAAATGTTAGAAGGGGCACTGTTAACTTTTAAAGCATATCATGGCAGCATCCCAGGGGGATTATGGCAGGGAGAGAGAGGTGGGCTCTCTTGGGGATCAATACTTACTAGAGTGCAGCCCCCAAAACAACGCATTGCTCCGTACACTTCTGCCAGAGCCCCAAATGCTGTTGGTCCCTTCTGTGGAGCCAGGGCAGAGACCAGAGGGGAGATTTAAAGGCCGTGTGAAGTTTTTTAATCCACCAGTGTCTCACGTGAGTGTAGCTCAGAAGCTCCGTGGCAGGGTGGCAGTTCGCAGTTACCCATCTGTGCGCAGCGGTAGCGGATGGTGTGTCCCTTCCTGCATTTTTCTGAGTTTCCTGGCGCTTCCCAGGACAGGTTGTCCCTGGGTGGATGGGAGCGCGGTGGAGGCACATGTGCTTCTCTCCAGAAAGCGTTTGCCAGTTTCCCTCAGCTTTGTTAAAATCTGGAATGTGGAAGGACTCCTTAACGCTAGCGAGCACCGAGGCGCCCGCTGCTGTGAATGTAGAGCACTGTGCCTTTTTAATTTGTCACGTCCTGTTTGCTGGGCGACCTCCGAGAAGGGTGGGAGGGAGACCGGGAATCCTCAAAGCGTGTGACATCGAGGGTGGCCTTTTAAGGAGAGAGGGGAACTGAGGGGTGGGGGCTCATTTTTAGGTGCTTTTTGTGATGGGGAAACGAACAGTGCAATTCAGCTGAAGCTACGCTGTGAGACAGCAGGCTGTTAGAGCAGGCTGCCTGCCTGGCTGGTGAGATACTAGTGCTCAGGAGAGATTGGGGATGAATGTACTGGATTCCACATTGTATCCGTAAAAGTCTTGGGTTTGTTTGGGTTTTTTTGTTGTTGTTGGGGAGCTGACTTTTGTCCTTTATGGTAAAGCAGGGTCAGCATCACTGCATGCTGCTTCTGGCTGAGCCTTTGTTGTGTCTCGACTACCTCTCCCAGGGCGCTCCTGGGTAGCTCTGGACGGGGCAGAACTGCCGCTCTCTGAGCCTGGATGCTGGGGACTTTCCTTTGAAAGCTTCTACACCGCTGCCTGTGCCGTAAAGGTTGTGTCATTGGTGTGGTGACACTTCCAGATTGTTCCTGACAGTGTGGAAAGCTTTGTAACCGAGCACAGCGCTTCCCTTTGGAGTCCCGTAGGAGATGCTGCTCCTTGGCCACCAGTCCTGGGCTGTGGTCTGCTCTGCCCAGTGCCATGTGGCGGTAGCAGCCCCCATGGTACCTCTAAGCAAGAAAAGCCTTGCTAGGAAATATCCTTGGTTTTATTTCTTTTTAGCATTCTTCTGTGTGGGGTGAGAACAGCTGAGATCGTACAAAATGAGCTGATGTGTTGTTTGGTTTGGGTTTTGTTTTGTTTTTTTTTTTAAACCTCTGTTTATTGTGATGATGTGAGGCAGTGCTGGAGATGAATGTGATGTTCCTTTTGTGCCTGGGGAAGTTTCTGTGTACGGTCTGGGGTTCGTCAGCGTGGCTTAGACCCCACTGAAACTTGCTGCGAGAACTGCACTGCTCCGAAACCTGTGTCCTGAAGGCAAGGAGGCTCCTTGGGGACGCTGTCGTCTGGCACCAGCACCTGTGCTTCGGTACTGCTGCTGCCTCTTTCTCTCCCCTGGAAAGGGCTCTCTGGGGTAGCGTGGGAGATATAAACCAGCCGGGCAGGAAGGCTATTTTAAATGTTAGTGTTGTTTCTGGTGGCTTACAGTGAGGCCAGCTCAGCCGGGCAAACTGAGCTTGTGGTAGTCTCCAGAGGGATTTCCAAGGTCAGGGGTTGCTTGTGATGGTGTTTTTAGGTCGCATTTGGGAAGCAGTGTGGTGTCACATTCGCTGAAGGTGAGCAGTGTGCCTGTGCGCGGGGCTGCGTGCCTTTAAAGCATATTTAAAGGCCTTTTCCTTTCCTAACTGCGCCCTCCTGTCGCATGTGAACTGGGTCTGCTGGTGAAAGACTTCCATGTCCATGGAAAATGCCTGCTTTCTGAAGTGACTTCAGGTGTCCCCTTGTCGATTGGTGTGCACCCGAACGGCTTCCACACTAAAGCTGAGGCGAGATTCCCTGGGGGAAGAGGCATCTCAGTGAGTAATGCAGGTGACACCGGGCAGATGAAAAGCTCCCTGCGTCCTGCCTGACCCGCAGCTCTGGAGAAGCGCTCAGCACGGGAGCTTGTTTCCTGTTGGAAAATGACCTGATGCTGTTCGGGTTTGAGGAGGGAGGGACAAACTTTTTTCCTGCTGACTCACTCACGTCTTCCTCCAGGCTGACAGCGCAGAGCAGTGGAGCGGGATCAATGATTAGTGTTGGCTGATCTCTTAGTCACAGTGGTCTCGACCTGTGTTCAGCTGCACTCATAAATTGATAAATAACTCACTTCTCCTTGCTCCTTCTATCAAACCTGTCGTATCTGATATTCAAGGCTGTGTTGAGCAATACTTGCACTACCACCTGTCTGACCTGCTTCATCTCTCTGCCACAAAGCAGCTCTGATTTGGGACGATGTCCTGGGGGCTTTGCTGGGACGTCTCCCAGTTCAAAACGGGAGCTCCGTGCTATCCGTAACTCAGCTCTTTAAGCAGGAGCTGTGGGGAAACACACCTTGGAGTGCTTGTCCTCCTAAAGCTGGCTTGCGGCGGGGTAACCTCTGAGCTTGGACTCCAGGAAAGGGGGAATTACCTCGGGCTCTGGCACCTCGGTGCAGCGGGAGCCCAGCCTGCCCTCGCTGCTTGTGGTGCCTGTAATGGTGGCAGAAATTGCGGGGGAGTCCGAGTGCAGCTGGTGGTTCGGGAGCTGAATTCCTCTTTGCTCAGTAATTTCTCTGTCTGACCTTCTGCACCTGTACAGTAAAGATCCCTATATTGGCACTTTAAGACTTTTTCCTCATCTTCACTGTGTTACCTCACTGTTTTCTGATATTAGCAGACTTATAACAAGTTACGATCTTCGCACTAACAGCTCCCGCAATGAATCTTGGCATGTGTGTTCGTCGGCTTGCACCGCACCGCCCGAGCGCCGCGCGCTGCCATCCAGCCATCCTTCCACCACGAGCAGGGCAGGTTCCTCGCAGCCGCAGTGCAATACTCACCAGCCCTCCCGCACCGAACCTCCAGCCGCCAGAACCAGCGGTGCCGTGCATGGCCGTCTCCTGCTTCCGTGAGTGCTGCCAGCATGCCCCTGCCTCCCGCACGGCCAGCTCTGGCTCCCTCCTCTCTCTGCTGGCTGTCAGGGAGAGGAGGCTTTAAGCCTGACAGAGAATTCATCAGAGCAAAAGGAGAATTCATCAGAGCAAAAACCTCTCCTGGCCGTCTGCTGCCTGGCCGGGAGGGCAAGGCTCCCTTTTCTTACTCCTCCGCTTCCCTGCCTTGAGAGACTCTGCCTGCCAGCCCCTGCTCTACTCTACACTAGCCCGCTGCTTTCACATCCCACCCCGAGGAGGGTCAGCCATAGGAGTAGGCGATATTAACCCTACACAGGTTTCATTTCTCAGAGAATAGTGCTCGGATTTACTTTCATCCAGTAGCAATCACTTCTAAGCAGCTCCAAAGCTGTCTTGCCTTGACTAGGGAAGTACTGCCTATACTCTAGCAATATTCACCATTTTGTAAGGGGTGGGAGAGGGGCTTGAGGGGCGAGAGCTTTTTATTGAGTGGGGGGGGGCCTGAGCCCCCAGTCTGGTGGTAGGTGACAGCCCACACTGTGGATTCAGCGTCTTGGAGAGCTGGGCAGGACCCGGGGCTTGTTGCAGTGCTTTGAAAAGGCTCCTGTAATAAGGTGCAATGGGAAACTTAGGGAGCTGCCCAGGCTGAAGGAGAGTGCCTGCTCCGCACGGTGCCCCACTAGCACAATGTCAGAGCAACAGACTGTACCCCGATATTGGAGGGGTCACAAACCCACTGCACGCTGGTCCCCGAGACGCGTTTTAACTGGAAGGCAGAAACACAGGGTACCCGGTCCCGCTGGCTGCCTCGCTGCCGGCACGGGGATGGGGCTGGGCTAAGAGCTGCCTCTGAGGGCTGCGAGGAGGCTGTGATGAATTCTCATCTTATTTTAAAGCACTGTATCCTATTACTGCATGTTGAGTTACGTGTGTGTGCCTGTGCGTGCCGAATGCTTGCGTCGGTAGTTAGAGCGAGTGTGACCGGGAGAAATCCAAGAAGCATGTCTTAGTGTCGTGCTGTAAGTGTTACTGCACAAGAGTTTAACAGATGTTAACACCAAATGACTAGTCTGAGAAATGTACTTTTAAAAAAAAAAATTATTTATTTGGGTTCAGATATTTTTGAAATACAAAAAAAAAAAAATTGGTTGTATTTTTTAAAGCTTATAATTCTTGTCATACATTGTGGTTAAATTCTTAATTTTACCGTGCTTATTAAAAAATGGTTCTACCTAAGCTTTGTGCTCAGAGGTCTGAGAAAATACCAGAGACGCTGGCTAGGATGGGACGGTGATCCCGGGAGGGCTGTTGAGGACAAGGCTTGGCCTTGTCAAAGCCTGCGGAGGCTAGAAGGCACACAAAGCGAGCGGGCTTGTGCACGCGAAGGGAAATCCTCGAGGCTGAAACCAGGGAGCCTTTTGGCAGCTGTGAAGCCTCTTGTGCAGCCGAGCACAGCGTGCCTGGCCGTGGCGGGGGGTGGCTTGTGCCGAGGTGGACCCCCCTCCACGTCCCTCCCGATGCTGTGGGGAGGGATATCTGGGTGAATGCGGGCAGGCCTGCCTAAACCTCGTCTGCTGCTCCCACAGCCAGCGAGAGCGGGATCGAACGAGGCTGAGGGTTGTTACCTGGTGCTCGGTGAAAGGGCTGGTTTCCCTACGGGGGGGGGCTGTGCTCAGGGGGGTCCTGCGCCCCAAACGGGAGGGGAGAGGTGAGCAAAAGCCGAACGAGAAACTGATGCTGCACTGCAGCCAGTGCCAGCAGGGAGGTGCTGGGAGAAGGTACTGGGGCGTTGGTCTTGGACTGGGGGTGCGAGCGTGCCGTGATCCCAGGTACCTCCGCAGCTCTGGGAACGGGCACGGGTGCTTCCCCTTACAGGACGGGCAGCCCTGGGAGTGGGAAGGCCGCTGCGAAGGCCTCCACCTCTTCCTTCAGTGCTTTCAGCTCCCTCCGGTATTTCTCCTCCTCTAGTTTCTCCTTGAATTCCTTCAGCGTGGCCTTAGGGCTCATGTCTTTCTGCACACGCAGTGTCAGCTCGATCCCTGCCAGGATGGGAGATGCCTCGGTCAGTCCTCACAGCTGCAACACCTCAGCCTGCGCCCGCACCCCGTGGCTCTCCCAGCCCTGCCGCAGGGAGCCTGCGAGGCTGAGCTGCTGGCTTAGCCCTGCACCACCCCACAGCAGCGCTGGGGCTGCTCCCCGACACGTGGGAAGGACTTGCTGACCCAGGAAACCAGTATAAGATCCCTGAGGACAACTGGAACTGGACTGGGAAAAGTGCAGGCTTTCAGCCTGCTGCTAGTGCAGTGGGGAGGGTTTGGCTGGTCCCAGCTGTGGCCAGATGTCCCCTCCCACATCCAGATGTGCAAGTGGGAGAGTTACTCCTCGCTTGTGTGTGCGCTCCCTCGCCAGCTGCTGGGGAAGCCGCCTGGCTTGTGCCTCCTGCCCTGGAGGAGCTGCCCTGGCCCCGGGGCTGCTGCTGGAGCTGAGACTCGGCCCTGTGCGCACCCGCCCCAGCCTCACCTCTGTGGATGTACTGAGCCACCATGCGGAAATCGTCCTGCCGGAAGCCGCGGGAGGTGAGAGCCGGCGTCCCGAACCGCAGGCCGCTGGGGCGCAGGGCACTGACGTCACCTGCACCAGAACAAGTCACGCATGACCAAATCGGGTACCGAAACTGCTGTGCATGGCAACTTGGCATGGTTCCCAGTGCCCGGGGTGGGCCGGGAGCTGGGAACCCTGCAGGAAGCTCTGCACAGGCTATGGGAGATCTGCAGCGTGTGGGGCAGGACACGGCAGAGCTTGTGGGATCCCTCACCGGGGCACGTGTTCTTGTTGCAGGCAATGGAGCAGATCTCCAGCACCCGCTCGGCCCGGCCGCCGTCCGTGCCTTTGCTGCGCAGGTCCAGGAGAATCAGGTGGTTGTCGGAGCCCCCTGCAAAGAGAGGGATTTGTTGGGGGATGTGGGATCAGGGTAAACGCCACTCCCATGTGAAACTTCAGCAAAAAAAGGTTTTGGACTGCACTGGGGCCTGTCCCTGGTTTTGGGGGCAGAAGTGGACCTGCCCTTGGGAAGGGGGGTGCTGCTTCAAAATAGTTTTGTGGATGTCCTGAGGAATTGTGATGGCAGAGCCCTGCCCATTGTGTCCGCGCCGCCCTCGTGGCCTGGCTTGGGCCCCGGGCTACGCAGAGGGGTCAGCCCCATCCCGTGGCCAAGACCTGTCCTCACCCGTGACGATGTCGTAGCCCAGCTCCATCAGCGCTGCCGAGAGCGCCTTGCAGTTCGCGACCACCTGCTGCTGGTAGGCCTTGAACTCGGGTGTCATGGCCTGCCGCAGCGCCACGGCGATCCCTGCGGAGGAAGGCAGACCATGGTGAGTTTTTGGGGGCTCCCACTGGGAGAGCTGGTGGGGATGCATGGCACCGCCGGCAGAAGTCACCCTGGGAGCTGAGCAAACTGACGGACAGTCCCTTCCCCTAACCAGGCTGGTGGCATCGCTATGAGCCAAAAGGCAGGATGGGAAAAGCCTGGTTGCTTCTTGGGCAATGCTGGATTAAGCCGGCTGCTCCTTGCTGCAGCATCTCCAGGCTGCGAGCCCCTTGCAGCAGCTGGAGCCCCCTGCCCTGCTGCTGGGGGTCAGAGCCCAGCCAGGACATCTCTGCTGGCTCCCTTTGCCTTCCTGGAGCTGGTGGCCAGCCTGGGTGCGTACCGGCAATGGCGTGGTTGTGCGGGCCTCCCTGCAGCCCAGGGAAGACCGCCTGGTTGATGAGGCTCTCCAGGTTGTAGAGTGTTTCCTTGCCCGTCTTGGGGTCCACGCTGCGGGTGCCTGTGGGAGGGGAGGGCAGGGTTACTCACAAGGCAGCATGGCCACCCTTCTCCCATGAGCTGCTTTCACCCCGTGGCCACTCAGAGCAGGGATGGTTGTTGTTCCTTTTCAAATCTGGGCCGCAGTTGGCCCTGGGAAACTCCCCAGACACTCCCGGGAGGCCCCAGACCTTCCTGCCCTCCCTCCTTCCCAGCTAGAGCAGGAAGGAGCTTTAACTTGCAGCCCCCCTGGCCTGGAGGGAGCATTTCTCCCAGCTCCCCAGCCAGGTCAGGCACCTTTGCGGTAGAAGATCATGCCGGCCCTGCAGCCCCGCAAGGTCTTGTGGGTGGTGGTGGAGACGACATCGCAGTGGTCAAAGGGGGAGGGCACCACGCCAGCAGCCACCAGCCCGCTGATGTGGGCCATGTCGGCCATGAGATAGGCACCGTTGGCATCGGCGATCTTTCGCATGCGGGCATAGTCCAGGTTGCGCGAGTAGCAGCTGACACCTGCAGGGAGATAGGACGTGTTGGGGACAGGAGCAGATGCGCGAGGACCTTGGGACAGACCTAGGTCCAGCTCTACAATGGGGACAGCCCAGCTGGGGACAGCACACGAGCTTTTGCCAGTGTGGATGTATTTGAGGTCTCCTCCCGGCATTGCAGCATCCGTGGGTGCCTGCAGGCTTACCAGGGCACTACTCGCTTTGGGGAGCCGCCCCCACCCAGGGTGTGTCACCAGGGAGGTCGGTAAGAGTTTGATCCTTACCTGCTATGATCAGCTTGGGGTGGAAGAGGCGGGCGTTCTCCTCCAGCCGGTCGTAGTCAATGTAACCGGTCTTGGGGTTGACCTGGGAGAGGAAGAGGAGGGTTCAGCCACCTTGGTATGGGTGAAGATCAGCTGCAGGGTCATCCCGCAGGAGGGCGTGCTGGGAGCCTGACGCCCATACTGTTAAGAGGCACTAACACTTATGACAACCGCATCCTGGCTCCGGCTGGAGCAGCTCTCTTTACCTTGTAGGGCATGGACTCGAAGAAGACAGAGGTGGCAGAGATCTTCTTCTTGTCCGTCATGAACCCGTGGGTGAGGTGGCCTCCGTCAGGCAGGTCCAGCCCCATGATCCTGCCGTGGGGCTCCACCAGGGCCGTGTACACCGCAAAGTTTGCGGGTGACCCTGCAGCAAGAGCACACCGGGCCCGTTACAGGTGCCGGGACGCGCGGAGGTGGATGCAGCCGGCCTGGCTCTCCTGAGCACCCCGTTACCTGAGTAGGGCTGGACGTTGACACCCCACTTCTGGGGGTCGAGCTGGTACGCCTGCAGGGCTCGCTTCTGGCACAGCCTTTCCAGCTCATCTACAAACTCTGTCCCGCCATAGTACCTGCCAGTAAAGGACAGGGCAGGGGTTAGAACCAAACTCATTACTTAGAACCTGTGACCAAGCTGGGGAGAAACCAGGGTGATGCCGCATTTCTGGCAGCCACTGGGACAGCAGCTGCAGCAGATGTGACCCTGCTGAGATTGTCCCATGCATGGCCATGGACAAAAGCCGAGAGGGTCAGATCCTGCCCTGGAGGAGCTTGGCTGCCAGCACAAGGACATTGCTTCTTTCCCAGAGGTGAGGTCTGGCACTGTGGTTCCTCTCCCTCCCTGTGAGGTTTTGGGTTGGGCGGGACGGAGCCCGAGCCCCGTACCTCTGTCCTGGGTAACCCTCAGAGTATTTGTTGTTCAGGCAGGATCCCAGGGCCTCCAGGACCGCTCGGCTCGCGAAGTTCTCTGATGCAATTAACTCCAGCCCCAGCCTTTGCCGCTGCTTCTCCTTCTTGATGATGCTATGCACCTTTGGGAGGGGAGAGAAACAGCTTCACCCATGCCAGCTCTGCATGGAGACGTGGACGCTCCGCCATAGGGGATGCACCCTTGGAGGGGACAGGGCAATGGAGAGGAGCCTGGAAAGGTGCTGGAGAAGGGAGACGAGATCCCTTCTTGGTTCAGCTGATCCCAAACAGTTCATGTGTCTGGTCACAGGCCATGTGTTGGGTTTCTACGTGCCAGGAAGCTGCCAGATAATTCAGCTGTCATTTAGGCTATTGAGTCACGGGCAACTGCCACATGGCCTGGTGGGCCAGCTGCTCTGGTGTGGACATTAGAGCTTCGAGCAGAGGGGTATGAGCAATAGATGTGAAGTTATGGCCATGTTATCTGTAGATGGTTGGAGGATGCCCTCCCTCTCCTCTCACTGCAGGCAGAGAGGGCACAAAGGATGGATGGGTCCCACTATCTCAGCCTTGGACTGTCTCCCCGCCAGATGGGCTTGAGGAGGTCAGCATCCCCATGGCTGTCTGGGAGATGAACAAAGCAGCTGCTAGGTTGGGGCCAGGAAGGGGTTCTCACCTCTGCGTCGTTGCTGTCGAGTGGCTCCATTACCATCCTGTTATGGGAGGCCCAGAGCTCCGCGCTGGGGAGGCCCCTGTCTCCCTGCGTTGAGTTTGCCATCCTCCTGCTCGGTCCAAGGTCACCTGCCAGCAGAGAGGTGAGTTTGTGAGATGGCAGCGGGGCTGGGTACTTCGGTACTGTGTCCTGCCTGCTCCCATCCCACATCTTCCCCGGAAATACAGAAGGACCAGCCACGGGCTGCGGGCCACTGGCTAAGGAAAACACAGACAACTGTCTGGTTTCCCCACTGATTTAAGATCAGTTCATTAATTATAGCGCTTTGATAATTTCTGATACTCTCCCATCACCGCCCTGCCTGGGGGTCCCCCTGCCCAGCTCTGCAGTGCCTTGCCAGACACCTGGGGACATGGTGAACCTGCATGTGGACCAAACCTTATCAGCAACACAAGCAATGCCTTTCCCTCTCGCTCCTGTATATCCATGATTCTTAGGACTTCTAGGAAATGCTAGCAAATGCCCTCATGGACAGAAGGGTGTCTTATTAAAACTGCTGTTTAATTTCAAGGGCAGTGAAATGCTTATACCCACAGACCTCAATTTTAATGCACGTTGCATTCCCCAGCATGCTTAAACCTCTTGGCTGCTTTCCCTTGTGCATAGCTGTGAGGGCAAACCCCCAGCAGGTTGGAGTCCTGCCCCAAATGCTAACTGAAGCAAGCACGGCTTGTGGAGCTGGGACCTGAGAGGCAGCAGCTCTGCCTCAGCTTGACTGCATGGCATGTGGGATGCCCAGCCCTGGCAGCAGCCCTCCAGCCCCACCGGGTTCCACGGCTGCTAGCATTATAATGCAGAGCACAAGCTCCGGGGCAGGCATGACAGCCCAGCTTCTGCCTCGGCTGAAAACAATGCATCTTTTTACCCATTAACCCTGCAAGGCCAGCGAAGGGCCGTGAGCAGGTTATTAAGCAATCGCTCTTAGTTTGCTTGTGCCAAGCTGCTGAAGTCCATTCAGTGTGGGCCTCCTCCCTGAGCCAGGAGCCTGGCAGGGAGGGAATCCCCACTATCAGAAAAGCTGGATTGGGATAGGGAAAGGGCTGCAAGGGAAAGGGCAGGGTGTAGCGCTCTGGCTTTGAAGGGGACAGCTGGGTCCAGTGTGTCCCCCCAGGGCAGGTCGCGGCAGTACTTGCACCCAGCAGTTTTGGCAAATCTGCAGAAGGCTCCGGGGGGACAAAGCTCCCCGTTCCCCACTCAGGATGAGACCCCCATTTCCACCCTCGTGGCAGTTCATCTGCTGCAGGGGCAAACCCCCGCCCTGAGGCTCCATCCCCGCCTGGCCCTGCACCCCCCCCCCGTATCCCGGTTCCATCACCTCCCACATCCTAGACAGGCTCCTGGTGACGCGATCCCCCTGCCCTAGACACCGGCGGTGGAGGGACGGCGCTGCCTGCCCGGATCTCACCCCGCAGCGGTCTGCCCTGTGTCTGCCCTGCCCTGCCCTCCCTGCCCCGCACGCCCGGTCCTGGTCCCGGTCCCTACTCGCCCGCAGCGCCGCACCGAAGCCCGGTCCCGGTCCCGGTCCCGGTCCCGATCCCGATCCCGATCCCGCTCCGCCACCGCGCGGGAACCCGCGCGCCTAGCCTAGACCACTCAGGCACGCCTCTCCGCGCCTCGGCCAATCAGCGCCTCGTTTCGCACCGGTAGGCCGATGGCGGGGAAAACCGCTCCAGAAGTGTATGGGCCAATCAGAGCCGAGCTCTTCCTCCTCCCCGCGTCCTATTGGTCCCCTCCGAGGCGGGTCTGGCAGTACAGCCAGCACGTGGCGGTGGGGGCGCGGGTGACCTTGGCCCGGGCAGGCGGGAGCTCTTCTGCCGTCACCACTCTGCCGTCATTCCCCCTCTGCCGTCACCCCCCCCCTCTGCCGTCACACACCCCCCCCGCCATCACCCCGCAGCTCCGGCTCCACCTGCCCTACACCCCGGGGCAGGGGGATGACCCTCTCCCCCAGCCCTGCCTGGGGTGTTCCCAGCAATCTGGGGGTACCTCTCGCTTCCCCCCATGAGCCGGAGGATGGGACACCCCCCCCACCCGCCCACCAGGCAGGGAGCGCTTCCAGCCACCCCCAAGGTCGGGGTGCTGGCCAAAACCACTTCTCAAGGCGAGCAGGCCTGCCAGGCTGCCGCATGTGTTGGCTGCACCAGTATGGTGCTGCTGTGGGAAGCAAAGCCTGCTCCGTGGGTCCCCCTCTTCCCCCCCCCCCACAGCCGCAGGGCAGCCCCGGTGCCCGGTGGGGTGTCCGGGCACTCGGGAGGAAGGACAGTGCCTGGGGTGGGGGGGGTGTGAGCGTCACAGGCAGGAGAGGGTGCTTTGCCGATGGGGTTGGCCAAGCGGCCCAAGGGAGCCTGTGGCCACCGGGGCTTCAGGGGTTAAATCAACGTACCACAAATTGAGGAACAAGATTAGGGAATAAGCGATCCGACTAAATTCCTCGTGATCCCAAGCCATGGCAAAACGGGACGAGGCAACGTGAGTCACTCCAGAGAGAAGCAGCGTCCCAAAGGGGAATCAGCCAGCAGGTGAGACCAGCCGCCGTGGGCAGAGTGGCCAAGGAGCGCGGTGCCGCGGTGAGTCCTGCCGGGACCTGGACCTGGACCCAGCGAGGCGGTGTGCCGAGGCAGGGTGCCAAAGGGCGAGGAGAACGGTGGGCTCGCCGGGAGAAAGGTTTGTGGGTGAAGGGCTGACGGTTACACCAGAATACACCTTGGGTACCGTTCTGCCTACTGGAGTGTACCACCCTGGAAGGTATTTGTTGAAGGAACAATCTTTTAACCTAATCTTTATCAGTCTAGATGTTTTTTGCTATCTTAATTTGTCGTCGGTGATCTGAAGAGGACCCATCACAGCTGAGGGATTTGGGTTTCCACGGTTCTGCCGCTGGCCCGTGTCGGGTTGCTGTTGTAGGCTGTTTATGGAGGTGGTGTTCCAGCAGCGCCAACGCCAGCAGCAAAACCTGGGTCAGTTTCTCTGGTCGCGGTAGTTTCTGTGATGTGCAGATGCAGATGCTATCGAGAAGGACTTTATATTAATTATATATTAAGTTATATAATCTGGCTTTGCATATACATTTCGTGTACAGTCACTAGCAAAGATGTTCTCCTCCCCTGAGCCGCAGGAGCTGCAGATAATAGCGGTGTGTGCTATTACAATTTCAGGACTCCGGCTTGCTGGTGATGGAGAGCATCTCTTCTTCCCCTTCACCCTTCTCTGCCAGTTCCCCCACCGTGCAGTCCGAGAACGCCACTGCCCATGACTACTACTCCGGCCTGCAGAAGAGCATGCACATCCTCTCCATGGTGGTGTACAGCATCGCCTGTTTGCTGGGGGTGACAGGGAACGGCCTCGTCATCTGGATCGCAGGCTTCAAGATGAAGAAGACGGTGAACTCTGTCTGGTTCCTCAACCTGGCCATTGCTGACTTCATCTTCACCTTTTTCCTGCCCCTCAGCATCGCCTACACCGCCCTGGGCTTTCACTGGCCGTTTGGGAAGCTCCTGTGCAAGCTGAACAGCACCATCGCATTCCTCAACATGTTCGCCAGCGTCTTCCTCCTGACGGTCATCAGCATGGACCGCTGCGTTTCTGTGGCCTTTCCTGTCTGGTCTCACAACCGCAGGAGTCCGGAGCTGGCAGCCAGGATTGCACTGGGGACGTGGATCCTGGCTCTCCTCCTCAGCTCCCCGTACCTCGTCTTTCGGGACACGGTGGTCAGTTCCAGGAACATCACCAGCTGCTATAATAATTTTGCACTTTCTGATGACTACACGTCCGAGGCAACGCGGAGGCTGTGGAGGATGCGGCATAAAGCGATGATCATAACGCGATTCTTATGTGGGTTCCTCATCCCTTTCACGGTGATTCTCATCTGCTACAGCATCGTTGCTGTCAAGCTGAAAAGGCGGCAGTTAGCCAACTCTGCGAAGCCATACAGAATTATCATTGCTGTCACAGTCTCGTTTTTCCTCTGTTATTTCCCCTATCACGTCTTCTCCTTGCTGGAAATATCCAAAAACTCTTCCAGTCACGAGATGAAAATGGCCCTTTACATAGGGATCCCCTTGGTTTCCAGCCTTGCTTTCTTCAACAGCTGCATCAACCCCATCCTGTACGTATTTGTGGGGCCGGATTTCAAGGAGAAGTTTCGCCAGTCCATCCTGTCGACCTTCGAAGGGGCCTTCAGCGAGGAGTCGGTCCTGGGCAGTCTGACCAGCCGGCGGAAGTCCAGGTCTGCTTCGGAAGCGGAGGTCCCGAGGGTCTGAGCAGGCACTGGTGTGGAGGGGGCAGTTCTTTTCTCTGTGATTTCCCTTCATTTCAGAGCTATAGTTGCAGGACTGGGGGCTACGAAGGGCTGTGCATGCTAACGAAGTGTGATTTCATGTTTTGGAGGTATCTCAAACCTACTATGACTTAATATATTACAGAAATTAAACAACCATCTGGGGCTGCAGCAGGGTGGGAAAGTCAAAGTACATTTTGCTCCCTGTGTCGCTTCCTTGGCTGCCTTGTGTCCCTCTATCTCTTCCATCCCCCTATGGTCCATCATACCCGGCAAAATATCTCCCTGGCTGGCCATGCTGAGGGGGCAATCACAGCCTGGGTGGTGGCTGCCAGTTGTCAGACTTGGTTGCCTCAGCGCTGTTGATCTCTTACAGCTTCCAGTTTTTAACAGGGACCCTTTATAAAATTCGCTGGGTTTGTGACTCTGCTGGCAGAGCTCCCTTTACTTTCCTCTCCTCCTGGGGCTCTCAAGGAGGGAGCTCTCAGCTGCTCTCCATGCCACCCAGCCCAGGGTCACCTTGTACATGTCCGGGGGAGGCATATGGGGACAAATCCTGTTTGCATCTCTGTTGGGTTCACCTGCCTGCAGTGCATTTACACGTGGCGCCCCAAGGGGAGATTTTTCTTCCCTGCCCTTACCAGACTTCCCTGGCAGCTCAGCTTTGCTGGGGTTCCACCAGGGAGCAAAATCGGGTCCAGCTGCACTGGCGGAGTACAGCTGTGCCGGAGGTGTACGGCCACGCTGGAGGTATATGGCTGTGCTGAGGTGTATGGCTGCGTCAGCATTTCGGCTGTCCAGAGGAGAAGAGGAGGGAAGGGAGAGCTATTCCATAAGTCCCTTGTAATTAAATTAGTAAACAAAATACAAAAATCCTTTCCCATGTATCATTCCAGTCTGGTGCATGGGCTGCTAAAGCTTAAGGACAAAATAATTAAAAAAAAAAAGCAGCTTGAACGTGCAGTGGGATCCATCCAGAGGCACTCCTACACATGCAGCTTTTAAAGAAATAGGGTTAAATGAAATGGCTATATGTATTTTTGTAGGGTCTGGAATAGCTAGTAAGACACTCATCTTTTCTCTCCCCAGATGTGTGGCAGGACAAATTATTGGTTGTGCTCCAGTTCCTCAGGTTTGATGTACAGCATAACTATTGCTGAGCAATGCTTGTCTGTGTGTGTGAATTTGACATGTTTCTGGCCCTTAAATAGTGAAGATCTGACATTTTGTACTGTTGGTGAATGAATATTAAACCCCATTAAACTTATGTAAAACATACCCAGCCTGTTGTGTTGCCTGTGTGATAAAACACTTGTTGATGCAACCTGACCGAGCATGCTCATCTTCGATAATAGAACAACTAGATAAAAAGATTAAATACTCAGAATTTGGAAACCACTGGCATTAGCAGCAACTCTCATGACTGAAGTAGACAGGACTTGACCTGGGTGTGAGGACTTGCCTGGGGCACTCTGTCCATGTGGATCTGATTGCCAGCCTGCAGCTCTGGCTTATCGTTGGGTTTCAGACCTTTTGGCACATTTGAGAACCAGTGGTTTGGAGAAGAAAGAAGACCAAGTGTGGCTGAGCTGGGTCTACTCCAGTTTCACATTTGCAAACTGCTCAGGATGAAGATGGTGGGCATTTTCTTTCTAGGCTTGATCAGCTTCTAAACTGCTTTAATCTTCATAGTAGAAAATGTTGGTCACGTAAAAGGGAACGGTAGCGTTGAGGTGCTGTCATTCCCAGCCCATCCTAGGCAGCTGAACGATTAGGTGACTGTATCACACCTCCCTCTCCTGGCCTGCCCAATCTGCCTCTAAAATGGCCCAAGCTACCACTTGTCCTGTTCATCCTGCCAGAAACCTGCCTTGGAGCCTCACTGCTCCGATGGCTGGAAAGTCTCTGACTCCCAGCCTGAACTGACGAATTTACATGTACCTCGCTATTCTGCATGGATGACATTACCAAGTGAGAGCTGTCACTTGGAACATGTTAGGGATTAATTATGGGTCTGCTGGGCCAGGCAATATTATATGAAAGTTGTGATCCTACAGGCATGCATGTACTTAACCTTAAAATCATGCATAAACCCGCTGAGAACAGGGAATGTAACAAGACCATCCATATGTCAAGCATGAGTGAACAGAGAGACTTACCCTTTGCCACAAATTGCTGCCTGTCATCCAGATAAAACTGCAATGTTTGCTATGCAGCATGCAACTCGGGGGCTATTTACTTGCTCCTGGTGATAAACTACAGCATTGATTGCAGTGTCAAGGTTGTGCAGACCAGCATTTGCTGTTTCTGGTTTTCCTTATCTGTTTGCAGAGCCCACGTAATTCCCTGTGACAAGAGTCTCTGAGAGTGTTGGACCAAGGCCTCAGATTCCTGTCATGCCTCTCACCTCATCCCGGCACCCTTGAAGCTCCGGACTTGAAGTATTTACCTGGTTTGTGGTAGGCAAGAAAGCAATTTTCTGGGTCATTTGGACATCCAAGGTGGGTACAGGGTTCCCATGGGACAACATGATTTAAATGAAGCAGAGTGTCTGGGTGATCTAAGGAATTACCACTGGAATACCGGTAGGTGACTAACCTACAGAGCACCATCTCCTTCCTGGCATCCCAGCCTAGCCCAGCATGCCTTTCACGCAGCAGCTCTGTTTCACCGGCTAACCCCGTCCGAACCCAGACCTGAGACCAAGCTGCTCTCTCTCTCTTGCAATATCCCTCCCAGAAGTTACCTCCACTCTAAGTGGCACATTATTATGCCTAAGCAAAATAGTGTGTCTTTACAAAGCTGAACATCTCCCTGCATGATGGGGAAGGGACTGAGAAAGCTTTCAGACAGCCATTCCTGAGAACACTTGCCAAAATACTGCTGGGAGAAACAAGAGGGAAGCAAATGTTTTATCAATGGTAATGGCCATTGCTGTGTTACAGGATGCGCTTGAGATAGAGATGGGTCTGTCATCCCGGGTCTGATCCCTAGCCTTTGTGCAATAAGAAACCGTGCTGACACCAGTATGGGGTCAGGCTGCCAAGGGACTGGTTCCAAGATAAATCTCCCATTGTATCGAGTTCCCTCATATTCAGACTATCTCATCATCACAGTGATAATTGTGATAGTCCCTCATTCCTAACTGGAAGTCAGGCTGTTCATTCTCTCTGATACTTGTGTTTGTCATGTGCTTATCTAGAAAAGCTTGAATGAAAAAAAAAAGGGGGAAATTTTTTTCCAAAGGCGTGCAAACAATCCAAAGAAGTTGAATGACTCTTTTGGCAGCTGTGCCCCCCTCTGACGCAGCTTTGCTCTCAAGGCTCTTTCAGATGCGATCGGGTGGGTGGAACAGCCTGAACCCCCCAGTATTTGCAGTCATTGAGAAAGATGCTGAACCTGCTGCCCTGCTGGCATGAGGCCCTCATTGGTCCCGTGGAGGGGCCGATCCGACAGCCCCGCTCATACAAACAGGCGGGCTGGGACGGGCAGAGCGAGCCATTGGGGCGTGCGGGGTTCAGGCTGCGCAGGGGGGAGCCTTAGCTGAGAGAATAAGCAAGTTTTGATAGTCAGAGAGTTTGGTATGAATTAGCAGACCAGGGTGAGCAGTCTGATGAGGTCACTAATAATTTGGTGTTGGGCAAGGTAAATACAGAATCACCAAAACATCTTGGTGAAGAGCTCAGAAAGACTTGGCAGGTGATTTTTGGCTAGAGGATTTGTCACAGGCTGTGCCTTCTGAGTGCAGAAACTGCACTGGCTCAAGCTGTGGTCCAGAGCTGCCCTCCAAGGAAGGTAGCAAGGGACAGTGATACTTCACTAGCTGGTGTAGATGGGAAGAATTATGTCATGGGGCCATATTGGGTGAGGGATGACTGACCTCTGTATGCTGAAAAGAGAATTGACAGAATCCAAATTACAGCCTGCTTGTGTCCTGTCTTGATTCAATCACAGGCCTAAGTGGCACTGCATCAGTGTTACAGTTTTGGTCAGACTAGGGTCTAGCAGGATGGTAAGATGTTCTTATATCTTTAGTGCAAGAGAAAATAACTGTGGTGGTTTACGCATGCTGAGGGACAACCATGGTGTAACTGGGTCTTGTGACACAGCTGATTCTGTAATGAAGACAGGATATTAGATGAGGATGCATCAAGAATCTCAAGGAGTTAAAGCCTGGGGTGCATTGCAGCACAGAGTAGGTCCTCAACAGCTGTGGATTATTGCTATGCCTGGCAGTTCTACACTGTTTTAGCAAGCACATAAGTCAGGGATCTCAACAAGAGCTCTCGCTGCCTTGCTTTGGAGGAGTACAGCAGGTGACTCTGGAGCTGGGAGAAGATGCAGAGATATAAGGGAGGAAACCAGCCAAGGAGGACGTGGCAAGCAGTAGCTCAAGAGGAGAAGGTATTTTCTCCTTGGGACCTGGATGAGAGCATGGAAATAGAAACTGGGCTCAGAATAGTTAAGAGGAAAGAGGGAGGAAGGGGTGGGAGCTAAGACAGCCTTGAAAGTACCATCAGCGTGATGGTGGGTGCAAATGAATGAGAGGGAGACTGCAGCAGGTGAGGAAGTTCTCATTAAGGAGAACTTAATGAGATAATAAAAGCCTCTGTGAAACCTAGAAGTCCCTATGCCTTTCCTC
The DNA here is from genome assembly GCF_026419915.1 of Harpia harpyja. Lineage (NCBI taxonomy): Eukaryota > Metazoa > Chordata > Aves > Accipitriformes > Accipitridae > Harpia > Harpia harpyja. The sequence continues at coordinate 3,328,532 of NC_068960.1, read as the reverse complement.
TGGTGAAACTTTCCTGGTGAGTAAAATTTTTAAGTGTCCCACTCTTAAGCTTGGGGAATCAATTTGTTAGATAAGGTAAAGCAAAAGACATGCATGGAGGTCTGACAGCAGAACCTCTTCCAGAGCTTGCTGAAGTCAGGCAGGAAACAATATGGCAAGTTAAGAGGACTGGTACTGGTAAAAGGCTTCTCTGTGAAGGAGAGATACTGGTCATAGTGTTAGTAAGTGGTGCAGGCCAAGCCTTACTACCCAGGTCTCCTCAGCCTTTCTTGGCGTAGCAGCTGGGTGAGGGTCCCACCCAGCATGGGAGTTAACCTGCTATTGCCGATCCAGGGTCAGGCCTGATCGGCACCGAACTGGGAAGGGAACAGGGTGCTCTTTGCTGGTTGCACTTTGCTCCTCCCCTGCACTTTTCCCAGCTTGTGCTTAGCTGTACGGGGCAGGGTTGGTAACAAATCTTTCTTTACACCCCCCAGTATATCTCTGTGCAGCTGTGTATGCAAAGCACAGGATTTGTTCTCCTGTACTGAAATTCTGCTTTAATTTGCAAGCTTGCTCTGTAGTGACCAGTGACTAACTCAAGCCCTTCCTGTATGTTCACTAAATGCCTGTACAGGGCACGATGCATGCGCACTCTCTGTTTGTAGAGGAGCTGTAGCTTAGTTCAGTAAATGGCAAGTCACGCTAGGACCCAGTAGGCAGGACAGAGAGGAACAGGGCACTAACTAGTGTTTGGCACTAACTTTGTAGCTGTTCATGTTCCCTAAAATGACATGATTTCACTGTCCAGTTCAACTGCTTTTGTCTAAAGGCAAATCAAAGGGCAAACCACATCTGTAAACAGAAGGTGATAGATGTTAACTGGATGTTATGCAGACTTTGCAGGTCAGAACTGCACACAAACACCGCAAAGCAAAGAGAATCTGCGAACAAACAAAGCAAAAGGCGTTACTGCCGGTTCTTGTTTCAGGGCAGTGTTTGTTCCAACCCTCGCCCTCTCATCCAGCTTGAGACATTTGTCTGTGCAGTGACCTGTTAAACGCTGGGTATTCCAACAAGCCTCTCGCCTCTTTGTTTGAAGGCTGGTTGGAGATAACCCTGTGCCTGTGCTGAAGCTGATGCAGCAGATCTGTTAGTCATTGCAGACTGACACGGAACTGAGAGCACGGTTAGAAACAGGAAAACAAACTGAACTTGGTGAGTCTTTCAGTCAAAGCTTTGTGACTCAGGAGGAACAGGACTGTAACACAATGAGTTGGTGCCTATTTCCTGCAGATAGCCAGGCACTAATATTTGATAAAACAATAAGAAAGTGCTATCTACTCACATAGCCTTTCACATCGATGTATTTTCTGCTCTGGGGCCTTTTTTAAGGCACTTTGGGTTCCCAGATGTGGGGAATGCTATTTTCCAGATCACTCCCAAGAAATTATAAAATTACTCCTCCCTCCCTTGATTTGGAAATACATTTATAGCTGCTTTGAGTTCTGCCTCCCTAGCTGGGTAATATCCAAGCCAGCATCTTCTGGAAATCAGACAGTCTCTCCCAAGGCAGTAAAGCTGAAGGCAGGGGAGGAGGGAGGTGGTGGCCTTGAGTGTGGAAGTGCCTGTGTGCTGCAGAACCTCCCAGCAGGCTCAGAGGGGCTGAGTAGGGTAGAGGATGTTTTCAGGATGCCTCGTAGGACCTCTCTCTCTCTCTCTCGTTAGGGGAGACCAAACCTATTCAGAGGGCTCCATTAGGATCAAATCAAAATGTTTCTTTGGTGTACCATGCCTGATAATTGTCAGGTGGTTTGGTAGGTGAGTTTTAACATCTACCTTTTTTTAAAAACAAACAAACAAAACCCTAAAACAAAACAAAAAAGCCAACCTGGCTGAGCAGTGATGGATGGAGCTCAGGAGATTGGATGACAGTAGCATTTGTCTTCTCTCAGGTGATGGATGCAGGCTGTCGTCCAGCCAAGCACTGGATGAGCAGTGCCCTTCACCCTGGCTGGACTAGGTGTGGGGGTTTTTTTGCACATCTCTGCTTGCCAGGGTTCCATCTGGATTAAGAACAACAAATCTCTGTGAGCCAGTATATTCACACCCAGGAGATTTTCAGAATTCCTTAGATGACTGCTAATTGAATCATTATAAATGAAATAAAATCCAGGTGCTCATCTTGGAGCAACTATTTGTTAAACTCCTAGCATTGGGATAACATATTGTAAAATTAACAAATCCCTCTCCCTTGGGAGCTGAGATTTAAATTCACATTCCTGACGAGAAAAACAGAGGTGGGAAAGAAATTGATTTGCTCTGAGAAAACAAAGGCAGCAGCCTTATAAAAAGGATCAGAAGACAGAATATTTTAGTTCCTGGGCCTGTGGTTTGCTTAAGCAATGTCAGGAATTTGGGGCAGCATAAATCAAATAGTCAGCAAATTCTGGGTGCCCTAGGGTATTGAAAAATGCTTCTGGGGAAGGCTGCTAATTGCATTATGGGTCAGTGCTTCACCATGTGTTGTTTCTAGCTGTCCTGCCTTAAACTGCTCTGCCATGCCAGCATGTGGTGAAGTCCTGTGATGAAGAGTGATGCTAAGAGAGAAATCTCTGCTGCTCTGTGAAAAGGCTAACAAAATGCTCAAAACCCCCTTCCCCTTTGCCCCAAAAGCTCCAAAACAAAACAAAAAAAGACCCTACTAGGGTCAACGACCCTGAATCAACTGTGGAAGCACCAGCCTGTAAGCAGAAAAATACAGACTGAGAACAGTGGGGGTGGCGAGATGTTAGGAGAGGTCTATTGTCTTACACTTAAGTGTAATTCTTAAGAAGAGATTCTAGGAAAGGCGGAGGATCACTGCTGCATCTCTGAGGGTTCAAAGAGGCTTATGGCCTCTCTGCTCACATATTTCAAACAGATGCCTTCGCTTTGTGTGAGTGCTGCAAGTGGAGTGCTCTGCATCTGGCAGCTGCTCAGTGGCTCCAGGTTAAATTGCTCTCCTTCCCTAGCTCTGAGTCTGTTGAAAAAGCAAAAAAGGAGACAACTGATGAAGCCTTGGAACATGTGAAGCAATAAGCAAATGTTGTGAAATACGGGGAAACACTGGCCCGTGAATATTTAAAATGGAAAATGCATCTCGTAATGGCAGAAACTGCAGTTTGAAAATATAAATCTAAATGTTGTCCTTTTACAGGCACGTTTGGTGAGCAGTCCTGGCAGCTGTGGCTTTTCTTCCTCTTTCATGGTAAGGCCAGTACCAGAGGTTATCTGCTGGGGTGCTCAAGGCCTTGCTCTAATGCATCCTGCAGTCCAGGAACAATTAAGTTCAATTGCCTTTTGTGAGGAAAAGCTGCAGCAGAAAGGATCTGATTTGTACCTTTACACTAAACAGTAAAATTCTGATCCATAAAATGCTGTTCATCTTGGGCATACTGAAAAGTGTAATTTAAAACAGCTTCTAGCTACCCAGCTAGTGGGAAAACATGGTGCTTTTTTTTTTTTTTTTATTTAGAGAGGGGAGCACTGGCAAGAGCTTTATCCTCCTGTGTCTCTGCAGGCTGACTGTAACTTAGTCAAAGCAGTGAAAGGACACAACTTCTGTCATGGGTGCTGTCTAGTGATAAAGCTGGGCTTTTAAACAGGGTGACTAAAATCAGCGTCTTGTTGCTGATGTCAAATGCGTCTTCAGCCAGTTTAACCTATTTATGTTGCAAGGAGGGCACTGTCAGGGGACTCTGGACAAATTGTGTATGCTCTAGACAGTATAAGGGAACTGAGAGACCACTGATTTGTTTCTTAATCTATTTTCCAGAAAATCTTCCTCCTCTAGAAACACCGCTGGGTCTGATAACAAAGGCCAGCCAGCACCCCGGTGCCCAGCGGGGATGGCGAGGGCCCACAGCTGTGGTGGCAGTACCCAGAGCAGCGTGGCGGTCGGCCATCCCTCTGACAGGGATGCAGGTGTGGCAGCTCCGAAACCCGGCACCTTGTGGAGATCTGCTGGTTTATGCCGTATGGACTTTTCATCGGGGCTCTCACCACCCTGGCGGGGAACATTACCCACCCATCGTGCTCTTTCTTTATTGGGGGGGGGAAGCTGAAATCCGGCCTTGGTATTGGGGTCCCTACAGTATCCCATTCCTCCGGGTCCCCCCCGCCAGCATCGCGGGGGCAACGGGGTAAGATGGCGCCGGCGGCGACTCCCCTCAGCCGCGCCGCGAGGCCGTGGCGGGAAGGCTCGGGGGGGGGGGGGGGCGGGGAGGGCGTCGCCTCGTGCCCGCCCCTCGCGCGCCCTCCCTCCCCCCTCCCTCCCTCCCTCCCTCCCTCCCTCGCGCGGGGCCGCCATCTTGCAAGCGGACAACCGGAGGGGCTGAGCTCCGCCGCTGCCTCTGCCTCTCCCCCTCCCCTCCGGCCGGGCTGCCTTCTCCCGGGGCCGGGGGGCCGGAGCCGGCAGGTAAGGCCTTCAGGAAAGGGGCACGCCCGCCCGCTCAGCCCACTTCAGCCGGCTGTGTGAGGGCAGGACATCCCCCTTCCCCAGCGCTCTCTCCCCTTCCCCACACGGGGTTCCGCCGCCTGAGGAACGGGCTTTGTCGCCCTCCCCTCAGGGGCCCTGTGGGGGGGGGGGGCCCTCTCCTGGGCGGCCCCTTTCCTGGGCTGCCGGGGGCTCCTCGCCGTCCGCCAGCTCCACAGGTGAAGGGGAGCGGTGTGCTCGCTCCCACGCTGGGGGCTGCGGCGTGCCCAGGCCTCTCCCCTGGGAGGAGGGAAGGGATCCTCAGGTACCCTGGGGTGCCTGGGCGGGCTTCCCCTCCCAGGGCGTGTGTAACCCACCTGGAGCAGCTGAAGGACTTGTAGGGAGGTGTGGGGTGGAAGGGTCTACCCTCTGCCGTCTAGCCCAGGGGGACAGGTTAGTGTGGAAGGCCCTTCTGGGCCGGGGAAATTCCCCGTGGGGAGATGGATGAGAGGGTTCAGTTGCCCTCCAGCCCGTGAGGATCAATTCTTTAGCACCATGGTTATCCCATACAGTTATTCCTGCCTCTCTTGCTTTCTGTGTGGACATGCTCAGTTCATGGAGGTGTAAAGCCAGTGGGAGTAGGGTGTCATGTGTACCCAGTCCAGTAATTGTTGTGTTCATCATGGCGTCTCTGTGTAATTGTGTGCAGCCCAAAAGAAAGGGTAGGAGTTTGTGGCCTGCAGCCTACTCTGTGGTGCGTGTGTTCTCCCAAATTTAATGCAGGCTTGGAAGATTTGTCCACCTCAAGCCAGAGAGTTATAGTCCCATGTACCCTTGTGCAGTCATGTCTTTACACATCTAATAAAGTTTTGTGAGCTTTCTGTCATCCCAACACCTGTTTCAAGGTTGATACATCAATATTACTCTACAAATGCAACTTCCCCACCCATGCACACTGTAGGCCACTTGTTGCTGTTGAAGTACATCCCCAAGAAAGTCCTTGACCTATTGTTATGTGAAGAGCTATGTTCAGTGTTGCTTGTGAATGTGTCAATATTTCACCATGGTGTAAAATGCACCCTGAACAATAATCGGGAACCAACAACTCTTGTCTTCAGCAGATCTCTTAACTCCTCATTTCCCTAATCCATGGATCAAAGAAGGTAACACAATTGGAAAAAACTGTGTCTTCAAAACACCATGTGACTGTTTTTAGTAACATTGAAAGTTGTCTCTATGTTGTTCCCATCTAATCACACAAGCAGGGTGCTTTCAGGTGGTGTTTGAGACCTAAAAGCATTTCTAGTACATGCTCACTTTGTTGGATTTAAGATGTATCTTTAACACCGTTATGAATATTTGATGGATGATGGCCCTTAGTTGACAGCTGGGAGTTACAGAGAGTAAGTGTACAGCAGAACAAAGGAAGAAACACTAGCTAAGAAATAGGTTTCCCCTTAAATTGTTGGGTACTTAGTTGGGGAGGGTTATAGGGATATAGTTGAGCTTGAGACTGGATGTCTGTAACCATACTGCCTTCTACGATGATTTTTTTTTTTTTTTTACCTTCTCATCTGAAAGCAAAGGCTGAAAGGGGTGGGGTCTTGCTTTGGTGGTATATGGGGGAGCACCAGGTTCTAGTAGAGCCAAAACATCTAGGTGTTCAAATTCTGTTGCTGAAGTTGTTGCCATTTGTGCTCTCTTTCTGCACAGTTTGGAAGTTTTGATGACAGGCAGGTTTTCATTCACAGCAATTGAGCGTAGCATAGATGCTTCATGAAGAAATTTGTTGTTAGGAAGTTCCTGACTTGACTTTGGCTTTTAACTGAGAATAAATCAGGTACAGTTTCTGTGGCGAGGTCAAACTGAGCAGGAGTATGTCTAGTTCTAAAGGTGGGCTGAATGAGTTTCTTTATAGAGTTAGCCAGCTGTTCCTGTAAGATGAAAACTGTTGTTTTTCTTCTAGGTGCTGTTTTGGAGTACTTAATAGTTGATACACTATCAGTTTTTTGGAACAGCTTATGTGTGGCTCTTAGATAATTATGTTTCTCAGCAGGGAGATGTTTGCCAGGAAAGAAGTTATTAATTTATCCTAACTTCTATTTACTTTTGTTTTGTTTTGAATTATGCCACTTGTATTTGATATTTTTAGTCCCCTGCATAATGCTGAAATGGATGATGAAGGATTGGACTATTTATACAGCAGAAGTGAAGTGCAGTAGCCTAGGACTTTTTGAGTTGAATGCTACTTTGGTCTATCAGTGGCTGCTGGTCAGTGTGATTTATTTATTTATTTATTTTCTTTTATTTGAACAAAATGTTATAGTAGAAGAAGTCATGAGAATGTGATGTTACAAAGAAGAATAAAAAGTGTCGAGATGGAATCCCATCAAATCCTCATTGGGATTAGTGGTTTGTGCCTTTATTTGGAAAAAAAAATTGTATTGATTTCCTCTTGATATTTTTCTCCTGTTTTCACAGGAGAAATATTAGTATCAAAGAATGATAACAACTGCTTCACCAAGTGGATGCATTGTGCAAGAGGTCATTATTTACAGCTACCAGCTTTATTGAACTCTTCCTTACCTTTCATCCTTATTTGTAAGTTTATGATTTTTTGCCAAGTGATGGAAAGATATGCACCTATGGAAATAGACTCTTCTAGCTAATTTAGCAGAGCCAGAACCCAAGAGCTCTGTTTAGCTCAGTTCTACCTCCCGCTGGCTTTGTGATCTTGAAAAAGTCAATAAACGTTGCTCACGACAAGCTGATGGAAAAGAGAATCTGTATTACTAGATGATAGCCTGAGGAAAACATTTAAAAAAAGAAAAAAAAAAACCAAGAAAAAACCTGTTGAAGTTAGGAGGTTGTCTGGGGGTATCTTTGGAGGCCTCCAAGGAAGCATTCTGCTGGAGGGTATGTAAAGCTTGGGGGCAGGAGAAGGAAGGCAAGGCAGGCTGAACTCCCCTTCTTTGTGCCTTCTAGTTAGGTATGCTGAGCTAGGTCAGTAAATGGTATGGCTTGTGGGTCACAACATTCTGTAAGGGTATATTCCTGGTACTATTGAAGTGGTGATAACAAATATTAAGAATGCTAGAAAATACAGGCTTATGGGAAACTCTCACTTTCTAAACAGAAAAAATTTGTTTCTTTTTTGTTTTTAATGTTGCGGCCTTAACAGACCTTTGATCTCTTGCAGTCTTTTAGAAGTGGAAAAACAACTTAGGTTTGATGTTTTGTGTGCCATCAACTGAAATTGGGGCCATCATGAATATAACCAAGGGTGGACTGGTGCTGTTTTCAGCTAATTCCAATTCGTCATGCATGGAACTATCAAAGAGGATTGCTGAGTAAGTAAAATTTCCTGCAGGGCAGCTTAGGATCTTGATCTTACTATGATGGGACTTATTTTAGTAAAGACTGCTTTCTCTGTTTAGGGAAAGTTACGTTGGAAAACGGCCAGGGTTTGCAAGAACATCTAGTGCACTGCATTACACAGTGTATTTCAACAGATCAGTAACAAAATAACTTGTGTTTAAATTGTTCAGTGGCAGGTTGTGATTGGCTGCAGTAGGTTACAGAGAACACATGGGAAAATTAATGTTTGGATAGTGTTAAATAGTCATGGCAGAAGTTTTTATAATTTTCTTACTCTCCTTGTAGTGGAGTTTTCTTAGGCAGCAAAGCTGCGTTCGTCCCGCTCGCTGTATATTTTAGATGGCAACGTTTCTTTAGCTTTAAATGCACAAATAGCTTCAGCGGAACTTTTATGACTTAAGTAAATTTTTACCGTGCTACTATAATGGTACTGGGATGCACAACATTACCAGGAGTATTGCACATGATGGATTTCTTCCTGAGGCTTATGTGCCCAAAGTTAGGTACAGATAGGAGGAGAAAGGAGAGTGCAAAGGAACTCAAGTTATGCATGGCAAGGACTTGGGCATAAGTGCGTAGCATACTTGGTTGTTTCCTTTTTCTAGTGATGAGGTTCTGCTAATACTGAAGTGGAGTAACTATAGCAGACAATAGTCTTCGTTATTCATCGAATAGAGCTCACTAGTATTTCCTATTTACTCTACATTGACATTTTTTCTATAGAGAATGATTTTAAAGTCGTGTTTTAAGCATTGTGCATATGTATGTTGCCGTGTGTATATACATATATATATGGCAACATATATAGAATGTATATAGAAATATATATGAAAAATGAGAAATTGTTACGTGATTTAGTAATCAAGCATTATTTTCTTTCCACTGCTTGTTTGTCTGAGCTTGACTTGAAAATTAGTTTAGCTTAGCCCGCAGTGCAGCTTCTGGAAATTGTAGATGCTTTGTTAAGAGATTTCCACTATAATTACTGGTTTTATGGTTTGGGATTTTCTTTTCTTGGTTTTCTCCTATGAAATATAGCCTTTTCAGTAACTATTGCGTTGTATGGTTTCGCATTTGTTTTGCCCTTCTTTTCCCCATATTGACTTCTACTTCTCTTTTTTCTGCTCCTGCAGGCGCTTAGGCGTTGAGATGGGGAAGGTTCAGGTTTATCAAGAGCCAAACAGAGGTGAGCATTTAATTGGCAAAACTGGAAACTTAACCTAACTATGATGTGCATATATTGGCTACCCTTTTCGTAGACTCTGCTGAGTTTTGCTATTGCAAATATTACATATTTCTCTTCTTGGCAGAAACAAGAGTGCAGATTCAGGAGTCTGTGAGAGGAAAGGATGTATTTATCATCCAAACAGTTTCAAAGTGAGTAACTGTTTAAAGACACTGTGCTAGCGTTTTGACATCGATTGTCCATAGGAATGCTTCTGTTTTAATTTTTCTTTGCATTTTATGTGTATGATACACTATAATAAGCTTAGATTAACTAGATAGAGGCTTCTCTTTGTGTTTTTTTTTTTTGTTGTTACTGTTTTGGGGGTTTTCTTGATATGTGCATAAAGAAGACTTCAGTATAAGCTAACCTCTGTTATTTTAATTTTCAGTGAATATGTCAATGAAACTTTTCGCTGGGTCTCTGCATTCTTTCGCTAAGTGCGTTCTTTTGCTTATGTCATTTTCTTTAAATTCTTCCCTTTTCAGCTACCCTGTCTCCAGCACCATTACAAAGTTCTAAATGTAGGAGGAGCATTTCCTAGGCAATGGGTCCCGTGATTCAGAAAACAACTTTTTTTTTTTTTAATGTGAAAAGAACTTTACAAATGCTGAGACCTTTTTTTTTAATGACAACAGAAATAGTAGGTCTCTTAGCTGATGACCATTTCTCATCTAAAAAGATACCCTCTCAATATTTTCATTTAGGGCAGAAAATAGATGGTAATTGTTAAATATTTAGCATAGAGGAATATGTCGTAAAGCCTGAAACTTCTTTTTAAAAAAAAGCTTATCTATATCAAAAAATATACATATATTTCGGTTTGTGCAGAATAGAAGGAGATGTTGGAGATAAATTATGGGCTGCTTTGGTACAGCAACATGCTGTATTACTAAAAGCCTGGAAATGGTATAACAAAAACTGCTGAATTTCCCAAAATAGCCAAGTGAAAAAAATAATGAAGTGCAATTCTAGTGAAGAATTAAAATGTTGGGTCCAGGGCACTTGCCGTCCTGAGGTGCACAGCTGGATTCTTAGTGAAGATTGCTCAGTCACCATACTTTCCACTGCATTGGAGTGAAATCCCTGGAGTGGGTATAAATTTTGTGTTGAATATGGGATTTTTATGCATGAGATACAGAACTAGATGCTTCTCGTTCCAGGGATGTGAATACTACGATCATGGAACTCCTGATCATGGTGTATGCTTGTAAAACCTCCTGTGCCAAAAGCATTATTGGAGTGATTCCTTACTTCCCGTACAGCAAACAGTGCAAGATGAGGAAAAGGGGCTCCATTGTTTCTAAACTACTGGCTTCGATGATGTGCAAAGCTGGTAAGAATGCAGGTTGTATGAAATAATCAGGGCAATGGGGGCTCCTGCTGTCAGGTTTCAGGTTTAGAGGTCTGTGCACAAGTTGGGACTCTTTAAAAATAACTGCTATTTTTTTTGTGAATTTAAAACCCATATAGGAAGGAGAATGTAGTTAGAAATGTTTCCAAATGATGAGTTCATAAAAAACCCAAGCCTGTAACAGCCATTTTACATTGTGTCCTATTGAGCTGGCAATATGAGTCTGCTGGACTCTGCTGCTTTGGGCCATGATATCTCTCTCTCATAATACTGTTCTTTGCCTTTCTAACACTCTCGAACAGTAGTGCTTTGTCATTTCTAGCCTGTTTTTTACCTGTTGGATGAATACGCTTTGTGTCTGTCCTTTACATTTGAGATGATGTGGGATAATGAGATTATTCATTTTCACACCCTTCAATAAGAGCCTTTTCTGCTCCTTTCGTTTTGCTCCTGTCCCTGGGAAAAATGGGCAGTTACAATGAACACAGTGTGATCTGGTTTCTTATTTTGAGAGAAATGTTTTGATGATTAGAATTTGGGCCGATTTTTCAGGAGTTCAGTACTCTAACATTAGCTGTGCTGGGGTCTTGCTATGGGGCATAGGACAATTTGTCTTATTAGTGCTTCCATTTTGTCATCTGTTGAGAAAAATCTTACCTGCCTCAGTGTGGCAGTACTGAGTCAATTATGTAGAGTGTTCTGAGGTTCTTTTAAAAAGGACACTGTGGAAATCTCGAAACATGATAATGCCGGTGTACTTAAGAGGGACATAGTTAATATGCTATGCACTTTCACTGAGTATAGTATTCTTGTTCTAATGCAGCTTAGAGATTTTGTTCTGGACAAACTTCAGTGAAACTTACTAGAGAAATAAAGAGTGTGTCTGTTGTTCTCTCTTACTTTTCTTGATGTGCTTCTCTGTATGTCTTTTTATTGTTATTTTTTTTTTAAAAGGACTAACTCATCTTATTACCATGGATTTACATCAGAAGGAAATACAGGGCTTCTTCAATATTCCGGTTGATAACTTGAGAGCGTCTCCATTTTTACTACAGTACATCCAAGAAGAGGTGAGGAATGCCTGCCATTACCATTGCTTTTTTAAATTATTTTTTGTCGTGTCTCAAGGCTTCTGAAGCAAATTCCTCTGAAAAGACTAAATCTTCAAACAGAATTTTAAAGGGGGAAAGGTCATGTTGGGGCAAGGAATGGTGTTGAGGCGGTTGGTTCTTTTCTTCCCCACAGGGTTAAGTTTTGCTTTCATGAAGAGCTGGTGTTTTCTTATCCATGCAGAGATACTGTTCTGTCTTAGATATATTCCACTAACTAGTATTTAAAAAAAAGAGGATCTTCTTGCACTTGATATGCACTCTTCCTTTCCTATTTCTAGTTTCCTTGACATTTATAGGATGGACTGCTTGTGTAGGTGTAATTTATATCGTGTTATGAAAACACTTTGGAGGTTAAGTGAGAGAGCCTATTGATTCTACTCTGAAAGTAAGAACAGATGACTTCTTGTGTGGAAATCTTCACCTGCTGTTTGTTCAGCATGCCTTGACTTGAGGGGCTTAACTTCTGATGTTCTTTGCGTCCATTTCTCCATCTTACAAGTGCTTTGAGAAGTGCTCCTGGTAGATTCATACATACAAATTGTGCAAATGATAATTGTAGGTATAAGATGCATAGTATGCCTCTGACTAATTATAATTTGGAATAAAGCAAATGCTTTCTTCCTGGTCAGAGGAAAGGTTTAGCTCACTCTTACTTTTGAATCCAACTATTTCTTTTTATACAGATATGAATGCCTCAATTTAAAAAAAAAACCAAACCAAAACCCAAACTGACGCGATTTTGTTATGACAGTGTTAAAATCTGTTTGGGGAATCAGTTACCATTTGAATCTGTCGTGATCAGTTGATTTGGTACTAGAGTCAAAGAGGATGTTAGAACAAAATTCCGGGCTGGCTTTGCCATGGTCCTTCATCTTGTATACCAGGGAAGAAGCATTGCACATCGTAAGCACTTCATAAGTTAAAAAAAGGAGAAAAAAGTGGAAAACCAAATATGCAGACACAAGTTATGCCTTTATATGTTGCTTGAATGTATGGATTATGGTCGATAACATCATGTTCCTGGTTTAGTCTTGAAGCACATTTTGATACATGAGCTCTTGATGGTTTACAAAGAATTGTTGCAGCTTTCAGTCTGGCACTGCTGTGCAGTCTAACAAATGAATGTTTGTCGAGATCTGCTGAAGTATGTGTAGAGAGGTTTTAAAAGATACTTTCAGTTTTTCATTTCTTCATTCCTCTGCTTGTCCATGAGATGACTTGCTAAAACTAGAGTTGACTGAATGTGTCTGATCACATGGGATCTATATTGGCAAGTACCTTCACCAGCCAGGTCATTTATAGTATCTTTTCTTAAAAGTTTCATCCAGTGCTGCTCAGGAAGAATTTAGTATTCATCTCAAGTTCATGGTGGCAGCAGCTTGCCAGATATCCTGCATCGTGAATGAAAGCATGAAAAATGTTTCAAATGGGAGTTGTGATGGGGTGTATTGAGTAGCATGAAATAGAGCCGATCTTGATAAGAATGGAGGTCACTTAAAAAGCATTTAACTGAAAGTTAAGAGGATGAGGGCTTGTAGTTGTCCCCTGTTGGGAATTTATGCATAGGTGTGGAGAGAATTACTTGGTGTTCTGGGATGAAGACAGTCCAATCAGTGAAATTAATGTGGTATAGAAATAATTTGGTGATTTTCCTTTGTATGCTTAGCAAATGTTCAATACTCAGTGTCTTCTCTTTCCTATGCGTACATGTTAATCTTAGAGTGACGTAGCTCTTTGTTACGAGTTGTTGTTGATGACTTACTATGTTTTGGATGACATTTCTGGCTTTCTGACTTCATTTTTAAAGAGCTGAGAACAAATTTGATAATTTGGCAGGGGAAAAATGAGGCAATGATGTCTGAACAAGATCAAAGCCTTTATTATGTCAAGTGGCAGGCCCTGCCTTGTCCATACCTTCCATCATGTTAATCTTTGCAGCCTGTTGTATAACTAAGTGTTTATAAAGGACAGAACATGCTGAATTCCCAGTATTATAGGTGGAGTTAGTAGCATTGTGGATTATTAATGTTGCCTGACAAGTCCTCAGGAAAGCTCTTGTTTTCAGTTGGTTAGGCCCGTGCCCAAATTCAGAACTTAATTTTTTCTTTCCCATGCCTTTCCCAGCTAGAGTGCTTTTGGAAATATTCAGCCAGTGTGGTTGTATGTTTGAGGATAAGATTATAGAAGAACTTACCTTGCTTGTGTTTGGAAAAAACCCAAGTATTTCTATGCTCTGGAATTGGTATTTGACATCTGACAGCAAGGCAATGAACTGGATGTCAGGGTATCATCCCCTCCGAATTTGTGAAATTACAACTGTAACAGATCAATTTGCACGTATTTAGTAAAGTGTCTTCTGTCCCTGAACACTGGGATTCTGAGGATTGAATCTGCTCTGTAGGACTTTGCTAGCTGTTGCAGCTGAAAGTGGCTGTGAACTATTGTTACAGCAACTGATGGAAGGACAGGTTCTCTGTATGCTGCTCTCTGTGGCAGACAGATCGTCCCAGGGCAGCACAGTGAAGGAAAATGCTGAGTTTGCAAGGAAGGGGGTAAGATCAGATATTAGAGGGAGCATAGATTGCTGTCGGAAAGGAGGGCTGGAAGTGCGAATGGTGGAATGCTCAAGAAGTTATGGATAGAGAAGGACAAGTCTAATGTGGAGTTGCTGTTTGTAGGGAAAATGGCGACGAGGATAAGAAACTTTGGAGAGATGGGGACTAAAATAAAATGCTGGCTAAATGAAGAGGAGGAGTCGGGAGTGAAAGGCCAGTATGAGAGTGGGGCAGGGCAGTGGCAGCAAACTTTGGAGTATACTGTGCTTGTGAAGACTGACTGAAGTACCCATCAGACCTTGAAATGAAGCCCAGACTTCTTGGCCATACACTTGGCTGCTGTTGGCATTTGCATCCTCTAGTGCTGATCTGCGTAGAAGACAGTTTGCAGCAATATTAGACTGTGACTCCAGGATCAGTGCAGTGAATGTGGAATTTTTATCCCTTTTGATCGTCCATATGAAGAGTCAGTATGATGTGATGGAGAGACGGAGAGGTGTTACTTTTTTTGGTGTACACTGAAAAACAATAGGAAGTAGATAAAATGCTATGTTTTCAAGTGATTAAAGACTGCTGTATGCATGCACAAGACAAATTAAGTTGAACAGGAAACTTTAATTTTCATGGTTTCCTGTTTCTTTTAACACTTGTCCATGTAGCCCTGGTGTTCTTCTAAAGCGGTTCCTTTTGTGTAATCTGTAATGTAACATGGTGTTTATGAAAGGTACAGTTTTAAGTTAATATCTGAATTTTCTAAATACCTGTTTTTACTGAGCTGTGAACTTTGATCATGTACCATGGATTCTTGAGGTTGCTTTCTTATGTTAGGTAAGATGTTCGATGCTTAAAATTCTTCTGGCAAAATAAAGTTCTCTGATTCTTACTGAGTTAAAATTTGTCTGAAGATATGAAGTAGACATTGCTATCTGTTATTTACTACAGATACCAGACTACAGGAATGCTGTAATTGTGGCCAAATCACCTGCGTCTGCAAAGAGGTGGGTAAGATCTGCTCTCTTGCGTTAGAGCAGGAAATCTCTACTGTGATTTTGTTCTTAGGATCAAGTGAAGGACAGATATCCAATAATTGGAAGATGCAGCCTTCAGATCCCTCCCAATTCTACTTTGTCAGATGTGTAGTTTTTACATCATTGCTATAATCATAATAAATCTAAGGAGAGTAAAAAACAAACAAATGAAAGGATGAGGTAGGTTAGTACAGTGCTTAGGATAAAGAAGGTGTTTAATCGTATTATATTTGTGTGCATTTTCATTATAAATTTCCTGCTGTAAATTAATTAAAATGGCTGGAAGTATAACACTATTAATCCAGAGTAATTGCTTAACATGGTCATAACTTAGAAAATGGTTAATCAGATCCTGAATACAGATGGCTTACCGTCTAGTATGGTGAAACACGATTTGACGTTTGAGATGATTTTGATTGTGAAGTCCTTGTTGGCTGAACAACTGTTCTTAACCCATGAAGATTTTTGGTTGACTATTCCTAAACTCTTTGGAATTACACTGCTCTCAGCAGGTGGTGTAAGAGTTGGACAATGGTTTAAGAGATACTGTATTTGCTGTGGTGACAAGCCAATAGTTTGTTGAAAAGTTATCTAGACTTTCATGCCAAGGAATCATGATACTCTTTGTAGGAAAGGTTTTTGTTATTTTATACAGCAAATCAGAAATACTTTAGTTTGTAGAAGTGTAGTGAGGGGAACAACTTTCGTCATCTTTGTTTTCCAGGAGTAATTTTTATGTGATTTCTTTTGTTTTGGCGAGTTATTTTACATTTGCTTGTCTTTGACTGTTTCTTTTACTTGGTGTCAGTGTTCCCTCTTGGGTGTAGGCAGGCATTTGTTTTCATGCTCGTCAAGTAATTGTGCATGCCAGCAAGTAGTCTACACATACCTTTAACTGATCAGACAGATAAGTTGCACAGGTAACCGATCTGTGTAGGAGAGGACCCCAGAGCTGTATTGTTTAGCTTCTTCATATGTACACGTGAGCATTTAAGAGCAGTATTTGGGGAGGTACATTGTATTTGGAAAAGGGTGATTGAATGTGTCAGCCTAATCAAGGAAAACACTTTTCAGATGAATGCTTACTGTGAAAGAGAACCTTCACTGGATGAAGTTGAGAATGTTTCTGTGGTTTCTGAGCTCACTGGAAAATGAATAACTCATTTTACTGTTACTTTGAACTTTATTCAGTTTAATGTTGCATTTTAGAGTAATTACTATGATTTTGTTGATAGGATTACGCCTTCTAAGTCATAACTCTTAAGATAAATATGTTTGAAATCATAATTTATTTGTAGTTAACCACTTGAAAAAATATCCTCACTGTATGATAACCACAGGGCAGAAGATTCTTTTCAGTTTTTAATTAACTGAGCATCACGATGGGCAAATTATTCTCTGGACTTTGAGTTGTTTGGATAGTGAAACAAGGCTTAAGCGTAAAGGAGGTGATTCAGGCCACAGGTCTTAGATGCTAATGTTAGAACAAAGTGACTCACTCTTGACTTGCCAGGCTCACTTTCACCAGAAGGATACTAGATCATGGGTTTAGGCTAGATACCGAACTCTTGGGTATGCAAGGTAGTGTAGGAGGAATCTGCTAATTTTCACTTGCTGCTTCCAGTATCTGGGATACAAGCACTGTCTGTGAAATTCCTATTTTCCTGACTCTCTGCTTTCCCCACTCCCCCAGCTAACCTTATACTTCTTTACATAAATTTCTAATTTTACTTGAAAAAATATTGCATGGTGAAGGAGCTTTTTGTAAGCTTGTAAAAATCTGGGCTGTTTAACTTTTGAAGTGTGGTTTGTCAGGCAAAATGATCATCTGGATTCTCTTTTCTGTAGGATATCTAAGGTTATGTGTCAGAAGGTCAGGAATATTGTCTTTATTTAGTGCATATCTTGCTAAAAATAAATAGGTGAACACTTGTTTTCTGTTTTCATGTGGATATTTTTTTCCTATTAAATGTAGACAATCCAGACATCTAGGCTATTCTTGGTTGGTTAGATGAGACCTGCTAAAGCGTGGGATCTCAAGAATGCTGAAGGCAAGGAAATGTTTTTTTGACTGTTGGGCAAAACAGAAGGGAGTAATCAGAATTATGTGACTTGCAGCATTTATCCTGTTGCTTCAAGGCCAGTATTGGTACTTGCAAGGTTATTCTGACTCTCACAAGCCTGGTGAAAACAAGATACTAAGGGGCAAGGGCTTCCTTCTATGAGTTTTCCTAAAATTTTAGGATCATTCCATTTTTCCTCTGAAATGTTAGAAATAAAGTGGAAACAGATTAGGATTGTATGTATGTAAATAATTTTAAATTTAATGTATTTCTGTTTTTTTAACCCTTTCCCTGCAGGGCACAGTCATTTGCTGAGCGCTTACGGTTGGGAATTGCTGTGATTCATGGGGAAGCTCAAGATGCTGAGTCTGACATGGTGGATGGTCGACACTCACCACCTACAGCCAAAAATGTAGCTGCTATTCATCCCAGTTTGGAGATACCCAGTAAGTAAGTTTGTGTGTAAAAGTGTTCACCTATCGTTTTTTGTGGGTTTGGGGAATGGGGCTGGCTGTGATGGACCATCAAAGAGGAGTGGTTCTTTAGGGGGAAAGAAGATTACTTCTTTCTTAGTAGGGAGAAAAAAGATTCCTTTTTGATGCTCTTTCTCCATGGTTTTAGTGCGAGGCTGTATGTGAGGTCTGTGCCCTATGTAGGGGAGGGGCTGTGTCATTACTGGTAGTCAGAAGAGCCGCTGGCAGAGAGGCCCGGCTTTTTTGCGATTTATTTTTCCTGTTGGAGTTTTTCTGGGACACAGAGCTAATAAGTTGAGCTGACACTGGTTTTGTGCGTAGCTGTGTAACGTCATGGGCCTTGACAGAGTAACCTTGCTGAATGTGGATGTGATCTATAGCTGCACGAGCAAGACTTCATTGCGTAAACCTAGCTTGGATCTCAGTAGGGTGATTGAACTGGTTGTGTCTGCAAGCCACTCTATTCTCTGTACTAAAATTAAGCATTAATTGAATCGGTTAAGAATTTGGGTGTAAATGAATGTAGTTAATGCTTTGGCTAAGCTTAAAAAAATCATCTATGTATTAAAATCCTGCTGTGTTTTCCCCAGTAATGGTTGAAATAGTTGTTGCTGCATTTCTCTCTATAACAGTGGTGACCCATGCAAAGCAGACATTTCCACACTTGAAGTAAATTGTATAAGCTTTTCTCTTTCTTTCTCCTTCCTACCCATCTAAAAAAAATTGCCATTAATTAGTGCTGATTCCCAAGGAAAAACCACCCATCACAGTTGTTGGAGATGTAGGAGGAAGAATAGCTATTATCGTGGTAAGTAAGATGCCATCACTTCTGATAAATTATATTAAACATGTTAAAGTTGCAGAAATCAAGTAGATATTCTGCTGTATCAGCAACTAAACTTTGGTTGATGGTGGACTTTTGATACTGCACTTACACCATGAGGCAGTATTCTCCACATTTACTGAAGGTGACCATGTGAACTATGAAGAGATCCATGCTGAAAAGCAGCATTTGGACCTTGTTTCTATGAACAGGCCAGATAAATCTCTGTTCAAGTGCTTGCCTGAAGGTGAGGAGTTTCAGGTGGTGCTTATACATCAGATTAGGGGAAAATCACCATGTTTCTGTTCTGTGAGTTTAGAAATGCCAGTGAAGTAGAGATGATGCTGTCTTACGGTTTCTCTGAAGCAGAGTGTAATCTCTGGGCTTGTCATGGGAAAGGCCAATTTCCTGTTAGTTTGGTTTTTGAATGAATGTCAGTTGTCTGGGCTTTTCCCTCTTCCCCTCATGGAGCAATCCCTCTGCCCCTTGATGTTGCAGTAGTTTTGGACACTCTGCTTTTCTGTTCTTTGGCCCTCACCATCTAGCTCAGGTGTCTGAAGAACAGCATCAATAAAAATGGCCGGTTTGTGTTGGCTGTAAACTGTTATACTTGAAGAAGATGTAATGTCAATCTGGGCGTGCTGTGTTGATCTGTCTGAGGACATGGTGAATCTTCACTGCTTCACTGACTCAATCTTATTTTGACAGGATGACATCATAGATGACGTTGACAGCTTTCTTGCTGCAGCCGAGACCCTCAAGGAAAGGGGGGCTTACAAGATCTTTGTAATGGCCACACACGGCCTCTTATCTTCAGACGCTCCCAGGCTGATAGAGGAATCTGCAATCGATGAAGTAAGCATGGATTCTGAATTTCTGATCCAATGATTTTGGGCTTTTTAAGCAAGCAGTTTTCTCCTGATTTGATTATTAAAATATACTGGCATTAAGAATTTAGCTGGGAGGTTTCTGGGTTCAGGCTTTCTTACCATGGACATGTGTGCTAGAATATTAGCATCTAAGCCTCCTTAAACTATAGCAATGGGAAACTAGGGAATTAGTGAGATGATGGACTGGCAGTATTAGCGGACTTTTCCCTTCAGTGCGGGGGATATTTTCGTACCTTACTTTGGACCTGCATGGCAGAATGAAAGGAAGGAAGGACAGTGCCTTTAGTATCCATGGATACATGCAATCCTGTAGCAATGCATGGCTCTTCCTAAGATTTTGACCCTGACAGTAATGTAAAATCTTATTTTCATCAGCAAAGGTCTGGTGGGTGGACATTCCCTTTCGCAGTTCTAATATGGGAGGTGGAAAACGTAATGGAGTTAACGTCTTTCTGATGATTTTTTTCTTTCTGTAGGTGGTTGTTACAAACACAATTCCACATGAAATACAAAAACTCCAGTGCCCTAAAATCAAGACTGTGGATATCAGCATGATCCTCTCGGAAGCCATTCGCAGGATCCATAATGGGGAGTCAATGTCGTACCTTTTCAGAAATATAGGACTGGATGATTAATGCTTCTTATTTTAAAGAAACACCCCGGGCCAAACTGGAAGCAAACAGATAATGAGCTGTGAAGCATCATGCTTACCTTAATATTTCTATTGAGCCACTTTTTGTTTTCTCTTGGTTTAAGTATCAAGGTAGAACAGTTTTTAAGAGCTTTTTTTTTTTTTTTTTTTTCCTTTGCAGGGTTGGTTTTTTTGGGGGTGGGTGGGGAATAAACATTTTAAAAAAAACTGTTCTAGTTGCTTTTAGGTTAGTTGCACTATATACATGATGGAAAAAAACCCAGAAAACACTTGAGGCAAGAATTTGGCTTCTAAATTAAGCATTCCTTTTCCAAAGCTGCTTGCTACAAGTGCTTTAAAAGATAATAAAATGAAGTGACTGTATAATATTTGCATTTTAAAAGCCAAAAAGGTTGTACTGTTGTATGCAGTTAAGTGATTTTGTAGGAGTGCTTTTATAGAAAAGCATATGAAATATGCACCTGTATTTATTTTCTGCAACAAAGAATAAAGACTTGTTTTGTGTGAGCTTTCTAAAAATGTTCATGTACTAGTAACTTGTCTTCTAAAGTGTGTCCACTTAAAAATGATTTGTAGGTATTATGTTACTGAAAGAAATCAAGAGGAGAATTGATTCTTTTATGCCAACGTGTTACTTTGGAATACGAACAGGATTCAGGCTTCTTGGCAGTAAGGGGAGTAGCGTGCGTTTTGCTTGTTGTTGTAGCCAAACACCTGCATAGGAGGAGGAGAGGCTGCTTTTCCCTAATACTGACACTTGTTGTCATTTTTCAACCTGTCTTCTGCTGAGCAGTCTTGTAACACGCAAAATACAACCTTTCACCATCTGGTTGCAGGTGCTATCAAAGGTTTTTAGATTAGCTGTAATTTGGCAGTTAACGGCACACTTCCAGTGTGCTGCTTTGCTTCAGGGAATGTGGGAGGGAGCTGAGTCTATGGCTGGATGTCAAGGAACAACAGGGACTTGGGAATACTGGGGGCGGGCAGAGGTTCCAGCTGGTAAAATACAAATCAGCTCATCACAGGTAAACTGTTTTTTCAGAAGTTTCTAGCATGGCCTGAATGCATGGATGTACTAAAAAATATGGCCATAGTGCAGAGCCTAACTTGTTCAGGTTTGTTTTCCCAACCGTACTTGGGTACATGTGGGTGGAATGGCCGGCTAGCTGCCGTGCTGAGCTTCCAGTCTCGGAGACTTGAAGTTCCTGACCTGTTGCAGACAAAATGGTGGTGGAATTAATGAGCATTTAGGGGTGGTTTGGTCTAATCTCTCACCATCAGAATGTCCTACAAATGAGTATAAAACTTTAGGCATGTTCAAAACCAGAAGTGAAAATTAACCGTTGTTGACACCATTTCTCTCTGCTCGAGACAAACTTCCAAGGGCTTTGGAAGGTTCATTGGCTTTTAAGGATAAAACCAGTTTTTTTTTTTCCTTCCCTTGTCTGTCTTGCTACAGCACTGGGCACAATGGAGGCCTGTGACTAGAAGACCTAGATATTGCAAAAAGATTTACAGTACTTGGTCTTGTTGGTACATTCAGCAAGTGGGATGGTGATTTTATTTAAGCAACTTCATGTTTCTGTTCAGATAATGCTGTTCTTCATTCTGTGAGCTTATTTTTCATAAGATTATTCTGTTTGATTTTTGTGGTCCTGTCCAGAGAGGTACGTTCTTTCTCTATGAAATGAGCAAATGCAAGGCTGTACCTGGTTGTACTTCAATGACAGTAGGTTATTAAACACTTCAGCGATGTTAATAGGTACACCAGGCTGTATTAACACTTACATGTACTTTGAATGTGTTAATGCAGGTTAAATTCCAGTTGAGCAGTGAGGGGGAACTTCAGTTCCTCTTGCAAGTGTGCAGACCTGCTCCTGGGTGCCTCGGCGGCTATTTGAGAGGAGAAATACGCTGACCTGTCTGTGATGAGTGTATTAGTTGCAGGGTATTTATTTTATTAGTGAGACCTTGTGATACATGGTTGGAAAGCGTGCTGCCATTTGGAAATGAGCCAGCCAAGCATCCAGCGCAGCAAACAGCATGGTTACTAAATGCCCAGAAATATTAAATTCAAAGGTTGTTTCCTGCTGCTTGTTTCATGTTGGCCTTTGGAGGAATGGCTTCATCTCTTCTGTGAGTGTTTCTGCTGGTTGGCCCTCGCTGGCGTGCTGAGGCTCCACCTTGGATGTTCACGTCACTCCTGTGTTTGATCATTGCTTTTAGGACGTAGAAAACTCCCAACTTTGCCTAGTTCCGTGCAGTGCAATTATTGTATTGATTAGGACTCAAGAATTTGGGAGCAAGTTGCGATCGTGAGACTGGATTGCCGGTCCTTTGGCTTTTCATAGCATTGGAGTGGTTGAAAGCGAGCAAAGTGCATGCGTCTTCCCTCGGACATTTTTCATACCGCTTTCATTACAGCACATAACTGCAGAGCTACCTAATCTCTATGTGCTTTTCCCAGAAGCAAAAATATTGGATCACCAGAAATGCCAGCTATTCTTAGCGGTATTTCTCTGGGATCCTTCAAATGTAAAAAACACCTTAAAAACCCTGCTTTATTCAGCAATTTCTACAGTAATTAACTAGGCAGAAGATCATGCAAATTCTTTCCAGACTTACTATCCACAAGAAAAATATTGGGGTTTGGTTTACAGTTCGTAGAAGACGAAAGCCTTTGCCGTTTCTTGTCCAGCAATATCTAGATTTAAGGCACCTCTGCAAGAGGCTGCTGGGAGCCCTTATCCTGAGAGTCTGCACTGCAGAAATGCTTTAATTGCAGGGGCAGCTTGGACTGGAGCCTGCAGTTTCTTCAAGATCAATGCAGAAAAAGCAGAAAACCCCAAGGAAATGGGGATTAAGTAGCTGCTCGTTTGTGAGACACCGAAATCAAGAGGTGCTTGCCTGGACTGGGGGTCCCTTGGGTGCCAGCTGGAAGGGCGATGGGAAACTGAAAGGGGAGGGAGGCAGTGGACAGCCAGGCTGCCCACCCAAGCGCCTTTGGAAGCGAAGCTCTTACTGCTGGCTTGTTTAATGATAAATACCCTCAAGCCGCTAACGAGTTACTGATTCAGTGACTGTGTGAGGCTGAGGATGAGGAAGGAGGCAGAAGAATGATGGAGGGCAATTCCACTGCTGGATCCTTTACGCCCTCGCAGCAGTTCAGCATTGCTGACCTTGTTGTCGTAGTGGTTTATTTTTCCTTAAACGTTGCAGTGGGAATATGGGTAAGAATATTTTCTCTTGTTCCCTTTCTGCTTTCTGAGTAAGTTTTTTTTTTTTTTTCAGGGCTGGCTTTTCTGCGTGCAATCTTTTGAAAATCTCTATTATTTTCTTGTTGTAGTTTGCACTTGTTACGTATTTTGTGTGTTGTCCTGCATTTGCTCTGTTTTGTTGTACAAACCCTCCGCCCCTTTCGCTCCCTACAGAAAGACTCCTATAGCCTGGGAACAAGGTGGAATTAACCACGGCACAAACGTTTCACCCGGCCTCCGGTCTGCTGGGTGTAAGCAGGTCTGCCGCTTGTCTATTAAAGGGTGTTGAGACAAATGCCCTGCTTAACAGAAAAAGCCCTCGGCTACCCACAGTTTCAGACAAAGGTTCTCCAAAGCCATTTATTCTGCCTTGCAGAAAAATCGTAGCCAAAGCTGGGCCCTATTAGCCAGCCTGTCTGCTCGGGATGGCGGTAGGATGGGCGCATCCTCCGTGCTTCCCCCTCTCGGGGTGCCTCCTTTGCTATTCATGGCTCCAGGTACTTGGGGTGCAGCCACCGTTTCGTGTAATTAAGCTTGAGGTGCAGAGCTCCCATTAATTATCCCGAGTCTCCTGTCTCTTGGCTTCTTGTCTGGGAGACTTGGTTTCTTGCTTTCTTGGTGCCTTGTCTGGGTTTGTAGGGAAAGGGTGCTCTGTGCTGATCTTTTCTCCTCCCAGTCTTCCTGCAGGGTGAACAGGAACACCGTCAGTGGCTATTTCCTTGCTGGCAGAGACATGGCATGGTGGCCAGTAAGTAGAGATCTCTGTCCCTCTTGTGACACCCTGGGCAGCAGGGACATCCCACCAAATTCCCTCTTCTGCGCCCCTGCTTTCTCCACTGCCTGCCCACACTTTCCCCCACCCTGTATACCTCCTTCTGCCAGGATTCGTGTCTTTTGAGCTGCGTTTCCCTTCTCATTGCATGAAGGGTGCTGGAGCCCACCCGGTTTGTTGGGTCTCCTCGTAGGCTGCTCTGAACTTGAGCAGGGGTCGTTGGAGTCAAACATCTATCTCCACCAGCCCTGTGTGCTCCTGGTGGCTCCAACAAGACGTGGGTGTCCCAAGTTTCTTTTCTCCCTCCTCTTATTTCAGTATGATCTTGACAAACTGGTTGTAGGTCTTTCGCATGTCTGGCACTGGCTGCTTGCGCAGGGCCACCTCCGGGCAGGGTGCGTGGCCACCGTGGCAAATGCAGCAACGTGTGGTTCCTCCTCATCCTCCTGAAGACAAGAAAGTCCAGCCAAAACCCACCGGGGATGCCCAGATGAGCTGAACGCGCTCGAGCGCTTGTTGCTGGGGCTCATGCCTACCTGGATTGGAGTCTGTTAAGGGTTTTTCTTGCAAATACGTAGACGTCCCTCATCACACGCGGTGCATCTTCGGCCACACTTTGCTTTTAGAAGTGGCGGGGAGGTCTGCGCTCTGCTGCTCCTGTTCAGACATTATTTTTGCCACCTCCTGTTACCGAGTTATCCCCTCGGGGCTGCGCTGCTGGGGAAGCACCAAAGCTGGTCCAGCTGGTGGGACTGCCGTGCCAAGCCGTGGGGAGCCGGCGGCCGGGCACCCCGCCTGTGAGCACCCACAGCACCTCCCCTGCTCCTCCGCAGATCGGTGCCTCTCTCTTTGCCAGCAGCGAAGGCTCGGGGCTCTTCATCGGGCTGGCCGGGACCGGTGCTGCCGGGGGAATTGCTGTCACTGGCTTCGAGTGGAATGTAAGAAACGTGTCGCGTTATTAAGAAAATGAGTTTCTCGAGCCGTGTCGCAGCAGATGGCCCATTTCACAGCAGCTTCACGCAATGTCTCGAAAGGCTTGGGAGGAGTTGTGCAGGGGGTAATTAATGCAACCCTGCTAACTCAGCTTCTCCAGCTCATGTCTAGTGCATGTACAGTGAGTTTGGAGTCAACTCAGGTCCACGTGCTCAGGGAAAAGGACATTTCAGAGCAGAGCTTCCCCGTCCAGCCCCTCCATGACCCCGACAGGGAGATGGCTGAATAGGTCACCCATTCCCTGCTTCCCTCCACGTTGTATCCAAAGTCCTTGGGTTCTGCAGCAAAAATATGGCATTGGGCTTGCTTGGTGCTTGAGGAGTTAGTGGGAAATGTCTGGTCAGGAGCTGAAGGGCTGAGGGGAGCGGGCTCCTGCAGACGGGGGTGCCGGGGGGGTTGTCCACCATGACCTTGTCCCCCCCTGCCTGCCACGTGAAGCCATTTAGGGATGTAAACGTGCACTTGAGGGTGAGCCAGGGCTGGCTCAGGAGCGGTGGACAGGGTCTAGCACTGCAGTCAACATTGAGCTGCAGCAGGATCAGTGTTTTTTCTGGCTGTGCCGTGTTCCTCCTTCCCAACAGGCGACTTATGCTCTTCTGGCGCTAGCCTGGGTGTTCGTGCCGGTTTACATCTCATCTGGGGTACGTACAGCTGCCCTGAGCCTGCTGTGGGGAACACGGCCCCGGCCAGGTCCCCTGCTCCCCGGAGGGCTGTCACCACTGTCCTTTGAGACTCCTAAGCCCTGTTCTGGGAATGCAGCTGTCCCCTTGCCTTCCCTGGGACCATCCCCAGAGGAGGGGGCCTGGACAGGGCAATGATCACTCTCTTTCCCCCCTGGCAGATTGTCACGATGCCGGAGTATCTCCAGCGAAGGTTTGGAGGGGAGAGGATCAGGATGTACCTCTCTGGCCTGTCGCTCCTGCTCTCCATCTTCACCAAAATCTCTGTGAGTAGCTCCCGCTCAACTCTGTGACAAACCCACGACTGATTCCCAGCAAGCGAAATGTTATTTTGGGGCTCAAACCTTGTGTAGCCAAGGCAGGGGAGAGCAGCTGCTGCAGGATGCTCCAAGAGGGAGCAGGACAAGAGGTGGGAATTCCTGGGCAGATGCTGTCTGCGACACCTCGTGCATTTGTAGGTAGATCCGGCAGTGATACTCATGTCTGGGTGGCCCTGACAGATGCGTGGCTGTGTGTCAGGATTCTCAAACTCACGGTGCACTCGCCTTGTAGCAGAGGTTGTGGGTGAAACGTGCTTGGAGGCTGGGTTGTATCGTCTGGGTTTTTCTCCATGCTCCAGCAGTGATGCTTTCCAGCATCCCAGAGGGACCCGGCAGAGCTGGGGACTGAAGTGGGAATGCATTCCTTGCTTTAAGGCATGCAGGTTTTCTGAGGAAAGGAAGCCTTGCTGCAGCTATAAGATGCCCAAGACTGTACAGAGAAAGTGCCTGATTTTCAGGGACTCTTCCACAGGGATGTTTCCCCCACATTTTGGCCTCATTCACAGTTCCCTGTGTGCAGCCTCCGTTCCTGCTGCCCTCTCGGTAGCCGTGAGAAGAGTTTATCCGAGGTAAAACAGCTAAAAAGCCTGTGACACCAGGCCTAGGGCAAGCAGGAGAGAGCCGGGCACAGACAGCCCTGGGGGGGCTGGAGACAGCGAGACAGAGATCAAGAGCAAACAGCTCAGAAACGATCTGGAGGAGAAAACCTGCCGGAGGGAGCAATCCTGCACCACCGCCTCTGTCGGAGCAGGCGGATCTGACCTGGGGTCTGCTAGGGCTTCTGCGTTTCACCGCCTAAAAGAAATATGCTTTTGCAGGTGACTGGCTGCAAGAAATGTGTTTTTGCATGTGGCTGGCTGCAGAAGTGGCTGGCTGCAGGGCAGGAAGGCCGGTGCCGGAGCGTGTTTCCCCACGGCGAGGCGCTCAGCGCCTGCCGCTGCGTTCTCCAGCTCCGTGCTTCGCAAACACCAGCTTGGCTGGATGCAGTCATCGCTCCCTGGGCGGCATTTCTGCCTTCTCCCTGGTGGCTTTGCAACCCCAGGCCCTGGGCTGAGCTGTGGGGGGGGGATCCTCCGGGTCCCCCTCCGAGGGATGCAGAGGATGGAGCAGACTGCAAACAGTGCTGGCCGTGCACATCCATCAGCGCGTAATGCGAAGGGAGAGGCTGAACCCGCGTCGGACAGACCCCCGTGCTGCGTGATGTGATGTCCCCAGCTTCAGGAGACCCCCGTCTCCTTCCCGTGAGCTGCTCTTTGACCTTGGGCAAGGCACTACGCTTTGGATTTAAAAGGCGGGTTGCAGGGGAGATGGCAGCCCTTCCCGTGTTCCTGCTGATGAAGGGCTTTCAGCGTGGCAGAGGTGATGCTGGTGATTCCGTCGGTGCAGCTGCCAGCTGTATCTCCCCCCACAAAACCATGTCCTGTCATGCTGGAGGGCGTTCTCCCCATAAAACTGATATTCTTTATACCTTTATTGTTTATGGTGTTGAAAGTGCTATGGCATTTCTCCTGAAATCAGCCTGGTGGCTCCAGGAGCACCAGTTCAGTTTGCAGGTTTGGGGAGTGACGCTTTGATTATTCCCCGATTTTCCTAATGTCCAGTAAACTCTTGTTACTTACTCCCCTCCTGTGTGCTGCTCAGGAGACATCTCTCCCCTGCTCCTGACAAAGACCCAGCAGGAGCTCGAGGGAGATGCTGGAGCATCCGTGTCTGTGGTGTTGGTCCCTGGGATCTGTGTGAATCCCTGCTGGCGTTTAAAAGGAAAGGTTGGAAGCTGGGATAGGATTTCTGGTGGTGTAGTTCTTGCCGGTCTGAATTTGAAGAAAGAAATTACCGGTAGTTTGAGGGCTGGTTGCCTTTGAGTCTCTTTCCAGACTATCACAGACGTCCCCTCTTCTCTTACAAAACCGTTCCCTACCATGCCATGGGCATGTGCTTGGTCCCTTTGGTCTCCAGCGTCTCCATGGCTTTGCCCAGAAGGGATGGGTGTCCTACAAGTTCATTCTTAGCTTGGGAGACCGTTGTGGTGTCACCCCTTGCCTAACACCAGATGAACCTGTAGATGACCTCTGCCCAGTGCCTGCACCGATGGGAACTTCTGCGGTTCTCTTGGCCCTTCTCAGCCCAGCCTTGTGTTTGGAGCTGGTGGACACTCCCAAACGTCTCTTCCTGTGCCTTTTCTCAGCCAGTGCTATAGTTGCTTTGGTCTGCTGAGTTTTCTCTGATCTCTGAGTCACGCAGGATGCAACAGAAAAGGAATCAGCCTAATAAGGGGATTATCTTGGTATCTGGCTCCATTCATGGTAAATCTCACAAACAATGGTTGTTTCCAGCAGTGGGTTGGGATGAATGTCTGCAGACACACGGGGCGTTGCCAAACTGGCCCAATGTCCTGTCCCCGGTGGTGGCTGCAGCGGGGAGCGTGGGACCAGAGTGCGAAACTCGGAGAAATTAGGCCGTGCTGTCTCTCAGCGGGGGTTTCCTTTGGTCCTTACTGGGGGCTGCCTCGAAGCCTGGGACTAGCTGGGCTTTTCCTGCCTCCTCTCCCTGCAGACGTTGTGTTTATGGATGGCGCTCCACGTTCTCCCGAGCTGAGACATGGTGTCGGTGCTCCTCCCTTGGCTCTTCTTTTGGGGCAGAAGGTATGCCAGTCTCTCCACTCCTGGAATTTACCCTTTGGTGGACCCCAGCCTTCTGTGTTTCATGGCTGGGTGCAGCGGGGCAGCCCAGAGTCCTGCTGAGAGATTGTGTCCCCCCGGCTAGGAACACGTGAGGAGTTGTGCAGGCGTCCTAGCCTTGGTAAAGAGCCCCTGGAGACTCCTCTGTACCCTGGGCAACTTGTTCTACTGAGACTTCGGCTTCACCAACTGTTAAATCCAAGCTGTCTCTAAAGCCAGCTTTCATTGGGAAGGCATTAACGATGTTGGGTAAGAACCAGTTTCCAAGTGAGGTCACCGGTGGAGGCAGGGTTCTCACTGGATTATGAGGCCTGACTTCAAAGGCTTCTCCTCTCCTTTTACAGTTGAAAGGACTTATTTTATGAATAGGTCATGCCTGGTTTTAATTAGCTTGTTTTTGTATTTGGGATGTCTTATTAACGACTCAGTCACATGCGCTTTTATTTTTTCCCACCCTAGCAGAATTACCAGGAAGGGAGGTGGAGATACCTCTGCTTCCTCATAGCAAAGGCTTAGACTCATTTGCAGACGACTGCAAAAATGATTAAGCATTGAGAAAGTCAGGAGAAGCAGTTATGAAATATCTTGTCCAGGGCTGAGTCTTCACAGCTGGGCTCTGGGGAAGGGTTGCTGGAGAAGAGACAGTCACAGGGCGGCATGACTTTCTGGCTGGTGCTGAGATGACAAATGATGGATCCCTCCAAGGGACACTAGGAGCTCCGGAAAATGTCAAGGATGCTTGGCTGGCACTGTGCTAAGGCGGCTCAAAATATTTTGCGTTCCCACTTCAGGTTGCGTTGGGAGGAGATGGCTGAGGGCCCTTGGTTGGGGCTTTTCTGCCTCGCAGCTGAAGCTTGCACTGCACGAACGGCTTAGTTGTCCTCTTGTAGGGCTGTTTGGTGGTCTCTGTGGTATCAAGCTGTGGTTGGATTGCATTTGTGGTGGAAAGGCATCAGAGGAGCCACTGGCAGAGGTTTTGGCATGGTTGCCCACGAGTTGGTTCCTCTTCAGCAGGACATTCCAGGGCTGAATTGCCTCTCGGTGCTGGCAAGGGCTGTCCCAGAGACACAGCCAAGCCCAAGTGCAGCTGAGGACACATGGTACCCCCCTTGGGAATGCTGGGCATGACTGTGGTGTAAAGCCTGGTCCAGATGTTATGGAACAGTCCCTGAATTAGGATGCTCAAGATCATGGTGTAAGTGCTCTTCTGGTTGGTTTGATTTGTGATTTAATCCACGTTATGCCTAATGGTGTGGGCTCATCTGCCGGGGAACGGGCTTTCATGTTGTGCTGAAGCTGGGTGTGTGCTCACCTACTGGGTTTTCTGGCTGACGGAGCCCTGCTAGGTGGCACAAACCTTGGTTCTCCCATTGCGTAATCCTGCGTGGCCCCTCTCCATCACCTAATGACGGTCCTCAGCTCCTGCGTTGCGAGCTTGCTGGAGCAGCGCTGGGAGGAGGGAGGGCAGAGTTAGGGGAAGGAGGTGCGATATGGGAAATGGCACCGGTCCTCCACGTTACTAATCCCAAGCGACTGCTGCCGCATGACCGGGCAAGAAAGTCCTGCTGTTTGGGGGATGGTTTCTGGGAGGTGTGTGAAGAAAGATGTCAAATCAGAGCTGATGTCCTGGCTGTGGGAAGCTGTCATGGCTCCGGGCGAGGGCGTGGAGTCGGCTCGTCTTGCCTTTTCCTGCCTCTTCTGGCCTCGTTTCCTTCTCCAAACAAGGTCTTTGTGAAGATACCCCAGCTGAGCGCTGGGGATGGCTGGATCTCAGCTGTGGGTGGAGACTTGGTGGTAGCATGGGCACTGCCTGCTGCGCCTGGTCCTTTGCTCCCACGGCATCAGTGCTTTTGTTGGAGGAGGTCCCCCAGCTCCCTCTGAGTCTCTGCTTTACATTACATTCCCACGAGACCATGACCCGACCTCCTTGTGTGGGTCCAGCTCTCCCACAGGCGGGAAACAGTGGTCACTTTTGGGATGTCAATCATCTCGAGGGAGTTTGGCAGCTGAGTGAGCTGCAGGCCTGCGCACGCTCCTCTGGGCAGAGGCACACTCCTGGCATCCCTGTGGGACGTGACGTGGGCGCAGGAGATGCTGGGGCTGGTG
The DNA here is from genome assembly GCF_026419915.1 of Harpia harpyja. Classification (NCBI taxonomy): domain Eukaryota; kingdom Metazoa; phylum Chordata; class Aves; order Accipitriformes; family Accipitridae; genus Harpia; species Harpia harpyja. The sequence continues at coordinate 3,297,738 of NC_068960.1, read as the reverse complement.
GAGACAGCGTGTTGGACGTGGAGTCGGTCTGTCTTTCTGTGGCCAAGCAGAAGCCCCAAACCTCTTCCAGGGGGTTTGCCGGGGGGCTGCAAAGGTCAGGGAACGTGTTGGAGGATGCATTTGTGCTGGTCCATGCTGGGGCGCAGGACCCCTGGGCTGCTGCTTCTCCGTCGGGGCTGAGAGCAACTTCTGCCACTTGCCCATGCCTTGGTTTCCCCATCTGTGCAAAACCAGGAGGAGATATTTTTCCCCAGAGATGCTCAGCAAGAGGTGTCTTGTTGCTGGGGCAAGGCTCAGGAATGGCAATCCTGGGGGTCTTGCGCTCTATGCTGGGGCTGCCCACGTGTGCTCCTCACTGTGGAGTGGCTGCAAAGGTTGAAATGCTGCTGCAGCCCCCAGGGAGCAGGGCAGCACCTTGCTCTGCCCCACTAGCACCCACCTGAGCACCGCTAAATGGCTCAAGCGACGTGGCGCAGAGCTGCCCCATCCATCACTAAAGGCATTGCAGGTACCAGCGAGCACCTTCAAAACTCCCTGCACCTGGGAGGAGATCCCCTCTTGCCCCCAGCAGCATTTTTAGGCTCGCTGCCGCCCTCCTGACCGGTCTGACGGCCCGGACCGTTTTGCTGCAGCTGGGGAGGGGGGAGCTGGTCCTTGGCAGCCTCCTTGTAGGCAGCACGGGTGCCAGGACGGCGAATCCTGCCAAGCAGAACGTGAAATACCAGCTACAGCCGCCCCCGTGCATCGGCCCCGCAGGGGCTGTTGGGGTGCAGAAACAGCACGGGTGTGCTGGGCTGGGGGGGTGGCTTGGGCTGCCTCCAGGGAGCACCCAAGGGTGCTGGTGTTCTGGGGGAGCACAGCCCCTCGGTTGGTACCAGGTGCCCCGTCTCCAGGGCTCTGCAGAAAGCATGGTGAGATGCCACCTGGAGAGCAGGGCACTGCCATCGGTGGAAGGAACTGGAGGTACTTGGGGCAGCAAGGAGGTAGCTCAGGTCAGGGTGTGATCCTGTAACGGGCTGAGTATCTCTAATTCCACGCTTTGCTCTCAAAGGCTGCGGCAGCACTGATGCCCCAAGGCATCCCATTTCTGACCCTTACATCCCAGTGTCTGCATCCAGCTGAGCCCAGTTGCAAGTGACTGCTGGAGCTGTTTGCCCTGCTCTTTGGGGGAAGGTGGCCTGTGACACCCATCTGCAGAGGTGACACGGCCACCCACGTGGGACCCCGGGCTTCAGCACTGGCTTCAGGATGTGTCCTCCTGGCACGTGCAGTACAATGTCCTTGCTGTACCCGCAGTGTTGACCGTTTCCCTGCCGTGCTGCTCTTGCAACAGCCCTTGGGTGCTGTCTAGACAAGTGAATGTCACCCATCCCAGCCCCTGTGTTTCTTCTTCCACGCACAGACGGACCTGTACTCGGGTGCCCTCTTCGTGCAAGTCTGCCTGGGCTGGGACCTTTACCTCTCCACCGTCCTGATGCTGGTGGTCACGGGGCTCTACACCATTGCGGGTAGGTTGCTCAGCATCTGCTGGCCTCAATCTTTCTTCTTTGGTTGAACCACACCACTTACACTCCTGTTTTTATTCTATTTTTTTTTTTTTTTTTTTTTTGCTCCTGGAAGGTCTTTGAGGATTTATACTAATGGGGTTCATATTCCCTGCCCTATCCAGCCACTATCTGAGCATCAGCTCAGGCAATGACTCGATGCATGACCCCTCCTTTGTCATTATGGCTTTTCATTTGTAATAACTCCTCCTCCATCATGTAGTTAAATGCTTTCTTTTGTGTGTACCTATTTGTAACAGCAATAATCAGGGCTTCTCCTATTACAGGACTATTACTATAGAATCTACAACCTGAGAGCCCTTTACCCAACTCATTTCCTTCCCACTTGCCCTGCCTGCAATGCAACTTGCTGCCCTTCCTCTGGAAAGCTTTCGGGAATATTTCTTGCCCATGCTTCCCTGTTGTGGGACCAGCTATTTTTGTGCACTGTCAATCCATACGGTTCTTCTGTGATCCAGAGGAGATGAGGGTTTGGAGCTGGAGTTGGAAATTGTGGGTTTCGGGCTTGCAGTCCCTCTCTTGGACCGCAGGACCGTGTATCCCTGCCAGCCCTTTCGGTTATTATTTTGGCTGGGACGTTCCCTTCCCTGGTAGTGCCAGTGGAGACACCCGGCAGTAAATTCTCCCTCACTATCTCGTCCCAGCCATCAAAACGGGAAACAGTTTAAGTATATCTGAAACATGGTGGATTTTGCAAGGCTTTGGTTTTAAGCAAATCCCATCTCAGTTTTTTTCCTGCCCACAAGGCTTGTTGTGAAGTAAGGCATTTCAGCGTGAGCTCAGGCAGAGGGTGTGATCATTGCATCACCCTGATCCTGAGAACATCTCTCCAAATCCCAGTCATGGCTGGGGAGGGTGCAGCCCTGAATTCCCGGGATGTGACTAGGTGACTGGGGTTGAAACTGGTTCAATTTTTGACCCATTTTCTCTAGCTCCGCTACTTTTTAATACTTTTTTTTGGTGTGCTGAGTAATTGTTTTCTGGCTAGGTAAGCAGGTCCTGGGTTTGCAACAGGTCCGGAGGGAGAGCTTGGGATGGAAAGGGAGAAATGCTGCTGGCTGGATGGCCAAGGGGGACCCCGCTAAGCATCAGGTGCTGGAAAAATAAAACCGTAGGGTTGGGAGGAGAGCTGAGGGATGTACGAAGGGGAGAGCCGGTATGATGTTAGGGAGAGGTGGGATGAATGATGAGATCATCCTGAATGCCATCAGCTTGCTAGAGCATCCGAAGAGCCAGGGCTGGGGCTGGCCGGCATCCTCCCAACTGCATGGGGACGTGGGGCTGCATCCCTCCCCTCCTGCCACCCCTCGGCTCCCCTTCTGTGCCCCAGCTGAGATTGCAGCCCCCGCGGTTATCGGCTGCTCCCCCCACCCCATCTGCGGGGGGTGCTGTGGCCCCTCGACACCAGACCCACCGAGGAGCTGTTCCCCCTTCACGCTCCCACTTGCAGCCCCCCATCACCGCAGCGTCGGCAGGACAAGGCAGGTGACAGGCACGTCCCCGCGAGCGCGGGCAGCTTTATTGGGACTTCATGACCGAGCTGAGCCCGAAGCTGGCAGCGCTCCCGACGCTGTGCATCGCTCTCGTGCAGGGGGGTTGGCGGCCGTCATCTACACCGATGCGCTGCAGACGCTCATCATGGTCCTCGGAGCCATCGTGCTGGCGGTGAAAGGTAAGAGCTGGGACAGCACAGATCCTCCTTTCAGGGGGACCATCTCTCCCCACTCGGGCAGTCTTGGAAATAAATAAGAAGACAGTCTGAGCAATTCGGTGGCCAAGATGCCCAGCAGGACTTTGGCCCATAGCAATCGCCTAAAGAAAGTCTGTGGTCCCCCTGTGTCCCCTCTGCTTCCCCTACATGCCTTTCCTCTGGGTGAAGATGCCGTGAAGCATCCCCCTGGTGTCCCATGTGGGGCTGTCCCCAGCACTGGTGACCCTCCCGTGGTCATCGCTGCTCTGCATGTTTGCCTCTAGTCCATGCGCTCCGAGAGACTGATCAAGCATTTGACAGCAAAGCAGCGTTTCCAGTTTTGCTCCGGGAAACTTGCAGCAGCGTTGCGGTGGGGTCTTCAGACAGGATCCCACTGCACGGGGACATGCATGGCAGAAGGTGGTGCCGGTATGAGGCACCGCTGCAGGGGTTTGCCTGGGGATGCAGAGCACGGTGCCGTGCCTTCCTCCTGGTTGGAGTGAGCAGGGTTTATCACCAGTCCTTTCTGAACACTCAGCACTGTTGTGTCTCCGTACTTTTAACCGCAGAGTACCCTTGCAAGGCTGGGAGCTTTCATCAGCCTTGTTCTGCCATCGGGGCTCTTGGCCCTGAGGAGTAGGAGGCAAAAAGTCAGGTCCCAGCTTCAAAGGCAGGCGTTTAACTACAGAGGACGATTTCCAGAGGCACTCCTGAGATGATTTCCACCATCTCCTGAAGAAGTCTGCTTAGGCGGGCAGGTAGGAAAGGCTTTGACCCAGTGTCGCACAGGAGCTCTGCTGTGGAGGTGGGAACAGCTCCAAACCTGCAGGCAGCCCGGTCCCGCGGCTGCTCCCCTGTGCAAAAGCAGAGCTTGCTCCTGGGCGAGCCCTGTACGCAGCAAGATATATTTACAAAAACCAAATGAAAGGACAGATACTTCCTGGAGAAGTGACAATAACACTAACTAACCCAGCAGAAGCAAGGAGCTGCGCCGGGCAGAGGAGCACGCTGCCTGTCCAAGCAGATCTGAGCGGCAGCCGCAGCCTTTGCGTTAGATGAGGTGCTTGGATGTTGCTGATCATTGTCTGAAGCTGTAGTTGGCCATGGGGCTCTCTGCGGCTTGTGTCTGGTAGGCTTGGCTGGGTGCAGCAACTCAGAGCCAGACTAGGAGGGCAGGTAGGCAAGGTCTGGAAAATCCCCTCCGGAGACTGCAGAGCCCAGCTTTTTTTGGCTTTGCCAACCTGCAAGCGTGGCATGGTGTGTGCAGGGAGGTGAGGGTGCTTGGGAGAGGGACTGATCCAGGGGAGCCAAAAGACAAGCTGCTGGTCACACAATTTTTTTTCCTCAGGTCTTGGGAGACCTCAGGACCTGGAGATTGGTATGCCTCAAGGGTGCTGGGTTTTCTCCAGCTCTTGTCAAGCTCATCTAATGAAGGATACGCTCCATGCTTGACCTTGTTCGTATCTTCAGACCATGACAGCTGCAACGGTGATGCTAATGCTCATCTGCTAAGCTGTGATCACTCCGGGTCCGCTCTACCTGGACCATTATCTCCCCTGCTGCTGCTGAAGGGACGAAAAAACATATTGCTTGGCTTCAAGGTTGCATCTCCCAAGGGAGAGCAGGAGGGTTGTGCAAATCTTCTTGGGTGTGATGCTGGGCAGAGTCAGATAACAAGCGGGTGCAAGACCGAGGGGTTGTAGACAAATCACTTTGCTTAACAGAGAGCTCGGTGGCTGTTTCAGTGAGTGGTGGTGCCGGTGGTGGCTCTGCTAGTCTCCAGCATCGTGGATAACAGACACTGTGCCATCCTGCATCCTATTTGGCATTCACCGCAGGGATGTTAATCCTGCCGGAGCCCGCAGGCTGCAGCCTGGCATCTGCAGGCTAAGCTCCAGCTGCCCTGAGGTTTTTGCTCCGCTCTTCTGTCTCAGCAGGCGTAGGTGTCGTGACTTGCCGGCGAACACCTTTGGGAAGGGAGCAGGCCCACACCCCCGGGCGCGAATCTCTGCTTTCAGCACTCGTCCTCTGCCTCTGGAGAGCCTTTGTTGGTGCCCAACACCCATGCAAAGCTTGGGAGTAGCCAGTGCCTGGATAAACCAAGCGCTGGAGGGGGGCCAGGGCTGCTTGCACAAGGGCAGGAGAAGCTTACAAATGCTGACTCCCCGTGAAATACAGGGGCCGGTTTGCAAATGGCAGGGGGGCAAGGTGGATGATGCCCCTTTGCAAACTCCCCAAAAGCCTCAGGTCAGGGGGATGCCCTGGGATGGGGACAGGGCTGCAGGTTGGTGATGGAAATGGCAGGGCTGCAGGGAGAGGGCTGTCCTCGGGTGGGAGGGAACAGAGCAGGACGGGTGTTTTGGAAATTGGGATTTGCTTAAGCTGGCACTTGATGGCAATCCCAGTGTCCAGCACCCAACGCCTGAGGGATTTGCTCTTGGTCTAAAGACAGCAGCACTCGTGGACACTGTCCTGCAGGATGGCAGCTTCTCAGGAGCACGTTCTCACCCCACGCTGCTGTGATGGAGGGGGCCAAGCTGAGGGTCCGGACCGCAGCTCATGGACGGGGGCAGAAGGGATGCAGGATGTGACAGCTGGACCACACTGGGGGAAAGCCACCCAGGGATGCTCGGAAGTCTTGCTTTGAGTCTCCCCTCCACGAGACCCACGGAGGCCCTGGAGCCTCCTCTCTTCTCCCGAGCATCAGCAGCTGCCGTGGGTATGGAGGTGCCAACGCACCTCCCTGCTTATCTCCTCCACGGCCGCTGCGTGGGTGGCCGCTGCTCATGGGGGGAGCGGGGCGGGTGCCTCCCATCCCTCCCTCCTCTGAAAAACAATGCCTCTGGCTCCAAAATTTTCTTGCTGGAGGTACGAGGGGAGCTGCAAGGAGCGTTCCCAGGAGCAGGGAAGCAGTGGGGGGCCAGGGCAGAGCCCCGGGCTGGTTGGCAGCTGCTGCCGGGGGCTGCCGGCTGCGGTACGGGCAGGAGGAGCACCAAGGCAGCTGCCAAGGGCTCGGAGGCTCGCTTGCTAGGGCTTGTTCATGGCATGTGCTCCTCAGCAGGGCTCAGGCTAAGACCCAGACCTTGGATCCCATTTCCTAGGAAAAATGCAGTGAAGGTCTTTTTTGTTTGGTTTTTTTTTTGTTTGTTTGGGGTTTTTTTTGTTTGGGATTTTTTTTTTTTTTTTTTTTTTCACTGGTTGCTGGAGGTTTGGGGGTGGAGCCGCATGGGGGCTACTAGGGAAATGCTCAGAGGGGTAGAAAACTTTTGGCCGGACACTTGTGCCAAGGCACCTTGAACTGTAGTATATCAAGTCAAAGGCTACCTAATCTTTCATTTTAATAGTCCTAGGTGAGTTTCCCCTGCTCTGGGACTGGGGAGCTTTAATAAACAGGTTGCTTTTACAGTACAAGGTCAAAAGAGGTGGGTCCCTTGAGGAGCCTTTGTCCCAGGACACAGGTCACCCTCCAAAGGGAGGGCAGACTGTAATGGGACCTGCTGTGCAAAATGCTGATAGAAGTCTCTTAAATAACTAGAATAAAACATGATCGATCACAAACAAGCCCTTCCTCTCTGGGCAACACTTCTGAGTTAATGAGTTGGCGAGCGTTTTGCCAGCTGATCTCATGGGCCACTGGGTTTTGCTCGACTAACCAGCCTCCTCCAATGATGCTTTCCAGCTTTTAATGAGATCGGAGGTTACCCCAATCTGGAAGAGGCCTATTTAAAAGCCGTGCCATCCAAGATTGTTCCCAACACTACCTGCCACCTGCCCAGAGCCGATGCAATGCACCTCTTCCGAGACCCAGTCTCTGGAGATCTGCCCTGGACCGGGATGACTTTCGGGCTGTCTATCATGGCCACGTGGTACTGGTGCACCGACCAGGTAAATGTAAACAAGAATCCCCCTGCCCCATGTAACACGGCGTTGCCTGAGGTCCAGGCACGCTCTACTACTGCTCTCGCCCTGGAAGTCCACCTGCATCAGCACCTAGTGGTCCTTCTGGCTGGTGGTCTCGGGGGGCTTCTTTTTGGAGTCAATAGAAGCACCCGGGGCTCCCGCAACCCTGTTCTTGAGGTGCTTGGACTGGGACAGTTTGGAGAGCGGGATGCCAAGGGGTGTCCTCATCTCCTCGGTTGTCTTCTGGCTTTCCGGCAAGGAGGTTAAGCGTTTGCTTGATGCTCTGGTGTTGCTTGGTGAGAGGTGGCCGGGCTGCGTGGGCTTGCTGGGGCTGAAGGCTTTGCTCTGCCAGTAGGGCTGGCTGCCTGCAATGGTCTTTTTGGGTTCGACTCCATCCCCTCTGTATTTGGTGGCCCCGGAGGGTTTCTCTTGTGTCGGGGAGCAGGAGACCTCCTTGCCTTGTTCTCTGCCTGCGGGGTTCCTGGGTCGGTAGCGGTAGATGTGCGTCCCCTGTTTGTTAAAAAGCAGAGAAAGAGATGAGCTACTGCTGTTGTAAGGATGCTGTTCCCCTGCAAGGACACACCTTCCCACGCTTGTGCCACGGACTTGGTCCTCATGGACAAATCCCTCTGCCACTTGGTGTACTCCCTTGCCCAAATTCTTCTGAGACCGGTGGCAGCTCAAAACTGCCTCAAGTCTTAACTATTGCTGCTCCTCTGATTTCTTGCTCTGGCAACACACTGTCCTGCACCTCGCAGTGTCTCAGCAGCCCGGAGGCTGTCCTGAGCCAAGTCACCGCTGCCTGGAGATCCAGGACCAAGGACGCCAGCGGCATCTCAACACCTTCTCTCCAGCAGCAGCCCGAACGCCCATCTTAATCATCTAAGCGCTCGTTTCAGGCCCAGAGAGCATTCAGTCATCCAGACCCAACCTGTGGGATTAGGTGGCTACCAAGATTAGATGAAAGGATGGAGGGTTGGGAGAGGAGGTGGGATCAGGAGACAACAGTGAGCTGCAACACCACTGCGGGGGTGGCTCTGATTAGCTGGGTTGAGAGACACGTTTGGATCGGGTCTGAGCACCATTAATCTTAATTCTGGACTGAGTAAGGCCTTAACGCATGGCTGTGGTCACCAGATATTTATCTTCCTCTCCGGGCGTGTCTGCGCAGCAATCTGGAGGTGTGATTGCACCCTGTGCAGACGTTACCTGGGTGAGATTGGATCTAGCGAGCGCAGGTGCTGATGGCAGGACGAGCCGGGGCTGGGAGGCTGCAGAGCCGGCTGCACCGAACTGCCCTGCCTCTGCCGTGACCCCCGCCGTGCCGCCAGCACCCCATCTCCACCGTGCTGTTGGCATCATCTCGGTGTTCAGTCATTTAGTCCCAATGTCCCAATGGTCTCTCTGGTCCTTGAGTAGACACCTCCCGCTTTGACCGGGAGGGCTGCGTTAAAGCAGTTTAGCTTAGGTAATGATAGATTGATTTAACTAGATTGCTTAAAATCAGTGCTAAGGTCTGAGATGTCTTTGGGTGAGAAGGACTAAGGGTGATTTAGCTCCTCTCCCTGCAAGGTCATCATGTGCCTGATGTGGTGCACATGGTGCCTGAGCTGGGTGGTGGGTCCTGAGGGTCCTGACATGCTCTGGCTCTCGGGCATAAGTTAAACCACGGCTTCCCCGAGCATCCCACCCCAGGAACCGGCACCAGCGGCATGAGCCAGTGCTTGCTCAGGAGTGGCCGAATCCTGGTGGGTGCTGAGCACTTCTCTGTAAGCCTTTGGGGAGAGTCTGAGCTCTTTTAAAGTCAGCATTTCCTATGGAGTTGCCTGTTTAAGAGAGCTTGCCTCAAAGCCCAAGGGCTGGCTGTATTGTGGATGGACATGGCTTGGCCAGAGTTTTGAGGCGTGATGGTTTGAGCAGTGTGGGTGGTGGAGTTGTGGTAGGAAGAGGATGGACTTAGTGTCCATTTCATTGTGGGCACTTTTTGGGGAGGAGGTGGAAAAGAAGGGGCAAGAGGGAAGAGGATGGTGGTGGGGAATGGTTAATACTGGCAGGAGAATGTGCTGCTGTGGTCGTACTGGGGTTTTGTGGTGCTATGGCATAACACCGACCCGCTGCTGGTCTGGAGAGAAACCCAGCCCGTGGGTTGGGTACACATCTTCACTGCGTTTGGGCCTGATGCCCAGTGGCTCCAGCGTTTGGAGATGCTTGGGATGCAGTTTGGCAAGGAGGAGGCTGATGTGGAATAGGAGGCATTGGTGGCTGCTCAGCCGTCCTGCCCGGCTCTCCCACAGGTCATCGTCCAGCGGTCGCTCTCTGCTAAGAGCCTGAGTCACGCCAAGGCCGGCTCCATCTTGGCCAGCTACCTGAAGATGCTGCCCTTGTTCGTTATCATCATGCCGGGGATGATCAGCAGGGTCCTGTACCCAGGTAAGGGCCTCGCCATGCGGATGCGGAGCTGGCAGGGTGGGTATTTTGCCTGTCACTAAGTGATGAATGGGAGACGGGCTTGTCTGGAAACCTCTGCTCTGCACAGACCTGGAGGGTCTGCATGAGGGAGAGGGACAGGAGAGGACCTGAGTGTGCCCGGTGCTCTCCTTGTACCTGCCGTGCATCGGCCAACGCTACTGTACTCTATTAACCGTGCAGCCGGGTGTGAGCAGGGTTGCATGAATTTAGGCAAGGCAATGCTCCAGGGATAACTTGGCTGCTGTGTTCTCAATGTGATGGAAAACATGATGTTTGCCCCGAGTGAGCCTCCGCCTGCGTTTTGGGCTACACTGGGCTACGGGCCAGCACATAAGAAATGGGGACCCAGAATAAAAATATTTGGTGGGTGTTGATGGCGATTCCTGTTGGATTTGAGGTTTCTAGAGAGTTAATTGAGGACTGCTTTGGTTTATTATTTTTACACATGGGAGAAATTATTCTCTGCACATTTCCATCAGCTGAGCGCTGGCTTTCCTAACCCTGATGGTGTGTTAATTATCTGCCTTTCATCAAAGGGCCGGAACAAGTTATTGCAGGAACACCAACATACCCGGCCACTCTGAGCAAGGTGGCACCCGGGACCTGGGTCACAGAGCATCAAAGGGCTTGGTGCTCCTTGCCCTGCTTGGCTCTGCAGGGTGCAAGGGGATAGTTGATGTGCGAGGATTAAAACCCTGCTCTGAGCTCTGTGCCACTGGCTGGGAAGGGAGAAGCAAGTGGACTCTGGGCTAGTAAATTTAATTCCCTGTAAATACAGATTAGATGCTCGGCTGGGATAACCTCAGGTGGCTTCAGTGATTTTAGCTGCTGATTTAGCCCCAGGGGTTTGAATGCCTCAAAAACAGGGGGTTGGGAGCCTTGAGGAACCAAAATGCTTGGTAGTAGTGTAAGAGGCTGCAGCGCCTGGCTGGAAATAGGAGATTGACCCTGTGATCCCCCTGCCTGGATGGGGTGATGCTCCTGTCGTGGCGGGGATGCTGGCGTGCACCCCGTGCTCCAGCAGCGGGGATGCTGGTGTGCACCCTGTGGTCTTGCAGCAGGGTGCTGTCATGCATCCTGGTGCGGTGACAAGGTCTGGCATCACTCGTGGATCAGCCGTGAAGCTGCTGACTGCAATGCTCGCCCACAGAGGTTGCTGTCCCTGTTTCTCTGCTGTCTTGCTCTGCTTAATTATGTGTCCGAATGCTTTTACTTTGATGCTAATCACCTTTGCAAGGAGCTAGAAAACAAGCCTGAGAAGGACACGCCTGCACGCACAGTCTGTCCCTGGCTGGGCATGATGCCACTGCTGATGGGCTGTGAGATGGAGCCCGTACAGCTCCGTACGGCTGTGCCTGGAGCTGCTGGGCTCTGTCCCACAGCCTGATGCCATGGGATAACCTTTAATTCCTGAAAACCTCCCCTTTACGAGCCGTTCCCATTGCACTCTCGGACACCAAGAGCTGTGGCATGGCCACCACCTTCCTGACCAAGAGCACCTCTTGGGTGACTCCTACCATCGCCGTGTGTAGGGCGTTATTCTCCCCTATGGGAAGTCTGATCTCAGCATCTAGGACGCGACACCAAAGCTAGGGATGACACCACGCCTTGGCTGAGCTGGCTGGGTCACCTCCAGGTTTGCAACCTTTGTAGGGTGGAGAAAAATAGGGAAGGTTATAGCAAAAACTCCTACCTGCGCGGCGCTGCTGGGGTAGGAGCTGTTGCCATCCAGGATGGTGCGGGGCAGCACGCATCTAATCTCCACAGCATTGCTCCTTCTCTTCATCATGTCCTCCACACGGACATGCTTGAGGGATGGGAGGCTCCCCAGGGGGCTGAGGAAGGTCCCCCGGCTGATGTGAGGGTCACTGAGCTTCCTCTGCATGGGAAGGATCTCCCCGTTGTGAGTGACGTCCGAGTTGGTTCGCCGGAGCGGCCCGTAGCGATCCCTCACCTCCAAGTACTCGTCTGAGATGGAGGAGGCGTTGGAGCGGCGGTAGCTGTGGTCAGCAGAGCTGCTGGAGTAGCTCTCCTGGTCACTGAGAGTGATGTACTCCTCTTCCTCCTCCTCCTCCTCTTCTCCCAGCCCGTTGTGGGCACAGGGAGGCCCTTTGTCCTCCTGTGGTCCTGCCACCAGCCGGTCTGGCTGGAGATGGCAGGTGTCCATTGAAGCTCTGTTGGGGTTCTCCTCCGGTTCCTGCTTTACACCCACGTGGTCGGCCAGCAGTGGCTGTGTGTCACCCTCCGGGGCAGTGCCGCTGTCGCAGGGCGTAATGACTTTGGTCATGAGGACACCAACAGGGATGGTCCTTGGCTTTGGAACTGGGGGCTTGATGTCCTCCAGTGTCTCCTCCGGTGGCTTCAAGCGGTGGCCCAATGGTGAAGCAGCAAACGTTCCTGCTTGCTTCGTTGTCCAGCTGGCACCTTCGATGGGGCTGGTAGCAGGGACTGCAGGAGCTTCCATGGGGGTCTGTGGGGTCTGTCTTTGGCAAGGGGACACCAGAAGTGGCTCTCTGTCTGAGTTTTTCTTGGCCTCCATCTCCCTGTTCTTCAGCATCTGCCGGTGCTGGGCGCTGGCCTGGGAGACGTCGCAGACTTTGATGCGGTTCATCTGCGAGAGCTTCACGTTCTTTATCTTGGGGTCAATAATGTTGATGTAGCCCAAGACTTCGCTCCCAGGCTCAGGGTCAGGCTCGACCCAAGTGGGCAGATAGTCAAACATGTTGGCTTTCTCCAGATTCAGGAGGCCGGGGTGGATGAGCAGGGAGAGGTCCGCCACATCGCCGTGCCTGTCACCCACCTGGCCCTCGGGCAGGGCTTTGCCTTTGTTGTCTGTCTTCTGGTTTTTGTCCTGGTTCTCGGATGAAGTCTTGCTGATCTGGTCAGCGCTCTTGGCCTTCACCAGGGCGTATTTAGGGTTTATCAGCTTCTTCACCACGGCGTTGGCGGGGGTCACCGGCACGACGGAGGGCAGTGTTACGGGCTCGGGTTCAGGCTCTTCACCCATGGAGATGGACTTGAGGCTCACCCCCTTGGACATGAGGTAGAGCTCCTGGAACTGCTTGTCGAACGCCTCCACCACTTGGCCCGAGAGGACCGTGATGACGTTTCGGTCTGTCCTCGCAGCAGACCAGGTGAAGCTGGAACAGAAACACATTGGAAACTCTCTGAGCACTCGCTGGTAAATAACACGCCTCTCCCAAACCCTGGCTTTCCCTGGGGGATTGATGGTGCTAGCAGGGACATGATCTCACTGTAAACATTAATAATAATGAGATGGAAGAAATAGCTCTCATCCCAAATTAGAATGAAGGATTGAAGTCTTGAGCACACTGGAACTTGAAGTAAAAATAAAAGACATTTGCTGTGGGCCAGTTAGTTTTTCACTTTAGTGTTGGCTACTTTGCCTTTCTCAGTTTGGGTTAGTTAAGAAAAGCGACTCATAAATGGATGTGGTTTTTGTTGTGGCCAGAAAGTAGGAAAGGTTTCAGTTCCATGTTTATGAAACTTGTCTTTTAGAGCTGAAAAGCTTACTGAGACTGATCTATTTGTACCAAACTAAGTTTTCATTTGGACAAATTGGAAAATACTTTGGGTAGGAAATGTTTAACTGGAAAAGCTGAGGTCAACGTGAGAGCTAGGGCTGGCTGCGGTTTGGTGCTTTTGTCCTTCCTTGTGCTCGTCACATCCATTGGCAGAAGCACTTGTTGTGTCCCACCACCTCCGGGAAGGAGGGGTGTCCTAGACCTGGCTGTGGGGTGGTGAGGACCCCTTGGGTCCCACTCCAAATCTCAGGCTGGCCTTGCAAAATCATCTCCCAGTTTAGGAGGAGGGGAGCAAGTCTGGGATGGGGTCCTGGGGCCATGCTGGGCCAGGGACCAGGACTTGGACCACGTGGGTCCACATCGGTCCTTTGACCAACACCTCCATGGAGTGGGCAAGAGGAGACGCCGCTGATTACCTGTAGGATCCGCACATGGCCCGGTCCCCATCCACAAACATGAACTTCTGGGCCAAAGCCCCTTTGAACTTTGTGGCCGAGCGTGTGAAAAACTCTGTCCCCCCCGTGCTCCGGACTCGCAGGTTCTGCAAAGCAAAGGCAGAGGCATGAGTGGGAGCAGAAGCAAAGGGCTGGTCTTCAGAGCATCGTTCACCCCTCCATCGATGCCCCTGTGGATGCTCCACAGCCCCTCCGAGGACTGGGAAACACTCTTCACGGCCAGCTTAGAGATGGCCACAGCGATGGGAAGATAAAATAACTTGCCCGAGGCCACGCAGCAAACAACGGAGTCAAGAATTTCCTGCTTTGCCCGAGTGTTGGACAGTGTTTTCTACCTCTTGAACTCGACGCTGCCTGCGTCCGTGGGCGAGCAGTGTGGGACAGTGCTGCCAAATGCTTTCCATCTCCTGTGATCTATGCAAATGCCACCAGGGGAGAGGTGATTTTTCACCTCCACCGCAGCGGGAGATGTACAAGGGGTTTTAGGGAGAGGTGGTGAGCCTAGGACACCGCACGCGGACCCGATGGCAGTGGGCTTGTCCTCCACCAGGCTCCCCCCTTGCTATGCTCCTAAATCTGAGCATTTAGCCCTGTTTTTAGGGGTGGGCGGGGAAAAGAAAAGTCAGTGGGGCAACATCTTTTCACCCCCAGGAAATGAAACTTGGAGACATGGGCCAAAAAGGACATGCAGGTCCTTGCGGAGGTGGCTGGGGAGTGGGGTGTCCTCTCCCCAGGGAGCCTGGGCACAGAGGGACAGCCCTGGCTCTGAGAAAATGTTTTTTAACTTCAGTCTGGCTTGTGTCTCTGTGCATCTCTGTGGAGAGCACCAGCATATTTTTGCAGCTGAGCAGATAGCATCTTTCACTGTAAATGGTCTCCCTTGGGTGGGGAGAAAATATGTTCTTATGAAAGCACCTGCATTCCTCCTGTTCCTGCTGGGATGTTGGTAATGCCATTGCTAAAGGCACTGTGTCGTCACTAGGTCATGCCCTCCATGGTTGTTTTTTGTTGTGTGGTGGTTTTTTTTTTAAAAAAAAAAAAACAACCCACCAAAAGTCTTTGTCTTCCCCACCTCCAGCCTTCCTTATCTGCTTCCCTGGGCTCTGCTCTCTCCCTGTAGACCATGACCTGGCACAGCCCTAACCCCGGGTGCAAGCTGAGCTTGGGTACCCCTGGTCTGCTCCCGTGTACCCGGCAGGAGGGGCGGTGATTCAACACTGGTTTTAGCATGATGCAAAAGTAAAGACTTTCCTGACTGGGTTTCCAGGGAAGTTTTACACAGTGAGTGGAGAAGTTTGGGTTTTGGTTGGTTTTTTTTGTGCATTTGAGTTTTTTTCTAGCGTTCACCTTTTTGCCTGGTGTGGCTGGGGTGAAACCGATGCTGAGCACCCCAGTGTCCGGCAGCGGGCAGCACTGGGGGTGCTGGGGGCTGGCTGGCAAGCAGGTTGGGGTGGAAATTCCCATCCCTGTCCTATGTTATCCCTACACATGGGGCTGCTGAGAGAGTGGTAGTGCCTGGGTTGCACAGTAGCCGGCTGCTGGGTAACACTTGCACCCAAGGCTGAGCCCTCTGCCCATCACCAGCCTGGGCATCCCGGGCTCGCAGCTCTCCCAGGGCATCAGTCTCTCCCGCTCAGAGCCAAACTTTTGCACAAAGACACAAAGCAGCCGTGGGTTTTCCTCAGGTAACACCCAGGGGAACAAAGCTCCCCAGAAGCAAGGTGCAGGTTACCTTTCCCTTCCTCCTCGCTCCCGGCGTATCGCTGCTGTTAAATAAGATCTGTTTATTTAATCTCTCCCAAAACGAGCGCGCAGCGAGCGAGCGCCCAGCGCGATGGCCGGCTGCCGAGCCCGGGACGGGGTGAATCACTCCCCAAGCACTCGCCGTTGCTCAACGAAGCGACCGCCTTGCCCAAGCCAGCTTGCTAATTGTGAAGCGCAGAAGGCACCCAGATAACGACGTATGTTTTGTTAGCATCTCCTGGCTTACGAAGCAGCTCCCAGACACTGCCCTAGTTTCCTCACAGCCTCCTGCCCTGCTGCATCCCATGCCAGCAAATTGGCTGTAATATGTGGCAAATCCCAACTTCTAGACATTTGCCGAGCTCTGCAGATGTTCTCCTGCTTTTCCAGTCCTGCCACCGGGCTGCTAATGCATTAAAACACCAGCGTGCGTCAGCTCTGGCTTTTCTGGTCTCGGAGCAGCAGCAATCTGCAGGATACCAGACTCTCCAGGGAGTTTGGATGCGGGTAAAGCTCAGCTGAGTCTGCTTTAATTGTTGCGAGCAGCAATTAAGCAGGGCCGGCGGGCTCGGTGGCTGGGGAAGGCGTGAGGCTCGGCCGGCTAGTGCTTTTGGCTTCCCGGGCTGGGGGTCCCCGAGTTCCCCCCCTCCCCATATCCCGGTCCCGCTCCAGCCTGGCGTGAAGGTGTCGTGGCTCCTACGTGTTTCTGCTCAGCCGGGGGGGGTTCGCCCTCACCGTAAGCAAATTTGGCGAGCTTGCCCAGGCATGGGCCTTCCCGCCAGCCATTTGGCAGCCAGCGCGCGGGGCCGGGTGACGTCAGGCGCAGAAACATCGCTTTTCTGCCAAGCAACAGGCGAGGCCGAGCCGCTCGCAGCCGGCGGGTGAAGAACAGCCAGGAGAGGGGTGTCTGCAAGCCCCGAAGTGAAACCGCTGGGCTGCTCCGGCGTGTTTGCATCTGATGCTGGCGATGGGAAACGTTGTGCCCAAACAAGAGCCTGGGACTCTGTCCTGTGGCTGGAGCGAGGGTCCCCGCTCCCGCTGCTGCTGAGGCTGCTATAACTCCCTGCCCTCTCCTCTGCCTCTTTGTCTTCCTCTGCTTTTGCACAAACACCGTGCCAGGTGATTTTCTCTGTACCCCCTGCACGCACAGGGATGTGTAAAGGGTTCAGGGCACTTTGGGCTGGGGACCGAGTCCCCGTGTTGCCACGCATCGCCCGTGCTGCTTTATTTTCCCTCGTTTCAAACAGGATTCGTGCACAGGAGCGATGTCACGTGCAGCCGCCAGCACCTCCGGGGCCGGCTGAACGCGGCGTGTGCGGGCAAATCGGTGCCACTGGTGTGCTGCCCGGTGCGGGCGAGAGCGGTGAGGGCATCCTTGGCAGCTGCCAGGGCCGCGGGCAGCGTGGGTGCCTCTCTGCTTCGCTCCCGGCTCCGTGCTGGGGCGGAGGCTCCAGAAAAGGGGAAAATCGAGTTTTTTAATTCCAGCCTTGGACTTGAGGGAAAGCCCGAAAGCAAAGAGAACCGGCCGGCGGCTGCTCCTGCCGGTCCTGCCCCTGGGGCAGGAGCAGGCATGGGGCTGGTGATGGCGCGGATCTGGCCCTGGCAGAGCGTCTGCCTCTCGTGCCTTCTCTCTTGCCGGCTTGTTCACCAGGACGAACTGAGCACGTAGGTTTGCCCTGGGCTTTGCAGTGCCCTGCTCGAGTCGTGCCCACCCTTGTGGGGCTGCAGCTCCCTGAACACCCCACTGCCCCGAAGCCAGCTCCGGCTGGGTACCAGCAGCCCCCCGGGCTTTCTGCATCCAGCTTTGCTGGGTGGAAATCCACGTCCCCATCTCTCATCCATTCCCCTCCATCCTGCTGCTCCTGGATTTGGGCATCACCTTCAGATTTGGCTACAGGACAGATGGACTAAACTCAGCTAGCACTGCCCAAAGTTTGGGGGTTATGATCCCCTCAAGACAGGAGGGAGCAGGGCTGATAACTCTGATTATCTCCCTGCATCGGAGGAGGTTACCCAGCCGCAGCCCTTTCGGGCCATCCTTACCTTCAAGTGTCCGGCGTGCATCTGCGCTCGCTCGCACATCTGAAGGAAGTGCTTCACGTTGGTCTCATCCAAAATGATGTAGACTCCCACTTTCCTCTTGAAGCCCGCATCCAGGAGGTCCTTGAAGATGTCTACATCGGTGAACATGTCCATGACCACTGCGATGACCTGGAGAGGGGAGAAGAGAGATGAGTCTGGGTAGCATGGCCGTGTGACAGCCCCAAGATATAGCTGGCGATTGTTTTGTGAGAGCTGAAGCAACGTGCTCTGTCTCTAGGAGGTCGGGATTTGGTGTGGGGGGAACCCAGGCTCCCCCCTTGGCTCCAGCCAGCCTGAGGGTGGAAAGGAGGAGTCCCCAGTCCCATTCCTCTGCTGTCACTACAGGAGGTTTGGTCTCTGGCGGTGTCCTGTAGCATAATACACTTGTGAAAAATTGATTTCTGAGGGTGTATCTAACTTTATTACCTTTCACAAGCTCCACAAGTTTCAGAGTCCAGTTTCGGGTTGAGAAGTTTGGTGTTCCTTTGCTATCGGCACTGCCTGCGGCCCCATCGCGGGGAGCACCAGAAACCTGCGAAGCAATAATGTGTCGCTCTGTCCGAGGGCACGTTGCAGGGGGTGGTTGCTGTCTCTGGGGTTATCATGCATGCTTGTGCTGACAGAAACCGTATAAAAAACAGCTAAAGGTGACTCTAAGCTTGGTAGAAAGTATCTGGATACCCCTGAGGTGTATTCAGGGGCTGAAATAACTTTTAATACCTTTTAAAAAACAGGCCTGGGTGCGAGCTGATGAGGTTGCTTAAAAGCAGCCAGGAGTTTGCAGCTCCCAGTGCCTGCAACCGGCTGCTCTTCCAAGCCCAGGCTGCTGCTAGCAGCGATGGGGTTGGGTTCAAGGTTAGCTCTCTACTGTGAGGCCAGAGCAGAGCACCAGGGGCAGGCGGTCGTTCTGTTATCAGGGCTGCTGACGTCCCTTTTGGTCTCGCTGCCCAGCCCTTGCGTGGCCGGGAGCCTGCTGGGTGCTCGGGGTGTTGCTCCTGCTGCGCAGCATCCCTCCTTTCTCCCAGGCTGTACGAAAGCGGAGCGGAGCTGGGACCATGGTGCCAGCACCCCGTGCAGTGACAGTAAGGTTTGGCACATGGCAACGTCACCGTTCTTTGCAAACCGGAGCTGCCTTTTTACCCAGGGCGTTTGCTGCTGGGGCAAGTCCCGCGTGTGATAGGAATACGTATCTGCGCCGCGTCCAGCCGTGCTGGGATTTTTGCTTGGATGGCTGCCTAAGCACCAAAGTTCACTCCATGCCTGTGGATTTTGCTTTCCTGGAGATTGCATCGCCCATGATGCAACGGTGAGCAGCAGCGGTGCCTACAGCCCAGCTGAGCCTCTTGATGCAATCCCTGGGGTAGCAAACGGGCAGCGCAGTCCCACAGCCGTGTCTGCCTCCCCTCATCCCGCACAGGGTGGCAACAGCTACGCAGGAAAGCGGCTTGTCATCTGGGCACTGGCACTGTCATCGTCCCATGCTTGGAAATCCATCGGTGCCCCCATCTCTGGGGCTGTTCCTGGAAGGTGCCCTGGGTCAGGGGGAGATGGGTGCTCTCAGCCCTTCGCCCTTCCAGGAGGGCTTTGCTGGACACGGCGTGTGGCCGAGCTGGGGGGGACACCAGCATGGGAACGTGCTCGCTGTGGGGTGACACAGGGAGACCCTGGGATGCTCCTCCCTCAGGAGGGAAGGGATCAGGGTGGCGCTGGGAGCTTGCACACTCAGGCACGTCCAGTCCGGGGCTCTCAAAGCACCAAGCTGCCTTTTAATTAGTTTTGTGTCACAGGAGGTGGAGAGGTCTAATTAGGAAGAGGATCGTGCATTATGACACTGCTGGCTCTTCCCTTCCTTTTCTGCAGGCGATGGGGTGAGGAGCAAAGCTGCGTGGGGAGCCCCAGCCCGCGCCGTCTCTGATGCTGCCCCGACCTCCCTAAGCCCAGCCACACACAAGCGTTTCGGGAGGTGCCAGTAAGCCGAGCGAGAGGCGACTTTACAGCTCTGCCACTCGATTTTAACTGAATTCCCTTTTATCCTCACCCCACAGCCTCTCAACAAGCTTTGCCATGAAAGGATAAATCCTCACTCCTTTGTGCATCTGCTCGTGTGTTTCGCACGTCCTCCTTGTCCTGGTGGGGAAACTGAGGCAGAAAACCAGGCGACTGCTTTGCATAGGTTGCCCAGTGAGGGCTGCACTTGTCTTGCCAACGATGTAAAGTGGGACAGGTTCAAAGCTACTCTTAAAGCTTAGGGCTTGGCTTTTCCATTTACAGCAAGTAACTGGGGAGGAGCTGTGCTGTCTGCTGCGAGTCCTGGGTGAGGGGCACCTGAGCTGGGATGGCGTCTCCCCGGGCGAGGAGGTGGGTTTGCTGGCAGATGCTTTTCTCCTGTCTCTGATACCGATGCTCCCTGCAGCCGTGGTCATGTCACTTTGCCTGTGTGCTGCATTTTCTCCAGGGGAAGCTGAGGGCTTATAAACTGGGGATGAGAATAGTATTGGCCTTCATTTTGGGAGGAAAAGGGCATTTTCCCACTGCGGTCCTGGCATTCCCAAGGCCTTGGCTCACTGCTATGACTCTGAAGATGGGAAGGTGCTTTGCAGGGACGTGGGCAGGGCACGGTGACGTCCCCCATCCCAAGCACCGCTTGCGTGGGGATGGTGAGCAGGCAGTGCACTGCAGGCAGTTGCCCAGGGTGCCTGGCTCAGGTAGTAGTGAGGCAGCCCAGGTCTCACCCACATTTTCAACCCGATTCCTCCTGCTTGGCTGGTGCATCCTGTCGCTGCTCAGCGCTTCTGCTTCCCTCCCTGCCGCGTCTTGCCTGCAGGACAGGCTTGGCCTCGGTTTGTCACTGGTATCTCATGCCAGCGTGCCAACGTGCCGCCCTGGCACAAAATGGGCTAGGAGAGTGAGGATGGCGCTGGCAGTGCTCCCAATGTGGTGACAGTCCAGGGACCGCAGGGGCAAAGTCTGCTGCTGGGCTGCCCACACTCGAACGTCGGTTGGGACCGGTTAGGCCTATGCCAAACCCAGGTACAGGGTTTAATCTGCAAAGAATGGAGGTCTGTCTGCTCCAGAGAAGTGAAATCCTGTGCGGTATTTGCTTCCCATCCCAAGGAATGGGAGTGTCTGGAGCAAACCGTGCCATCCTGCTGCGGAGAGCGAGCTTGGCACCCTTGTCCCCATCACCTCTACCAGGGCAGCGCTCAGTGCCCTGCATGCTCCGTGCTGGGAAGGTCCCTGGCAGCAGGAGAGCCGCACTTCTTCCCAAAGCCCCTTTGCCGCTGCGTCATCCCAGGAAGCTTTGCCATCCCTTTGCCATTCATCTGGAGGGTGCGGAGAAGAGCAGCCCCAAATCTACAGCCAGATGCTCCCAGCGCCCAAGCGGGTGATGGTTTTCTTCCCAGCATCCCAGGAGCTGCCAAGGTCCATTGGATGCAGCAGATGTACAGGTGCTGGGTCCCAACATCCCGAGGAGCTGTGAGCATTGCATCCCCTTGGACACTGGGCAAATGATGTTGGAATTCTTCTGAACAGCTTTGATGAGCGCGTAAACTGCAGGATCATGTTTTATAGAGGAAATTACAGCTCTTTATTAGCTCACTCTGAATCATCAGATAATGACTTTTGGGGCATACCACGTGGGCATTTAATAAATTAGGCAGGCACCAAGGCACAATTAGAGGAAGCGTGTTGGGATGAGGGAGAGGTGGGACAAGTAACATTAATAATTGCTCTCCCCTGTCGACCCTTTCATCCAGGAATGGCAGAAGGTTTTGTAAACAGTAATTAATAGGGCCTCCCAACCTTTGCTGGAAGTTGCTCAGGGTAATTATATCACCACAACCCCAACCTGGAACCTCAAGTGCAGAGAGGAGCTCAGACTCACTGCTGTCTCCGGTGGCTTTTGGCCAAGGTCAGTGTTTTCAGCCTGCTGTAGTTTCTGGTCAGATAAGAGCTAAAATCTAGGGAAGAAGAGAGGAGGGAGATCTTCCTCCCTACCCATCCTGTGAGCTTTGCAGCCCGTGGGGATCCACATCGAGGGAGAGATGGCCGTGCCACAGCTGGACCTGGTGAAGGTCTCCAGGGTGAAGTCCAGTGGTGCACCATGTCCCTGACCACCTCCGTTTGTTGCCACAAAGATAGGGATTTGCTGGGAGAGCAGGGACGTGGCGACAGGATCCTGCCTCTCTTCTCTCCTATTTATTCCCAGAAAGAGGAGGGGATCATTTGCATCCCCTGCTCTGGCTCGCCTGCATTTGCCTCTCTGCAGAGCAAAGCAGAGGCTCTGAACTCAGCAGCGTTTGGCCTTGTTCCTGCAAGCAAATAGGTTCATCTGCACCATCAAAGGGGCCTCACATCTCAGCTCTTGGCTTCCTCGCCCCAGCTCTAAGCCGCCGTGAGCCTACCCCGTGTCAGCAGCGCTCACGTGGGCTCTGAACTTTCCTCAGCCAGGCTGTCTGTCAGGTGAACTTTGCTCTTCTGGCCACGAGACAGCGACCTGCGTGGAGGTGTTTGGTGTTCGGCATCTGGGAGCGTTGCAGACCGAGTGTCTCTGACAGTGGCGGGAGCAAGGGTCATCCGCTGGGATGCAGTACTGAAGCTCTCCCAAGCCTGTGCTCCTTCGCAGGAGGATGAAGAGCACTGCCGCTGCCCGGTGGGCTGGGACAATTCCGCAGGGATCTCCACAGGGTGGCCCAAGGGACACCGCAGGAAGGACAGGGCACGTGGCCAGCCTACGTGACATCTCATGGGGTGGCAGCCGGACCATCCCTCTGTCCGCTCTCGGCTTCCTCAGCCAAACCCTTTCACCTCCGAGCTGCTGTGAAGACCTTAAGCCTTGGCTGAAATCTCCGGGTGCAGAGGAGGGTGGTCTAGCCCAGCGTCCCCACGCTTAGGAGCACCCACACCAGCGGGCATCTGGGTCCAGCTGCAGTAACTGCGATCCTCCTGTACAGGGTGCGAGACCTCTGGAAGAACCCCACTTGTCAGACCCCGTAACTCCTGCCATCCCCAGACCCTGCAGACTGCAGGTTTGAAGCACGCACCCATCTCTACGTTTCCTGGGGTGCCATAAGCTCCAAGCAGGCTCCTGCATGTCACCAGTGGTGTCACCACATCTCATCCCACCGGTGGGGACCACCTGGACAAGGAGGCAGAGCCCAGCCCTGCTCACGGGGGCATCAAGGTACCGGTGACAAGCACGGCAGCGTCGACCGTGGCCATGTCCCTGCGGCTTGGAGAGGCTCCAAGGAGAGGTGGGGATGGTGCAGGCAGGAGGGCCTGGCAGCTGCCTGACTCAACCGCCCGGCTCTGCTGAGCCAGAGGAGGGTGGTAGGATGACTCAGGAGATGCCGTTTATGTGGGGGCAGGCGGGAAGCGGTGAGTAAGCTAAGCCAGGCAGGAGCTGCAAGCCTGGGTCAGACGCAGCTGGAAAGACCCGAAGATGAGGCATTACTTGTAGCGGGGGAGTTCTCCCATCCTCCATCCCATGGGACTTCAACCCTCCCTTCCCTTTGCCCTCACTGCAAAGTCCTTCGGTGGGGAAAATGTCACAGGTAAGGACAGGTCACCTCGACTTTTGCTGCTGGGGCAAGTCCTGCCCCAGCACCCCAAGGTGACAGAGGCCAGAGATGGGTCCTGTCCACAGCGGAGCATCCCTGATCCCCTGCATCAGCTGTCCCTGTGAACCGGCTGCCTCGGATGCATCAGGAGATCAGTTTTCCTGCCTGAGCTGGGGCTCTTCGTGCTCAGACCCCCGGCCCTCTGGTCCTGGAGAAGCTCTGACGGCTGCGTGCCACCAGGCTTCCCTCTCTCCTGCCAGGATCTGCGAACCCCAGCACCGTCCCTGGGCCCGGCACGGGGGTCTCTGGAGCCTGGTGGACCCGACACTTCCTAGCCTGTCTCCCCCTGCTCCATAGCCACCCTGGCAGGGTCTCCCCATTTTCCTGCTGGAGCATCCCCAGGGTCGGGATGTTCCTCCCTCGGAGCTGGATTTCTCAAGGGAGCGGATGCACAGAGCTCGAAGGGCTTCAAAGCACTGCAAAACTAGCAGGTACCGACCTCTTCCGCGCTTCCCAGCGGGGACCTGGTCACTGGGAAATACCAGCAACCTCTGCCCACCACCGCTGGCCTTCAACGCGTGCCATCATCTCCCTCCTTCCCTGGTCCTCCTGCCCGTGACACCAGCCTGACGCCATCGCTCATGCACCCCAACTCCCTGCTCCTTGCTTTGATGCCACAGGGAGGACAAGCTTCAACCCAAATCCCCTCGGCATCTCCCCAGCCTTGTCCTGCACACCAGCTCCTTGTTTTCCTCTTAAAGCCAGGATGAGGCCAGCTGGGAGCACCGCAGCAATCTCGGGCCAAACTTGACCCTCGTATACGTCAGTGCCGGACCGGCGGCTTTGGCTGCTTTGCCGCAGGGCTGAGTTTGGCTCCTCTGGTTCCTGCGTGTTGCCACATGCAGTCACACAGGGCTCTGGGAATAATGATTGCGGGTGCCTGGGACCGTGGGCTCACAGCTGGGAAGCAGCTCAACCCATTTTTCTCCCCGGTGGTTTTTCCTGCAGCCCTGTAGGGACCCTGGGATTAATGATGCTGTCGTACGGATGATGGGAAGGGTCGCATTGCTCCCAAGGACTGCTGGGCCAGGCTAAGAGCATCTTCTGATCAGCGAAATCTGATCCCCAAATATTGATTACGCTGACTGCACATGGAAAAACCCAAACACTTGACCCCGGTGCCTTTGCTTGGGCAGACCTCCCCGCAGGACAGGGATCGCCTGGCTGAGCAGGACTTTCGGATCTGTCCTCGGCAGGACAGCCTGGGGCAAATCCTGCCCCGTCCCCGTGGCGCACCTCACCTTCTGAGCCTGGCAGATCATCTTCCGCACCACCTCCTTGATGTGCGCTTGCCCTTCGATGGGCGGCTGCATGTAGACGGTGGCACGGGTGACCCCGCGGTAGGCGATGGTCTCGGGCCAGCCGAGGTCCAGCTGGGGGATGGAGCGGTCGGACCTCTGGGGCCAGTACTCCAGGGAGGGAGCCACGTCCTGCTCGTCCCCTTGGCTGTTGCGATCGCCTTCGCTCTCCCCCGCGCTGCTGCCGTGGCGCGGGATGTACTCGGAGCCGGGGTCGTACGTCTCCAGCGTGTCCAGGATCTTCTTTAGCTCCAGCTCGGAGAGGAAGTCCCTGATGTTCTCCTTCTTCAGGACCTCATAGAAGGCGTCGGGGCCACGGGAGGCCAGTGCCTCCAGGGCCAGGCGTTGCTCCTCGCTGTAGAAGAACTCGGGCTTGGACTCGCTGGACCTCCAGTTTACGTGGCTGTCGTCCAGGCACTGCACCTGGGAGAAAGCCATGGTGACCGCGCGCGCCGGTACGCTCTCCGAAGGGAGCTCTGTACCCCCAGTGAGCACCAGATATCAACAATAAATAAGGAATTAATTATTCCCCAGTCTTTACACAATTTGCTTTGCTTCGTCCTTCCCGGCTCAATGCACAGCTGGGGAAACCTGCCGCTCCCTTCTCCGCCGGCTCCTGCCACGCCGGAGCTCTTCTCCACCGGGGAGGAGGATTGAGTTTCTCGCTTGCTCCCTGCTCCGTGCAGCGAGAGGGCTCCGGGCGAGGAAAACCTGGAGCTTCCCACGGTCGGGGCTGTGTGACGGGGCTGTGCACCACCGGGAAGGTCCTCTACCTCCGGCTCCACGCTGTTCTCATCCTCCGCTCTTTCAAGACAACGATAATACTGGATAAAATAAGAAGTGGAAAACAAATGAACCAAAAATCGGCTTAATAAAGGACGGAGAAAAGCAGGATTTCTCAGCCCAGATGCCGTCCGTCGTTATCGTTCCTGGAGAACTGGGTCAGCCGGTGGGTTTCACGGCAGCGAACGTCTCCGTCAGCCTCTTTTGCATCGCCCTGGCTGGCAGGTCGATTATTTCGGGCTCCTGCCAGCGCGCAGTGCTGGGGCCGGACAGGTAACAGCAAGAAGTGAAAAGAGGAAAAGCAAAAGAGTGATTCATCACTCCGCCCTGCCCCACCTGCAGTCACATGCTGCCTTCACACATTCCCGGCCCTGCCCGCACATTAACTCTTTCGGCTGATGCCGTCCTCACACCTCCGTCCTGGACCGAGAGTCCCCCGGGACCATGTGGGTGCAGGAGGTTGGTGGGCGGCTGGGGAGGGGTTTGGGTGTTTGTCTTTAAAAAAAAAAAAACCAAAACCCAAACCGGTTCTCCCCTGAAATCTCCCCCTCTCCCAGTGTGCCAGCTGGTAAGCCAATATTTTCCAGGAAAGCAGCTCTGCTTCGTGGTTAACTCCTCCTGTGCCGAGCGCAAGGACCTCTGTGCTAGTGTGGGACCTCAAAGCCCAGGTGGGTCCGGGGAGCAGCACTGGGTCGGAGTTGCCATAAAGTTCCAGGCTGCACCAGGGGAGGTTTAGACTGGACTTTAGGAAGCATTTCTTTACTGCGAGGGTGGTCAAACACTGGAACAGGCTTCCTAGAGAGGTGCTCGATGCCCCAAGCCTGTTTAAGAGGCATTTGGACAATGCCCTTAATAATATGCCTGAACTGGCCAGGCAGTTGGACTAGATGATCATTGTAAGTCCCTTCAAACTGAAATATTCTATTCTATTCTATTCTATTCTAAACTCTTCTCTGCTTTGGCGTGGGGTTTGCAGAATGGACATGGTCATGGCACTAGACCTTGCTATGGCAGATGGTCAAAAAACCCACCCTGGATTCATCAGATGGTGCTCACAAGCCAGAAACTTGGAGCTTTTTGCTTGGGAATTCAGATAAAGATGAATTTCAAGAATCGGGGTCAGACTCTTGCACGGATGCAAAAAAGGAAAGTGCCAGGGGCTGTGTCTCGCTCCCTCACGTTGGTGCAGCTCATCTGGATTTGCAGCCGTGTAAATGAGAGCCCCGCTTGAGTCAGGCTCCCGAGGCGAAGCCACCCGTCTGCCCGGGTGCTCGGCCATCAAAGCGCTCCTCTCTGCAAACACGGTGGTGGCCATGCAGCGTCCCGGCTGCCCCGTCCCCCGGCCAGGGCTCGTGGTGTTGTGAAGCACCAAACCCAGGGAGGATTTGGAAGGAAAGACGAGGCAGAAATGTGCAGAAAGGGGAGAAACTGCAGCGGAGCTTTCTCAAAGCCAGGCTGTGGCAGGCTGAGCTGACACCCGCTCAGCTTTAAGTTACAGTAATGGGGAAATGGTGGCTTTTTCTCCCCTTGCATTGGAGTAAAAGGATTTATGCGAGCGCACGGTAAAGGCTGGCAAAATCAACCCTCCTGCCCGTCTCCCAGTGTGAAATCGTGTGCCAGGTTGTGCCCGGCCCTGGTCTGTCCTGTGCAGGAGGTGGCAGCGGGGCCAGGGGACACAGGGATGCGGGGATGTCACTGCCGTGTGTTGGGATCAGAACATGGGGAGGAACGAAGTGTTTGGCTCCCACTGAATATCGGCTCAGGAGGTGTTTCAGATGGAGCTGATGACTTTACGGAAAGGCTGTGCCAGCCTCGCGGGGATTTCCCAGTGGTGGGACGTCACCTTCACGCCATGGCCTGGGCAGCAAGGGGTGCAGTGGAGACTGAGGGTGCCGGAGGCAAAACTAGGTATTTTAGGTGAAATCCCAGCCCTGCTGAGCAAGCGGTGGTGGCCCCTTTGCTGATGGAATTGCACCTGGGACAGCAAACGTGACAGAGCCGAGCACCCAGCCAGCACCCACGGGGGAGCTCTGGGACCTCGTCCGCAGTCATTGTCCCCACTTGGGTGGCCCAGCCCCGGTAGCTTGGGAGATGCTCTGGATCAGGGCCGGTGCATCAAGCGTGGGTGTGCATGGCGTGGCTGGAGCGTGCTGCGGTTGTACCCACCTCAGCCGCCGCCAGCTGCCCCGGCTCTGTTTTTATTGTGCAAGATTTATGGTCTCTTTAGTGAGGTGTGTGCGCTTATGATTTATTACACGGTGGTGTAAACGCGGCATCCCATCCGTCGTGCGATGTGCTGGCTCCTACAGCTGCGCTGGTGGGGGGGGAATTGGGACCACAAAGCCCCATGCCTGGAGCATTGTCCGACTCTCGCGTGGGGCCAAGACGCCTGGGTCCCCCATCCCCAGTCCCCTGGGGATGGGGGACCCAGGTCTCTTCACCCCACGCGGTGAATTCAGCACCCAAATTGCACGCGGCCCCGGTGCAGGGAAAGAGCCGGCAGCTCTTTTGTAATCCCCTGCCCGTTTGCAGGGACAGGTCGCTGTGGCCGAGGAGGTCGGTCCCTTCTGTCGCAGGTGTCCCTGCTCGGCCGCCCTGGGCTGACCCAGCCGGACAGGCAGGACCCGGCGCAGACGTGTCCCCGCTCCTGCAGCCGGCACCGGCTCCTCCCAGCTGCAGATGGAAGCATTAATTACAAGCTCCTAATTAATTTCCCATCTCTAGCAGAGGGCCTAATGACAAAGCGAGGCAGCGGGGTACAACGCTGGGCTCTGCTCCCGGCTCAGGGGCTCCGGCCCTCCCGCCGGGCTTGGCTCCCGCTTCCCGCACGCTCCAGGGTCTCACCGAGGGGTTCGGTGGCAGAGCCGAGCCCTGGGGCAGGCGTTTCGGCTGGGCTATGACACCCAGACGCTGCTTTGCCCTCTGGAGCATCTTCCACCCGCCAGCCGCCAGCCATTTGCATGGAGCCGTGCGCAACGTGGTGTTTTAGAGAGGGGGAAACTGAGGCACAGAGCGGTGATGGCAGCTTTACTCACAGCTGCTGGAGGAGAGAGTCACCGGAGCCCCAGTGCTGACTCTAACCCTGGGGAAAGGCGGACCTGGCTGGGCTTTTTTAGCGTCCTTGGGATGTGCCGAGCATTGCCTGTGGTCTGCTGCCTGCGTTGCGCTCCCATCGCACCCCCATTGCAGCCCATCGCACCCCACGTTCCTTTACTGAAAGCCCTGAGGTGTTACCAGCTGGTGTTTGCCTTCCCCAGCCGCTGCTGCTGGGGGGGGGGTCGAGGACTGCACCCCGCTTTGGCGGGGGTCACCGACTGGGACGATGCTCCCAGTTGTGGCAGGGATCACCCATGCTACTCCCCATGCTCCTCGGTGGGAGGATGCAAACCGGAGAGCCAGGCAGCCCATCCATATTTATCCCTGACATTAATTTCCATCCATTTCAATATTTTATGAGCATAACAATAAAAAAAAGGGTTCAGCGCTCGTTGAGACATAGAAGTAATTGGGCGTTGACAGTCCTGGCGACCTGCCACGCGCGTCCCAGAGACCTGCTGGGTGCTGCCCAGGCGGAGGTAATTGCCGCAACGGTGCATGAACCCGCCTGGCCCCGCCACCTCCAGCTATAGCCCTGGATCCCGGCGGGACCCATCCTGGCTCTGAAGGTTCCCCCCCTGGAGCTGCTGTTGCTGGTTGTAATGTGGGGAGGGCTTGGTAGGGGTAGATCCGACCGGAGCCGGGCTGGATGCGATGCAGTGGGAGGTGAGGGTGATGCTGTTGGGCTGGATCCTGCCTGTGTTGAGGCTGATGAGGGGGAATGAGGCTGGGGGGGAGGCAGAGGTGGATCTCCACGCGGGATGTGCTCCCTTCTTCTCCACCCGGTCCCCTGCCAAAGTCTGGGCATCGTGGCCGTAGCGAAGGGCCGATATCTGCCCCGGTGGAAGGGGGTGCCAGGGGAGGGAGGGGGTGCTGGGCTGGCCCCCGCTGTATGAGGGGTCCCGGCACATCACCTGCCTCTGTCCCCCAGACACCGTGGCCTGCGTGGACCCCGAGGAGTGCACCCGCGTGTGCGGGGCCGCCGTGGGCTGCTCCAACATCGCCTACCCCAAGCTGGTGGTCGAGCTGATGCCCAGCGGTAGGTGGGTGGGAGGGGGTGCCTCCGTCTCCACCGGGCTTTGCTGCACCCCGGGGCTGCCCGTGCAGTCCGTCATGGCTTGGATGTCGGGGGGGGGAACCCATGGACGGTCTGGGTGGGTTTGTGCGTAGGACAGCCCGTGCAGCCCCTCCAAGGGTGACTCTGGAAGCGAGGCCGGGGGATGTGGGTGACCCTGGGGCAGCGCAGGGTCCCAGCATCCCGGGGTGCAGCCGGGTGTCCCTAAACCCTGTCCTTGCCCCAGGGGATATCCCAGCGTGTGCCTGCGGAGGGGGAGGCATTACCCCAGGGCGAAGCATTGGGGCTGTTCCATCCCATCCCATCCCATCCCATCCCATCCCATCCCATCCCATCCCATCCCATCGCCTCCGGTTCAGCCACTCCCTGACGGTCCCTCTCTTCCCCAGGGCTGCGGGGTCTGATGATCGCGGTGATGATGGCCGCGCTCATGTCATCCCTGACCTCCATATTCAACAGCAGCAGCACCCTCTTCACCATGGACATCTGGAGGAAGCTGAGGCCGGGGGCTGGCGAGCGAGAGCTGCTCTTGGTGGGCAGGTAGGTACCAGGGGTTTCGGGGAGACCGTGGGTTTCGGGGAGACTGGTGGGGCCGGTCCGGCCCTCTTTGATCTGCCTTTGGTGCCCGGGAGCCTGCAAAGTGCCTGGGCTCAGCCTGGTTTATGAAAGGAAAACAAGCCCTTGGATTATTTTATGTATGAAAGCGCTGGAAAAGCAGACGGGGCTTTCGGGGGGTTTGGAGGGGCAGGGCTGTGCCCTCCAGCCGGTTCCCCCCGGGGGAAGCAAAGAGCATGGTGGACCTTCGCCGGGCGGCAAAGGGCAGCGCTGCCCGAACATGTCCCGGCTATTCCCGGGGGACAGCGGGTGCCGGCAGGGAGCCCGGGAACCCGCCCGCAGTGCCGTGCTCGGGGCGGCAAAGTCAACGCTGGGGAATGCCCCGGCGCGGTGCCGGGGTGCCGGGGTGCACGGGGAGTGTCTTCGGCGCAGGGCAGACAATAACAAGGAGGGAATCTGGGTCAGGGTTTTGGCTGGGCTGCGTTGGGGCTGCGGGGAAGGTCGGCTGGTCCAGCGGCTCTGGAAGCAGCCGTTTCTCGGCATCCTCCATCTCCTGAGGGTGGGAAGGGGATGGGCAGCGATCCCGGGGAACCGCGGTCCCGCACGATTCCCCTATGGGAACCGGGGTGCTTGTGTCAGGGCCTGCCTCGCCGCTCCCTGACACCGGCTTCGGTGCCGGTGACGAGGGGTGTAGTAATGCCGGAGAGCTTTCCCGAGGACGATTAATGAGTGTTTGCGAAGGGCTTTGCCCGCCCGGGGCTGGAGTCACTGCTGCAGTCAATCCCGGGCGATTTGTGCAAGCCAGGGCGCTGCAAATCACCCGCCGCTGTATGGCCCCACAGGAATATAGCAAATGATAAATGTTTTGGAGAGGAAAAAAAAAAAAACCTGTTTAAGCTGCAAGTTTGAGGTTTTCCTACCTGCCAGCATGGGGACAGGTGGCTTGGGGTTAGTTTTGAGTAGCTGTCCGGGGGGTCCCAGTTGCCCCCGGGACCGGTCAGGGTGGGGATGCCCCATCCGTCTCAGCACGGAGAGGGAAGGGATTTGCTCGTGGGACCGGAGAGAGCTCGTGGTCCCTGGACCTGGGGGTTTGAGGTCCTGCCGTGGCCATGCCACCTGGCTGGAAATCCCCGCTG
This sequence comes from Harpia harpyja, assembly GCF_026419915.1. NCBI lineage: Eukaryota > Metazoa > Chordata > Aves > Accipitriformes > Accipitridae > Harpia > Harpia harpyja. The sequence continues at coordinate 3,266,725 of NC_068960.1, read as the reverse complement.
GTGTTTGATGCATGCTCGGTACCAAGGCGATGACACAGTGGCGAGAACACCCAATCCTTCCAAAATCCCCCCCCAGGCCCCCACGACAAGCTGTGCCAGGCTCTGCTCTCCATCCCTGGCCAGATCCCCACCTCAGACTGCAGGCAGGGGGGCCACCACCAGCTGGCACCCCCAGCTCACCACCATGCTCAGATATTCCTGCATTTTTCCTATGAACTTTTAGCATCCTCTGTGGCTTAACGATGTACCAAACACAGGGGTTTTTCTCCTACTCCTTGGGTCAGGGTGTGCATTTTATGCTCAGGCTGCTTCCTCTTTCCAAAGCACCAGGCAGGCAGTGGGGGCTCCGTCTAAAGATGCTTTCATTGCCTTTTTTTTTTTAATTTTATTTTTTCCTACTTCTGCTTTTCGAGATGAGCAGATGGAGATGTAGGTAATTCTGTGAAGCTGTAAACAAGCCGGCCTGAGCTATAAATACAGTGGCTTTCAGGATGCGTCCTGCCCAGCCTGCCTGCTCAGACTGGGCCCAAAAAGCTGGGGTCTGGCCAACGCCTTTTGCTTTGGAGGAGGGTGATGCTGTGGGGTACGGCTGGGCTTTGGGTGAGGATGGGGACAGGGTGGTATTGGGGGACAAATGCATCCCTCCGTCACAGCCTGGGTGGGGGGAGCTGAGCACTGGGCAGCTCAGCCCACATCCTCACTTCTCAGCTGGGTGCTTTGGCCAGATGTGGGGGTGCTGAGAGCATCACCCAAATCTGGCTGCAGCACCCAGCCTCCGCGGCTGGGGGCTTTTCGTAGCAAAAGCGCCCGTTGCCCGGTGTTTTCCCATGGAGGGGGTCCAACTTAGCAGCCCCTGGGGCTGGGCAGGGACCTGAGGAGTGCTCGCCTGCCTGGGATGGCATAATTAGCACTGGCATAATTAGCATCCTCCGTGGCCCTGGGGATGTCACCCAGCAGCGAGCATCCTCCCGCTGATCTGCCTGCATCCCCCCGCCAGCATTTCTGTGCCGACACCGGGACCCAACCCCTCATCCCGGGGACCCCCCACCGCCACGGTGATGCCGTGTGGGTGCAAGGAGGTGCGGGTGGGACAGGAACGTCACCCTGCACCGCATGGCTGTGGCTCGCAGGGTGGTCACGGTGGTGCTGGTGGCCCTCAGCGTGGTCTGGATCCCCATCCTGCAGAGCTCCAGCGGTGGCCAGCTCTACGTCTACATCCAGGCTGTCACCAGCTACCTGGCTCCTCCCGTCACCGCCGTCTTCGTCCTGGCCGTCTTCTGGCCCCGAGCTAACGAGCAGGTACACGCGTGGGGTGACCCTGGGGACACGGGCTGGTGCCAACGCCTCCCTGCCCACCCTGCTCCCACGGACCCAGCGGGGGCTCGGGGGGTTGGAGGGAGGAAAAAGGGAGGTGATGCTGATGGGGAGAGGAACCGAGCCTGGCTGGTGTTTCCCCAGGGAGCTGGTGGGTGGCTGGTGCAAAGACGAGGAGGAGGAGGAGGAGGAGGAGGCAGGTGCTGCCATGCATGGCCACCAAGCGTGGCACGGCCAGTGGGGCTGGCACGGGACATCCCCTGAGGAGGGGGGGCAGGTTTGGGACAGGGTTTGGCCGGCCGGGATGCGGGGTACTGTCCCAACACACAGGGACTGCTCTCCCAGGGCTGGTTGGAGGGAGCAGATCCACGGGGGGGTTTGTCCCCACAGTGGGGTGACTGTCCCCCCTCCGGCCGCCCTCCCCGGACCTTTGCTTTGCAGGGAGCTTTCTGGGGCCTGATGGCAGGGCTGGTGCTGGGGCTGGCCAGGATGGGGCTGGAGCTGGCATACCCCGTGCCCCGCTGCGGGGTCCCCGACCAGCGGCCCTGGCTGCTCGCTGACATCCACTACCTGCACTTCGCCGTGCTGCTGTGCGCCGTCACGGGCGCCGTCATGGTGGGGGGCAGCCTGCTGACCCCCCCGCTGCCTTCAGCCTGGGTGAGCAGGGCACCCGGCACCCCTCACCCTGGCCCCCACGGCTGCGTCCACCCACCCGACCTCCTCGGCCGGAGATGTCGGTGTCACCCAGGTGCACCCCGAGCTCGGCCGGGGGGGTCCCCATGGTGGGGTCTGTCCTGGGGGTGTTTTCTCAGCAAGTCTCACCCCGGTTTCTAGCTAAAGGATCTCACCTGGTGGACCCTCTCGCAGGAGCCCCCCCAGCCCTCCGTGGACGGACCCCCTGATGGTGAGTGTGTCTTCAGGGGTGTCTGGCAGGGGAGACATCTTCAGTGCCCCCCACCTGTAACGGGCAGCAGGACGGCATGGATGCCCCGTGCCTTAGTTTCCCCCGGGGCTGTGCCACCCGCCACAAGGTGGCTGGTCCCCATGGCTCTCTGTCCCCAATACTCACCGTCGTTCTGCACCAGGTTCCTGCTCAGCCACCCTGGGCAGCCATCAGCCATCAAAGGCCAAGGGACCCCTGGCCGTGGCCCTCAAGGACGCCACAGAGCCCCCCTTCTGGGCCCGCGTCTGCGGCATCAACGCCGTTGTCCTGATGTGCGTCAACATTTTCTGCTATGCCTATTTTGCCTAGCGGCTTGCCGGTCCCCGGGGAGAGAAGGGTGCTGGGAGGGAGGGAGAAATGGGGATTTGGGTGATAGTTTTTATTTGTCATGTTTGGGACATGGGATGTTTAAATCCACTGGTGCGATGAGCTGGGTGTTCTCAGCATCGTGGAACCTGAGTGCATCCCAGGGGTCTGTGAGGGGTGGGGGGCATTTGTGGGGGCAGCGAGTCCCCAGGAGGGGTCTGAGGAGAGGTATCGGGGTGGGCAAATGGGGGCTGCAAGGGAAGCAAAACCACAGCGAAGCAGCAGGCATGCGGCCACGGGACCACCGTGGCGGTGGTAGAAAAGAAGCAGCCACACTCAAGGGTGTCACCCAAACACATTTTACTAGCTCTAAATAAAAAATAATATTAAAAAAAAGCCACAATTTGCAGCTATGAACAGCACCCGCAGGACGGAATCCCCCCGGACCAGCCTTCCCCTGCGCCCTGAGCCCTGGCATCCCTCCATGGAGTTACCAAGCCCGGCCATATCCTGGCCGCCTGCAGCCCTCCTTGGAGCCGGGTCTTTGCTTACAGGGTCTGGAGAGGAGCGAAGGTTTGGGGCACACGTGCTCTTCCTCTCTGTTGCTGCCACCCCGCCGGGCTGTGGCTCTGGAAAAGTTTTTATGGCCCTGGTTCAATGCTCTGTGCTCCCTCCCCGGGGAGAACTGCTGCCAGCCCGCAGCGAGAGGTGAAGCCTGGGCTGGGGGTGGTGGAGGTCTCCTGGACCAGGGGAGCAGGGAGAGCCGTGGTTGACGTTTTAGGGTGCCAGAGCCGGGCAGCCCCTGGATGGGGATCATCGCCAGCTTGGCCTCTACCTCCAGCACAGCCGACACGGCAGCAGGACCACGTGGGTTGGCATCCCGGCGTGGGGACGGGCACCATCCGTGGGGACGAAGGGACATGCAGTCTGTGTGCAGGCACAAAGCAGCTCCGGTGAGTGGGGGGCAGTGGGGGCCGTGGTCCTCCCCGCTCGCCCGCAGCGCCGGCGGCAGCTCACTTGCGGATGGGGTGGACGTAGTTGCGGGGAAAGAGGCCGACGCGCCCGTAGATCTTCCCCTGCCACCAGTTGGGGTCGGGGCAGTCCAGGACCTCGATGATGTCCCCGCGGAGGAAGGGCAGCTGGGAGCCGTCGTGGGCCGAGAAGTCGAACTGGGCTTGCACGAATTTGGGTCTTCTCACCTGGAGGAAAGTCGAGGCCAGGGGTTGGTGGGGGGAGAGGTGCCCATCTGCCAGCCCCTCTGTACCAGGCTGCATTGCCTGAGTCCCCAGCATGATGGGGATGCCGTGCCACTGCATGGCAAGGACCAACCTGAGGCGACCAGAGCATAGAGGGTGTGGGGGTACCCGGGGTACCTGCTTTGAGGATGACAGATGGGAGCTAAGGAAATCCTGCCATGCGAAGAGCCAGAGTGCTGGGGACAGCCCTGGATGCATGGTAGAGCCTGGGGTGCAGGGAAGCATCCTGGGGTGCAGGGGAGCACCTTGGGGTGCAGGAGAGAGCCTGGGGTGCAGGGGAGCACCCCAGGGCACAGGGCACCCTGTTCCTGATGCCTGGGAGAGCTGAGTGCCCAGGGGACCCCTACCCCTCGGAGGCAGCTGGCACCCCTCTGGGTCCCTCTGGGTGCCAGAGCTGGCCCAGCCCAGCTCCCAGGACCCAGTTTTGCCACCTCCACAACCGCCGCCCCAGGGCTCGGCTTTGCTGGAGCTCGCTTGAAGCTGGTTGCTCCCCATCCCGAGCTGGTTGGGCTCTGCCACCTGCCTCGGGCAACACCACCGGCCCCAAGGACGAGCTGCCGTGTCCTGCTGAGCTGCGCCGGTGGCTTTTCTCCACCCTGCCAGCTTCCCCGCAGTGCTGCCTGTCTTGGGCTGTTTCATCCTCTCCAGCTCGACACCGCCTCGAGCCGAGCCTGAGCACAGGGCCAAGTGCTAGCCGGACACCCGGGAGGTCCCTGTCCCCCTCTGCGGTCACACTGCAGCCTGGGGGGAAGCTGAGCCTCGAGGGGGTTCACGCAGGAGTTTGGGACCAGACCCCCAGGATGCTTCGCCTGAAGGCGGTGGGGGAGCCTGCAGCCAGGCTGGGTCTGGAACTGGTCTCTACTCAGAGCTGGGCTGTGTGCTTTCCTCCATTTTGTGCCTCTCTGCTGTTTCTTAGCCATTGCCAGCGTCCTGTGGCCGGCAGGGAGGAGCAGGAAAAGTTCAGGCAGGAGGAAAATCCCCATCCCCTGGGAACTGCGGCCCCACGACACCTCCCTGCGAGCACAGTCCGGGGCAAAGCGAGACCATGGCGGTGCTGCTGACCCACGGGCCCGTTCCGTGCCTTGGTTTCCCCGTGGACCATAGCGGGGCGGTGGCAGCCCTGGTACCAGGGGAGCGATGGGGGAATCCCAAAGGGGATGGGATATGGGTTCCCAGCCCAGCCCCACGACCGGCCATGCCATCACCCCACGCTCCAGCTCTGTGTGTCCCCATGGCCCCATCCCCTGACGGTACCTCCTGGGTCTGGTCCTCATCCCGGAGGAAGATCTGCTGCCTTTTGGCGATGGTGGTCGTCCTGTAGAAATCCACCAGCTCGTTGAGGGAGTTGAACTTTTCCTCCCAGAGGAAATACTTGCCGTTCCTCTCCCTGAGCACCTTGAAGTGCTGGACGTGCTGCCCGTAGCTGCGGAAAGAGGACAGGCGTTACCGCGGCTTGGGACTCTGGCAGCACCCAGACCCCCTTCAGGCATCGCAGGCAAAGCCCGGGGGCTGCTGGCTAGGGTGGTCTGGCTGTGTGGGGTGCGGATGCGCCCACGGGTCCCACTACACCCATCCTGCCATGGCTGGGGGTGACGGTGGCACCGACATCACTCCTGGCCCTGCTGGCGAGGCAGCGGGAGAGGGTCCCCAGCATGCTAGCAACAGGGACCAGCAGCTGAGACCTGCCACAGCTCATCACATGCACAGCTAAAGCTCGATGCCCAGCCCCAGCACGGCGGGATGCCCGTGGGCTCAGGGCTGGCAGCGTGTCGGCCACGTGTAGGGCAGGTGGCTTTGTCCAGGGAGCAAACAGGGGCCACATTTGAGGAAAGCATGGTGAGAGCTGCAGGTCTCAGCTCAGCACATACTGGGAGGAGACTGCAAAGGCTGGGCTTGGGCTCCCAAATTCCCTGCGGCCCTGGGGACCCCCGAGCCGCAGGAGAATGGGGGCAAGCTGGGTTTTCCTTCGCTGGCCCCGCATGCTGGCACCCCCTCGGTGTGTACCTGGGGGTGGCAGGTTGGGGTGCTCGCACTGCAGGGTTGGCACGGGGCCGCTGCAGGGTCCCGCCGCTGCCAGGCCCCCGGGCAGGGGCAGGGACCCGGCCACGCTGGTGACGCACGGCAGAACACGGCTCCCTTTCATTATGGGCAAGAACCTCCTTAAACGCTTAATTAGAGATTAGCAGCGTGAGAAAGTGCCTGGCTGGCCTGGGGCTGGCTCCTGCTACCCTGGCCCTGGGCTGGAAAGGGGCAGCGATGGGGTGAGAGGCTCGGGGGAAGGCTCTGCCCATTGGCACGCTGCCTTCATACAGCCCTGGCTGCCGATGCCAAAATCATCGGCTTGTGGCATTGGGATGCTGCATCCCTTTGTCCCTGGGGATGCTCTGGGCAACTTGTTCCTCCAGGTCACGTCCCCTGGGCTGTGCTGGCAGTTTGGCCCCAGCCCCGATGTTACCCACATGGCTGTATTTAGGGGCACCCCAGCGAGGGACCCCGGGTGAGGCAGCGATGCAGGCAGCGATGCAGGCAGGGAGCAAGAAGCGATGGGGATGGAGTCGGAGCGGGAGGCTGCAGAAGGGAGGAAGGAGAGGAAGGCTCTGTGCGAGGCTGTGCTTGGATGCAGCAGGGCTACACCTCTGCAGCCCCCATCCCCTTCGAGGTGTCCCGGGCAGGACAGGGTGCTCACCCCTTCTCAGAACCGTGGCAGGAACATGCACGAGGGTGGCCTGATGCCCTCGGTCCCCAAAGCGGGGGCTGCGGGGGACCCCTGCCCATCCCGCCACACGTCCATCCGCATCCTACGGCTACTTACTTGACGGAGATGGAGAACTCCCCCGGGGTGCTTTCGCTGTCGCGGATCAGGAAGGCTCCCAGGTGCTTGCGCTTGAGGAGCTGCTCCTCTGCCAGGTGCCGGGAGATCCTGCCCGCGTACCACCTGCCAGGGGCAGCGGGCTCAGTCGCATGGGCACCCCTCGACACCCGGGGACACCCCGCAGGATGGAGGCACCGAGAGCCCTGGTGCCGGCAGGAGCGGGGTCCCCGTCGGGCTCCCCACAGGGCTGGGACCTCCCCACAGCGTTTTCTCCTCCCCAACCCCAATTTATCACAGCACTTTCACGGCGGGGGGGACGGCAGGGCGCTGCGGGTGCAGATGTGTTCCCGTACGCTGCCTCGTCCATGCAGGGTTAGTGCAGCATCGCCGACAGCCGCGACCGCATCCTGTCGCCTGGCTTGCCACATCACGTGCCTCATCCCCCATTTTGCTGCCTGTTCTCCCACTCACCCTCGTGTCCCATGGCCCCTCATGGGAACAGTCCTGCCAGGTGCTACGGAGGGGTTTGCAGAGCAGAAAACCCTCCGTGCCAGGATGAAACCCTTCCTGCCTGCGTTCCCGGCAGCTGCCGGAACGAGGTGGAGGAGCAGAGTCCCCGGGTCCCATCCCTGCCAAGGCTGCATCCATGTATTTGGGAGCCCCAGGCCATGGAGACCCTCTGCTACCTGTTAAAATTGCCTTGTAAATGATCAGCCACGGACTTTAGCACAGACCATTCCCAGTGCCAGCCCTCCAGGTGCTGCACAGAAGAGGCTGTGTCTCACCCATCCTGGCTTGTTAACCGAAGCCGGAGAGGCAACGGGATCTGCCCTGGGCTGCCCCGAGCCCACGCGTTCCTGCTCCCCAGCCACAGCCCCGAGCAGGTTTTGCTATGGCATTTAAATGTGATTTACTAGGGGGATAATGATACATAAAACACAGGTTAAAACAGGGATGGATTATGCTGGGCTTTAATAACACAGTAATAGGATTATGTCTAATGCAGTCATAATCCCATAACGCTTTGTTGTTCCCCAATTATCATTTATTTAGCGGGCAGCCCGGTGCAAGGGTTGAATTTCTGTGTGTCGGGGGTATGTGGGCATGCTGCTGCCTTCCGTCCCCTCTGGCTGTGGTGGCAATGGCAGACTGACCCGGCAGGCAGACCCCATCGCTGCCCTATCGCTCTGTGACTCAGTTTCCCCATGTGTGGGACTACCCTGGCTCGTGGCAAACCTTTGGGCATCGGGATGCAGCGTTGGGATCGCTGCCTCGGTGGTGGGCGAGGATGTCCTGGTGCTGGCGGGTGCTACCAGAGCGGGGCTTCGAGCCTCCCTTCCCCACATGGTGGGATGGTACTTACGGATGCGGCTTGACCTTGATGTAGTTTTTGGGGACGAAGCCCTCGCAGCCGTACAGCTCAGCCTTGTACCAGTTCTGGTCATCTTCCATGTTGAGGATCTAATGTGGGAGAGGAGCAGGGAGGCATTAGCCCGGCTGCCGTCCCACTGGGAGAGGGGCTGAGTGGGACCCCCACTGCTGCCCCAGACCACACGTCCCCCACTGAAACCTGGGGAAAAGGGGGCTCTGAAAAAGGTGACATGGTTTGGGGTGTTTGGGAGCACCCGTACAGAGCTGGCTGCTCCCCCCAGCCCTCCTCAGCTTACGGTCGGTCTGGCTCACCACGGGTGCCGGCAGCGGTTGTCCGACATTGCCCCAAAACCCCGGCCAGGGATGAGGTTAAAATCTGTCCCTGGAGGAGCTGGGGTGGCAGCCGGGCCCCCACGTCCCCCCGGGGTGGTGGCAGCTGGGTGCTCCGTGGGAGGAAACGCTCCGGTGCGAGCAGGGGTGCTGACACCCGCTTCCGCGCGACACCATTTTCCAGCCTCCCACGCAGGGACCTGGGGGCCGGCACAGCTGTGCAAACAGGATCCGAAACCCCGGGGCATGGCGCCGGGGCCGCGGGGAAAACACGCCGGGGAGGCAGGGACAGGCACGGCAGGTTTGGGGCCCGGGGTTACAGCCAGGCCATGCCCTTGCCCTCCCCAGGGCTGGCTGTAACCGTGGGGGGCTGCTGGGTGCCGGGGGTCCGGGAGATGCTGCCAGCATCTCAGCATCAGCCCTGAAGAGATGAGCGAGTGGCCAGGCAGCGTGGTAGGGTGCTGGTGCCCTCACCCCCACTGCAGGGACACGGTCCCCTGGGGATGTTTTGAACCCCCCTGAAGCTTTTTGGGATGCCAGGGTGGCATCCGAGAACTTGTCCCGATGCCAGCACCTGGCGGGGAGGGATTTGGGCACATGCTCCCTGCTGCCGGGCACGGCTGGTGGCACCGATGGCCAGGGAGGCCACGTGCCTCGTCCCAGCTGGGACCTTTCTGGAGATGGGGCTGGTGGCACAGACAAGCGGTACCCACCGCTGCTGGGGCTGCTGCTCTGCACCCCGAAAACCTCAAGGATTGCTCCTTATACCCCACAAAAAGCCCCAAAGAGGCAACAAAGCCAGGTGCAATGAAAGCACCGGTGTTACCCCATGCCGTGTGCCCGCTCCGTCCCCCAAAGCAGCAGCATCCAACCCCCCCCCCATGGCAGGTGACCTCCCCGCTCCCCGTACCTTCAGGGTATCCCCTTTCTGAAAAGGCAGCTCGTCCTTCTCCGTCGCCTGGAAGTTGTACAGAGCCACCGACTCCATGGCGCTGGCTGTCACCAGGCGGTGGCGAGGGGTCCCGGGGTGGGAGGCGGGGGGTCACTGTGCCAGGAGCGCGGGGCTGCCCGGGGCTCGCCGCCCCACGGCGTGGGGTTTGTGGGGGTACGGGGCGAGCGTGCGGCGTGGCAGTGCCGGCGCGCAGGAAGCCGCACTGATGTCAGCGCGCTGCCGAAGCGAAACGGTGAGCACCACGCGGGACGCTGCCGGCAGGCACAGCTGCCCAGATGTGCTGGGAGTGGGGGGGAGCTGGGCCGGCCGGCTTGGATGCCAGGGGCTCCATCTGCAAAAGGACCTGGGCATGTCGGCTGGGGGCACGATTCGGCATCACCCTGGCGGTGGGCTGTGGGCAGCGGTGTCAGGCGGACGCGGGGTTTTGGAAGGAAACAGGATGGCGATGGGCTGGATGCACAGGTTGAGGATGTGGGCGAAGGATGCCTGGAGAGCGTGGTTAGCAGGCCAGTAGTGTTAATGGGGGAGTCTCTGATGTCTTGTAAGGGCTGAGCTGCTGGCATGGCCTTTGAAAGGTGGCTTGGTGGGAATGGTTATTTCGGCAAAAAAAAAAAATCACGGAGGGGAGGATGGGCAGAGATGCAGGGAGGCAGGGTGGAGGCACACACCTGGTTTCTTTGGAAATCAGACCGAAAACAATGCGCCAGGTCCCAGCTCTGAACAGCGGGGTTTCAGCACAGTTGTTACTGGCTCTCTGGGTTGTGGCCCTTTGGGGGTTGATATTTTCCAGCTTGTTTTTGCAGGGCTAGGGAAAAAAAAAAAATCCCTTTAGACTAAAACAACTTCCTGCAACTCGTGGGCGGCTGGCACTGAGTCTGCAGGGCTCGCATGCGGGGCATCGTTCCCAATGGGAAGGTCCCCGATGCCGTGCAGCTTTCCGTCCTGTGCGTGGGCCAGGGCATGAAGCACACAGAAAATCTGCCGGACGCTGGTTTTGCTTTGCTGCGAAGAATTAAACCGGGGACAGCTGCGGCTCGATCCCTGCCCATGGACTTGGGCATATTCCAGCGAGGAGCAGGACATCGCTGCCATCTGCCCCGGGGAGGGATGAAACGCGGTGCTTGCAGGGCCTCTGCGGGGACACAGGCTCAGCGATTCACCTCCTCCAAACCTTAATGCTGCTTCCCAAGTGCATCTGAAAAGCAAACGCCATGTAACACCCCACCGAGGCCGTTTTCAGGATCTCGGTCCCCATGGGAAGTGGAGAGAGATGTGTAGGGTGGCCCTGGTTGTCCCTGCACCTGGTGAGGCCCCAGTCCCCAATGGTTATCCCCAGCACAGCCCCGGGACCTGCTGGTCCCAGGGAAAGCAGAGACACTGGGAAGACCGGGGAGGGCAGGGGGGACCGTGGGAAGAGGCTTGGTATGTGCACGCCTGTCATGAGGAGGGCAGGACTCGGCGAATCTCCGCAGCCCGGCAAGACCCAGGGGACAGGACTGCAGCGGGAAGATGGCTATCTCGGTGCAAGCTTCCTCTGCCGCTCGGCAGCTCTGGAGAGAAGCGGAGCTGGAGTCGTCCTGGAGAAACAAGCCACAGCAGAGCCGCTGCTCTAACACCCTGCTGCTGGCCAAGGGTCTGATCCTGTCCCTGTGTCCACCAGCACAAATCGGATGATGCTAAGCCCATGTACAGAGGGCTTGCTTGCAAAGGGCATATTGTATGCCTATGCATATTGTAAGGCAGTGGTGGTGGGTAAGCCGGGCACGGAGGTGTCTGATCACTGGGAGGGGGTCGGTGTGGGAGAAATCTGCAGCCCAGGGAGCAGGTTAGCACGGGGTTACCACCTGCCATGCCTCGTATGTATACCGTGAGCAGTTTTGGAGCCCGGCTTCCTTGGGCTCGCAGCAGGGAGGCTTGAGGGGCACCGTGGGGTGTCCAGCCCAGAGCCATGCATGGTGCCACACTGCCCTGTGTGCCTGGGAGCGGGGCACAGGACAGTGGGGTCACAGTGGGGTCCCCAGGCCTTGGCACAGTGGCCAAACTCAGGACCGGAGCAGGATTGGGTCCTGCCAGCAGATGGCAGCAGTATCCAGGGGGACACTGGGGACACTGGGGACAGTGCCACATGCCCCTCCAGTCATGCTCTAACCAAGCCAGCAGTTCCTTTGGCATCCCTGCCCAGCCACCTCCTGCGCCACATCCCTCTCCTCGTACCCCCTTTGCCTTGCTCCCTTTCTGCTGCCCTGGCCACAGTCCCTGCCCAAGGGCTGGGTCCCTTCTGCTCGCTTGCGGCTCGCTCAAGGCTTGCTCGTGGCTCGCTCACGGCCCGCTCGTGGCTCGCTGTCCCTGGCTGCACACACGTGGTCACTGCAGGGGTGACAGCAGCACCCACATCTGAGCAGCGAGCTGGGTTGGACACCAGAGCAGTCTGCAGCCCCGTTTCTGAATTGGGAGGCAAATGCTCCTGCCTTCAGCTGGTTTCTGGGTGCCCCATCCTGACTCACTGCCACGGAGCGGGATGGGGTGCCCCGATCCCAGGAGGGGAGCAGAGCCCAGCGTGGTGGTTGGTACCCAAGCGGCATCGTGCTGCCTCCAGGGAACCCCTCGAAGGGGCCACAAGCATCCCAGTACTGCAAAACTGGAGATGCCCGTCACCTGCTTGCCTCCAGCTGCTTCATTCCCTGGGAAAACCCTTCTGCCTGCTCACGAGTAGCCCCAAATCTGTCCCATCCCACACTCACCAGAGCCCCCAGAAGAAGCCAAGAGACTGTGCTGCAGAGCCCTGCAAGGCTCACTCCGGGAGCCAATGGCTGACTAACTGCAGGCCTGAGACATCCAAGAAACATCAAAACAAGTTGTTTTTTCCCCCCCCATCTTCCCTCTTGTGCCTCGTCAAGTAGCCATATTTTGTACAGCACGCACTGTACCGGAGCAGGGAAGAGCCTGTCTCTGCAATGCCAGCCATGAGCGGCGGGTGCTGAGCCCATGCCTGGCAGGGTGGGATCCTGGGGGGTCTGTACCCCCACCCCTGTGCCCTGCGTGTCCCCAGTGTTCAGAGGGACCCAGGAGGTTCCACATGGTTGCCGTTGGTCGGGTGTCAAAGCCTGTGAGCGTCAGTCCGGCTCGCAAGGAGATCCCAAGGGCCGAAGAGGTGCAGTGGCTCACCCGAGGGTGCACAGCCTGGGAGCCCACCCTGCCCCGGGGTTCGACCGCCAGCCCATGCTGCGTCTCCCTCCACACAGGGGAGTTTCGTGACCCTGTGGACAATCCGAGGAGGGTTGCAGCCGGCTCTGGCATCGCCCTTCCCCTCCGCATGGCCGCCCCTGGGCTGCGTGTCGGATGCTGGGAGCTGCCCGGAGCTCCTGCCGCCTCCCGGCTTGCCCAATCTGCCAAGCCTGTTTCATCAACATCCTGTGTTTACCTGGCTGCAAAATCCCCACGCGGGAGGGAGGAAGAGGAGGGAGGGGAGCCTCTTCCCCTTCCGCTGCGGGCCCAGGGAGCTTTGTTAAGGACGCAATCCTGGGCTCCCCAGCTTCTCTCCGGCCGGTGCCCTCTGCGCCGCCTTGCTGTGCCATGGCCCACGGTGCTGTTTGCGGAGAACGGGAGAGGACGGAGGGTCTCCAGCCTGGCTTTGCCTCCCATGGTGGGGCTGTAAGCTGGACCTGGATGGTGGCAGGACTGGACTATGCGAGCTGGCCTACACCAGAGACCCCAGTGCATATAGGGACTTTGCTCCTGGCAGCGAGCATGCAGAGGGACGGGTCCTGCCCCTTCATGCAACGCTGCGCCCGGAGGTCAGCAATGCAGCACAGCCCAATGCACACTGTGCTTCCCCTTGCACCGCCGCAAAAGGAAACCCACAGCACGACACCGCCCTGAGCGAGCCGCAGAGAAAGGGGGGCTGGTGTGATGCTACAGGCAGTTTTCCTGAGAAGAAAACCCACAGCCCGTTTGCCTCTGGTTCTGCCTGTCCCCAGCAGCAAAGAGCTGCCGGCCGAGCCAAGCTGCTGTACAAAACGTACCGCAGGCTGGCCGAGGTGGCCGTCATGCTCTCCTCACACCCACGCACACAGCCCGTGTATCAGGTGTGGGGCAACTCCTCTTGCCTCATCAGGAAGGCAGTCCTGGCGTTGCCGACTCAGCACTGCCAGGTCTGCGTTTGGCTGGGGATGGAGCTGGAAAGATGAGGTGATGGGGAATAAAACGGAGGGAAGATCGGGTGAAGAAGAGAGGCGAATGGGTGATCCATCACACCGGCCACCAGCTGCCCCCCAGCAAGTCCCTGGAGACCAGAATAAATGCCCTGCACCAGCACAGCGAGTGGGACCAGAGCAGGAATGCTGGCCCTGGGCTGCTCGTTGGGAACCGGCTACTCCCCTGGGATGCCGGCGGTGCTGGGGTGAGGAGAGCAAGGTGATGGGGTGGTGCACCCCGGGACTGGTCCAGGGGTGGCAGTGGGGATTCAGCCCGACTTTAAGCTCACGTCTGGGATGCTGCGTGTGGATAAAGCCAGCCACACGGGTCAGCAGCCGGCACCACTGATGCATGCACCGTGCAGAGGTGTCGTGTCACCCGGAGCTGCCTGGGGACCAGTATCGACCCGTGCCCGGGGCATGGGATGCGATGGGGATCCTCTGCCTCTCGAGGAAGCGGGTGCCTCGCTGAGGCCCCACACGGAGAGGAAGTAACATCATGGGCTAGAAAATACCACGTCAGTGCCCATCAACAGGATTTCAGAGTCAGCACTTTCCCCCTGGAGCAGAGGCCATGTCGGTAACTCCTGAGCATCAGAGTTGTCCTTGTGCGTAACCCTACTTCTCGACAAAGCCCAGCCCACACCGAGGAGCTTGCGTCACCATTTACACCCTGGTGTAACTGAGTACAGAGCATGGCCAGCGCTGGGAGGATTAGACTCCTCTGAGCCTCTCATCATCCCGCAGGACCCATAGGAAAACATTTTGCAGGAGGGACAGCCAGCAGACCCAGAGCCATTGGCCACGCTCAGTCCAATGTGGTCACAAGAGGCCCCTTGAGGAACCGGTGGCCTCCAGCCATGGAGTTGCTTCTCCTTGTGGTCAACATGGGTGGTTGGGACTGGTATTAGGGTTTCTGGGCTAGTAAATCAGAGCAGGGCCCTCTTGCCCATGGTGTAGGTGGGATGGGAAGTGGGACAACGCTTTCCAGCTCCAGTGGGGGAAGCCCAAGGATGGAAGGCTGGTGGTAGGATCTCACTTTTGGCACTTGGGCCTGTGCCTGATGATGAATCTGGAAAAGGACTGGAAATCTTGACATCTCAGGTGTGGAATTCAAAGCCAAACCTGCGGGAAAGGGTCACTGAGGAGGCAGGTCATCCCAAACAGCCTCCTCAAGGGGTGTGCAAGCCTTGGATGGCAGCTGGGACCAGCCTCCTGGGAAAGGGCCAAATGCTGTTTTGGTGAGGAGGGAAAGCCCAGACACACGAGCAGCAGCCTCAGGGGCACTGACATTGAACACTTCCCGCAGGGCTCCCAGGACTCAGTTCTGGGCTGACGGATGCGAGCAGTGCCGGTGCCTGACTCTGGGGACAGGCGCTGCCTCTGTTTCGCTTCAGGGACACGGCTGTGCTGGAGACTCAGGTGAGGATCATTTACAGAGATGTTAACTGTTACTGAGTAAGTCATCAGGGCCAGCAACAGCTGAAGGCTATTCATCTCCCTGGGCTCTATAAAGGGAAATGGAGGCAACTAGCTGGGTTTGGACTGTTGAGGAGGGGGTCTTCTCTGCTGTGGCTTGGAGATGCTTCTGAGATCCTGCTGTTCCCTGGGATGGTTCCCCTTGGCAGCCTTGGACACCCCAAGAGCGAGAGATGGACTGTCCCTCTGTCTGTAAGATGTCCTCCCTCCAGCTGGCTGTGGCTTCCCTGTGTGTGACTTGGAGAAGACTGAGCCATGCAGCTCTACCTGGATCATGCATTCGGTGCCTGGCTGGAAGCAGATCTCGTGGTGTGCTCTGTGGCTGTGGTATGCTGGTCCTTGGGCTCTTCCCTGGGACCTTACTGTGGTCCCTGACATATCTCGGGGTAACTCTGAGACCTGTTGGGTGCTCTCAATCAAGTCAATCCAGGCTCTGCTTTAAGCTGTGTGAGCAATGTTTTCTGCTGAGCCTGCTGAGTGCTGCTCTGGAAATGTCTGATGGAGGTTTCTGGGGTGAGAAACTGCTGTGGCATCTGGCCTCCAATCTTCCTCCTTGGTGTTGGGCTGCCTACGTGGGTTATGGGGAAGGTGAGGTCCCCATACCAACTTTATCTGGGTAGACCAGTGCTGCAGCATGTGTGGGAGTGGGGATTTCTCTGCTATCTCTTGCGGGTCCTCAGGAGCCATCCCCAGACAGTTGGGGCTGGAAACCCACCATGTTGCATGCTGTGAGCACAGCACAGAGGTGGACAGGGTCACACCACCGCTTTGATTTGCACGGGAGGGAAATCAGAAGGGTCCCTTTAACTGGAAGCTCCAAAGAAATCAGGCAGGGAGGCATGGGGTTTGGGTGTGGAGGCTGTTTGCCGTCAGTGTTTGCCGTGGAGGAAGGCTCATCACCCTGAGCAGGCAGCATGGGGTGGCAGCAGTAACCACCCATGGGCAGGGGAGCTCTGTGGCTCCCAAAGGGCTTATTTTAGGGGAACCATTGAGTTTGGTCATATCCAGACACAGCCTGGTGCTTGAACAGATTCTGAGAAGCTCCCCCTCAACAACGGCATCTGTTATTTTTCTAGGATTTAAAAAGAAAAAAACCAACCAAGAAGCCTTGCGACATGTGCGTAGGTGAGGGGACCATGCTGTCACCGCTGTGACTCACTGGGGAGGTCTGCAATTTCTGAGAACAAAAATGATGTAGGGAGAAATTGTGAATGATGGCTTGCGGAGGGGTGGCTGAGCTCTGCACCGGAGAAGTAGTTGAATTTTGGTTCCTCCTTAGGGCTGGCTTGTTAACAAAGAAGTTATTAATAACCGATTAAGCCAGAGCTCGCGTCATGCCTTCCTCTGGAAGCGTGGCAAGAGCATCCGCGGTTCCTCCTTCGGCCAGCTCAGCCCCTTTGTAGCTGGATGGAGGAGTGCTGGGGTTGGGGGGGCTCACTTGGGCAGATGCCTTGTCACCGCTGGGCTGCTCTGGGGGGGACATTTCCCAGGCAGGAACGTGGGGGACCACCGGTGCAGAGGTGACCTGGGACTCGGCCGCGGTGCGTTTGGCTCCCTTCGGCTGAGCTCACGGCACCGAGGGGAGCGGGTGTGCAGAAGAGGAGCCCTGCATGGCAGGTTTTCGGTCAGTGCCAGGGCAGATGGTGCGAGTCAGCTGTGGGGACAGCCTGAGGCGGAGGGCCAGCGGCCGGAGGGAGGAGGCTCGCTCGCCTGCTGCTTCCTTGGGCTGAGGATGTGCGTGTTGCCGCATCCCTGGCCAGGTTGGCGATGCGCCGGGCAGCGAGGAGGAGGTAGGCAGGCTGCTGGAGCGGGGCCCACCGGGATAATTCACGGAGTGCCGGATGCACTGTAAAACCTGAGAGAATCCGGGCACTGTGCTCCTGCTGAAACCGCCTATTCAGGGGAGAGATGGGGAATACAAGAGGGAGGAAGCAGAGAGAAGATGGAGCACTGAAGCCCTCTGTGTCTGGCTGGTGACGGATGCAGGTGCAGCTGTGGATTCCCTGGATGCTCCGGCTGCTCTGCACTGCCTTTTCCTGCAGGGAAGGAGGAGATGCACTCAGGAGTCCCTTGCAAGGCTCCCAGAGTCCCCCCAGCTCTGCTTTCACTCTGATTTATTCCTGCTGCCACAGTGTCCGGTGCAGTCTTTTTTCTCCTATAGAGCTAAGCCTTGAGGTGAAAGGTCTGTGTGGATTCTCTGAAGTCTGATATAGGGTTGAGCTGTTTCTCATTAGTATAAGCTCTCTCCCCTCCCCAGCTGCTCATCTTCAGGAAATGTTTAGAAATGAAGAAGCTGTGAAAACTCTGCCCAGCCTGTCATCAGCTTGGTCTGAAATGAGCAAACAGCCTCAAAGGTTACGAAGGGGAATCCACATGCATGGCTTTGCCTGTCCCTACCCACACAGTGCTACTGCATCTGCTTCCCTTCTTTAGAAAACCAAGCTAAATAAAGCTGCTGCCATTACTTTGGTGGCACAGCAATCTCCCGTGCTGTATTCCTGAGCGGTGCTTTTGCCTGTGCAAGGCAAGAGGAAAGAGTGAGTGAAGATTTTTTGGGAGGCCACAATAAAACTGATGGATTCTTCCCCAGGGCTGTGTTGGATCGTGATTTCTGACACATCAGCCGTGGAAATCCAGGGTAATTTCACTGAAGGCTCTCCAGATATCCGCCTGTGTAAATGAGACCAGGATCTGGCCTGACTGTTTTAAAGAGACACTGCCCAGGGGATAGCTCCAAGATGCGTGCTCTTGCTTTCTGCCTCTCTTAGCAAATGTACATGCAGCACTCCTACGAGGCAATTCTTCATTTTAAGTGGAAAGTTGAGGCATTGCTTTCTTTAGAAATGTTCCTGTGGTGCTGGAAACGACAGCATTTGTTTCACTGAAAGTTTGAGATCCCCAGGAAACTGGGGACCTGGGCCACCTCCCCATGAAGCTGATGGCAAAGGAACAGCATGGCTGGGCTTGTGGGTTGAGTGATGTAAGGCACTAATTTTAGCACAGGTAATAAAAACCTTTCCCATGTAGGTATATGTATGGCATATGCATACATACAGATGCACTTGCAGTATCTAGGAAAGTATATAGAAAAATACTCTGTCGTATGTCTGTGCTTATATAAAGTGTTCCTTTCAGCAAGCATCTGAAATGCAGATTTGCTGTCTTCCCTCCTTCCTTTCCTCTCTCAGGCTGAAAGAGGAACTGGGTTTGGGTTTTGCTGGGGAGCTGTGGCTGGCTGACAATCTTGGTCACTACAGGCTTTGCATGTCTGAGCACTTTGCCAGCTTGTGGAGCTAACGATTAGGTGGCAGCAGGACGTAACGGTGTGTTATGTCCACTTGTTGTCTTGTCATGTTCATGTTACGTGATGGTGTCCTGCTGTGCTGGAGAAGCATTTGGGAGGGGGCTCCTGAGTGTATCGTGCTGAATGGCCCTGTTGGTCCTCCCTGCTGCAGGGACTGGGGTTTCAGCCTCTCTGGACTTGCCTGGGAGCAGGAGGTTGGAGGCACCACAGGGCACTGGATTCCTTGCAAGGGATCAGATGAGCAATTAGGGCAGGAGTTTGGTCTTGGGCAAGCTCCGTGTGGATCAGGCAGAGTGGAGGGCAGCATGCAGGAGAGCAGGGCTGGCTGCTGCCCTTTGCTGGCAGTGATGTGGAAGAAGAGGAGGCCCAGTAGAGATGGCTGGAGGAGCTCGGGCAATCTGTGGAGCAGGAGGAACAGCCAGGACTGAGTGCACTGGGCACAAAGGACTGGAGTCACTTCTGAGAGACCCTCAAAAACAGCTGGGGAAAGCCTCTACAGCCTGGGCACCTGCATTTTATTTCTCTGGAGACCAGGAGATTAACTCGAGGCCTGTAGCCCAAGCTGATATCTGCTTGCTGCTTCCTCAGCTAGGATCAGCCATGCAGCCTCCAGTGGTTTGCTGCTGCACTCTTCTTGGCTCCCCAGGGCAGAGACATTTACTGGTTCAGTAAATCATTTTAGCGTATGTTTAAATCTACCTGTGTAGGATGGGGTCTGAGCACCCCTGGGTGCTGAAGGCTTAAAAAGCATGCCACCTGCCTACTAGGCTTAGTAGAGGCTTTAGCCTCAAGGGTGTAAAACATGCCAGTTAATGGAGAGTCTAGGGAAAGGCATATGGGGATGGAGCTTTCGAGAGAAACCCATGATAGCCCATTCGGGAGAGCTGAGGAACAGCATGTGAGTGCTGCACTGGGCCTTTGCTCTCAAAGACGATGTACTTGCATGTTTGAAGCGCAGAGCTGGGAGCCAGTGTGTGGGAAGATAAAAGCATCCACTCTGCTTAAAAGCAAAGGTGTCCGGTCCAGAATACCAGCACCAATAGTGGTTGATAGTGAATGCTGGAGGACAAGTATTGGAAGTGGTTGAGCAAATACATTTCCTTGTAATGTTCTCCTAGGACCCAGCAGCGTAGGGCTTAGAGACCTCCTGAACCAGAGCTATGTCTGTAAGCTCCATCTTGAAAGAGGTGCCCGTGAATGACAGCATCTCCAGTTTTCTGACTCCCCCCAGGCTCTGATCTTGGAGCGAAACAGGAGGTCTTGCCCTGCCTGGAGGGAGAACACTGGAGCCTCATGTTTCTTTCTCATGATAACCAGGTGCAAGCTGGAAAAGCTGATGCAGACCCACTCCTCACAACATGCCCGTAATGAAGGATTGCAAGCAGAATAATAGAGAGCAAAATGCACAGGGTGTTTGCATGGAAGTGTCTGTCAATTTTCTTTTGAGGGTCAGACTGGTGGCTCCAGCGGAGGAAATCATCTGCACAGCACAGCCCTTCCTTTCCAAGTGGTTAAGATCCTGCTGAGTGTAAAGCACTTTTAAGCCTAGTGGTGCAGGTGTCATGAACTGTTCTTCCGGCCCACTGGTGACAGATGTGGGGTTTTCAATACATCAGGCAGTTTAGGCTTATTTGGCTTCCACCCTCACTGATTGGGTTATTCAGTTTACACATCTCACTGAAGGCCACTTCCAGTATCGCGAAAAATCTAGTGTGGCTGCACCATGGTTTGCACCCCCTGCTCCCCCAACAGGCTCTGAGTGACATGCAAGCATAAAAAGAGTCTTCTTGAGGGATAGAGCAAATCTACTGTCTGTAGCAACTTGCTTTGCAGTTATTTTTTGATTGATGTTGAGGCTGTTGTGGTTTGTGCCCCAGCAGAAACCGGGCTGTGCACAGCCATTTCCCAGCAGCACTGGTGTTTGCCTTTTACCTTCTCTGATCACAGAGGTGTTTGATTTCTAAAGATCAGAAGGGAATGGGTTCCTTTGACTTCCTCTCATGTTTACAAGGTCAGGGAGCAATCTTGTATTTCTCCATCTCATTCAGTCTATAAGAATGTGGAAGCTTGTAGGAGTATTAATTATGACCAATTATAACCTGCTTGACTAGCCATGATGCTCAAATGGCTACTGAAACCTGCTGTCATTAAAGATGGACATTTTTCTTCAACCAAGGAAGCCTCCTGGTTTTGAGGAGCTCGCAGAGCAGTTGTCCAGCAGGACTGATCTGTGGAGCAGTTTGGTCAGATAGTGTTAGAATTGAATATGATCCTGAGAAATTCTTGCCTGCAGTGCTGTGCAGTTTGTTTGCTTTGAGCAGTCCTGATGGCTTGTCATGAATCTCTTCTGGCCCAGCTGGTGAATTTTTTAATCTGCTTGTTGATTACACAGGGACCATGTATTTACAGCTCTGCACTGTTGTTTAGTGGTTTTGCATTATGAAAACACCTGGGAAGCCCTGTTGAGGATGAGATGCTCTTTGTGATGGGGCAGCAGTGACAAGCTTGGAGTTGCAACCGTGAATGCAGATATGAAAGTTGCAACTCGATTTGTGAGCCTGGGAATGGAGGAAGTCACTTGCAGAAGTGGGAATCAGAAACTGGGCCAAGTAATTAAGCGACTGCCTGGGTGCTGTGCAAACACAAACTAAATAGACAGCCCTCAGTTTTCATCTGTCAAGGGGAAAAACTACCAGCTTATCAGCTGTGATAATCAGTGATGGGCATCCAGCTGTAATCCAGGGACATGGCAGCACTGTGTTACCAATCCCTTGGTTTAAAAGAGACAGAGCTCAAAATGCCTACAGCTTCCAGTAGTTGGTCTGCTTCAGGTCTTTGCTATTGTGACTGAGAGCAATGCTATGAAATTTGAGCTAAAAATGGCTATAGCTATACAGCTTAGTTCCCAGGGTTATAAGCCAATGTGGCTTTCCAAGCAGCCTGTGCTGCCAGGTGTAGCTTGCTGTCGGGTGCTCTGGGAGCAGAGCACACATGAAGGAAGCTTGTGTTGACGATGCCCCAACTCTCTGTGTGTGAGCACCACATTGTGTGGTATGATAATGCTGATTTCAGTCTTGGTACCCCTGATTCACACTAGGTAAGTGGTAGATGAATCACCGCACCTACCTCCTGTGGGCAAGGTGGTGCTTTTCTCATGGGCCCTGGATTTTTGTGCTTAAATGTGAAACTCTGTACTTGAGTGTACCATGCCCTCTGACAGCAGTGACCGCTGCTTGGTTGTAGGTACACTTAACTTCCCTCCCCTCCGTTTCTGTTAGTGTACAAAGTTGTTTGCCTCCCTCTCCAGCCAGATAGGACCAGCCTAAATCACTGTCCCAGCCCACCAGGAGGAGAGGAGATGAGACCCAATTTCCCGGTGATGCTACAGAGCCAGCAGCACAGCTCCTCTTGCTCTCCTGATACTTTCCTCATTGTGAGCCCCACAGGGTGGTTTCCCTCAAGGTGAGAAACAGTTGTGAAGAGTGAGCATAATCCCTGGCCATGTGAGATCCTTGTGCAACAACACAAGTCATCCTGCGGCTTGGCTGTTATTACGAAGCCTTGATTGGTCTGAGGATGGGCTTGGGGCAAAAGGGAGGGCCTGACTCTTTGGGTGACATTCTTTGGGTGGCTGCAGGAATGATGAAGAGGAACTCTGATGGGTGACACTGTCCATCAGCTCCTTCCTGGCAGGAAGTCCTCTCGTCATGGCAAGGAGGAAGTCAAGAGGGATAGTACAAACTGTACCAACTGCATAGGAATCCTTGTCCTCCAGCACAGGCTCTGACTTGGTGGCTTGCTTTGGGGAACCAGATGGTAACACTAAATGAGCCCATCTTCACTACAAATACCCTGGGCCTGAGCCTGCCACTTAAAACTATGCAGATGGTCCCAATCTGCAAGTGCTCCCAGCCTGGGAACAAGCAGCAAGTCCAGGCTCTTTAGGTCAAATGTGCTGATTGTATCTTAAACATGAAAAATACCTCCTCACCAGTCAGGGGGCCTTGCGGTGGTCCTGTCCCTTCCTTTCTGCTGATGTGCGTGCTCATCTGACCTTCTGGTGAGCTGGTTCAGGGAGCTAAACTGGCTGAGAAGTAACCCTTCCTCCAAAAAAGTGATTAGTCTTCACTACAGATGGTATAAGGTGGTGTTGGTGGTAGGGAGGGAATGGGAATGGGTGGTGGAGGAAGGGCAGGAACCACAACACCCAGACTTAGGTTGGTTAAAACTGTTGTGGAATTTCACCCTCAGGCTTTAGTGGGATTTAATGTAAGCAATGCAGTAGCCTTGGCTTCTCGATGTGGCATGGGGAGAAACTGCTCCTACAGAGCAGTAAGGAGAAAGGAATGAGGGAAGGTGCCCGCAGATGAGAATGGCTCTAACTTCTGAAGAAGCACAACACTTGGTAATTACTAGAACTAAGCACATTTCAAATGTCACTGTCTCTTGCACTGTCAGTGCATATTCATTTCGAGAAAAGCAGAATGTGCTGGGGTTGCATTCTCTCTCCTCTTTTCATGAATTTGCTAACGTGTTCAGAAAAGGTCTGTTTTGAAAGCCCATATTAGAGGTGTATTAATTTTGAACTTGTCAAAATGAACATTTGCATTGGAAACAGTTCTACAAGTTTGTCTGCATCACAAATGAAATAAAACCCTCATGCTGGCCGTAAGCATCTCTTCTGATTAAACTTGGGTTAATTCCAGCTGAACTCAGGCACAGGCTTACTGGGCTGTATGCTCCTCTATTCACTGTCTTTCTGATTTTGTTCCTTGTAACTACACTTATTTAAATATGTTTGAAGAGACCAGACTAAATATGGTAGAACTAAACTTTTATTTTGGTTCTCCTTGGCTTGTAGACAAATCCTGTATGTGTGGTAGGGCTGCAGACCCTGTGGATCCATGTGTCTAACCAAAGCAGACAAGAGTGTAACTCGGACTTTGCATATTTCAATGAAATATTCATGAATCCAGGAGGGAATAACCTGGGGTGAACATCACTTTTTATGAATCTGAATATATTCTGTATCACTGTCAGCAGCATGCAGGCAGCTCAGAAAATTCAGAAGAGGGCCTGTGCTTGTTGAGAAATGTCTCACTTCTTTGGCTCTAAGGACAATAATGATTGCATTTGCCCAGATTCTCATTGAATTAGCAGATTTCCAAAATTGGGCACTTAAGGACTTAAGTCCCTATTTACCCTATGTGGAAGCATGTGGCTTCCCAGGGAGGCTGAGAAATGCCAGCTCCCACTGGAGTTGGTGCGAGCGGAGGGTGCCCAACCTCCTGAGACATGAGGCAGGTTCTTACTTGGCTACTTAATACAGACTTAAGTGCTGTTAAGTGTTAAGACTTAACACACCTTCATTAGATGATGCAAGTCTCTATTTTTGAATTGATTCCTTTGAAGACCTATAGGTTAGGAGTGGGAAGGAAAATCGGTAATGGAGCAAAAATGACTGTGATTTAGAGATCAGATTGCATACAGCTAGAGCCATGCATCAGGATAATGAGATTCAGTCTTGTTTGGTTACAAGCACTGGAGACAGAAGCAGAAAATGTGATCCACCAAGCCAGCTCTCAGGAAATGAGAAACAATAGAGTGAGGAAATCAAATTTCAAACTGCAGGGATATATTTATCAAGTTTTCCTTAGAATTTTTGCAGAGCTTGGTGGCATTCTCTGTGCAGATTTTTTTTCTGTATTTTTTCAGTCAGCCGACATATGGCTGGAGGATTAGATCACTGTAAGGCACCGTTGTTTGTGACCTATTTGTTAATGCGGGGCTGGGGTCAGCGAGAAGAGACGAATGTACTTGTCATTGTTCAGTGCTTTTCAAGTGCTGTTCCTGTTGTCACTCACACCGTGGCCAGACATTTGGAACAAACTCATTAGCTAATTAGTGGTGTGCTCAACCCCACGTGGCGGTAGTCGCTGTGTGGGCGATATTCACATTATGGCTGTGGAACAGGCCCTCCTGTGGCTTCCTGGCAGCCGCTCTTCGCTAGGTTAGTTGGGAGGGCAGCCGTGGCCAGGCAGAGCCCGGGAAAGCTGCGCCTGCCTTGTCTTTGCTGGGAGAGTCTCTTGCATACCAGCCATCGCACTGCAGCACTGCTCGTTATCCTCCTGCTCCTTGCCATGCAACAGCCCCTCTACTCCCACTCGCTGGAGTCGCTGCTGCCATCTGCTTTCTCCATGCAGACTGCTCTGCTGCTGGTGCAGCAACCGGGGAGGTGCCACGGCTATCGGCTTCTGATGCCAAACTCATTTTGCAAATAATGGCCTTGAACTCTGGCTCTGCCAACACAGCTGAAGTGGTGTGGGCTGGGAACAATTTGATAGAGTGGCTTGGGTCAACATCCAAGGTGTGGTACAGTCTGCTCGAAAGAGGGATGGGGCAGTGCTGGGATGGAAAGTTTTCTACATTAGCTCCTGAGTTTAAAATCACAGGACAAATTGCAGTGACCTCCTGTTGCTTGTATGAAACAAGTGCCATAGATCCACTGCCACGTGTCCCCTCTCACTGTGGATGTCCTCAGGGGACCACCAGAAGGGATAGTCCCTTTGCAGCCTGGGCAAATCTCTGCTGGTGCAGCTGTATCAGTCGGGTACCTGACCAGTGTAGCAGGAACACTGTGATTTAAGGCATTAACATGGGTGTAATTAAAAAAAGTGTAATTTTACTTGGCTGGCTTGTTTTGCTTGCACTAAGTGGCTTGATCTGGTTGATAGAAAATACGGTTTTGTTGATACAGGCGTGCCAGCTGTAGTAGCCCTTTGCTGGGTTCATTGATTCGTACATTTATGCCGTAGACAGGGATACCTGGGATGGAGCTGGGAAAGGAGAGGAATCCGCCTCCTGCTTGGAAGAGTTGTCTGCCCAGACCTGGAAGGAAGGCAGGCAGCAGAGAAAGCAGCAGGAACAATCTTGTTCTTCCCATTTTATTTTAACCAAGAGCTTGCTGCTTGTTCTTTAGAGCTGTCAGCACCTAATCATTAGGATTAATGAATGCACACAGAAACATTAGGTTTCCATCATTGCTGTTTTCTTCTAAAGAAGAAAAGAGGGAAGTATCCTTTCAGCTCCTGCTGATAGTGTCAGATGCATTCTGATCCTTTATTTTTTTTCCACCCGGAATTTAATTCTGCCTAGCTCTCCTAGCTCAAGGTTAACAGCTAAGCCAGCATCGTAGCTAGCTGCAGAAGACTTGGCTTCCCAGCTACCAGATGGTATTCAAAGCATTTGAACTTGCAGCATTTCTAAACAAGTTGCTTTTAATGCAGCTTACTTGGTGTTTCACTGCAGTCCCCGTTCTTCTGTATTTAAACCTTGATCTGACTCCTATTGAGGTCAGTGGGAATTTTGCTACAGACTCCATGGGAGAAAGGGCTGGTCCGTAAGTTTGCAGCGCTTGGCCTGACCTTCCTTTCACTTGAAAAGCAATACCTTATAAACTGCATTTTGCTCTGAGTTTCCTTTGTTTTGTTATGCTTTAGTAAGGCAGGATTCCTCAAGAATTTGGGTTTTAAATGACCAGTAGCACTACCCGGAGCCAGCTGTAATACGAGCAGAGTCCTGTGAGCCAGCTTCTCCCCTGACCTGCACCAACCCGGACTGTCTCCCCAATGGCCACGTCTCGTTTCCTTGAATTGTCTCACGGTTTTACGATAGGAACAAATATATTCAGGGAGAACTACAATGAGACCACTAACCTCCTCCAACCTGCGATCCCGGACACAGGTTTAGTCATTATCCCCAGAGGGGAAGGACGTGTGCTCCAACCCACCCAGACTGCCCGGCTCCTCGAGTTCATGCCTGCGTGTCTCCTCCGAGCTCCCCTTCTGATCACCAAGCGTGGCCACCAGAAAGCTCCCTCCCACCATCCCGAAGCATCCCCTGATCCATAAATCCCGTTGTTTTCTATTGGCGTCTTTGGCGGGAGGGGGAAAAGGTGCAGTAACTGCATTGCCTGAAGTGATGGGAGCTGCTTCTGGGCCTGGCGACCCACCCGGGGCCCTGTTTTTTTTTGGGGGGGGGGAATCCCCTCTCCTGCCCTGAACTCCATTTCCCCTTGGAGATGTGACTGAGGAGGGGGCTCCCCTCGCCTTCCCAAGCGGTTTCCTCCCCTCAGACGCGGCAACGGGCCCGAGCAGGAGCCGGGCCCTCTCCTCAGACCCTGCCCGGCGGTTGATCCTGCCTTATCCCACGCCGCGGGGGGCGGTAGGCCTGGCTGTGAGGAGACCCGGCAGGGGCCCGCCGTGGCCGGCGAAGACCTTAACCGGCGGCGGGTGAGGAGGGAGGGCAGCGGCGGCGGGGACCGGCAGCGTTCCCCGGGCGGAGGCCGCCGTCGGCCCCGCGTCCCGCCCTTCGCTTCGCCTCGCCGCGCCCGCGGCGGGGACGCGCCTCGGGGACGCGCGCGCGGCCGCCGGTTCCGCCTCCTCCGCCACCTCCCTCCCCACCCCCCCCCCGGCCGCCGCCATGTTGGATGGTGCGTGTGGGTGTCAAACCCAGCCAGAGGCGGCGGCGGCCGGGTACCGGGACATCCCCCTCCGCGTCTCCCGCGGTCCTTTCCCCGCTCCTCCCGCACCCTCCGCCAGGTCAGTCCGGGAACCGCGGGGTGGTCGGGTGCGGGAGGGGGAACGGACGGACGGACGGACGGTGGCGGCGGAAGAGCCTCCCTCCGCCTTTCCCCTCAGCGGCGGGGGTGCGGGGTGGGAGCGGGAAGGGGGCCCCCCGGGGCTCCGGGCCTTCCCGCGGGGAGGGAGCGGGCCTCGCCGACCGGCTGCGAGGCGGGGAGGGTGGCTGGTGGGTCGGGGCGGGGGGCCCCGGGGACGGCCGGCCGGACAGACGGCCGGACGGCGGGGCAGCCCCGGCGGGGGGCCGGGGTGGCCTTTGTTGTCTCCGTTGGGTGGGCAGCAACAGTTACTGCCCATCATGGCAGCCCGGCGGCGGGGCCGCGAGAGCAGGGAGCGCGCCTCCGGGACCCGCCGGGTCGGTGCTGCCGGGGGCGGGCGGAGAGGGACGACGACGGACACGGACACACACGATCGCCCCGGCCCTTCGCCTCTCGGGGTGCGGGCTGCGGGCCGGCAGCTGCCGGAAGGGTTTTCACCGCCGGCTGAAAGTTTAGGCCTGGTTTCCCGTGGCGGCCGAGTCCCTGGAAGCCACCTGGGCCGGGGCTGCGGGGGATGGCGGCAGCCTGGCCCGGCGGGAGGGGGGGGCTCCCCGGCGGCGGGTCCGTGGCGGGGGCGTTTGGTTCGCGGTGTCCGTCACCTCGGCTCTGCGTTGTTAGCCTTAATTGTGGCGGTGTGGGATTTATTTTATTTTTTGGGGGTCATGCAGTCGGTTTGGAAGACGTGTAGTAGTGCCTTTAATTATTTTTTTTTAAAGGTTTATTTTTTTCATATATATTGTTTTTCAATCTTTACCTGCAGTACCTTTGCTGCTACAGATTGGGCCTGGGTAGTCAGTGTGCTGCGTTATATGAAGCATTATTGTTGTGGTGAAGTGTATTGAAACAAGAATTATCGCAGGCTACCCACAATGGAAGTTTCCTATTTTAAAGCCGTAAGGCATATTGATAACGTTTGGTCTCAGTTTTATTTGGCCAAGAGGTATGTAATGCTTCCCCCCTCCCCCCCTCTTAAGTATTGGTATCATCACTGATCTGATAAGCTAAGTTATATTTAAAATTTACACGAATCGGACATGTTTCTTTTTCTATCTAGAAAGAAAATATCCTGAATTATACACACAGACATACATTTTCAACAGGAGGCCTAAAATACTCATTCAGGTTGTTAAGGTGTGTTGTGGATCTTATGGACTGTAGAGGCTGACTTTAGGAGTTCAAAATGCAAATCAGGCCACAAGATGAAGTTTTATTATTCTCTCCACTTAAATACATGTTTTATGGTAATGTGGAACTCTTGCATAATTCCAGTGTGTTGCTGTGTTTTGTGTGAGACAAGGTCATAGAAAATTGGATTGTTAGGATGTAAAATATGGGATGTTAGAATGATTATTGATTAAAAATATAAATATATTGTAATGGTATCTTTAGCAAAATACAGCCTATTTAGGAAGTGCTTCTAAATATGTTTGTCTTGGCTGATTCTCGGATACATTATTTTTTAACAAACTCGTATATGGTGTTTTATTGTGAAGAATCAAAACTTCTGATAAATTTTCTTTTATTAACTTGAAGTAATGGTGAACTAGCTAGCTAGAATTTCAAAGATAATCTTCCATATATTAAATATTTAACTATGTTATCAAAAATTATCAAGTACAAATTAACCATGAGTATGCATTCCTGAAGATGAATTCTGATAAGGCCAGATTGACTGCAAGTTATACTTCAGGAAGTTTGACTTACGCATGCTGATTGTAACTTCCTTGATGCCATAAAGTAACTATGCGACATCATTCCAGCATGACGACGGTTCTCCTACGCGGTAGCTTGACTTTTACATGTACTGACAAATGAAAATTAATATTTGCCTTTCAGAAATGAAATATAATGAGATACTAACAGGATGGACCTCTCTCTTTAGAAAAAACAATTGACCTGTTCCCTATGTCGAGCTAAGTAGCGTTGGATAATATTTGGGCAAGAAAAGTCCTATCTGCGAGTTACTTGGTGGTCCTGTCCTAATAGGAGAAGAGATATCTGAGACGTGGCTGTTGAGTAGCCTCGATGGTAATGTTCATGTTGTTTTTCACGTCCATTATTCCTACAGTCATTTTTAATGAATAGTTGACAAACATCTGATGTCCAGTGCAAGCAGTGCTGTATAATGCAGTGAGCATAAATGAATTCAGCTTGTACTGACCGCATCATTATTTACATAACTGGTTAATCATGCTAATTTTGTTCCAGCTGTCAGCCGTTTGATTGCTTTAAAACTTGGAGCTTTTAAGAAGCCTCAAATCTTGGGTCACTGCTGTGAAATGCCAAAGGCCTAATTTGTTACTTCATAAAAATGCTGATACTCTTTCTTGATACAGAAATTGGTGTTTTGTTTTTGTGGTGTTTTTTCCGGAGAGAAATCATTAAATGATAATCTGTTTTAGGAGAAATATATTACAGAGTAGTTAAGATATTCATGATCTTGCGTTTCTTAGGTCTCGTATGTAGGATGGGGTAATGGCTACTGGGTTTGCCTGGTCTAGAAGAATATAAGTTACTCTAAAATCTTTATTTAATGACTGGTACTCAGGAAGCAACTTTCCAGTCTTTCACTGCCATATTTGCAAAGTGCTAAATTGTCTCTTGGGATCTTGCTAATAGAAAATGAAAGGTGCCTGCTTTGTATGAATGTCTGTAATGTTCTTTTTCCACTTTGCCTTGCTCTGATCTGTGCAGGGAAAGTATCGAAATGTACTAGCATCCTGCTGTCTAAGTGCTTCAAAGAACAGCAGGTTTTTTTGTGTATTTCAGTAGCCTGGCTGCTCATTAAGAAGGCATGAGACACCGTGGAGAACAACATGTATGCTGTCCTCTAGAATAAAACCTGCTAGGTCTAATTGTAGGTCCGCTAGCATTGGTATACTTCAGTTTGGTTGCATACTGGTATGTGCTGAATAGCAGACCATAACAAGTCCCAGAATTAATCAGTTTAGGTGGCTGTTACAGGATTACTTTCCTGTTCTGTGCGAGGGGGGAAGTTTAGAATGTTTGTATGTCAGAATAAGTGAATTCAGAGACCGTAAGCTTCAGCATGAATCTAGAACTAGGTGGTCGTTGCAGCTGAGCCTCTCGGTGAGTGGTGCAGGAGGTAGAAAGCTACAGAAAAGCTGGTATTGCTTATTTATCATTTTGCAAATAACATTTTGTCTTTGGTTTTCAAATTTGGAATTTGATTGATTTTATGACGATGCTCCAAACTATTGATAAAGGGCAAAATAGTTGGATCAAACAGTTCGAAGGTGTGTTTTGTAGGTAACTAACTAGAGGTAGTAGGCAGTTTTTAAGGAGAGAGTAGCTTAAACTACTGAGATTGAGTTCCTTCAAACTGTAGTATACATGTTCAGAGTTACCACAAGAAGTGAAATGCGTGTAAGTATCCGATAGTGGAGTTTGTATGAATGATTACACTAATGAGAAAATTAGTATAGAAGTATTGTGTGTTTTCTAGTTGCAATGTCACTGGCAACTGGAGATGTTTACCAGAATTTGGTTTGTAATTCGCTATTGTGCATTTTTATATGGAAATACTACTTTGAATCACTATGCTTAGTGAAATGCTTTTCTTCTGTATAGATAATTTTTAGCTCAATTCTTTTGGTGTTGTTACAGAAATTGAGCTTAAAAAGTGATCTCGGAACCAATGCCCTGTACTGCCTTAATTGTTAATAGCGTGTATATCTCTTTTCATGTCACCCAGGGCTGTTAACATAAATGCCTCTAACTAGTGCCTTGAAGGTCAGACTTGGTCTGTTCACACTGCCTATGCCTTGGCTTGCACACTGACTTGAAAAAGCCAGCTCTTTCCAGGTGGGGAAACATGAGTACGGAGCAGGGGAGAGCTCAGGCACGAACAGGTCCCCACTGGCAGTGTGAGTGCAGCTGGCTCTAGCAGTATGACTGGGTAAAACCAGTCCCAGCCCAGAGCTGGGTACATCTCTGCCTTGGAGGCTCCCCTTATCTAAGTTTTATGGTGGAGGTGGCTGGGTAAAGTTTTAAAGAATCCCAAACACCATATGTTTTGTTGTCCTGATGCATACAATTTATTTTCAAGTAATAATTCTCCTTCCATTGTTAGGAGTACAGCTCCCTGAGCTGCCTAAAGTAATTAGTTGAAATTTTTGCATGAGACCTCTGCAGTTTTCTTCCACATTGTCGACTGTTCCTGTCTTTCCTCCAAGTGCTGTTTTATTAATGTTGTCTACAGTTGCTGAGTCTTCTGTCATGTAACTGTATAATATATAGTAAATGTACAAGGCATGAGAAGTAGAATAGTTTTGGAGGGTGACCGGGGCAGGAGAACGCTTGCATGCATTCTGCTTCTGTAGACACGGTACAAACCTGTCTTTTAGTCTTCTCTCTATCTCCTCCTACTTTCTTGCCCTCGTAATTACCTTGTACTTTGCACATCTATGCAGCTGGTTTAGTCCTTATTTGAATAGCAGTCCCGGTTCCTCTCTCCGGTCGGATCGTATACCTGTTTCCTATGGCACGGGTTTGATCACCTTTAGACCCAACGTTTTGGTGGATGTTCTTTTTCAATGGAAATTTCTGTTCTTATCCCTTACAGTAAAATATTAATCTGTGAATCATTTGCTCTCTTACGCTTATAGTGCAGCACTCAATGAACAATACTTTTACAAATTAAGTAAAATTTTTTTTTTGAAAGTTCAAAGCTGCTTATTAGTTTAAAAACATGCCAGACACCTTACCTAGAGATGTTTTATGTCCATCCTTCAAGACAGAAATCAGAAGACTTGCTTGCCTTGTTTGTTTTTCAGTGTAGCAGTAGTTATGGTCAATTTTTGGGCCTGTCCTTCTAGAATTGACTACTTAAAGATAGAGGGTGGAGTCTGGGGGTCATGGCTAAAGTGCCACATCTGTTTCTCTAGAGAAATTAAACAGCCAGACATTGATTTAATCTCCCTGCAGTATAACCTTATATAGAATCTTTCCTGCAGTTCTGAAGATGTCACTTACATAATGTAATGTCTTCTACTATCAAACTAGTAGTTTTCATTATTTAAAAGCAGAAACTCAAGCAGAGCGAGCTCTGTACTTCTGTTCGTTGGGTCTCTTCTCTTTGGTTGAGTTTTGCCACCGAGAAATGCTACAAT
Organism: Harpia harpyja; assembly: GCF_026419915.1. Classification (NCBI taxonomy): domain Eukaryota; kingdom Metazoa; phylum Chordata; class Aves; order Accipitriformes; family Accipitridae; genus Harpia; species Harpia harpyja. The sequence goes on along the minus strand of NC_068960.1, from coordinate 3,234,656 downwards.
ATACGTTGTACTCATGCTAGTTAAAAATGTCAGCATGGGCGACAAAAGTGCTAATGATGTTAGGGATGTTCTTTTACATTTTTTTCTTTACTTGCTTTGAAATCACATTAATTTTTAGACTTAATATCAATTTAGTAGTTTCTGAACCTTTACAAGGGCAATGGTCTTTTCATAGCTTTGCTAGAACAAAGACATTTTAAGAATCTTAATAGAGAATCGTATAATCTTATTACAACTGCTCCTGACTGTTTAAATCACTTCCTTGTACTTAAATAACAATCTGTCACCAGCTATTTCTTGATTGTAGTTTTTGTCAGATGCAATTTATCCCCCTCCGTGTTTTTGTTACCATTTTTTTTTTCCCTGATTGTGCAACCCTTAGGTTGGCAGGCAATTTCTTTCTCAAACAGTTCTTCTGACTTCATTGGGACTAATCGCATGAGTAATGGTGCACTGGTGTAAGGGTTGTACAGTTCACAAATAAGACCTCTGTTTGTAGGACCTCGTGGACAAACCCCACTAAAATAACTGATATATACAGTTCTAATATTGCTTAGGGAAAGGCAAAACAAAGTATTTTTAAAGGTAACTTCCTCCCCTGAGATGCAGGCACGAAAGACTCCCTCAAACGTGTTTCCTTGCAGGTAGGGAATCTGTTCTCAAGTGGCTACTTGTGTGTTGCTAACTGGGTGAACAGGCCCCAAGCAACATTTTAGTTTTGTCATTCTCATGATTTTAGTTATTTTTTTTCTTTTACTAGTGAGGATTTCTTCAGCCAAATCTGTTCACCCAATTGCTGCTGCAGCTGTCTTTCTACTGACTTTCAGCAGTGTTTGGACAGGGATGAAGCTTGTGACAACAGCAGTAAGGCATAGGTGTTTGATCTAACGCTATGAAATCAGCCAAAATTTAAGATCATTAATTAATCCTTACCCTTCAGTTCTAAATAGAACTATTTTAACATGCCTGCCTGTTCTCTGATGAATGGTCAAGCAGAATGTACTCTGTCATGTGGTATATGTAAAGGAAAGCTCTTCAATTATTATTTTAAAAACAGAACTTTAGTGTTTTTAATTATTCAGTTAGCTAATTAATCAGTGAAACACCCTACCATTTTGTGACATTGCTGGAATGTGACTAGTAATGTCTGTTTAGAGAGAGATCTGAATTGTGCATTACTGGCAGTATTCAGACCCGGGGAAGACCTGGTGAATCTTTAAAATCCCCCTGCCCAGGTATTTCACCATTTGATAAAAACCTCTTTCTATAATGACCATTTGAAAGTGTAAGACTCGCATCTGTTCTGTTACCTAATGAAATATTTGCCTTCTGAGCCCATACTGGCTTATTGCATGGTTTTACGATTGCTTCTTGTAATACTATGCTTCTTGCAGTGATTGTTTTTTTTTTTTTTAAATTTTTTTTAAGGGCTTGGAATGCTTATTACTGATGAGGAGTGTTACTATGTTTTTGCTGCTGTTGTTGAGCAGAGTTCATTAAGTTAAGCTTTGTCTACCAGTTTAGGAGAGTGTTTCTCAGAAAGTAAAGATAATGCCTCTGTTGGAATATTTTTAGATAAATAGCATAGGTGACACCAAGTACTTTTCTTAGAAGTGTGCAAATGCAGATCAGAAATCAATATTTAGTATTGTAATTGTAGTTTTTGAGACTCTCTACCACTTTCTATGTATATTTTTAAAGCAGAAATTTCTACATGCTACTCAGAAGAACAGGAAGACTGTCATTGCACCAGACTGTAATTACACAGCCCATGTTTTTTGCACTTTTTCAGCAAAGCAACTGCTTTCTGAAGATTTTAAAAGATTGGTACCTGGGTGACTCCTTTGAAAGATATTTGTGTTTATATGTTTACTGATTTTCTTGGGAAGATTTAATAAGGAAGTAAAATACAAGGATGTTTATAATTGCTTTTAGTTAGCTTTCAGAATTCTTAAATTTTAGAGGAGCTGGAGTATAAAAGCTTGTGTGACAGCAAAGTCAGTTTTAAACTGGTTTATTGCAGAGAAGCACTGAGGTATATCATCAAAGGATGCGAGGGTTTTTTTAGTCTGCAAAACTGCTTAAGTGTTGCATTTGAAATTTACAAATCGCTGGCCCCTTTGTGAAACACTGAGACAGACTGAAATGTCTGGCTTTTTTTTACGTTTGACTACCTAGTGAATAATCTCCTTTTGCCTACCCTGCTAGTTTAAGCACACTGAATAATTGACATTTTGGTGTCTATCTGCCAACTAATAGTGTCTGCATGTATTTAATTTCACAATAATACGAACACAGGATGCCTCCAAGAGAGTATTTACATTGGCTTTAAAAGAACACATATAACTGAAGGTGTGTAATACTGGGGAGTGCGCTGCATGGTGGGAACTCTCTGCTTACATTGCAGGCTGCTGAAATGTTGAAGAGGTGAAAAACAGCAGGATAGTTTTGTAGGTTGTCTTCATTATACTGTTTTTAATATGCTTTATGAGGGGTTTTCTGTTCTGCAGTTTATGGTCTAGATCAAGCAAAGTATGTAAGCACGCACTTCACTTTGAACGTGGGAGAGATCTGTTGATCTGGGACTGGTCATTGACTTATAGTCGATGCAGAATGCGGCACGTCGTTTTTTAATACTGTTAGCTTTCCAGGTGTAAATGCAAGAAACATGCTTGAACATCCTGAATGCAGAAATATTTTTGTTATGTATGTGCTGGCACAAAATTGTGTCTGAATGCCTTGGGACAGAGCCAGATTGTTAATCTTTTTTTTTTTTTGGTCAGTTTGGATAGTGTATATAATACTATAGTGCCTTTTCCTGTCCCTGGAAATACTGATTTTTAGTTTTATCTTAAGAAGGGATTTCTTTTTCCTATTCAGAAGAAAAATAAACTTTAAAGGAGGCGTAAAGTCTGTGCTGGTTTTTTTCTTTTTTTTTTTTAAGTTTATGCTTTTAGAAAGGCCTGAAGTATGCCATCGAAACTTACTTTGTTTCTTTTGTCTCACAAATTTCAAAGTTTTTAGAAATGGAGCAGTGGAAGTTGGGTAGGGGTCTTGGGGTAGTGAGAGTGAGAAGGGGAGAAATGTGCGGGTGTGAGTTGCCTTGATATTTGCACAGTGTGTTCACAGCAGAACTTTACCACGTATCAGAAGTGGTAAATTATGTGTGTATGTCTATGTACATGCATGTATATATAAACTGGAGCTTTAGCTGATCAAATGTGTAATGGTAATGCTATTGGTACAGGCAAAGCTTTACAATTAAAAACACACTGAGTGCCTATCAAACGTGTGAAACCAATGTGTCTTTCAATGCCACGAGGCTTGTGCTTCCATCAAGCTCAACTAGTTTTTTGTCAAAACTCCTATTTTAATTATTTTAATAAAATATGGTGACTTTTGCATTTTCTCCTTTCATGAGAAACCAGAGTAAAAGAGAATTAAGCCTCGCCTGCTGCTTACATGCTAAACAGATGCAAATAAGCACCCACTCCCGGTTGCATCCTCTCTCCTCATGGGTTTCTACATTGTTTTGATTAAAGTGGTTCTATTGCCAACTCCCAGCCCAGAGGGCAGGTGAGAGGAAAAAATCCCTGATTACAGCTCAGTGATTAACATATCTTTTTGAGTTTGTAATGTCATCATTTCACAGAAAACAAAGTTCCAGGAGCTTCACAGAGTATAGGGTTGTCAGAAAGGCAAACATCAAAGTGGAAAGAAAAGAGGAGTTTATTTAAAATATAGTAGAAAGACTTAAAACATTCATGCTAACCTATGAGAGCTATTAAAAATTAAAAAAAGCCTTTGAAGCTAAGCATTAAAGATTTAATAGTATTAATTGAATTAAGCCGTGGGAGTTAAGGATATGTAGACACATGTGTAAGTGTATGTACTCTAAGACATTATCTATATTAAGGAAGCTAAGGTATTGAGAGTTGAATTAATTGTACTTGGTTTATGAAGGCTACCTTAACAAAACCCTTTTTATTCTTGGACTTAATTAGAGTAGATACCATTACAACTGAAAGTGTAAACAGAAGTGCGGTGTACTTACTATCATTTTTAAAACTGCAGTGAAGACCAGACTTGGCAAACCTGAACAAGGCAAAACAAGCAAAGTAGTTTCTAATCTGCAATTTAAGGATAATTTTGTTTCTTTATATTATTAAGTCTGATTTTTATTTTTTTTAAAGAATAAATACCTTTTCCTTTTGCTGTTATGAGAACAATAACTTAATACCATTGTACTACATAATAAGGTTTCTTCCCTCCCCTTTTACCCCATGATACTATGCCTGTAGTTCCAGCCACAGGTGTGGGCTTTTTTTGGTAGCCACACTTTCATGCATGCTAGTTCATAGTGTGTTTTCTCTTAAGACTGATTAATTTTGGTAGCTTTTAGCTCTTCTTATGTTTAGAACTTGTCACTGTTAGGAAAACTTCTTGCTGGAGGAAGAAGGTGGTCCCTCCATAGCTTTGTAAATAGATAACAAGAATCAGTCAAGTGTGTGACACTAACAGTTGCAGTAGCCTGGTGTTGAGGGAACAATGGGGGTGATGGGTTTTTTGTGGTTTTTTTGTTGTCTTTTTTTTTTTTCTTTGCAAATTGAAAATTCAAGTTAAGACTTAACATATTTGACCTGGACGTTAACAAGCAGCGAAAAGCCAGGTCCTTATGTTTGCAGAAAAATGAGCAATGAAAGCTTCTTGCAAGTGTGCAGGTGGCTTGGCAAAGGAAGCTGATGTCCAGAGGGGAGCAACATCAGACAGGATTTGATTGGCATGGAAATACTGGTGTGTAGAGACACTACCAGCCTTGTCAAGAGGGATAACAAAATTGAGGGTGATCTTAGTACATTCATTTTTCTTCCTTCAGGAAGATGGTTGCTGACAGTGTAAGGTGGGTTGTTTGAGCTCTTCTTTCTGCAAATGTAGTTCCTAAATGATTCAGCATGATACTGTACCCACGCATTTTAGCAATATTGATGAGTTCATTACCCTTCTGTTAGCTGATGGATGTTAATGGGCTAGAATTTCTTCCGTGCATTTGGACTAGGTGGAATGCTCTTGAAAAAATATCAGAGAATGGAGTGGGTGAGTTTAAGTCACTTTCTTGTTCTGTTTATAAATCTAAAGAGAGAGAATGTTTTTAATGACTTGCATTGGAACGGTGGTTAAAAGAATAATCAACAGTGCAGTGATACCAGGCAGCTATGGGAGGTACAGATAGTAGTAGTACTACACATGGGATTTACTTGCATTTTTTTTTTTTTCCCACATGTCCCAAGCTATAATAAGCTGCTTCAGAAATATCAGAGGCTTGAGTTTTGGATTACACATGGTAGGTATTGTCTTCTACATGTGGACTCCTTACAGGGTATATGGAGTCATGAGGACATGTACAGAGTTGCTGGTTGCAGAATATCAAAGCTATGAGGGTATAACATGTTCTCTGCAAGAGCCGACTGGAAGAAAATGACCTTTAATAATGGAACAGGCACAGATGCTTTTTAGTAACAAGGCTTTTGTCATCCTCTTTGAGAAGAGCAAGCTAACTCCCACTCAAATAATTTTCCGTCTAAATATCCAGAATAGATAAGAGAGTAGGTAGGATATTACTGCTGAAGGATAGATTCAGAAAACTTGAGGAATTGTTACGATGACAGCTGAAAATTCCTGTATATCTGTATGGGAGAATGTGGGATTTGCTGGCATCTTCAAGCTAGATTTTTTTTTTCCTAATGCCACAAAAACCAACAGAATAATAATAAAGCAAAACAATAACAAATCTTTGCATTTGTGAATAGGAATTATTCATATTAGTGCCTGAATGAAGGAATTGGAAAGTTTTGAGTAGCATAATGAGGAAAAATCCTTAGATTAAATGTGCTGATTTTTTTTTGGGGGGGGGGGGGGGACTTTTAGTGATTCACTTCCATCAAAGATGAACTTGAGAATATAGCTCAAAATCAGGAACTGGAGCAGCACAGAAGTATACCAAAGTGGCTAGCAGTATTTTTGAGTGCTGTTTCATGGTAAGCATAACCCAGTCTAAATCCAGGCTGCTGATGGCAGGGTAGTTGTGCCCTCTGCTCTGGCTGCACGTACTTTCTGCCCGGCAGCACTTCTTTGGATGGAATTTTCCTGCCGAGGTGATGATGCTAGGTATGTTAGACAGGTCTGTTAGGAAGAGAGAAAAGAGGTAGGGTTGTTTGGAAAAGATTTTGGAAGCTGCGTGGTGTGTACAGTGTGAAAAGATAAAGATATGGAGGAATAAGAGGGAAAGCTGAACAGCAAGTGTTGCAGGACAGCTAAAATCAGCGTGTAAAAAGGGCGGGGTCGAGGTTTTAAGATGTGAGCCAATTTTGAAAGAGTGGAGGACCAGATTTCCTTCTTTTCTGTGGCTGTCATCAACATGAAACAAAATGAATGTGTTACTGTTACTAGCAGCTTGGTAGTAAAAGGCGATTTCCCAGAAGACCCACTGTTTGCAGTTCTTGCACTGTTCCCTGCTGAAAGCAAGCCCCAAATCTAAACCATCATCTTTAACTTTACCACCAATTTGAGCTTTCAAAGTGCAGCTTCACATCTTGCCTCATGAAATGTAACTGTAGATTGCTGTTGAAATGAATGTTACTTCCCTTATTTGTGGTGTACTTTAAAGTAATTAGAGTGACCTTGGGATTAATTGGTTTGGTGACCTGATCTGTCAGAAACCCCAGCTATCCATCTCCCCCTCGCCTCCCCCGGTTTGTCAGATCAGCTCACTGAACCGATTCTATCTGGAGATCTGGCATGTGACGGCAGAGCAGGTAGGAGCAGGACGCTGCCTTCAGTAGCAGACCTCATCCAGTTGAGAGTAAATGTAATGTGAAGCCACATCCTCAGCTCCTCTCTGAGCCTGACTGCTGAACAGTAAGGCCTAGTGTAAAACCCTGGTTTTTAGCCAAAACGTTCTTCCAGCGGGGTGCATAGAGGATTTTAGGATATGTTTCCTGCTTTACAATTTTATAGCAACTTAATTAGTCATGAGCATACAACTGCATGTAGCTTAATTTCTGAGGGTTAAAGTAACCTTATGTTAATTGTTACCAGTTATGATAGTTGAATTAAGACCATGTGTTGACTTTTTCAAGATGAGTGTGCAAGTACAGTGGCTGTGAGGGATGGCACTTGGAAGTTTTATGCCATGAATGGGCATTGATGAATGTAGGTAGGATATTAAATCAATCTCCATTTTCTTTACAGGCTTGTAGTTTGTGGTAGCAGCCAGTACACTTAACAATTTAAACTGAACAAAATAGTAGTGTTTTGGATGTATGGACAGATACAGCTTTGCAGATCTTGTACTGTTCCTTGAACAATCTTTTTCATTAGAAATTCTTGTCATAAAGTGAAAGTATTAATTAGTCTCTCAGCTTCTACTAGTAGTAACATGGAGAGCTAAACTGTTTTTTTTCCACTAACCTTTGTCATGATGAGCATTTGCCTTTGGCCTACTGAATTTATTAATGTGGTTTCATGTCTGTGGTGTGTAGGTGGATGGGAGAAACTGCACATGGTGACGTCTGCTTCATAATAATAAAGTGCAAACTGAATTTAGTTAATGGAATCATTGGGTAATTGTAAGTAGCAGGTACCTTCCCAAAATATCAAGTCTGATACATGAGCACAGATATATATGAATATAGTAGTTCTTGTCAGCTTTGAATTTTAAAAATTGCAGTTGTATAAGAAAACACTGTGGCATACATCCTCTGGCAAGAATATCAGGTATCTTCCTCCCTTCCAGAATGAAAATACGGAAGGAGAGAAATGTCTCCTACTGTCTTTAATTCAGTTGAAAATGCTACTTAAATGTACCTGGTAAACTGCATTTATTTCAGATTGTTACCTTTTTGTTAAGGCACACATTGGGTGATTTCTGCCCCCCCCCCCCCCCCCCCTCTATTTGTGAGAATAAAATACGAAGTGCTTTCATTCAAGTAGGTAATCCCCAGAGAACAAATTCCTTTTGAGAGCTTGGGTAGGTATTTTCACTGTTGTGTTGGATTAATTTGCATTTAGAATTTCTGGTTCAGTGCATAATGGATTGACCTTATGCTGTTTTGTAATTCTGCAATATTCTGTTACTCATTACGCACCCGGTACTTGCTGTATCACTGGTGAAAAATAAACTGAGATCTGCTGTGTAAAATGCAGGTAGTACTGTTGATGACACTTGACCCAGCCATAGAAGGAGGAATGTGTTATTTTTAAAAAGATGTTGTCAAAGCTTGTAATCCTAAAATTAGATCTCCAGTGTAGGTCGGATTTGGATCGTTTGTGGTGATCTGCATGGCTCTTACAGAGGCCATCCCCTTTCGCAGCACTTCAGAGCATATTTGCAGCTGCTTCCCACACTGTCGATACCTCCAGCTGCGCTGGGGGCTGCAAAGTCAAATGTAACTGCGAATGCACCATCAACTCTGGCTTGGTGGGTCCCAAAGTAAAGTGGCCAGGTAGTGCTGCCGTGTTCTGGGCTGCAAGATGAAAGTTATATTTCTGTTCCTTGCCTCCCCTTTCTGTAGCCTCTGTGAGTAATGAGATAAGCTTTCCATTGGGCTCAAATACTGCCTTGGTAATTTAAGTAGACATGTAGTAAGAAGAGGTGTTATAGAGAAAACTTAAACAAATTCGTGTCTGTAAATCTATTTTATGGCTAAATGGCCATACAAGCTGGAATTGGTTTTTCTCTGTGAGTCTGAGGCAGGACTGTAAAATCAGTGTAGAATCTAACCTTGGGATTCATGAATATGCATAAATTTGAAGGCGAATTATCTTTCAGCATTAACTCTTTAAATAAAGAAATAATTTGGCCACCTGCTGTCTGTGAAAGCTGACCTTGTTCTCTCATTTGTAAAAGGGAGTGGAAAGCTTCCAAAACTTTTAATTTTGAACCATTTCCTCTTCTCAGAAATTACACTGAAGAAGACAAGCATTTAAGCTGTGAAAAATGGAAATGAAACCTTTCTTCTGGAGTTAACCCTGTTCTTCAAACCATTTGCCAATCTGTGCTTGTAACTCATTTCCTAAATAATTTTGAAGGTTGAGGAAGGGCGTTGATGGTAATTTCAGTGTCTTCATTTTACTGTTTTATTCACATGAATTGCTGTTTTCTCTGCTATACAATAGGAAGAGAGAGCTCATAAGTGTGCTACTTGTTGGCTTTTATGTATAGTGCCAAGCTGCTTTGCTTCTCGTAGTACTCTTCTCCAAGTGACCACAATGTACGGTTACCCCTCTTCCTGTTTGGTTTCGGGAACGATGTTTGTATTGCAGTAGGATGTTACACTGTAGGCAGTATAATGATATCCTCTGCTTATCCAGTTGTTCTGTAAGAATTATTTATGAATAGGGGGAAAAAAACCCCACCAAACTGTGAAAGAGAATTAACTAGGTTTGAAAATTTCTCTAGCAGTGTGGCATCCAGTGTAAGAACAATGTCTTTGCTATCATTTTTTCTGGATTATTATATTCCTGAATTTTAAATACAGGCTTGTGCTCAGTTTTGTTGTGAAAGATTTCTGGTTCCTGTTTGTGGAAAATGAGACTTTCCAAAAGCACAGTGGGTTTGGATTTGTACACATAACAAGCTATTGCAAGAAAACTAGGATGTGAATTTACAGTGTCAGGCAATGGGAATCCTTTTCCTGTGCTATAAATAGAAGCTGACTTATTGTTATGATTTGGGTTGTGTTTGAATGTGTGTTTTTTGCTCTGTTCAGGTGTGGTGTCACTGTCTTGTCTGTCTGGGGGAACTTCTTCCTTAGCATCTGGCAACGCTTTCCTCTTAGCCTGATTCTTTGCAGACTGGCAAGATGTGCTGTCCAGGCCCTGGGTTCTCCAATTTGTCCTGGTATAGGGGACTCTGAGGATCGCCCGTCTCTGTCATTCCACCCTGATAGTAAGGAGAGCAGATCTCTAGCTATTTGTGTGTATTCACACCTTAGAGGTAAGGCACATGCTTCGGCTTTATAATGTGTTGGAACTTCTCATAGCAGCTGCTTCAGCGTGTCTTGGGTAGGAGAGGCTCTTGGTGGCTCTTTAAGGCTTTATATTTCACTTACATTCCTTTGAAATTATAGTGGGGTGCAAATATCCCAGATGGTACTGTTTGGATCCCTTCATACTGAGGATGTGCTTTCATAATACAGAGCTGCTCAGAAGCATGGCTGGCCTGAGATCGCCTGCCTATGCCCCCAGTATTGCAGCGTTTTGGTGTCTCTGTTGCCAGCACAGCTGTTGAGGACTGTCCTGCGAACTGAATAAGGGAATCTGCTTGAGCTGTTTGAGTGTATTTTCTAGCGATGACCAGAAAAATCTCTTTGTGTAATTGCAGTATGAATCTTTGGGTGAAAACTTGTAGTTATCTTTCCATGTATTTCATGAAAGGGGGGATATTTTTATGTAGATTAAGATGGCTGTAGAGAGTGCCTTGAAATCACAGAATGACTGAATTAATAACTGTTTTCAAAAATTCACTTTTAGACATTTACTGTAAGGAGCGTGCATAACATATGTTGTCTGCAGTACTGTTAATTAAAATTTTATGCAAATTTCTGGTGAACTTCTTATGTTTGATGTTAATTTTCACACTTTTTATTGCCTGCTTGATATTAAAGGCTTCTCATACATTTCCGGTCCATACTTAGCTGGACTATGTGTGTATTTACCTTCAGGCTTGATATGAAGGGCATTTTATCAGTGCAGACAAACCCTGGTTTGAGTTTTACATTCCAGAGATCTGAATGGATTCTGCTGAAAGCCTGTATATAGGTGGGTTTGTATGGCTGTTTCTTTGAACTAAGTTTATTAAGGAGTTTTGTGGCTTGGCCTCATTTCTGTGTTAATCTTAGCAAATTAAAGATGGTTTCCTCATGTAGATTTCATTTACTGAATTTCATCTCTTGTGAGAGTGAGCTGTTGAGAAGTTTAGTCAAGGATTCATTCCGTCTGCACATTGTATCTAGAAAAGCACCGTGAGAATTCATTGGGGTTATTTGTGTAATGAAGCTATTGGAATAGGAAAAAGGAAATGGGGCATTCCCCTCCAGGTTACCCTTGATAGCACAGGTAAGCTTCACCTTCTTGTCTACAGAATTATATGTTTCCTTTTCTATCTATTTAAAGATGACAAGCTACTTACAAAACAGAGAAAATGGCTTGTAGGGACCAAGGAAGAGAAAATGAGGAAGGCCCACCTAAAATGAACAAGACTAACAACTCCCTCTTCCACTCTGTTTAACCTTTTAAAGAAATCTGTTCAAGCTGATAGCCTTTTTCCTGTTGTTAGCAAGGAATAGCAGCTTTAATCAACTAATCTTACTTTCTGCTTTCTTTGCAACTGTAGTGTTAAAAATGCAAACTCAGATTTTTGCTGAAGTTGCAAGTGCATTGTACTTCCTTGTGGTTTGTTGTGAGAAGTTAATTCACTGAGGTCTCTGGAAAAAAAAATTCTAAACTTTCTATGTAAGTATTTGACCATGCATTAGAAACGTTTTCTCACTTCTATGCAGTAGGGATATTTGGCTTTTTGATCTCTTGAATCATAAGATAGGCTGTTGTGGTGCTCCAAGACCGGTAATAATCAAGTAGAATACTTTCTTTGTGTGGTGTGGAAGCAGAGAGTTTGTAAAGCAGATACTGAAAGGCATACAGAGTTCTCGGTGAGGGTTACTGCTACTGCCAAAATAGTTATCTCAAATGTTGGTACAACTAGATCGGGAGGGGGAATAAAAAATCCATCATCTTTCCACCCCAGTCATCCTTTGTGTTTTTAATAGAGTAAAATGAAGTTTAGAGTAAATTGTCTTTAGTGGGTTAAAAATAGAATAGGATTAGAAAACCTGTCTTTCCTTCAAGAAAAGGAAAAAATAGACATTAATGCGATTCTCGTTAAATGCCTTCGTTTTCATGAATCAAAGATATGAAGGTAAAGAATCATGCCAGCAAAATCTATAATTTTCTGGAAGGATGAAAAATGCTCATTTCACTTCTTTCAAGAAGAGAACACATTGGATTATTTGCTCTATGTTTACTTTTCCAAAGCACTACTCCAGACTTACTCTCTGCTAGCAGACTTCTTCAGAAGCTTCACCCTAGCAAAACTTCCAGTCTGGGGAATGGGACTGCTGTAAATTGGGCCTCCTGCACATGTATGTGTTCCAAGCTCACTTGCTTTTGGGGTGTAGCTTTGTTGGTAATTCAACTAATAAATCTTAAACGTAAGCCTAAGTGTTTCCCAAATATAGGATTTTCTCCAAACCATTTCTGCACTTGATGAGGCTATGATTTTTATTCTGCTCCTTGCCTGCCCTTTACAGCAAAACCACGAATATTTTTCCTTCATTTAGCTGCAGCCTGTATGGAGAGCACAGCAGGTCCTTGGGTCCTGCATTTGGCTTCTTCTCTGAAATGGGGTGTACAGGTTCCTAGTGTGTGTGGTGTAGTTGGGCAGGAATGAAGGCTCTTCGCTTTCTGGTGCTGTTTTTTGGAGCTTGACAGCTTTATGTTATGTTTAATCAGCTCCTTAAAAAGTCAGGCCAGGGTTGGATTATTTTTACTCTTCTCACAGGCTGCCTTGCAGCAAAGCTTGTGACTGTGTCACTGTGCAGCCTGGTCACCTCACTGATTCGACAGAAAAACTGGTGCTAAAAAGCTAATATTCTGTGAGACTTTAAGTTGCGTTTTACTGTGCTGTTGTGTAATTGCTAGATTTGATGCAAGAGAGAGAAAGGGGAAGCGGTTGCAGGGTTGGGAGGCCACTGGGTTTGGTGCTGGCTTACAATTAGCTTGGGATGGCGTGTGAAATTGCACCATGGTTGTCCGTGTGCCTGCTTATGTTGTGATTGTGATTAATTCTTGACGTATTTATTTAATTGGCCAAAGTTCGTAGTGTTTAGGACTAGTAGGTGTTCCGTGTACTGTAAATTTTACCTTTCCAAATATCATGTGTGGTATTAAAGTGAATTTTTTCTAAAGCCTGTGAAGTTGTAACAAGTAATAAAACAAACTTCTTTTTTTTTCTTTGGTTGGGGAGGTACACATAGGTGAGGCATTTGCTTGTATAGGGTACTTGACTTTTAAAAATATTTTGGTAAGGCCTCTCATCTCTGGCCTCACCAAAACCAAAACTCTCATAAGACAAGAATGTTTTTCATAGATTTACAGCGGGTTAAAAGACAGGAAATGGGGTTAGGAGTAAATGGTTGGTTCCCACAGTGAAGGGTTATTCCCAGTGAACTGTCCTGCAAAGATCAGTGCTCTTGCACATACTTCCTTTTCCGGATCATTTCTAGATAACAAGGTGGCCAAATTGAACCAAATTAGTCAAATTTGAAATGAATCTTGAAGGGAAGGGAAGGATGAAAGATTGAGACCTGCTGAGTGATAAAATGGCAGATGAAATAGCCTCAAAGCATTTGCATAGGGAGAAGAAATGACCCTGGTTTCATGTGCATGAGTAGAGACACAATTACCAAAAGGCAAGTAGACTTTTAGAAAGTATTTGATAAAGAATGGGAAATCCTAAGCTGTAAATGACTGTTGTGATATAAACTTTTGTTACTGCCAAATATGAAATGTCGATTGCTTGGAACTGTGTGTATCTCAAGAAATTGAAGTGTAATACATGCATAGAAAGACATCAGGGATGATTGGAGATACAGAGCAGCTTCTAAGTAGAGGGACTGCATTTCAGGGGATCCTCAGTTCAGAAGGAGATGGCCAATTTCTATAAAATCATGAGTGACATAAAGAAGCCAAAGGTGACTTGGTCTTTCTTAAAAAGCATGCCCCCTGTCTGCAGCTTGGGGAATAAATGTCCAAATTTAAGCTGAAGTACTTGTTTGTGTAGCATGCTCACTGCACTGGTGTTGCATGCTTGCTGAGGGTGAAGTGGGAAGTAGAAGTGGCCTCAAAAAAAAGGGTTGGTGGACATACAGTGTGCCTGTTGCTGGCTGGTAGAACCTCCACCACAGGTTGCATCAAAGATGCCTAAGCTGCTGATAATATAAGGCAAGGGAATATATATGTTCTTTTCTCATTCTCTTTACGTGAGGATTTGTGTCTGAGGATGTTGGGCTTGGTGGACTTTTTATCTTCTAGGTCTAGGAGGTTTTGTAGTTCTCATGTGTTTGATTTTTCATGTTACTTATTGCTTTTCTGGTTGGGTGACAAGCTGGGCCCTTATGGGGGGTTTGCATTCTTCGGATCTGGGATCCATATCATCAGTATAGTTGTGTTCATGGTTAGGCTGGCGCTTGTATCCTTTGGTGGCTCCAGTTTTACCAGCTGAAGAAGTTACTGCCTGCAGCCTGCCCTTAGTTCTTTGTGACCATCTTTCTACCAGATGCTGCCACCTCCTTGGATAACTTGTTTCAGCTTTGTCTGTGAAATTGCCTTAATCCATTATTGACAAAAAGAAATGGTTTAGGTTAGATAAGGTGTGTGTTGGGGCGGGGTGTGTGTATGTGTGTGTTGTTTTTTTTTTTAATTGGTGCCTCAGCTTTTGAGAGTAATGGATTAGAGAGTGACCACAAGGGCAGGTGAGCCAGCAGATTTGGGCAATGTTAACTTTTGGAGTGAAGCAGCAGTCATGAGCACCTGGGAATGTTTATATAGGGTCATCCTTTTCAAATTCTGGGTTTATAATGCACAAACCTGTAAATGCCCCAGGAGAAGATGCCCCTTTTTATTCCTGTTGCTACTAGCCACCTGACAATAGATCAACATTCTTCTACAGCTGGTTTTAAATATTGGGGAAAACACCAAGATGATGCAGTTTAGTGTTGATCTCATTTAAAGTTAATTTTCCAGGATGCCATAATAGTTTTTGATTCTGCCAAAAATTAGCTTTAGTGGAACAAAATAAAATACAGTAACTCATTGGACCTGTTCTGTGGTAGTTTACCTTGTCCAGAGTGGTCTTCTAGGAAGGGTATATGCCTTTATGCTGAGAAAGTAATTACAGAGCTGCACGTTGTCCAACTTGACACTTAATTCTGCTTTCATTCTGAATGGTACCAATGTTAGGCTTGCAATTTGTGCTTTACTTCTCTCCCCTGTCTTTTGGAAGTGATACTGTTGCTTCTTTGGAGTGTTTGAAGAAACATCATTAGAGGACATCTTGAATGTGCAATCTCTATTAATGTGGCAAGTTCCGTTAGTGCTTAGTGTTCATGCGACTGGTGACTATCAAAGATGGCTATGCTAACTGTGTTAATGTAATAGCAAAATCTGCCAGTTTACTCAAGTAATGTATTCTAAAGCTTAATAGGCCTCTGCTTACTTGAAACTTAAATAAATAACTGAGACAGCTTTCCAGCTGCAGAGCTTGTTCTTGGGTTTTCTTGCCAGTCATTTTGGTTTTACAATTCCATTTTCATATAATTAAAAATTCTTTTGTGCTGTGTGAAAGACACACAGAGCAGGAACTGTAGATCTGATGAGTGTTGTCAAATGTAGAAAGTAAATGCAATTGGAAAAAAAAATTTCGGCTCTAATCTGCTTAGCATTAAAGGTCACCTTGAGTTGGAGTGCGTCGTTCTGGTGCTCATTTCTCTTCCCTAGGCCTCAACTGAACGCAGAGCACTGCTCAAGATCTCTGCCCTGAAATTGAGTGTACTTTAAACTTACCCAAGTTTTCAGAAAAAGCTTGGTTAATTTTTAGGAAGTTTGCTTATTCTCTCAGTATGCAGATTGCTACAGCAATGGTAGCAGACTGCAGTTGTTAACTGTTAGAGAGAAGCTAATGGCTGCTACGCGTGGAATTTCTAATGTAGTTTCATCTCAGGTCTGCAAGCTAGCATTGTAATTTCTGTAATTAAAAATTCTGGATAGGTTTTACCTTGTTGGGAACTAAATCCATAAGTCATTTCTTGGACTTTGTTTCTGTTTTGTTTTTAAGATTTTTCGTTTGCATCAGCATGGACATCTTCTTGCTTTTGTCTTGTTCAGCAGTTCAGGTTTTTAATCTTCAGTGTTTAATATTACTTGTGAGAAGAGCAAGTTGTTTTCAAAATCAGATGTCTTGAAGAAATTCAGGGAGAAAATTCATCAGTTACCTCTAGCAGAATTTCTCAAAGGTGTATGTAGATTGCTTTCCATGTAGGAATAATTAAAGACACAACTAACATGCTTTGTTTTCTTTCCTTACTTAGGTCATGATTTTCATTTTCTCGTGTCATTCTCTTGAAGAGAGGAAATGATTGTAGTGGAACGTGTTACAAATAAGCAACTGATACGGAGCCTTCGCAGTTTGGAAACGTTCATAGAAGAGCAAATATAGCTCTTTTTTGTTTGTGTTCTGGTATCTGTCTTGTTAAAAAGGGAAATAAAAATGACGACTTCGTCAATTAGACGGCAGATGAAGAACATTGTGAACAATTACTCAGAGGCCGAAATAAAAGTTCGGGAAGCGACCTCTAATGACCCCTGGGGTCCCTCAAGTTCATTAATGACTGAAATAGCAGATCTGACTTACAATGTTGTGGCCTTTTCTGAAATTATGAGCATGATCTGGAAACGACTGAATGACCATGGCAAGAACTGGCGACACGTATACAAGGCCCTTACTCTGTTAGATTACCTGATTAAAACTGGTTCTGAGAGAGTGGCACAGCAGTGTAAAGAGAATATTTTTGCTATCCAGACGTTAAAAGATTTTCAGTATATTGATCGAGATGGTAAGGACCAGGGCATCAATGTGAGGGAGAAATCCAAGCAGCTAGTGTCTCTTCTGAAGGATGATGAGCGACTCAAGACAGAGAGGGCCCAGGCCCTGAAGACCAAAGAACGCATGGCTCAGGTGGCCACTGGAGTGGGTAGCAATCAGATCACCTTTGGCCGAGGCTCCAGTCAGCCAAACCTATCCACCAGCTACTCGGAGCAAGAATATGGAAAGTCTGGAGGATCCCCAGCATCTTACCATGGCTGTAAGTACGAGCAAACACACATAAAAGAAGCTTCTTTTCCTTTTCTTTTGAGAGGTTTTGAATTCTGTTTTGCTGTTATATGTGAGAGTAAATGGTGCCAGCTAAGAGGATTAATATGCTGACTGCAAGGGGCGTTTTGCAATGGCTGAGTCTTTGTAGGTCTCCTCGTGGCACTAATGTCTTTTCAAATGACTGGTTAAATGTTTGTTTTAGAGAGGATGTGTGTACTGACGTAAATCAATTTAAAAAGCAGTTGTTTACTGTCGATTCCCAAAGGTAGCATTGTCAAGCTGCTTTTGTGAACATGTTCCAATGTTTGATGTGATAGGCCCCCAATCTCAGTAGGGAGACTTTGAATCGATTTTTTTTGTTGTTGTTGTTTCTAGTTTTAAAAGGAGTGCTTGAAAATTTGTTGTGTTGAGTTCTTTTTGTTAAGTATAATTAAAGAAAAAATAAGAAATGCAGGGTATTTTCTGGATCATTTTGCTACTTTCTTTATATTGCTGCTATTTTACTTCGGGAAGAGTTGGTATTTAATTTCCTTTATTTCTTGTTCAGCAGTTCTTAGAGAGTAATGCTTTGAATATGTCTATGTTTAAATAGTTACACTATCAGCATTTGGTATGCAAGTATCAGTACTAAATACTATATTTCATTCTTAAAAAAAATAATACAGTGATGTGGGAAGAATGGATTCTTTATACCACTGCTTGGGGGAACTCCCTGTCATGTTAGGAAGAGGCCTGATTTGGCACTAAATCCTTCTTAATATAAGTAATGATCTGATGAAAGCTGCTTTGGCTGGAATGTCAGTGGTTGTGGTCTAATTCTGAAGGAAAATCTTTTCTTTAAATGAATGCTTATAGCATGTGGAGGACTGTAACTGAGCCAGTGTGGTGAATCAATTGAGCACCAGTTTTAAGAATCTTAAGTTTTTCATGTCCTGTGTCCCAAAGCGCTTCTCAAATTATAAATACGTGAATGGTGTCAGTACCCCTGACATGTACAGACGTTTTCTGTGGAAGGCAGTGGGAGGCAGCAGGGCAATTCAAGCTAGGATGAAGAAAATCTCTGTCCATTTAAAGCTATGGAAAAGAGCATGAAACAACTTTTTTTTTTTCAGAAGGAAATATTTTTAGGATGCAGGGTTCAAAAAAAGTGCATGAAGGTTTCCAGGTATGAGAATTTTTATCTTGTCTCTAATTAGCAGTGGAATAACAAACATCTTGGGTTTTCTGTAATAACCATACTTGAGCATTGATTCAGTGTGACTTTTTAAAGAAGAACGTGTATATTGTTATCATATCAATAACATTTTTTCTTTTGAGGTCTGTAGATCTCTGTTGACTACAGCAAAAATTCTTAATTTAGGAGATAGATTGAAATATTGTTGTTTTTAACTTATGCTGATGGACTGAAGTAATAGTCACTAAGGTATGCTGAGCACACCTTCGGTTTGTTCCACAGGGTTATTTCTTCACCAGCTCTTAACTTTAATTAGTGCATGTAACTATTGTTTGTCATGTTAAATGCTACCAGAGGCTTCAAACTATTCCTCACAGCAAGGATTGAGCAATACAGGGTGTGTTTCTGAATTGTTGTTCCTTAGACAATTGTTCCTTAGATTTTTGATGGAGGACTAGATGTCAAGAAGCAAGTTTGGTTATTCTTTCAGTACGAAGTGTTGATTTACTGGATTCTCTCATTTGCCTGTGTATGACTTTGCTGTATATCGTTATTTGCAGGATTGCTTTTGAGGTAATGATTTCTTAATCTGTTTTTTTTCCTCCCCCATAAGCATGTACCTAAGAAGCTTTAGAAATCTCAGGCTTTTTCTTTTTTTTTTTTTTTTTTTTTCCCTTTAGGTTCTTCCTCTGTTGTAGACTTTCCTGGACTTAATTAGCTATCAGCAAAAATACAGATGGTTGTTAGTTTTTATGATCTGCATCTTTTGAAGTTTTAATATGTTTCTTCTGTGGTTTAACTGAGTATAGCAAAGCAAACCAGCACCTTACAAAACAGCTGTGCTAAGTGCTGCCAATAATGGAAAACTTTGTGTAGAGCTTTGTCCTTTATCCTAGGAAACGAGGAAGGAGTTTCATCAAAATCCAGACATTTAATCTGTTACATAAATGTAGGGTTATTCTTGTGCCTTCTAAATTTAATGGAAAAGATGCTTTTCATTATTTAAAGTGAAAGAGATTGTATCCATCATGTTTTCTTTTATTCTGTAACGATACCCTTCCTTTGTTCTGAAAATATGGATTCAGTAAAATATGTAAAAGGAATTAAGTTATGCTTAGCTCCTGGGAAATACTCTCCTTATAGCAGTTTTAAGATGCGGTTTCTGTACTGTATATTATGGTAGAATTGTCTTTCATTCCTCTGAGCCTTTGAAGAGGAGATCAGAGGCATTTAGATTTGCAATCTATAGCATGAGATTTGCCTATTAAAAATGTACATCCACCCTCTTTGCTAAATATTTACCGTGTCTTACTAACATTCAAATACACTCTCCCAAGCTTTATTTGTAACAGCCTTTTTACCAACATAGATAGCTAAATGAAATGTTTCATCTCTCGGTGTTTTGGTATTAGTGCATTCTACTTTTGTTCCTTGCTAGATGCAGTGGGTGGGGATTGCAGATTTCGAGAATATATTCCCCTTACTTGAAAAGATTGTGTTTGGCTATAAAATCTCCTCATTTTTGATACTTTCTTGCAGAAGAAAAGAAGCCTGAGCTCCCTGAAAGAGTTTAATAGTTTCTGCAGGACAGGTCACTAGGGGAACAAGTAACTTCCAGTGGATAATGTATCCAAATTGTGTGTGAGGGATCTCTTCCCCCTTCTGTCAGTTGCTGAAAGTGCAATATTGGATAAGTCAGTGGACCCTTTTTTGTTCAGTTTCTTCAGAACGTTGAATTAGCTGCACTGTACAGCATTGACTGTAAACAGTGCAATGCTCAAACTACTGCTCTTCTTCAGCTTCTTAAGCATGTGTGTAGGCTTATATCCGACAGTGCATGTAAGAATTGGTTTTTGTATTTGATGTTGAGCCAGAAAGGTTTTTCTTGTAAAGTTGCTGGTCTTTGTGTCTCAAATTTATCCTTTATGAAAAAATAAAAGCAGTATTGATAGCCTGTATAGTGTGAGAGAATTCAAGATGGAAAAGGATCTCTTGACTGATGTACCATCATCCCTCACTGCTGCAGGCAAGACACACTGGCAAATAAGGACATTTTCCTCGTTTCCTTGCAGATATTTTCATCTCATCTCTAACAGTCCTTTAGAAACTGTGGAAAGTGAAATGGTTAAGCATGATAGTTTTTAATAAAATTCTTTCCCCCAAAGCTTTGCCTTAATGACTTCATTGGCCCTGAAGATCTCTGTGCTGTAAAGCTTGCATAATTCTAGGGAATACATTATGGCATGTGAATATTACTGACTATTCATGCAAACATTTGTAAAAGTATTAGGTGTTTTGCTATCTAGTCTTGTAATCTGTAAATGGAAGCCAAGAGAGATACTGTAAAGCTAAAAGCAAAAATAAAGCTCCTCCCAACCTCCATCTTGTCAGCAGTTTCTGACATACTGTGGACAATTGGCTATCTTCCAGCTTTAAGCCAGGGGCAATTAATATTCAAGTTAGGAGTTATTAAATATACCATGACAAAATACATAAAAGTTCTTATTTATTTTGGAAAACCTGTAAATTGTATGGAGTTGCATGAAATCTGGTATCAGGTTTTATTTCACATTAAGGGAATGTTCTTGTGTGGTGCTGAAACTAAACCTACTGGGGAGAGGAAGGAGTATAAGGTCAATATTTGAAATCTTTTGGAGCAGTAGTTCCCCACCCCTAATCTGTCTCTGTGTCTAAATATTGTCTTTATGCTAGACATTAGTCACCCAGTTTTGAAAACTTCAGCCTTTTGTTCCTAGCCTTGTTTCATCTACAGCTGCCAGTGACCACTTAAATAGGATTCTGGATTTATGGCTGCATGGGGAAAGGTAGGGTGTTCTTAATATAGACCTCTTAAGTCTGAAATGTGATGCTGTTTCAAGCTTGGGAGTGCATTTTTTAGAGTTTACTGGTCTTGATAAAGTCCTTCATCTAGTAGCTATCTTTTTAAAGCATTCTTTCAGCAGAGGCTTACACAGGGATATTACTCTGTTGGTACACTGGAGTGGTCAGCATGGCAGAAGTGTAACCCGCAGTCACTGCAGTGTGGCAGACCGTTTCGAGTACCTGCAAAACGCTGTGCTAGAGCACCTCGGGCCTGCAGAAGCTCTTGGGAGATGGGGCAGGAGTGTAGGGACTCAGATTACCTTGTTCTTTCTCAGCCGTCTTGGGAGCAGGTTAGTTGTGTTGTCTTCAGCAGACCTATCTGGATTGTCACGGTTGAGCTGTGGCTGCTCAGGAAGCAAGTGGTATAGTCTGCTGCAGCTCCTTGTGGCTGGGGTGGTTATGGAGTCAGAAAAATGATGGAAAAAATACCTGGAGGGAAGTGACTGACAAAGCCAATTCCTTGGCACCCCTCCCCCTAGAAGACAGTGTGTTTGGATTAGCTTCAGCTTTGAAGGATCCCTGGAAAACGCTGGTCCTCTCCCTGTACTGCCTTCATGTTTTAAACCCAAGTTTACTGAAGCTGCGCTTTTTAAAGAGGTCCAATCCTATTATGCCTAAATGAGGACCTACCTGTGTTATTTTGGGTTGTACACATGTCCTTTCTTTTGGCCATCTGCTGCTTTGGGTTTGGGTTGCACTTAGAAATGTTGGCAGACCAAGACTGGTGTGTGTTATAATGTCCCGATTTCATTAACACAAACGCGGCAGAGTAGGGAACAACGCAACATGCATAGTGTGACCTGATTTTAGAGGAGTGCTTTGCCTGGAGGTAGGCCGCTTGGTTGAGAAATCAGATTCATTATACATGCAGCCTATTTGATAAAAGATTAGTGAAAGATGGACTGAAAAAGGCTTTTCTGGATCTTGTGAAATGCCAAGTCTCTTAACCTTACCTGTAAAGATTTTTTTGAGCAATTTTCTTTAGCTGAAATAATGAGTTTTAATATTTCCAGTGATTATTCACAGTAAGTTGACTCATTATTTAAAAACAGTTTTGTGAAGCGTCAGCAAGTTTGCGTTCACTCATCTATGTCAGCTTTGTCTCCCCTTTTGCTTGGAGTGGAAAATAATTCAGAGGAATTACTAATTTGGGTTTGACACTATAGGAATTTCAGAATGCTCCTGTTCTTAAAGTTTTGTTTTGTTTGGGTTTTTTTGTTTGGGTGGGTTTCTTTTTTTTTTTTTAATATATATATATAATCTGTTCTGCATTTGTACATGTTGGAATACATCCCTGGCCTTTTATCTTAGGGAATATATGGCATATCATCCAGCAATGAGTCTGGATGAGCTGCATGGATAATTTCTATAGTTTGAGGTGTTGAAGGAATTTGGTAGACTCCTGTGTTATCTGTCAGATGTCACTTGACAACTTGATTTAATCCTCTCATCATACTTTTATTTTTGTGGTGCTCTAAGTAAAGGTGAGAGATGCCATTGGTGTAACCAGGCTTCTGTAGTTGCAATAAATTATCTAACTGTGTCTATTAACATGAGTGTAGGGATCACCTGAGAGAAAAAAATGCTCTTTAACCAAAACAAGCTTTAAGGATTTGTTCAGTATTAAATTAATTTCAAAAGTGCTCCGTCTGCTTCAGCGCAATTAGAAATCATGCAGTAAGGCTGATCAGCTCCACCTTGCCACATTAATAGGTGCTATTAATTCTCTTCTTGTATTTGAGAGATCTCTCTAATTCCCAATGGAAAGGTGGATTACACAGTTCCTTCTAGATTAAGCAGCTTGCACATTCCCTTTCATAATTTGAGAGGTTAGATTGGCTTTTTGAAAGTATCCCATCTTTATTTGAATAGTCTTTTATTTGAAGGCTAACAAATGGGATCTCTGCTTGGTTCCCAAGTGAAATGCTATCAGTTTCTATGTTCTTGCCTCGATGATATTCTAATTTTTCAAGTCAGCCCTGGTCTTGTCTAGCTTTGTAGGCATACCAATTGAGTGAGGAAGCAGCTTTTCTTTCTGAACAAATGTGACTGAGAACTGAATTCTGTTCTTAAGAATGCTACCTGCAAATTATAAAGCTGGGGCTTATTTTCCATGGCACTGTGCCATCACTTGGTCTAGGGTGGCATTTAAAAAAACCCAAACCCAACCCAAAAAACCAAGCACACACTTCTGAATGAAAATACCCAGTCTGATTTTTATGCTGGGACTGATTTTTATCATTAATGTAGGCAATGAGTCTGCTTTCTAGCTGTGTACTGTATATACACTTTAACTCACTAACTTAACCAAACCTATAGACATCTACAGAGGGCTTCTAATAGAGCCAAAATACAGTAAATTACCAATAGATATGTATGAGAGATGTCATAGCCTGTACTAGAGACAGATGGTGGAGCAGAATCCTGCTTTAGTGATTAACTGAGGTTGGAAATTATTTCCTTGCACTGCAGCTAGAGTCTTGTTGAGAAGACAGCCTGGGTGGCATGTCTCCCTGCAGAAGCAGATACCCACGCTGTTGCTTCTGGGCAGCCTAGGGGGGCCGGGATCTCCAAATTCTCAAAGCAGCAACAAAGCAGGGTTTAGCAGGTCAGAATTGATCTATTGAGTCCCATCTTACATAAACATCTGAGTTAACTGTCATGTGCTGTGGGATAAGAGATTCTTTGTGTGGCAGTGATACTGTTACTAAGGCAATAACCTTTATGCTAGATCCTTGCAACTAAAACGTTAGTGCAGGATGAGGCCAATATAGAAGAGCAGTTATAATACTGCAGGATTTTAGGAGTGAAGTTGCTGGATAAAACCTGTCAGATTACTACCAAGAACAGTGTTTTGAATTTCCCTTAATCCTTTTTCAAAAAATATGCTGGCAGCTGTTTAATGTAGATGGTTTTATAACCACTGCAGAAGTTTAAATGTAAAATAGCAACATTTTTATCAATGTTTTTTAATGTAAGTCCCAAGGAAGAATTTCAAATTGACAGTTTTTTCCTTTTTTTGGTAAAAGGAGCTCTAAAGTGCCTTTTAGAGTTAATAAAACCAAGTAGAATGAATTGCTGAAAAGCCTAAAAGTGAAAAGAATTAAGCTATATCTGTGAGACCCCTTATTATCTGTGTTCAGATCCTGGAGCTGCTGAATGCTGGTCTCTGTTGGGAGCTGTGAGGTCATGTAGCTCTCTGCCAAAGCAAGCCTGCTGTTCCCGTGCGCGGCTGGGAGGCGAGGACCCACTATGGGAGGGCGAGTGAGACTCTTGGAGTAGGATGCAATCCCTGCTTCTTGTAGCTTTTTAGTGCAAAAATGCTGTGTGCTGTTAAGCTGAAACTGGTGAGCACTTTCAGCAAGTAGTCCTTCATGTGGAAATGGGAGGAGAATCATCGGAGCTGACCCATTTCACATCATTGTAAAATCATTCTACCATCAGCTGCTTAGTTGTTATGGAATGTAGTTATGTCAACAGAGATGGAAAAACTCCTATGCAAAAAGTGCAGGAAATTACATTCTTCCCTACAATTGCCATTAAAGAAATAGAAGGCCAGAAGGTACCTGCCTGATCATAGTCCAGTGGCCATCTGTTCTCAAGTGACTATGTTGGTGTCCCATTTGTATGCTTATCCAGCTCTGTGTTTAAACCAGTTATGACTCTTTCCTTCTATAATTCCTGCTGGAAAGCTGCTGCTTTCTATTCATATCTCAAATTTATTCATGGTCAATTTATACCATTAGTTCTTGCCCCTTTATCTTAAATAGCTTTTCTCATTCCGTAGTATTTGCAAGCCTGATGTATTTAGCAATCGCAAACTGCTCAATCTTCTTTTTGCAAAGATAAGCACATAAAATATTCTCTGTGCTCAGAAGGGAAGCGTTTCCATGTCCATTCTGTTTTGAAATCATCTGTCTTGGATTTGAATGACTAGAATTGTGTTTGTTATGTTAGATGAATTCTGACTAATGCTTTGATGCAGTAGTGCTAATGTTAATAATAGCTGTATTAGGTTAGTGGCTGGGAGTTTTCATGTGTTTTAGTACTAAAGAAAGTTCTTTACATCTCTGTCACTTGCAGTTGATGCCCCCAATTAGCAGAAGGTGGTCATCAAAGAAATTATTTTTCTTTCTCTGTATCATCCCATTTCCCTTCTCAGTCATCTGTTGGTTTTTTAATATTCCTCTTTCTCCTTCTAGTTTGACAATTTTTTTAGCGTTAGCTTTGCCTTTTCCCATAACCTCCTGCATTTGTTTATTACGTAATTTTTCTTAAGATGGGTCTTAAAGCCAGTTCTTGAGAAACTGTTAGTAAACTTCCTTGGTGGTAGGCAGTATGACGTAATCTCTTCTTCAACTGGTTCTTTACCTGTTTCAGTTCTTACACAACCTCTGTTTAACAGTAACATTCTATTTAGCATCATAAAATGCTTGGAGTCCACATAGATTAACTTTACTGCTTTTCCTCTTGACTGACAAATCGGAGAAGGATCTCAGTTTTTTCTGTCATGGGCTACCTTTTGGTAACCTTGTGTTGAGTTTTATCCGGTTTTCTTTTTAATTCTCTTTATTTTCATATTGAAGAATATTCAAATTCTACAAACATTTTAAGGTTATATTTTCCATGCAGTCAACATCCTGTTATCTGATGCCCTGTTTATTCCTACTTTAAGTCTGTAATAGTCCATATAATATATTGGAGAGCCTGTCTGTGACTGTTGGAGCAAAAAGTACACGTGAATCGGGCTAAATTTAGGTAATTTATATCAGAAAGTTTGAAAAAGTAATAGAATTGAGTTGTGAGTAACATCTTGTGAAGTAAGGAGCTTGTCTGGTTGGCTTGAAAGCTTCAGGATCAGCACAACATGGAAGAGTCGTTCTGAGTGATAAATTTGTCCCTTTAGAAATGGAGTGGGATGGGATGGCACATTGGATGTATGGTGGAAAGGAAAGGTCATTCCTCATTTACAGACAGTCACCTTCCTTCTGACCTGCTGGGTGAGAGAGAAGGTCGCACTTTTTATTTTGTGGTGTCATTTTGGCCTAAAACTTAGGAGGAGACAAGACTAGGAAATATTTGGAAGATTAAAGTAGTGACTGAAGAAGTCTCTTTTTTTTTTTCTTAAATTACAGTGTGGCAATCTAGTTTTTTCATGCCCAGCTGACCTGCTAAGAAGGAACTTAATTTTTTTGAGCTTGACATGCTGGTTTAAAAATATGGTTCCTCTTTATTAAATGTCAGTATATATTTTGCCAAACTAATTATCATTCCAACCATTAAATACAAACTTCCTTGCCAAAGTAAGATAAAATTTTTGTGTAAATGATTTGGATGCTAGAGAATTATCCGAGAGAGCGCACAAAAATTGTTTAACTACTGTATGGTGATAAAGCTACTAGAGTTGTCCCATTGGGATGGGAATTTCTGCATGCTACTGTAGTGAAAACAGCAGTAAAAGATTATTTGTGTTTTGAGAAATTGTGTATTTTAGCTGTCAAGCTCGACTGTTATTTGAGGAGGAGTGGGGGAGATTACCAGCTAGTTCTCAGCTAAGAGAGGTCTTCATCCAAAGAAAGACCAACCAACAACAAAAACCAAACTACCCCCCCAACCTACATACTAAACTTTTTTTTAACAGAGAATGATACAGTATTTTTGTAAATTTTGGGTACGAATAGCTGGCTTGTTTGTCTCTGAGCCTGCTTTAGCAGTTAAGAATAGTTCTTTATCTGTCCCATTAAGACTGTATTATTTTACAGAAAAGTGGGTGGTATCCGATTTTACCCTGATATTGGCCAACTCCCAGCAAATCCTTACTGACATTGGAAGATGTAAGAAATATCAATAAACGTTTTCTTGAACAATGAATTCTATAGTTTTTTAAGTCAGTGTCCTGCCGTCCAAAGCTTGTTACGCTGACAGGGTATCCAGCATTCATTGGTGATGCTTCTTGATATTACAACCCTACTAACACAAAAAAACCTTTGTTTTCCAGGAACGTTTTTCCTTTAAAGCAATTGAACTGTCTTGCAAAGTTCTCCCTGCTTAATTGTTCTGGCTTGTTAACCTCAGCCTTGGTACAAGCTTTAACTCTGACAGCTGAGGGAGCTGATGGTGGTCGGCGAGTCGGTGGTCCCTGGCACCCATGGGGCCTGTTGCTGTGCTGGGGACCTTTGAGAATGTCTGTGTGAAAGTGGGATGGTCTGGGTGGAGAAGTAATCAAACCTGTTATATCTTTTTGTTGTTTGGTGTGTTAAATTTGCTGGATTTTGTCTCCAACAGCTACGTCCCCTCGAGTTTCCTCGGAGCTCGAGCAGGCCCGGCCTCAGACAAGTGGAGAAGAGGAGCTCCAACTGCAGCTTGCGCTGGCAATGAGCCGGGAAGTGGCAGAGCAGGTCAGTTGCTGTGTAGGTTTTCCAAAGTGTCCATGCTTTGATAGTTGAGACTACAATCCTGGTTTGTTTTTTTTTTTTTTCTTCCAATGGCAGCTTGGCTTTGCTCCAGGTGGAATAGGGGGAGAGAAAGGCCATTTTGGAAGATGTTGCTCTTTTATTTTTTTTATTTATTTATTTTTTCTTAAATCTCTTTTTAAAGTAACTTCAGCCTCCAAGCTGTTGAGACTAGTGGAAGATGACAGTCACTTTGCAAGAAGACTTTGTGTGGGAGGATGTTAATCATCACATTACTGAAGATGTTTTCAGTTAGGAAAACTGAAAACATGACTAGTCCTGAAAACCTTCATTAATGGGGCCAGCATAAGAAATGTCAGTGAATTCTGATTACAATGAAATTTTGAATGATCTGTTCATTCAGGAAGATTGTCTGGAACAGAAGGGTGACCTGACACAAAGTACTAGAATATATAAGGAACCTGGTTTAAAATAACTTGGCTCCTAATCTATCACAAGGGTTATGGTACTGTGTTAATTCTTAGGAGCTTCATTCTGAATTTGGAGTAAATGCTGTAATTGTGGATAAAGTTTACTGCATGTTAATATATAACAAAGTTGTTGAATCTCAGCTATGAGTGAAAATTCAAGTCAGCTGTGCTGAGTGTCTGTAATATTTTAGAGGCTTCCTGTGACAAGTTTAGCTTACTGCTGTATCTTAAGCATTAGTATCTCTGTGCTTGGAAAGGGAAACTATCACCCAGTAAACTTTGTCATTATTGAGCAATAAAGTTAAAAGAAAATGAAAATCAGAGTCTATCAGTTGAAATAGCTTAAAAAATCGCAAGGGAAATACCAACTGGGGAATTAGTCAACTTCTGAAAGACGTGATGCAAGCAAAGATATTTAAAGTAGTTGAATGTACCACAAACATGGTAGTTTACAGATGTTAAAAACCTACAAAATATGCTTGGAGTTGGCTAGATTAATTCACTTAGTGTTCCTTGTAACAGTTGCATCAGGTGTGGAGGGAAGCTGACAAAAGCCAGGAAGATTAAAGTTTAAATCACTATGTCCTTCGGTGGTGATTTGAATGCTCAAAACCATTACAATAATTTAGAGATGGGATATTTACTTTACGTTTTGTGGTGTTTCTAGCGTTGTAACTGAATTTTGGAAAGAAAGTTTCATTTATAGCTTTCCCATTAGGTATAAAACAACACAAGGGTAAATTTCAGTCAGCAAAATGGATGTTGTTATGATCACACTGTTACGCTGGTGTTACGGGGTCAGGGTGCTCCTGACCTCTGTTTGAGGCAAGAATCACAAGAAATTTTTTTTTTTCCCCCACTTGTGTTATGTACAAGTTACAGCAAATAATCCTGGCAATCCCACTGTGCGTGCCTGTGGTGTGCATCACTCCTAGGGTGGTAGGGAGTACTGCCCAGGCCTTCCCTGGCAGTGTCCTGCCAAGGGGTCTAGATACCTGGAGGGAGCAAGCAGCACAGTCTAGGCTAATGGTCTATATCAACAGTGTTGATTTCCTTTGCAGGAGGAGCGCCTCAGACGCGGAGATGATCTGAGATTACAGATGGCTCTGGAGGAGAGTCGCAGAGACACAATTAAAATTCCCAAAAAGAAGGAGGTAGTGCCTTCGACTAAGAAATTCCCGGTTATGCTGCCAAAAGCTGAAATACAGTAACACGAAATAGCTTAATACTGAGCTTTTTTATGCTTTTGGGATTGCTTTGTTGTATAGCTTAAAGCTTCTTCCATGTGGGTTAAATTTCAAACTACTAGTCAATGCAGGTGTGTAAAAGGAAAAAAATTGCTTCTTCACTCTCATGGGTTTGTACTTCAGACTGGTAATGCTCTTGATTAAAGCTCAGATTATTCCTGCCCTCAGCATACCACTTTGTTGGACCTAATGGATGCCCTGCCCTCATCGGCACCGGCCCCACAGAAAACGGAGCCTTGGGGACCTCCTGCTGTTGCAAACCAAACTGATCCCTGGGGAGGATCCACAGTTGCAGCTACTGCCTCTGACCCATGGCAATCATTTGGTAAGAATAAAGTGTCTGAAAGAATGCTTATTTAAAAGGTTTTGCTTTTTAATGTTGAGCTTTTCAAAGTTTCTCAATGTACAATGTCATGCTTGGTAACAACAGGGTATTAGTCCATTTTGATTGTTTCCCTGTACTCTAGAACTAATGTTCCCCTAACTCATTTCCAAGCAGAAACAAATGGAAGTTGCACTCTGTTCCTGCTTTTTAAGCAGCTGGGTTTTTGTGTGTGCATTTTGAATCTTAAGAAAGAGGAGAAGAGTGAAGCTTCTGTTGTCTTTGTACAGCAAAAACAACTTGCCTCAGACTGGGGGGATGCTCATGCTTTGACTGCTAGCTGTGTCCAGTGTCGTGGGTTTATACTCTTGCCAGTATTTAATATAGTACTTGGGCAGGGTGCTATGGTTAGGAGGCCATAGATTTGAATTACCATGTCTTTAATTGCTCCTAGTGAAATGGGATGTGTATACTGTCAAAACCAAATGGATTAAATTGTTTAAATGGAGATTTTTGTACTAAACAAAAAAATTGAGGTTACCATTTTAAATATTCACTGTGTTTCATAAGCTTTTCATGCTAAATTCATGGAATCTGTTTCTGACGTGAAAGATCCAGTGCTTCACATCTTAAAGAACAATTAAGCCCACTTTTTTGCATGTTTGCTTTTGTGTGTGTGTGTTTTGCTGCCAGTGTAGTGTGCTGTTTTCTAGGTTAGCCAAAGTCTGTCCAAGGAGTTACTCCTTTGCATAAGAAAGTTGATGGTTCCTCACAGTACATATTGAACTTGCTACATCTGTGGAATTGGAGCTGGATCTACTTTTTGTTGGGTTTGGGTTTTTTTCTTTTTTGAGGGACGGGATTTCTGTGCAAATGGAAGCTTTTTCATGAAGACTGACAGCTTAGTTCTGTCAGTTTTGCTTCAGGCTGGTGATTCTACGACCTCTGCTATAAAGTGCTTCAAAGTCATTTGCATTAGCATTCAGCACACCACCATCCAGATTCCTGATAAAAATTTTGAAGTTTAATAATGAAATGCCTCCCCCCACCTCCATGGTGGCATTAAAGGCACCTACATAGCTGGTGGGCCAACTACAGTTCGTTGTTCTAAGTGTAATCTCTTTCTTTTTTGGTGATAAGCTGCAAGCACGAAATCAGAAAAAGTCCAAGTTTTGGGCCCTAAGACTGTTCAGTGTATTCTTCTGTGGTTAAAAACCAAACAAAATCCACCCTCCTCAAATCTCGATATATCATCCTCTGACAAGATTTTCTTTGCATCAGTTGCAGCTGTAGCATTTCCTCTCAGTGGCTCCCAACTTTATTAACACCGTAGAACAACCCCTTGTTCCACCTTGCTGGTTACTTGGCTCCCAAGGGTAGTCTTGAAGCTGTAAGATTTATGAATTTGACTGCTAATAAAAGAGTGACTCATTAAACTGTATTTCTCAAAACCTGCATGTGCTTTGGCATTTCAGTAGCAATAATGGAAGCTACAGGAATGTATCTTCCCAAGTGCTCTAATTTTGCGCACTCTCTTTATGAAAGAAAAGACATTTTTGAAAGCTTTCATTTAGGGGAAGTGCTGTCATTAGCATTTCTTGTGTGGCATTGCTCGTAACTCAGCACTAAGGGTACATAAAGGAAATGTAAGTACCGGTGTGGGAATAATTGGACTTACTTGGAAAATTTTAGCATTTCCTGGTCTGGAGCTGTAGCAAGACCATGCCGCTTGTTGATGAAACAAAGACCAACATTGCAAATTGGAATTTGTGCCACTGTGTGTAGCACTGAATTGGTTTTCAAGAATATTGTGATGCCAAGGGGGTTTGTATGTAGTTTTAAAAAATAAAACAATATTCAGTTGTAACCTGAAACCCACATGGTGGCTAAAGATAATAGACATGTACCACATCGATAATTCTGTCCTACTCTTGGATTATACAGTTTTTCTTATTTAGCAATTAAACCATGACTGGTTGCGTTTGCATGTACTATCTGACTTGAAGGTAATTGATCACCGTAGAGTTGTACAGGATGTGCATTTGAAGTACTAGGTTCCCATTCCTGCACTGTGATGGCCGGGGAGGGGCAGCAGGGATGGACGACATAGGAACAAAGCAAGAGTGATAGCTTCCAACACAGACCTGGCCCACTGCAAATCTGAAATGTGATTTGCTTTGCTGGTCCTTGATAAGCCAAAATACCTTCATTTAATGGTAGAAGGAGGAAGAGGCCACCTATGCTGAAAAGCAATAAATTAGCAGGTTGGGGAGGAAGAAGAAAAAACTGGCAGGAAATTGCATATAGTGAGGCGAGTTTCTAGGAAGCCCTAACCTTGTACACAACCTTAAGCAGTTTAGTAGTCTGAATTCATAGGAATGAAGAGTTGTCAGCATCTCCCAACAAAAATGAGAATCCTGAACACTCAGGCATTGGGTTTAAAAAAAAATATATAGGAAGGGTTATCAGTGGACAGCTGAGATCTGTGTCAGGAGGAGTGCTTACAAATGGGAATAAAAAAAGCACAGCTAGCTCAGGGAAGCTGATTATGTTTTTATAAAGTAACAGTATGGTAAAAAGAGTTTGAAAACTATTCCCTTTGAATCTTACAGATTTCTTTTCTTTGTTGTATATTTCATACCTTTTACATACAGGCTTTTTAGAAACCTTCTTTCTGCTGAGTTCATAAATATACCCTGTGATTTAGGTCACTTTCAGTCAGATACTGTCTGTTATGGTGGCAATGCCTGTAACAAAAGCAAGTTTATTTTCTTGTTGGAATTGCAGATTTTTTTTATTCAGTTTCAAATGGGAGATTTGTTTTATTCATGTCTTGCACAGAATTTCCTTGTGCTTGTTCAGTATGTATGACACAGATGCTGAGACTTATCACTATTCCTAATGTTGAATTGCTTCACCTACTTATGTTTAGTATTAATAGGCAGTAATGGCTCATAAGAGAGGTTAATCTCCAAGGAAAGTTTTCCAAAGTGAAACTGTACTGACTTGTGTTCCTGCTTGCTCTTTTTGCAGGTGCCAAACCAGCTGCTTCCGTTGACCCTTGGGCAGCACCTGCAGGATCCACAGCTCAGTCTCTGTCCAAAAATGTTGACCCTTGGGCTCCTGCTCAGCCATCTTCTACTGCAGCGAAATCCTCTGTGGATCCTTGGGGACCAGCACCTGCAAACAAACCTCTCTCTACTTCTGGTGAGAAACGGTCTCATCCCATATCCATATTATTTGAGTAATGAAGGTGAAATTTGAATTATTTTCTTGCATTGCTTGGTTAAAAGAAGCTTTGTGCTGAACAATTTGCAGAACTGGTCTGTAAAATAAATGGGACTTGTAATAGCTAGCAGCGAGAACAACTTCAAATGTAATTATTCTGACTTGCAGCTCTGAATTCGTGTTGCTGCTTCATGCTCTGTCCCTTCTACATTCTTTTATTGGTATGTGTGGATGCATGCTGAGCACTTATGACTGCTGCTGCTGTTGGGTTTTTAAATGGGTTTTATCTTTAATTAGACAAGGACTTAATTTCTGGAAATGAATGATACTGTAATTTTACCTTTCATCATGATAAATAGCTATGCAGATGGATGTCTCTGCAGACGTAGGTTGACAGGTTGAGCAGCTCCACACTCTGAGGAGACTTTTAGAGGTGCAAATGAAGGTTTGTTACTTCAGACTGAGGGTGTGAAAGCTATCCCTAAGCCCTTCTGTAGCAAGATGGAGAAGGTGCTGATGTAATTGTCTATTCATGCTCTGTAACTAATGCAACCTTGATGAATCTTAATACCTGATATTTTCATGTTGGCACCGTGGCTAAATGCATCCTAAATGCATTTTCTGCTAGTCATTCATCTCAGTACATAATAAACAAAGGAATCCGAGTACTGCAAAACATTGTCTAATCAGCTTTTCACTGGGCAAAGGGCAATAACTGGATCATTATGCGAATGATTCTTTAACTATGGTGGGTCTTTGTTCTTCATAAGAAGTATTGTTGTTACACACAACCTTCACTCATTCTTTTGGGTTTTGTCTTTTTGTACTCTTTATGGAGCTAAGTCTGTACCTTCATTTACTTGAAATGTGTTGAAGGTTAAAACTAAATTAGAAAAACATTTCAGCTAATAAAAAAAAGCAAACTAAAGCTTTTCAGGAGTGTGATTGCTGTTCATTTAGGTGTGGGTTTTTCTCCTCCATTTTGAGGTAAGGGTGTGTCCACATCTTGAAAATGTTATGTTTTCATTGGTTGCAAACTACGGGCAAGTTCTGGTGCTTTAGCTAACAGGGCCTTACCATCTCTACAAGGCGTAGATAACCTCTTCTATTGCATTCCTCCTCCATTCCACTTCGGAAGCATAAGTCAAATCATCACTTAAGTTGTAGCAGTGCTACATTTGTCTTTGGAACTGTATTCAGAAGTGTGTTTTACTTGAGGGCTGATAACGCACTTTATAGTTTAGGCCGTAAATTTGTTGCTGTTCTCTTCTTCTGCAGCAATATATGCCTGCCTATATGTCTCTCTAGTGCAGACACTCAATAAAAATCCAGCATGCTAAGGTGTGCCTTACATTGTGATTTAAAAGCACATAGCTCTGCATTAGTTGGCTAATAATGTAAGAAAGGACAGTTCTCTGATGTTATCCTTCTCCCTGGTCCTGGGTAAGAGTAGGAGCACTCAAGCTGATCTGAACTGCTGCCCTAGAACCTGACAGAGTGGCTTCTTGGTAACATGAATGGGTTAGAAATTGCTTTCAGTAGGATCAGGTGTGTGATGCAACTGAAGATCTGTTAATGACAGGGCTGTCTTGTTGTTTTGAACAGGAAGTACATCTTTTGACCTCTTCAGTAATTTGAATGGTACAGTTAAAGATGATTTTTCTGAATTTGACACACTTCGAACTTCTAAAAAGCCAGGTATGAATCAAATTCTTAGCACTTGGAAAGACTGGGTGATAGTCTCAGCAACAAATGTCTCTCTTCTTAAAATTTATTAAAAAAAAAAATAAAAAATTTACTTTTACAAAGGAAAAGATTAAAGCTGGTGATAATGCAGCAGTAAAAGCTTGTTAACGTTTTGGCCTGTGCATGAACTTATGGGGAATGGGCCTTTTGCACTGTAAGCCATAGAATTTCACTCTGTAACCTTTTGCTGCATTGACCCAGAAATTTGTTTGACCTCTAAATTCACAGTATCCAGCGTGTTTGGAGTATGGCTCATGCTCAGAGAGTCAAACAGAACAATGTTGACTGAATTTCTCAAATGTATAAATTCTAGTGTGTAACAATAGTAGGAAGATGAGAAAATACACTTCTATGAATGCTTTATTTTTTATTTGGTCATTAGTCACTAAAATAAAAACTGTCAGACCTTAATGTGTAAGTGCTTTTGATACTATGTACTTTCAGGATGGTTCTGCCTGAAAGAATGGTGACTAATTCAAAGCTGGGCTAGGCTTCTTTAACACAAAAGAGAAAACCTGGGTGGAATCTAACTAGGAAGGGTGCAGTAGTGGTGTAGTGCAAGGGCAGAAGCCAAGGCTTTCGAATATCTTTTCCTTGGAGACTCTTAGTCCCATCTGTTGCAGCATGGCTGTGAGAATATTCATCAGGGCAAATAAGGTAGTGCCTTCAGTAGAGCACTGCAGCTCTTAACTGTAGCTTCGTCATACTCCTCTAAAGAACATTTATCTGCTTGCATGCTATAAGGGTGTAACATGTACTCAAACATTTAAATCTGACTAATGCAAACATTAGCTTTTAAAACATTTCTGCTGTCAGAGACTTCAGGGTTTCTTTGCTTGACTATGTAGATTAATGAGATAAGTTTTGTTTTTCTCTTTGTGTTGTTTCAGCTGAATCCGGTTCCACTTTGCCATCTCAGCATAGCGGTACCACAAGTCCTGATCTCTTTGATTCCCAGCACTCAAGCATGACATCAGGCAAACAAAGTGCAGCTCGGAAAACCCCTGAGTCTTTTTTGGGCCCCAATGCTGCTTTGGTGAACCTGGATTCACTGGTGTCTAAGCCACCACAGCCTGTTACTTCACTGAATCCGTTCTTGGCACCAGGTCTGTTTCTGCACATTCCTTCATTTTACTATTTTAGCTTTCCCTTCCTGTAGGAAAACACTGTATAACTCACTCCTATTTGATTTAACGCCAGCTGGTTTGGGCTTGTTTTTCTTGATTACTTCAGCCAACAGATCATGACTGAGAGCAGGAGGGTGAGGCATCATGGTTTCAAGGTATACTGCCGGACCCTGAAAGCGTAGAGTTTCTACTCTAGTGTCTGCAGCTGATCTGCTGGCTGAGCTTTGTTCAAGCAGTTTCTCTTCTACTTTTCCCCATGCTCTCAAAATGATCTGTGTTAGAGGAAGGCTTTGGATTATTAAAAATGGGTGAGCTGAAGCTGATTGATTGTCAGAACAGGTAAGATGTGAATGTGTGCCACCAGAGAATCCCTTGGGAAGGCAATAGGTAGTAGGTTCTTGTGGAAGCAGGTAGGAATCGCCCCTTTGCTTGTGCTGCAGCAGGCACAGTAGCATCTCTGACTGCAACCTGAGGTTTCAGATAGCAAACTCTGCAGTATAATTTAGTGGGTTGCTGGTTAGGCTGTCTTTAGGCTAGCATGATAAACCAGTTTTGATCAAAACACACTCTCAGTGTATTTTGAAAAAAATAGGCTGTTGCAGTTCTCCTGTAAATTGGCTGCTGTTAGAAGTGAGCCTTTACTTGTAGCAGACTTAGATGGTGACACTAAACACGTGCAAGATGCATGTATTTTTTAAAAGCTGTTCGTATGCACTGAAATTTCTGTGTGACACTAGTATGGTGAAATACTTTAAAAATGCTATTTCAGTGTTTATTTTCTTCACTCTTCCAATGGAAAAAACATTACAGTTTATTAAACTCCTTGGGTAGGAAAAAAAACAGTAATTCTGAACAGCCTTGGCAGTGTTTAGCAAGAGGAAGTCTGCGTATCTGCCATTACCGGTTGCCACAAAAAGTTTATAAGGGGTCACTGGGCCATCCAAATAACGCTATACATATACGGTAAAAGGAATTTGTAGTGTTGGCAGCAGTCCAAAGAACCTCCAACACTGGGAAAGTTATTCTCTGCTTTTTCTAGCACCGCTGTAACTCGGAAACAACTTGTTTACTTTATGAATTCTTGTCAAAACTCAGTGCCAGAAACATGTACAGCTTCTAAATGGAGTCGACTGGATGAGATCTTGAAGCAAATGCACAAATCTGCAGTAGCCAGATTGCAGTAAAGGAGTACAGAGAGCTTGCAGGCCTCTTCCGTAATGCAAATTTCAAGTAGCATTTAAAAAAAAAAAAAATTAGTGATCTGGATGTCATGGTTAGGCATGTTCCAGGTAACCAAATTTAGAACTTGACTCTCTAGTGACCGCTATCAGAAGTGGAAACTGTTGGTCAGCAAAGGGGTGTTTTGTGGCATTGATAGGTTCAAGGAAACAAGACTGTACTTGTGCACCAGCACAGCCCCAGTGTGCTGAATGTTATCCAGGCAGGTTTCTCCGCGGGGTATTTTCGGGTTGGGAGCATGTGGGGATGTACCAAAGGTGTGTTCTTCGCCAGAAAAGACGATCTCCAAAACTTTATGGAGTGTTTATGGAGGTGTGATGTCTTTCCCTCTTCCCCCTTCTCTCAAAACTAGGCGCTGCTACAGCACCAACTCCAATCAACCCCTTCCAAGTGAATCAGCCTCAGCCACTCACTCTAAATCAGATGAGAGCGAGTCCTGTGATGGGAACCAGCCCTTCTTTCAGCGCTGTGCCACCGATAAGCATGGAGCCAATACCTCTGTCTTCCATGGCCCCAGTGCCTGTGGGAATGGCACCGATACCAGCTATGGGCACTGTGGCATCTATAACAAGGATGGGCCAGGGGCTGAATGTGAGCATTGCAGGATCAATGACCCAACCTCTTCACAGTACAGGAATCCCGCCGTCAGCATCCCAGTCTACAAATACAACTAACCCTTTTCTCCTATAAAGACCCAATTAAAGGAACTTTCTTTTCATAGTGTTTCCAGGCTGAAGTCTTTACAGCAAAATGAACGTGGCCTGTGTGGACTGAACGGTGTGTAACAGACTTGGAAGTAGATTTGCAGTTTACAGTTATGATCTTTGAAGAGTTGTCTCTACTTACCAGTTAATCTAAATCTAGTCTTTGCTACAGATGGTACCTTACTTTGGCTTGTTGAGCATTATGTGAAATGGTCAGACTTTTCACCAAAGTTAGATTCTGCCCATTTTGTTACTTTGTTAATCATTTCAATACACTTTCTAGGGAGAACCTGCCATTTTAAACTCCGTTGGCTATTTTGTAGATGTCAGATGATGTGCTGGATCCCGAAATTACTATTTACCTGCATCTGTCACTTCCTATGCCCATATGATAGACCTGAGATTCAGAGTGCTAGTGAATGTTTTGCACATAACTATACACAGTTCTAGACTGTTGGTTCACCCATAGTCCTTACTCTTAGAAGAGAACGATTCGGAGGGCCCAGGTGGCTGGTTTTTATGCATTAAACATTGCAACGCAAAATCGCACTGCTTTCGTATCAGAGGTTTGACTGAGAAAGCAAGCTTGTCTCAAAAGGAAAAAAAAAAAAAAAACCACAGACAAAAAACCCAAGAACATTCTCAAGTTGTCAAGTATAACGTGTGCTGTTGTATGCAGTGTTGAATTTGTACACTACTCTCTAAGGACTCCTGAGGAACTCTCTGTGAGTGGCATGCTGCACTCGTGCTGAGTGAGTGTCCTGCTCTGTGCTTGTCCAGTACCAGCTTCGTTTGGAAGTTATCATACGTATTTTGTTTTTATTTGACTTACAATGTGAGTTGAAAGAAAAAAGAAACACAGTGGGACAACTTTGAATTAAATTTCACCGGGGCAAGCTTTAAAACTAATTCAGGCTTAACCTTGCTATATGCAGTTACTCTTGTATACTTTTGCACATATTTTGTTTAGTACAGTTTCATATTTGAGTTTGCAGAGTTACCTAATAGTCCTTTTTTTGCTAATTTTTATAATGTGGTTCTTATTTAACTGTCTGGTTTTGATAGATTTATCAAGTCTGGCTGAAAAATTAAGATATTGGCAAATGTCATTTTTATGGTTTTAATGCCCTCTTATTTATGGTTTTAGCTCTTTGTTTCTGTAAAGAGAGTTTAAAAGGGAAGATTAACACTAAAATATTTACTTTTAAATGAAGTATTCATAATGCAAATCAAAACAAGATCTCGTGACTAATTATTTTTAGATGAATTGAATTTGAGCATAACATGATTTAAGACTACATTAAAAAGAAAAAACACTAAAGTCGCCTTTCCCTTGATTTGTTCCTGCTTTCCGATTACCAAAATGGACAGATGTTTAGCCTTTATGAAGATCAGAAGAGAGGCTGTTTTTTCTTGTAATACTTCTTGAGATGTTAAAAATTCTAATGTACAAGCACGACTCATTAATTTTATTGACTAATTTTTCTTAATGAAAGGTGCACACCATATTAATAACCAGTTCCATTTACAACTATTAATTGTAAGCTGAACTGTACATTTTAACTTGCATGTCTGGACTCATCGGCACTAAACCACGCTCAGGTTTCAGCCAGCGTTTCTGGTGGAAACCTGGCCTCCTCAAAGATGGCAACGTTTCTGAGCTCTGCTTTCACAAGCAACGCCAATGTCCGCAGAGCATGTGGAAAGGGATGTCCCAGTGCTTGCTACTGCCTTGAGGGCATCTCTGTGAATGAACTGATGCATCTTGGTGGCCTTTCCCTAATTAGAAGGAGGGGAAAAAAACCAAAAAAACAAAGAAGCTGAAAGAAATTGCCAGAGTTGTGTGTTCTGGTGTAATGATGCTGTGTGGGACTGTGCCAGTCTCGGGTCGTGTGCCACAGGAAGGAGGGACTGGCTAACGTAGAACGGACTGGGTTATATCTTTTGGTGGGTAGGGGAGGCTGAAAGACTATCAAATCTAGGGTACAATCACAGATTTTAGCTGTGTAGGTCAGTGTAGCTCTATTAGTATATGGAATGCTAAATGTGTGGATGTTTCTATGCAGATTGTTCTATCCTCTTGAATACTATCGGATTTGCAAGTAGGATTCAGAATATTCATCTGCTCTTGTTTTTATATAGGAGGAAAGTTACTGTCCACACCCAGTATGTCTTTAAAAAAACAAAACAAAAAACCATTCATGTTGCCTTTCAGAATAAGGAAAAATACTTTACTTTTTTTGTTGTTGTTGAAGTTATTGAAATGTGTAGACCAGGAAGGGTGTGATTCTTGCAGATGGGGGGGGAAAGTGCTTTCCAGTTGATCTGTGGCAAGATTTATCTGTCATTATTTTTCCAATTTAATTTTATCAACAGTGGAATTGAGGTCACTTGATGTTTTTCCCGTAGTCTGTCACCTGAGTGCATTTGCAACAGTTAGATGGGGCATTGTCGATTCAGCCAAAAAGTTCTAACCGCATCCTCTCGTTAAACACTAGGTAACTGTTTTTGGAGGCAAGATGGGGTTGATAGTAAGTATTTAAAATGATGAAGTCATCTGCAGTTCAGAGTCACGATCTGTCACCATGAATTGATAAAAATGTGCTGTTTGTC
Source organism: Harpia harpyja (assembly GCF_026419915.1). Classification (NCBI taxonomy): domain Eukaryota; kingdom Metazoa; phylum Chordata; class Aves; order Accipitriformes; family Accipitridae; genus Harpia; species Harpia harpyja. The sequence goes on along the minus strand of NC_068960.1, from coordinate 3,194,503 downwards.
TGGTAGGGAGCCCTAGCTTAATGAAACTGCTGAATGGCAAATTGTTGCTTTTACCAAGCCACTTCTGTAAGAGCTGTATTACTTTTACATTACATATATATATATAAATATATATATACATACATACATATATCGCACAATAAGCCATGACAAGGCACTCTGAAGAGCGATCAGCCCAGACTGTGGTGCTGTAAAGCATTAGGCTAAGGACAAACCGTGCCGAGATTCCCAGCCTGACGTGGGGGTTGTGGCAGGAGCCGAGTTCAAGACGGTAAGCAGCTGATTTGGTGAATCTGCTTGGTTCCTGGGCTGGAGACGTGCCCGGGTCTCAAGTATCACGCAGGCGTGGGGTGCTGTAGCAGTGACGCTGAACGGTGGTTGCTGTCCTAGCCAGGTGAAGCTTCAGTTGTGTCCAGAATGGTAAATCTCTTTTCGCGATAATTTAACTGCTCTCCAGAATAATTCTTCCTCCCTCCTCGCCCTCCCACTTCTTTTTGCATGGAGGACGTGTGCATATCTGATCACATCTGCTCTGGTGTATTTCTCCAAATGCATTTCCCTCTTCCCCTTCTTTTCTCACTTGCAAATATTAAAAGTGCTTTTGATTTTTAAAATGTTAGTATCCCAAAATAGCCTTACTGGTCAAATTGACCAAAGATAAAGTGTTAAATATTTTGTAAAAAAAAAAATAAAAAAAATCTTGGCATAATTTTAAACCCAAAATAAGCTCAGTTATTTATTCAGTTTTATACTATATAGAAACTAAACTACATGGAGGGGACAGGGAAGGAAAACCATGGTGGGTTGTGGTGTTTACAGTCTTTTTGAAGTCCCGTAGCTAAGACAACTATTGTTATCCATCTTCCCTTTTGCTGTTATGGTTTCTAATGTGTACTGTATGTATTAATATTGCACAAATTGTGGAGAAATATATGGTTTATTTTTCACAGCAGAATCTCACAAGACTCGCTTCCTTTACAAGTGTTACAATTTAAATATTTACCAAACTGTTTTCATAATACTGGGAGCCGGCTGCTTTTTATGAATTTGTGCTGACTATTGACATTATTTACTGTATAAATAATTTATCATTTGTACTATTGTATCATAATGTCTGTATCTTTGTGTCATTTTTCCCAAGCAATGTCACAAATGTGATATTTAATAATGCCATCAGAACAGTGGAAAGACAAGGGGTTTGTAGGTGACTGGTCAGAATTAAAATTGTATTGCTTATATTCCAGCCGTGTTGCTTTTTCAAGACTCTGCGTAGTGTTTATAATCCCATTCAAAAAACTGTCGCTGCCATGCTTGATTTAGTTTTCAAGAAAGTTGATGGATTGGTTGAGATGATCTAAGGTTTGTGCTAAAAGTCCTAGGTGCTAGGAGGAATCTAACCGTTATTGAGAGTAATGCTTCTTGTACATTGTCAATGTGATTTCTTCAATGCATTCATCGCTTTCCTGGGGCAGGCCTGCTCTTACTATGAGAAAGGAGGGTTTCTATAGATCACTTAAATCGGAATCAGTTGAGACCTTACTAACTCAATAAAAATGAAGACTTGTGTTGCAGGTGACTGAATTGCTTCTTTAAACCACGTTACCCTTTAAACAGCACTTCTGGAGGGATGATCAAGTACTCTCTTGGTGGAGGCTTCTGTATTTATGTCAAGACAAGTCTGGGGAAGGTGTGACTTTTAAAGTCACCACTCATGGAATAAGGGTTGGGGAACTGTGACAAAACCAACTTTGGGGGGTCGTTGCTTCCCATTTTTGCAGTAGTTCAGTCTTGCCCTTGCCTCAGCCTTGGCTCTGTCCCATCGATCAAGTGGCCTTGCAGATGGGGTGGCAGCGAGCCGGCCTCCAGCTGGGAAGCGATTTCAGCTTCTAATTCTGGATGGTTTAAATTGAAGGGTACTTCATTAGCAGGCTATTTCAAGAGCTACCTCTCCAGAGCCCCTCCAGGTTTCCTGTAGTTATGCTTTGCTGCCAATCAGACTGATCACTAATCAAATACTTAATTTCTTAATGCTGAAACTGCAGTGGTGCTAGAGACCTGACTATCAGAAAGGCGACCTGGGGAAAAAAAGCATCTGTTTTGGTTTCAGATCTGTGGTACAGAGCTGGCTGAGAGTGTTGTGCAAACCCACTGCCCCGGTCACGCTCCCGTTTCCCTGCAGAGTGAGGCCACCTTCGGTCAGGTCTTTGATTCATGTTACTCCTGTGTTTGGGCCGGTAAGGAAAACAGAAAAACCTCCTTTGCCAGGGCTGGCAGCCCAGGTACCTGTTGCTCATTTTTACAGCAGGATGCTTTCTGCCTCTGTGCAGGAGGGCTCTTCTGTGCATCTGTGTTTATTGCTCCTCTGGCTGGTCTCTCTTTTTCTGTGTGATGAGTACTTCTTTACTCTTTTACTCTGGCCTCTTGAAATTGCACATTTTAAAATAAAGGTGCTCGCTATGGGAAAGATTTAGCAAAGGCTCAAAGTAGAAACTTTTGTGATGACTATAATACTCTTCAAAAGGAGCTGAATACTGCAGGCTGTTGCAGGCCGAGGGGGTGCTGGAGGGAGTCTGAGCTGATAAAGCCTGTTGCGAGAGATCTGGCTGCGGCTGAGCCTTCCTCTGACCTTGGGCAAGCTGCTCTCCCCCCGTCCTGGATTTCCTCTTCCTCTTCTATGAAGTGAGGTGGTATTTGCCTGCTTTTGCGGAGGAAAAGGGCTCACGGGATAAAGTATTATCTAGAGGCTTGCCCTCATCCGCACCGGTGTTGCCAAAGTATTTTTGCTGAATACGTACATTGCCATTACCTCTTGTTTGTGCTGGGCCAAGTGGTGCAACTCTGCTCTTCCGCTCGTTTTCATCGAACTGTGAGAAAATATTTTGGGCCACCTCGTGCTATGGCTTTGGCAAGACTTCTGCAACTGCCTGCAATCTATGTTTTGGAGAACCAACATGATTTATATGGCCCCTCACATTAAAAACTTCCACCTTTTTAATGTTAGCTGTCATCTGCCTTCCAGGTAATCTCCTCCCTGTATTGTGAGTTGGGACACAAGTGAACATTGATTTCGTATAGGACAGAAGTTTCTTTGGGAGCTCAGGATTATAAATAGCAAAGAGCCAGTGTTGTACACGGTGGTAGCGATTCCTGTCTCTTCGTGTTTTTCTGTCAATCGATTGTACCCTGTAATTGTTGAAGGCTTGGAGTTTTAATGAGTGGAGGTTGCCTTTGGTGCTTCAGACATCCCTGCCAATTACCCATTAGGGTGGTTAATTGGCAGCAGGCTGGTGATCAATAGGGGATTGGCATCCTACCAGCGTAACACAACGCAGTGGTTTGCAGAGGTTGAAGTGCTGAACGGGGGAGCAGGGAGATGCCTTGGGGGGAGATAGTGCATCCTCTGGCTTCGCTGGGGGGAGCCTGGAGCCGTACCAATCCTGGATTGAGTAGTGGGACCTGTGGGTATTTGGTAAATATCTCTTTGAAGAGATTAGGGGAAAATCTGTCCTTTTCCCAGTGGCTGTTTAACACGGGCTGGGGCAGGGAGGTGGTGCAAACTTTATTCATCAGTAAACTGGTGACCAGCAGAACTGTTAGGTGTGACGTGCATTGAAACTCTGGTCCAAAATGCTGTTGAAGTGCAAAATATTTGTAAAGCATCTGAACATCTTCATGGCCACCAGACAGCTGCTACGTGCAGAGCACAGATACTCGTAACGCATCGTGTGTGGAGGGATGAAGGCAGTGTGTGCTGCTAGACGTGGATGAAGTGCTGGGGGTGGAGGGAGCAGGTATTTGACAACCATCTGTGGCTGTTCAGTGTGTACTTATAAAAGCAGCCTGGACGTGTTACCTGATCTGCTCTCAACTCTTGTGCTGCTAGTTGAGCAACTGCGTTCCCATTCTCAGGTGAAAGAAAATCGATGACATTTCAAATAGCCGGAATAAAGCCACAGTAAGGGTGGAGTTTGTCTTCTCAGCTCCCTGCCTGCTGCTGCCTGACAGGAAATCTCACTGGGACATCAGTGCTGCCAGCTTTGAATTTTGGTTGCTTAAATATGCTCTGGGAGATCCCCACAAGTGGGTACGGCATCGTGGTTTTAAGCCCGGTTTAAACACTGCACGCTGGAGCTGCTGGAGATCCAGATGGGAGCTCGATCCAGCCCAGGGTCCCGTTGCGGGCAGCAGAGACCTTCTGGGAGCATTTAGTAGTCACCGATACAGCTGCCTAATAACACTTTGGTGAAACCATTTACTCTCCCGGCCTCGGTGAGAGCACGCCGCAGAGCCGAGTTAGGCAGGGGCCGGAGGAGAGCTTCGCTCCCGGCTGCTGGAGTGGATGGAGGCAAAGGCTGAACGGCCTCCGTGGGCTGCTGACTCGGCGTGGACTTGTCCCACCAGCCATGCTGTCACTGACCCACGTGCGGTTCTCCGTAGCGCTGGGGCTGAACCACCTCTAGTAATTTCTAAGGCAAGAATTCATTAGACACCTTCCTTGTGCCCCACCGGGGTGGGAACATGGAACCTGTGTTCCCCATCAGGCAATGGGGTCAATGTTCTTCTTGAAGGCCTTTTTGGCCAGGGAATGAAATTTGGTGGTTTCACCAAGGTGAAGGGAGTTAGTTCTGCCTTGGTGTAACAGCACATATGGCCTAGGAGACCGTGGGCTGGCTGGGGTTGTGTTGGGTGACAGGAGTGGGGTTTTTTTTTTTGCTTTTTTTAATGTCTTCATTAGCAAGTCTGGCACTAAATGTAGTGATATTCTCTGAGGTGAATTTGGGTACTTAAATATCTTGGCCTGAATAGAGGCATAAAAATAGAAGCCTACAGCAGTTAGATGCTTCTGCTGATCTTCCCTCTGAAGGACGAGAGACTGAATCGCTTGCACCCTGCTGTGAAAGTGGGTTGCGTTGCACCCTCGCTTCTCTGCAGCTTCCCTCCTGGGGGCTCAGGCCTGGTTTTGGTGGCCAAAGGATGGTTTCTAACAGGATTTGTGCCCTAAAGATGGCCAGGCACTGGAAATTGGTTGTCTCAAGCCTAGCCCTCGTAACCTGTGGTCCTTGTGCTCTGCAGCCTGTTAGGCTGCAGTGGAAGGTGCTGGGTGCTCTCTGCAGGCTGGCAGGAGCTGCGGTTTTGTGGTTTTTGTTGGTTTTTTTTTTTTTTTCTTTTCTTCCTGTGTTCCCAACATGGAGGTTGTTTCTGGGTTTGCAAACACCCATGAGTGCCTCAGCTCTTGGGGTTTGAGCTCACCCACTCCCCAGCTGATGGAAAACACCTCGGGGATCCCCTCTGCAGCGCGCAGCCCGTGGATGAATGGCGAGAGGAGGAAAGGGGCTGAACATCCCTTACGGGGGTGCAGGCCAGGCGGCTTTTGCTCTTCCCTGTGTTCCTCCTTGGGGGTTTGCATGGACTGGAAGACTTTCAAATTTGCTGTTGGTGGCTGCTCCAGACGTGCCGCTGGTGCAGGCTTGTATCCTGGACTTTGGGTCTCCAGCTGGGCTGGGTAGTGGTTGCAGGAGGGGGGGATTCATGGTGCTCTCATAGGGTCTCGGTTCCTTGAGCGTGTTTGAGGGGCACCCTGGAGATGTCCTGCGTGGGCTCTGCCACAGCCACCTGCTCGTCCAGCTGCTGCTCGGTGCCATCCACTGGCACTGCCAGACTAAAGGGAAAAGGCCTGGAGGAAGGTGGTTCTTGCTGGTGCTCTTGGGTGCTGGTGGAGCCTGATGTCCCCCAGACATCGGGGAGCTGGCTGTGCCCGGCTGGTTGCAGACCACAGGCTCCACACCGCAGCTGTGGGTGCAAGCCCAGCTCTGTCACTGCTGACGCTGTTCGTTCTGCGTAACCCCCATCTCCCGCCCCAGCTGTCCTGTCCTCCTGTTATCCCACTGATCCACGGCCAGGACCACGGATCCAGGGCGTTTAGCCCCCCCCGTAGCTCCAGGCAGCAGGTACTGGTGTGATGCTCTGGTGACCTTGGCACAAATGGGTCATACTGGGGCTGGTTTGCGACGGGTTGAAACGCTGCCGGTGCTGAGCCCATGTAGTGTTGGAGCTGAAGCTCCAATTTTCTTCAAATCGGGCAGTTCTGTGCTTCTGTGTTGGTTTTTTTGTTGTTTTTTTGGTTTGTGTTTTTTTTTCCCCCCTTTGGAGTATTTCACAGGAGGCTCCTGCTCTTAAACCGACACTGCTGCTGGGGAGCAGTTGCTGTCAGCTTTAATCCATCTGCGAGACTCTCATTTTCAGATGGAGATAACGTCTAGCTGTTGCAATACTGCTGTTGTAAAATAGCCTTGCTAGCCTCAGGACAAAGATGGTTTCCTGAGTGCTCACTGATGCACAGATTTCTGGCTTGGTCCCGCTCCTGCGAGGCAGCTCGGGTGGCTCATGGCATGGGAGCTGTTTGCCCCCTGCTCTCAGGGCAAGGGGCAGTGGCAGGCCAGCTGGCACCATTGCATTCAGCAATTTCCATGTAGGAACAGGAAAAACGTGGGTGTCCTTCGTGCAATCTTGTTAGCTAATTGCTATTAGCAACCTCCAACATCTTCCTAAGGGTTGAAAACTGCCACGAGAGGGCAGGAGCTGATGCTGCTATTTCTAATTTTGGTAGAAAGGGCTGCAAATACCAGTTCCTAAACACTACTCAAATGATTTTCCTTGTTCTGGAGGGTTTGATTCCCAAATTGCTCTCCAGTCCGTGTCCTTGGCCGTCTCCCTCCCAGGGTGGCTTCCACAGTGATGGCAGGAAACCTCTCCCATGCAGTGAGCGGGGTCCTGGTGGGCAGCTCTCTCCAAAGCTCCTCCAGACCTGGAGAGCAGAGGAGGGCTTCTGCAAAGTCCCCAACTATCTCACAGGCTTCATTTGCTTCCAGTGAGTCCCACTCTGTTTTGATGGCCTTGAAGCCTCATCCTGTGTCAGGACACATGTTCTGAATGAAGATTTTTTTTTTTTTTTCCTGCCCATCTTGAATTAGGAGGTTAATGGCCAATTTCACTATCTGGGAGAGACTTAAGCGTAACAAAACAGGAGCTGCAGCCCCAGCTGACAGCCTCACGCTGCCATCTGTGCTACAACGGGTTGGGAACTTCAGTCCAGTTTTGGAATAAAAGGGAGAATGATTAACTAGTAAACGAGCAGGGTGGTTACAGCTGCCTGGGGAGTGGGCGAAAGGAAATTACTTTAAGCCTCCATTATAGCAAGGCTGGGTTTTACTGGGTTTTGGCTGTTCTTAAAGCATGGATTCTTTTAACCTTTAACACTAACTGCAAGGAACACTTACGGGTCATAAATCCCTTCCTTATTAATGTCACCCGCTCTTCCACCACAGGGTCGTGTCTATCTTTACTCCTCTGTCATAAGAGCAGAGATTCCCTCCAGGGTGAAACAGCTGCAAACACTCTGCCATGCCTGAGTATCAAAGATTTAAACCAGAGAGTTTTCCAGAAAATTATAAAGGCAGCAGCAAGCCTGTCTCTGGGAGAAGAGCATGTTCACGAGAGATATGCCTCTCGGAACAAAGGAACGACATTGAACTCGGGAAGCACTGAAAAACACCACCTCACACGTGACCTTGTGTAAGGAGCAAACTCTGTCAGACTGAAAAGCTCCCACAGTGAAGCGCTCACAAGGTGAACATATTTTTAAGGCCTTGAAGAAAGTATGTGAGGTTCTTAACATACATGCTTGAAACACTGAGGAGCCAAAAAAAAACCCCCAAACCAACCAAACCCAGAGACAATAGGCAAAAAGCCCTAATAATGCAGGTACCAGTGTGGGATCTACTTAGAGTCACGCATCTTAAATACCGTTTTATGGAGTTTGGGATTTTTTTTAAAACCCTTGCTTTTCAGTGTTTTTTTTAACCTTTCTTCCAAGGGTTCCTGCAGCTTGGCTGTGAACAGTGAAGCTGTGCAAATGCACGTGTCTGTTTTGATCGGTCTCGGTGTGGTTAAGCGTCCAACTACTTGTTTGAAACGGGAGCAATTCAGGAGATGGGTCGTACCACCACGCTGCAAAGCTGTGTGTGAATAAATTCACTGCGCCCCTGTGGGCATGGAGTTTGGGCTTTATCTGGATTTAACAGGTTTCTCATGACTAGAAACTCTGTTGTGCAGTTTTGCTCTAATTGGAATGGGAGCAGGTAACTGTGCTCAAGGGAAAAAAAGATATTAAGCGGTAGTAGGTTTAGTGTTTGCCTTTCAAGTATTTCAAACACAGATAGTTATCCTGCTACTGTAGCTGCTTCCCAAATACTTTTGAAAAGGAAACAAAATTCCTTGCATCTCCTCTGAGCCAACAGGAAATACTTATTAATTTGGATTCCAACATGACTCAGTTCAGAGACTGTAACAGTTGCCAAAACAACTGGTGGAAGAGCTTACTGGAAGTGTAAAATCAACAAAAGCAAGATAGGAAAAGAGATGAAAAATCATCTGCAACCATGTTTGGAAAAGTATTTCTAAATATTATAAAAGAAGCTAATGCTCACAGCAAAATTACAGTGATCACATTATCTTTTCAGAAATGATATTTATTTAATCACACTGCTCAGCATGAAATAACAACTGCGTCTAACTGGATGCTTTATTTGATACATGTCCTGGAGGCTCTGCAGTTCAATGCTGTGTGTTCTTTATTTCTACCGTTTCAAGGTCCTGGTAGTTCACCTATAGGGTGGTATCGTGTTAAGTCATTCTCACAGTCATCTCTTGGTATTTGCAGTCAAACACAAGAGATTACATGCCCAAATTTAAATATGAAAATGACTAAGCAATTAGTCATTTCATTGTAGCATACAATTCTTTTTCTTTTGTACCTGTAAGAATAGCAGATCTTGGAGGATTTAGGACTTGGAAACATCCATTCTGGCACAAACAAAAGAAAACCCTAGCAGTAGAAAGACAAACAAACATATTTAGACAACTGTGTTTATTCAGGCTAAAAGAAGAGCACTAACATCAGCTTAGAGGGGGACTCACTGAAAGGCCATGGTCAGACATCAGAGGAGAAGCTCTTCGGACCGAGGCCAGCTCTACCCTCACACTGCAGGCGTCGGAGCGCAGCACGTCAGCTCTGGAGCCCCTGTCACACCCTAATAACAACCAACATCATTTCGGTCCTTCTTGGAGGTTATGCAATGGGAAGGAAAACCTGAGTATAGCAGACTTGAAGATCGCTATGTTGCTTTTTTACTGCCTTTCTTTTGATAAGAAAATCAGCTAAGGAACGCCATGGTGCATTATCTGTGTAATGTACTGGCTGGAGGGACCTGCTGAAGGGAGAGGGTCTTTCCTGCTCTCCTGTGCAGCACAGTGCCTCTGGTACCTCACGTGGAGCTAAATGCTGCTTATGACTGCATGCACAGCTGGCTTACTGAGACTCTACTTTCTTGGCAGAGCCTTCTCTAAAGCTTATTTATAGTCAATATCTGCACTTAAAATGCAATTTGTTCTACCAGAAGCTAAAACTATGCAGCAAGGATTTGTTTAACACCATGGTCTCTCTAACACCTCTAAAATAAACTGCTGTCCTTTTTTTTTTCTTTTTTTCCTTCCTGAAGCTTGATGCAGAAATAAAATCTGGAAATGGAAGGGCCATCATCTTGTTCTAAATGCAAAAGTCCAGCTTTGCTTCACTGAAAAAAATATGGAAAGCTCTGTTGCTACCATGCATGAGATAGATAGATAGATATATTTTAATTAGTTGCACAAACTCTAAAGGACTATGTGGGATTATAAAGAAAACTGCTATTGCCTTTGCAGAGGGAAGCGCATGTGCATTTCACTGGAACGTTTCCATTTTTCCTCCTTTTTGGAAGGTGCAAGATTTTCCATTTCCCATTTCTACCACAAAAAACATCGGTAAAAAGAAGCGGGTTTGCAATGATGTTTTAAACAACACAGGAAAACTGCTGCAACTATAAACTTTCCTATTCTTTAAGTATATAAAGAGTGTACAAAAGGCTGTTATAAAAAATATTTTGTTATAGGTCTTATATTGGGATAGTCTGGTGTTACTTATAAAAATGCTAAATATTATCTGATTACATTAATTTACATAATACTTCAACGTGTATGTTTACTGAAAGGATTATACTTTACTTAGGTAATTATTCCAAAGCCTCATGAGCTTGTGTTTCTTTTGGAATAATGGTCTCAAGTGAAATCTTCTCAGTTTAGTCAGATACTCATTTCCCTTTGCCACAAAAAACCCCAAAGTGCTTAACTTCTCTGTGAGCCTTTGAACATCTCACACCTGAGTTCAATACTTATGAATCCCTTCCGTAACAGGTACCAGAGAAGGGTTCTGCATGTCGCTCGGGCTCACGTCATAGCCCAACTTCTTCATATCTTTGGTCACTACGTTGAAGGATATGGTCACAAAGCCTTGAGATCGCACCCTCGTTACTAGAAGAAAGATATGAATAAAACTGGTTAAGAGAGGTTTCTGAATAGTTGTTGAACTGCTCACATATCCAGGTAGGACTGTTCTCAGCAGGAACAACTAGTCTTTTTTATCAACAGAAGATGGATGGCCAAGCAGTGGCCTGCTGTCGTGCAAGGGTTGCAGTCAGGAGCTCCCAGGGACTTACCTTCTCTTCCTTCTCCCTGTGCTACAACTTTGGGGTCAGTAAATTCTGGACGTCTCCCTGTGAACCAACTTGGAGAAGAAAATATAAAATAATTAATTGGATGCATTCACTAGTGTTTAGATTTGACACAGTTCATTACACACATGTTAAAAAACAAAGGGGGGGTGTTAATGACACTCCCAGCTTTTGTTTGCAGTACAGAGTTTTGAAGACTGATTCACTTTATTGCTGATCTACTTTGATCAAAGATAAGTTTTGCCTCTCTAAGGAAAAAAATTAAACCAATTTCATACACAGTATGTTAAATCCACATTATTTCTGGGTGAGACAGAATCCTACAGCAAAGATGCTTTTGAAACTGATTCATCTCTTGATTACCCAGAGTAACAGAGAGGCTTGGCTACTCTGAATACATCAGAGGTGTACATAATACAAAAGTATACAAATCAGAGTGTAGATTCTACAAAAGGGTCATCGTAAAGAGAAGAAAAGTAAATCAGTTGAAACCTGACTGTGGGGCCCACAGCTTCCCACGCTGACTCTGACCCAAAGTGCTCAAGTACCACAAGGCTGCCTCTGCACAAGGGTAGGCAATCCACAACCAAACAATCAGCTCACAGATCATTCAGACTGTATTTAAACAATACAATGGAAGGAAAAAAACCTTAATACCCTCAGTTGCTGTGTATAGACTGTTACTTTGGAAGGGGTGTGTGTAAACAAGACAATTACAGTTACAGCAAATGCACTCCAGATGGAAAAAAAGGTAGAACTGGGAATTGTTTTTCCATGTTCTGCCTTTGCTTTCCAGGTTGCTCTTAATGTGGCTGCCCTTCAAGAAAAGTCCCTAGCTACAGTAAGATTTAGGGATGGACTGCAGCACAAATCCTTAAAGTCCAGTGACAACTAAAATGCTCAATAAAATCAAAGTAGTGCCTCCGCAAGTCACATCACTGACATGAATCAACCTGTGGAACATGGAGCTACCACTTGGTACAAGAACTCATGTATCAGTCTGCTCTGCTGAAATTAGCTCTTTTTCAAACCAACAGAGTTCAAATGTGAGGATGAAAAAAAGATGAGTTAGCATTACTGCAAGCAGGTAGTTAACATGTTTTAAGAAAGCTCTTCAAAATATCTTGACATCTAAGAATGTGTTTTTACCTACAAAACTCAAAACTATCTGGTTATGATACAAAGCGTTCACAGGTATGCACCAGTGAGTAGCTGGATATACCTTTGTGACTACAAGCAAGAAGGACTGACTTAAAAAAAAAAAAAAAAAGTCTTTAATTATTACCTTGTAAACTTCTGCAGCCTAGATGTGGACTCTGGAACAAACATAGCGATGGTTCTTGTATGCCTAAAACAAACACGAGATGCACAGAACTTTTAAGCAATGAACCAAACAGCACTGGCAAGACTTCTTATTTTTATAAAGGTACCAGAATTTTGGACACATCAGACCACTGAACATCTCAAAGTGTAATACTTTCTCTTCCACAAAGAAAAGGTGTGTTTGCATAGGAACAGCGCATCTTCCTCCACTTCCAGCGGTGGGAATGAAAGCTTAGCATGTGCTGAGAGTGATGGGGGAGAGGTAACATGCTGTGCTTCACACTTGGGCTTTCTACATGCCAGTTTTGACTTTACAGTTGTCTACAGGATTACCAAAAATTATTTGATAACCAGGGGCTGCTGCTAGAAAATCCATGCTCTCTGTACCAAACGGACAGGACATGATAAGGGGATATGGGAACATTTTTGTTTCTGAAACAACATAGTAACTGGAAAAAAAATCCCCATTTCAGCTCTGAAAGACGGGTTTTCACCTCACCTCCCAGGTGTGAAGGGAACGTGAACAGCTCCATAACCTCTGACCACATCGTTTCCAAAAAAGTCAGGTCCGTAGACACTCACTACAATCTGCGGCCCTGCAAATGAAGCGTGCGTGAGAGGGGTGCCTGGTCTGCGAGCTGGATCCCACCACCCCCAGCACTCACAGCCGGACGGATTGGTGCTCTTGAAGGTAATGTCGATGGGGAAGTTCCAGATGAGCGTGGTGGGCGCGACGTCGCTCTTGGAAGTAATCTGGGAGATGCCCTCCTCCAGGCCCTGTGGGGAGAATGTGGTATGAGCCAGGGGCCTGCACTTAAGCCCATTACACACATGCTGCCGGTGGGCCTGGCAGGCAGGCTGGCTTTCAGGGTCCTTACCGCTGTGGGAACCCAGTCTTGGCCGTAGACGAAGCAGAACTTGCAGTAGAGGTCGTCAAATCCGGGGAACTGCAGGAAAGAGAAGCTGTCCTTGGGGGGAGAATTGCTGGGACTGAGGGCCAGCCCCAGTCACCGGCCTGAGGGCAGCCTGCACCACCATGACTCAGAGCCACCCCGCCTTGCTTGGGGTCGGGGCTGAGCCCGAGGTGGGAACGCACAGGGCTGCCTTATGGGACGGAGGACCGAAGCAACAAGGCCGCGTTACCGGCCCCGCGCTGCTGAGGCCCAGGCCGGGCTATGTCGCGGGGGGCCGGGCTATGTCGCGGGGGACCGGGCTCCCTGCCCCTCTGGGAGCCGCCGGCCACCCTCCCCTCCCTCCTCCCGTGCTCACCTGCCCGCTCTCGATCTGCCCGTTGACCGCCAGCAGAAAGACGCCGGGGCTGCCGGCGGCCGCCATGGCGCCGGGCTGGGCCCTGCCCCGTTGCTACGGGCGGGCCGCGCTCCAGCCGTTGCCGTGGAGACGGACGGCGCGGCGGCGGGGACACACTTCCTCGGCGGACGGCGCTTCGCGGAGCTCCCGTTCCGAGCGGGCTTCCCCGCTTCCCAAAACCGAGCGGATCACCCCCAAAAAAGCCCCCAAAACCGTTCCCCCGCCCCGCGGTGCGGGCCTGTGCCGCCGGCAGCGCGGTTCCCTTCACCACAGCCTGGCCCCACAGCCCCCCCTCACCGCCATGGCCGCCTTCCCCAGGCCTGAGGGGCCGCAGCTGAGGCCCGCCGGCCGCTCTCCCCCCCCACGTTTACTCTTCATACCACCTCATATTTTGAACTTTCTGGGTTTATTACGTTAATATTAGCCTATATCAACCCCAGCAAGCTCTTTTTAAAGCACAGCCAGGGGACCGGGGCCTTTTCCCGGTAGCAGGCGTCGAGGAGGCGGCCACTAGATGTTGCTGCCGGCCGGGCCAAAGCGGTTCCGTCCGCTCCCGGGCAAGGAGTTTTCCAGGGATTTGGGATCGGTGAGGAATGGTGTGATTTTGTGGTCTCCGGAGGGTCACCCTCATGGGTGTGAGGAGAGGGGAGAGGCCGGCGGGGTCCTTAGTGCCCCGCAGCCAGGGGATTATTCCCCCGGCCTTAGGGAAGCATGCCGTGCCTCCATAACGCCGTTGTCTGGATGTGGCCGCACGTAACTGTGGGAAGGGGAGGATACGGGACGGTGCTGGTTTAATTAGCCTGCTGTAATTAAAAGGAGGGGGTGAATTTTGTGCGTCAACAAGGCAGACAAATGTGCTGAGGCTCTGCAGAGCTGAAACCGCTGAAATCTGCTGACCAGGTCTTACTCTTTTCCCCGCAGAGGCCACGACGTGTCGGTGCTGGGCCGCGGTCGTGCCGCCGCTCACGCCAGGGAGCTTCGCCGCCCACACGCACCTCGGCGCCGCGGAGGCTCGGCCACCATCTGTTGGCGGTTCATCCCTTCGCCTCCTTTCTGCATCCTAGACGGTGCTCCCCTCGTTGAGAGCGATCCGGGGGGGGGCATTTGATTGCCACCGGACCCTCCGGGGAAGGATGGGAGGAATGAAGGAAGCTCTGGCTCGGCGCCTGTTTGGGTTTCCCGTGCTGTGGTCGCAACGAGTCGGAGACCTTTCGCACGTGGGCTGAGCAGAGATGCAGACTAGCACGGCTGCGACAATGCCTTGTCCGCATCCACCAGCTCCATTTTATCTCCCCTCTGGCAGACCTGGTGGAGATGGCTTTGCTGCTTTGGCTCCCTGCAGTGCCACACAAGGGACTTTTCGTTGCAGGTGTCTTTCCTTAAGGCAAAGGGACCCCCCCAAGGTACCGCCTCTTCTGTTGAAAGGGGTGGTGTGGTTTATATTGGACTGAAAGTAAACTACCATTACACTTCACGCTGAAAAATACCTTCCACGTTCCAATAGATGTATTCTCTGTCAAAGTCTAACTCGATTTTTCAGGTTTTATTTGAGTTTGGGGTTTTTTTTTCACATTCAGCAAATTTGGCCAAGAGAAGAATGGGAGAAAAACAGGAGGGATGGGAGGGAATGGCTGAAATTTTATCCTTTCTCCCCTGCCCCTCAGAAATGCTTCAGAGAAAATAGTTCATGTGAACTGAAAATTATCAGGGGGGAAATAAAACAGTTCTCAACCAGCTGTCTGATGCAGCTAGCAAGGATGTTTAATTAACACTTTACTTAGCTACCTCAGAGCTAGCTAAGAGCCAATTTAAGGCTTCTTTTCTTGCCTGGCAAGTGATATACAGCTGCTGGAGGAGTTAATACCAGCACTGGGAGACCTTCCCCATGACAAAGAGAAGGCAGCAGGATTATTCAGCAACTGTGAGTCATCTGTACCTGCTTGTGGAAGGACTCTGTCCCATCCCAGTCATAACGAGACATTTTTTTCTTTCCTCCCTTGCATGCCAGTCTTGTTCTAATTAGCTGCATTTTTAATCTTTGTGAGTGGAATGAAATCCCAAGCAAAGAAGCATTTTTACCCTGCTGGAAAACTTAATTAATGATCCATCAGAGAGTTTGATTTCCAAGCATAATGAAAACTCATGGATCGCAGCGACTCCATAGGTGTTACTTAACGATGTTGCTATTTCTCTTGGCCACGTAAAACATTCACCTCTTCTCTTGGTCTTGCCCTGACCCTGTGATATGTGAAGGGACTAACGGGAAGCCTCCCTGGGGTGTTTGGGGCCGCAGCCATCCTTGCAGGGAGGAAGGGCACTCGCCTGCTGCTCGCTGACTTGTCATCTCTTGCAGATCCTGTGCCCACATCGGGTCCCAGCTCCACAAGAATGACTCCTGGTCTAGCGAGCACACCAGCGTCCCTTTAGCACTGACCTCCATGTGCAAGGCATATTAAACAGCTAAGGGAATTATGTTTTCTTCATTCCCAGAAAGAGCCAGGGGTTGGAAAAATCCAAATTGCTTGGAGCTCTGTCACTAAGAGCTTCTGAATCGAGCCAATATACCTTGACCTGACTCCCAGAGCCAAACAGGCTGCCTCATTCCTGGGGCAATGGGTTCCTGGGGAGGCCGGAGGGTGGTGGTGCCGTCTGTTTCCATAGGGATAGACTCTGCATTTGCGTGGGTGAGGGCTGAGCTAGCCCTTGGGAGTGGGGGAGCAGGTGGAGGATTTCCTTGTCCTGGGAAAAGCTGTCAGGCAGTGACAGAGCATGATACAGCCTGTGGTGTGTATCTCCTACCATGCCTGTTGCCCATCACCCCATCTCTGGGCTCCTTCGGCATAACTGCAGTAGCAGTAGTAGAGCCCTTGATGTGAGTGGCAGGTCTGGGCTCTGGTGCTTGCTGCTGCCTGGAAGAGCGAGCGCTTAAAAGTCCTGTGCTGCGGGGAGATACCCAGAAAGCAGGTACTTTGTCACTATTACATTTTCAAGTATGATTAAACCAACCCTGGGGCTGATTCATTGCTTCCAACAGGCGCTCGGGGAAGGTGGGTGAGACAGAAATGACAATACAGTGGCACAGCAGAAAAGTTTATTTTTAATCCCAAATATTTACGATCAACACCTGCTAAATGGCCAGTGAAATACATTTTATGGTGTCA
This sequence comes from Harpia harpyja, assembly GCF_026419915.1. NCBI lineage: Eukaryota > Metazoa > Chordata > Aves > Accipitriformes > Accipitridae > Harpia > Harpia harpyja. Next base: position 3,178,107 of record NC_068960.1, on the reverse strand, counting down.
TTAATCTGCAATAAACCAGTTTTATTTTTAGACTGTTTGCACAACGTTGCCAGCCTGACTCATCCCTGCCTGCATTTTATCTCTGCGAGGAGGCTGCAGAGAGCTTCCCTGCTCTTTGTCTTAACAGCCTTTTACTTCTGTTCTCGGAGCTCTTCCCACCTGCTGCTCAACTCAAACAGCATGGAAGGAGGATATTCTCACAACAGCAAACGACATACCAGAGGAGGATATGCTTGGTGTGATTCTTGCTGAATATATTTACCCAGAGATTTATTTTGGTGGGAAGGTAATGGGGCGAAGACAGGTGGGGCGAACTTTTGCATTACATGTCTGAATACCACGAGCAGCCGGGAAATGAGGCCCGAGGGGTTGCAGCTGCACCAGGAGGGTCCCCGTCACCCTGGTCACAGCGGGGAAGGGGCTTTGCCGGGACTGGGGGGACACACACTGTGCTTTGTAACCCAGGCCAGGTGTGAACCCAAGGGGACTCGCTCCATCCTCAACCCAAGTGCGTTTTACCAATATCCCCCCAGAGCAGAAAAGCAGGGCAAAAAGCCAAAGCGGACATTTCAATATTCAGTATTCAATATTCTGCTCCCCCTCGTTACACTGGGTGATTTAGCAGGTTGGGGTCCAGCTCCAACACCCCCTGTCCGTGTGGCTGCCAGCCCTGCGCCAGGCAGAGCACCGCTGGGTATGGGAGGTGTCGCTGCCAACAAGCTGTGAAATGCCCCATCTTCTATGAAGAATTAATTTGTATTGGAACTTGTTAGCATTTGTGAGATTTTTTTTTTTTTAATGAGGAAAATTAATTAGTGCCTCGGTCTGAGCCAGTCAGAATAAATTAACATGCAGGCAGGAAGGGAGAGAGGGTGAGGAGGACCGGAGGAGCTGGTTCCCAGCGGGGCCATCAGATTCGATAAGGGCATAAGGAATAAGAGCAATAATCAGGGTCTGGGGAGAAAAGGGGAGGGGAAGCGAGCTCCTTCCTTCGCCGGACGCGAACCCCTCCTGCTTGTTGGCCTCCTGCCCCGGCGGTGGCTGCGTTTTCGGGGGATGACTCGGGTGGGAGAGCTGTGTGCTGCTTGTGCATCTGCGTCAAACCCTGGAGACGTCGCCACAGGCCTTCGGCAGCTTGTGTCTCCGAGTGGGGCAAAGCAGAATCAAAAATAAGCTGCTCCAGGGGATTTCAATCAAATATTCAAATAATTAATCTGGTTTCTTTCCTGTGGCGTGACATAATGAGGGTTGCTGGCATTTTCTCTCTTTCCCCATGAACAGATTTTTTTTTTTTTTTCACTGAATAGTCCAACAGCCACAGCTGGAAAAAACCCCAAACCCTGACCTACAAGTGAGCGAACACAAGTGAAGGGTCCTGGCATGAGGAGCAGCCCAGCCTGGCCGCAGCCCCAACCTGGGTATGAAACCATCCCGGTGACATTGCTGCATGCATCAGTGTTGAACCAGGGAGCACGTCTGTGCCGCCGCTTGTCCCTCAGCCCGGAGCAACCCCTCTGCACGCTCCCAGCCTCCGCAGAGAGCTTGCGCTGGGGCTGGCCCCACTGAAAGGGCTAAAACCCGTTGTGGGAGAAGCGGGGCTGCCTACGTTAACACTATTTTGCTGGAAGAGGATCGAGCACACACCTGGTGTGAGCTTGAGTTATTCCAGGGCCCCAGCAGGATTGCAGCAGATAGACATGTTGAGCTGCTTTAAAAAAAAAAAAGGCATGGAGATTTCAGCCCCTCAGACCATGCTGCTGGTGCTGCGGCTCTGGCAAGCTGCACTAAAATTTCTAATTAAGCCTCCTTGTATAGAAGACGAGATGGCCCCAGCCATTAAAACACAGCCATGTATTTAAGGCTTAATAGGGAAGGTGTAATGGATAAAGTCAATTTAATTATTCATCCTAAGAAATCGTGTACAAATATCAAATGCTTATTAGTATTCATGCAACCTGTATGATCTCGCAACACTGACAGATTAAAGGTTGTATCTAATTGCACTGGGGATGGATTCAGATTTGGCTGGTGGTTTGGTTTTTTTTTTTTTAATGCTCTTTTCTCCCCAGCCTGACAAAGAGAATTTCAGATTGATGCCATCTGAGATTTAACCTTGAAACAGAGACCATCTGAAGGCTCTTCAAGTCACTTTGTGATGGTTTCCTCTGCCCCTACCTCAACATGGTGGTTTTTAATCCTCATTTGATCCCTACTCCTCAAAGGCTGCCAAAGCGGCTCCGGGAGAGCCCAGACCGACGCAGCGCTGCCGTCCCTGCGGGCTGTGGTTTTGCTGAAACGGAGAGCGGTGGGGCAGAGTCTGGCTGACAAATGGACGCAGCTGAATTGTCATTAAAAATGCAAAACAGGAATTGATCCAATTAAATAATAATGACTTGCATTTACCCGGTGCTTTTCACTTCTGATCTTAAGCAACACAACCCTCGCAGATGGCCTGGTGGAAATTACTTAACATTGCAGAGATTCAATCAGCAGGAAAATTAACACCGGGTGATGTGAAACTGTTTCTCTGTGCAGTTGGTCATGGCCAGGTTTGGGCTGCACTGGGGGAGCTCGGGGGTTTTGTACCCGTCTGTCCAGGTGACCATCCCCAAAAGAGACATCAGGGAGCAATTCATGGTCACTACCTGGTCTGAGAAAATTCAGTCGGAGCTTGACTCTCCCCACGCTGCCAGGGGACAGCTTGTCAGTGGCTTTGTCAGAGGGGACAGGCAAGTCCCCTGCCCTGCAGCCACAACGCAAAGTCTCGTAGCAGCCTCCGAGGCGATGTGGGCTTCCCTGTACCGTGGGGGATGGAGACCAGCGGGGAAGGAGGGAGCTGGGGGGGGGCCTGGTTGGGCCAGGGGAAGGACGTCCACACGTACCGGGAGGCATCACTGAGCTGTGATGAACACCTCGGCCTTGGCACCGGTGCCTGCAGGGAAGGAGAGGAAGGTCCTGAAGCCACACGGCACGTTCAGATGCTCTTGGCTGGGAACATCAGACCTGCTGCAGGCGAGCGAGTTCCCCGTGGTCTGATGCACGGTAAAGACTTGCACTCTGGCTTCGGAGAGACAGTTACATCCCCACCATCTTCTTTACTCTACAGAGTAGGGTTTTGCATCCAGCGAACGATAAAAGACACCTTGTCTTCACTAATTGCTCTCAGTACCAGGGTCCTGCCTTGTCCTTCCCTCCTATGTTTGCAAAAGCCTGATCCATGTCCCCAGACCCCCGGGATGGTCTCAGCGGGACCCCAGGGCAGATGTCGCGGCTGCAGGGCCGTCCTGGGGGACGGCTGCATCCCGCAGGGAGCGGTGGGGAGGCTGCACCAGTAAGGTGAGCCTCGCCAGCTGTTCAGAGGCAGCAAAAGCCCATTAAATCCCTTCTCCTTTTGGCTGAGGTAGCTCTGAACCTGCAGTTCCCAGCTGAAGCTTGTCCTTGGGGTATGGGTGATGTCCGAGTCCCCTACACCTTGCAGGAGGGATGTTGTGGGATGGAGACCATATCCCAGTCTTGGCAAGCTGCCTGTGCTGAGACTGAACTCAGAAATAAGAAAGGAAAGGTTATTTTGCTCTGCTGATGACCCCGAACCGAGGCGTTTCATACCTGGGAGCAGGGCTGTCTTCGTGATGTGGATCGGGACAGTGAAGACCCATGGTGTGTCCTCCTCACACCACCAACAAACTGCCAGCCTGGGCCAACCTCTTCATGGGGCTGACGTGTTTCATTCCTGGGTTTGTGCCTGTGGGATCCCCTGTGCTTGGCAGGGAAGAGTCCCGGAAAAGGGATGATTCCCAGAGCAGCCCAACCCCAGCACTCCTGAAGCCACCGCAAGCTGTAACCGTGGGCAAGGAAAGCCTTTTTGCAACTCCCTGTGCTTCACACTCCTGCTTGGACTTAAATGGTCTGATTTAGGCTTACTTTTAGCTTAATAAAGCACAAGTTTGCCAAAAAAGCTTCTAACAGCAGAGGTTCCTGCCTCAAATTGGATTTTTCTGTCCTTGGCTGGAAACCCCTGGTCAGGAAGGTTGACAAGTGGCACGGAGACTCAGTTTGAGAGACACCTCTGCTCCAGCATTGTGGGGCAGCACTGTCATTCCACAGCTCATCCATCTGCTGAAGATGGATCATGGATGTAGCTTGCACCCCTCTGCAGTGTCTCAGACACCCCCCCCCCCCCCCCCGAATTTGGAAAGATGCTCTGGAAAGGCGATGGGAAAAGGCTCTTTCCCTTTGTCCCCACTCCAGAGCAGGCAGGAACAAACATCTTCTAAATATGTTCCTTTTTAAAAAAAAAAAAAAAAATTATAATTGAAATTTAATAAATAGGAGCCTTTCCCTCCTCTGCTCCCCTGGAAGAGCTGCCTGCCTTTCCTACAATTGCCTGCAGCGTGCCGGGCCAGGGTTCCTCTTGCCGGGGCTTCACCAGGGTTTATTCCCAAGGTTGTAATAAACCCCTTCCCTGACTGCAGTTTGCTCAAAGCTCCTACTCCGTGAACCGTGTTGGTTTTAACAAATTACCTCTTTACAAAGGAGATCTTTCATAACATAAAACCCACCCCCAGCACTTGCTGTGTATTTTGGGTGATCTCCAGGGGTTTTTCCTGTGTCTCCAGCTGCAGCCGCACTGGGCTCCTGCTGCAGCGGAGCAGGATACGCCTGTCCCGTCCCATCCTGATCCTGGCTGGGTGACAGGCAGAGGGAGCGCCTCTTCTTTTCCTCCCTTTACGTTTCTGCTGGCATAAAATAAAATAGCCCCTTGGCTGCTTTTTAGCCTGCTGGAGCCTCATTTAATGCACTCCAAGCTGTGGTTCCTGCTGCAAAATCAAGGCGTTGGTACCTGGATCTCGATGCCCCCAATATTCAGCCATCATCTCACACAGATGTGGTGCTGGCCCATGGCTTGGAGCCCAGGCAGAGCCAGGACCAGGGGCCACAGGAGCAAATCTCCGAACTCCTCCCCGACACGCTGCCGTGGCCTCAAGCCCTTCCGACTTGTTCCGCAAGCCACCTCTCCGTCACCATGCAGGGAGTTATCAGCCGCACCGCCCCATGGCGAGAGGGTTTTCCTCCAGCTCTGGGGCATCGAGAAGTAGATTTGGGCACGGGGGACACTGCCTTTCCCAGCAAAGCTACGTAATTACAGCAGTAAGACCAGGAGCAGCTGCGTGGCGCAGCCGCCGAGGGACACACCGGGGCATCCCATGCGCCTCCAGGCAGGATTCAGCCCAGCGCAGGGGAATTCACCTCCCCTCCTTTCCAGTCTGCTGCTTAAACTGCAACGAAAGGAGTTTGCCACCGTCCCCAAAGCGCTATTAATAATTACTTTTATGGCGCTTCTCTGGAATTCCTTGCTATCCCACCGAGACGGAATAATTATTTACAATAATCCTAAATGACTCTTAATTACAGTGGCGCAGGTGCTCGGAAGCAGCCGGCACGAAGCCGCTCGACATACGGAGGCTCTTGCGTGAGGTGAGGGATCTGCCGAGCGACACCGTTGGAGCCGAGCGGGAGGTGGGACCAGCTCCAAACGCCAGCAGGGAAGGGGACGGTTCAGACCCGGGGCCCGCAGCCCGGACGGCCACATTTTAGAAAAGAGGTTTTAGGGGATGCCGAGCTCTGGGAGTGGGATGGAGACCTTCGGGCTGGGCTGCGGGCAGCGGGAGCTGCCGGCTGGACGCGATGCGCTGGAGCAGGGCTCGGCATCCCGGCTACACCTCGCCCTGGGGCACAAAGTCAGGCCACGCTTCCAGTTTATACAGTTTAATACATGTGAAACAAGATACATTTCCTTTTGAGTAATGAATGCATAAATAACAGAAGATATATGTGAATGCATAAATATGAGGCGGCATGGAACGAACCAAACAAAAACGATTGTTTTAATTTTTTTTTTCCCCTGTATGTCTTTTCGCTGCCGCCGCCCGGCGCCCGGGCCGATGGCGCGTCCACGCGACGGACTCGTTGCTGCTCTTATTTAACATCAGCTTTCCATGGTGAAGCTGTCCCACGGTGAGAGGGCCTGGATGAGGGGTGGGGAGGGGGCAGGGACCGGAGGCTAAAAAAGAAAAAAAATCAACCCCAAAAAACTGCAAAATAAAAAAGTGGTGTTAAGAGGTGACCTGAATTCCTCTAGAGGCTTCTCAGTCGGAGCTGGCGAGGGAAGGGCCTTGGGAGGCGAACGCGTCCACGTGTGGGTGCAGGGGGTGTGGAGGGAAGACCGACAGAAAGAGTGCAAATGGGAGGGTTATGGCCACCACCGAGGTTTCGAAGGCATTCTGCTATGAGGAGGACAAATCATCAGCTTAAATGCTCACAAAGTACATCACCTAAGACAGCTCTTTATACCTTTACATACTGTATCAATAATTTACTTTGAACTGCAGTAAACAAAATACATTTCTTAAATAATTTACTATTTATTTGTTTTGTTTTTTATCTCTGTAAATTTAACTTTTTCCTTTTTTTCATCTTTTTTTTTCTTTGTAACACAAGAAACCATGTTTGTGCACGTTAGTTCAGATTATTGCGACATTTAACCTGAATTTCAGTTAAAAAAAGGAAAAAAAATAAAGCAACAGGACAGTTGTACAGACAAGAAGAATGAATAACTTATTATTGCACTGGCTACAATTCAGTAGTGATTTGGTTTTTTTTTCTGTAGTTAGGACAACCTCTAAAGTACAAAAGAAAAATGAGAGAGACGTCTAAAGCATCAGCTGGTGGGATGATGGTGGAGGGAAGGAGAGGAAAAAAATGAAAGTGAAGAAAGAAGAGAAACATTTGGAAAATGAATGGCCATAATAATTAGTTCCACATAAAACCCAAGGAAACACCACCCAGTTGCGGAGTCACATGTAATGCAAAAAACAGTATCATTTCTCTATAAAAATATGTGCATTATGAAGAGAGAGTTTTTGTGGGTATATTTTTTTTTTTGTCTTTTTTCCTTGTTTTGTATCTCACAAATACATTATTTCTATTTATATAACTGCTGATATACAGACAATGTACAGCTCCCATCTCCTGGGCACTCCCGCGTAATGTGACATCTCTAAAAGGTGCCTTGTTAAAAGTTGAGCATCTTTAAAAAAACAAAACCAACAAAACAACAAAACCCAAAGAGAATCCCCCAAATCCCAACCGCCACCACCTTGAACCCGAATCAATGTGATTGAGGCCACGGAGCGGGGTGGGAGGAACGAAGCAAGCCCCCGAATCAACTCCACCTTCCCTGTAGAAAAGAAACCCCCAAACCGCTTTGCAAATCCGCTCCCCCCACCCCGAAGCCCGTCACCGTTTCGTCCAGCCGTTTGTTTGGTTTCTTTTTCTTTTTAATTTTTTTTTTGTTTGGTTTTTTTTTGTGTGTGTGTGTTTTTTTTTTTGCAAACCTCCACAGCGCTTAAGAACAAGTGACTGCGCAAAAGGAAAAAAAAAACGACAGAGCAGCCACCCACGTACCTGTGGCCGCTCAGTCCCTTCGGTTTGGAAACCCACATTGGTGTCAAGCCCTTGAGACCCCCCCGCTCCCCCCTCCCAGAAAGCTATACTGGGTCATCCACGTCTTCTTCTGTTGCAACAGTCACGGGGACCAAGTCCTGCTTCTGGAGGGGGCTCTTAGCAATGCCCAGGAGCTCATTGCTTTTCTCGGCGTTGCTCCACTGAGTTTTTAAGTGATCCGGCTTTTTCAGTTCGGAGGCGGCATCGTCCGGCCGGGAGTCCACGGAGGCCGGTGTGGACTGACCGCTGTCCAGGAGGAGATCCGAGAGGCTGCTCATGGAGCCGCCGTCCAACTGCTCGAAGGAGAAGTTGGGGATGGTCAGGTGCTCCCCGCGGCATGGGGGCTGGCCCCGGCGCTCCGCTTTGGAGGCCGGCTCCCCGGGCTGGCTCTCTGCGAGCTCCAGGGACTCTCTGTAAGCCGGGAACTCACAGGATGGGGTCCTTCGCCGCAGCATGCTGTTCTCGGAGGGTTTGGTGCGTGAGGCCGCCCCGCTGTCGTCCTCCATGGGAGGATCTATAGAAATGCAGGGTGGGCTCATCTTCTTCTTCCTCCGGGCTCCGTGGATGTACTCGGACTCCGACTGGATGTGGACAGGGGACCGCTGCTTTTCCTCGGCAGGGTCCTCAAAGCTGCAGTCCCCGTCGCTGATGGAGGGGCAGATCTCGATGGAGTGCCGCCTTTGGTCGTCTGCCCAGCTGGGCTTGTTGAGAAAGCCCTTCGTATCGATGCTGTAAAACTTCTTCAAGTCCTTCTCCTTGCTGCTGCCCCTGGAGAGGCTGGTTGTGCTGCAGTTCTTGAGGGGCACTGGAGACGGGGCCGGGGAGATGAACGGCGAAGTCGAGCGGCTCCCAGCATCCGAGTGCTCCCCTCCCCAGTCTTTGGCCGAGCTGTTGATGTGGCAAACCTCCTCGTCAGCCAGGTCGGAGGACTCGAAGAGGCAGCCCTCGGGGTTGGGAGGGCTGCCGCCGGGGCTGGGTGGCCGGCTGGGGACGCCGTGCTGGCCGCAGGTGTGCTTCCGCGTGAGTGTGCTGGGGTGCCGATGCGGGGAGGACGGGGGGGAGCTTGGGGGGGTGCCCGGGAGGGAGGCAGCCGAGGGATGGAGCGGGCTGGGGGTGAAGGTGCTCTGGGGCTGCGTGGCTGATGGTAGCGTCTCTCCAGGCTCTGCTTGCAGGCTGTCCCTGCGGTCTGGAGTCTGCCCCTCCACGGAGTCCGTCTGAATGGCCTCCTGGAAGGTGAGGAGAGAGAGATGGGGTGAGAGCCTGGGAATGTGCTGGGCCGGCGGCACTTCCAGTGATGAAACATGGTACGTGGCAGAAAAGTTGGTGGGTCTAACGCGCCCTGCACCACCCCATCCCTGCCCCATCGTGCCAGTTCGCGTCAGACCCTCCCTGTACAAGAGGATGCAGTTTTGCTAGCAGACGGACCCAGAGACTACATGTACAGGGCTTGTATCTTCTGGGTCTTTCTGCATGGTCTTACTCTTGCTCTAGCACCAAATCCTGAGTCAGTGCAACCTGTCTAAAGTGACATGGTGTAGGGCTGACTGCAGGCTACTCACAGCACTGGTAAAACTGAATTGGGCATCTTCTCTCTATGCTTTAGCTATTTTTTCATAGAATAGTACATCCACAAAGTAGGTAAAAAGGGCCTTCCCCTGTGTGTCACATGCTGAGACTGCACTATATCAAAATTTAAGGCACTAGAAATGTTTTGTTCTACAAAGGGGAATTGTACTCTCAGCTCCAAGAAAAGAAACCCAAGAGGGGACTGGAAAAGAAGGGAAGGATCCAGGTGACTATGAAGGAGTTTACCTCTGCAGGCTCTTGGCCTCTCACCTGTCTGCACAGCAGCTTGTTGAGAGTAGGAGATCGAGGTGTGACGTGGGGGGGAAAGATCTTCCAGCGGTGGCGGCCTTCGTGGTTGGGAGAGCGGACTGCCAGCTGGAGGGACTCTGTTGGGACTCTCAGAGAGGAACACGTTCCCACGGGCTGGGAGCGGATGGAGGTGATGGACCCTAGGAAACAGAGAGAGAGCAGTCACCACCACTGCTGGCATGGGCGCTCTGAAGGTTTGAGGCAGAACCGGTGCCCACAGACTCCAGGAGGGGAGTAAATGCGGGAGGCGAAAAGAAAAGACTGTCTAGTCTGGCTGAAATCCCAAGCCTCAGCATAAGCTTCGGGCAGTGTCAGGGTTAAAAGCCAGGTGTCCCTTGTCCTGTCTTCTGCTTTGAATACTAGGCCATATCTCATAAGGGATGGCAGGGAGGTTGCAGATGAAGTGTCTGCAATTCAGCAGCATTGCATGTGGCTCTGCCCACTCTGGGATATCTCCTGTTACATACTTTACACTCATAGCCTCTATTTTCTGTTTCAGGTAACAGGAATCTTCTCTTGCAGCTGCTGTGACACTCAGGATGGATGTCAGCCACCAGGACCACATGGCAGCAAATGAAGGGCAGGAGGTGGGGTTGCATTTGAAACCCTGCCATTGCCGCTTTCCTGGTAGCATTGATTTGGGTGGGTTTGTAAAAGGAGAACATGGATCAAGGAAGTCTGGTAGCTGTGCCCGATCCTCTGAGTGAGGATGCCTGGGTTGTCTTTGCAGTGCTGCCAGGGACGGGCTTGCAACCTTACGCTGCTCTGCCACACGGAGGCAAGAGCAGCGCTGCTCAGCTCCCTGGGAGCCTCCAGATCTCGACTTAAAGGTCCAACCTGCAGCCTCGTACAGCCAGCGGGTACCCTGCCACCGGCTCCTCCGGGAGGAGACACCGCTGGTGTGCACAGGGCAGTTTTCCCATTCACTACAGCCCAAACACTACCACCACCGTCTGTCCACGAGGCAGACCTTGGCTGAACGTGGTCCGATCAGCAGCATGGAGACTGCTTCCAGTGCTTTGACAGTCCCTGAGCTCATGTATCAGGCAGGAATCACTCTCTTCCTGAAGGCTCCCAGTCCCCTGGCTGAGTCTAAAGGCAATCCCTCCTCCCCAGCCCCTTCGTGGTGCTGCTTTACTGCAGTTCTGCGTTGTTTGAAAGATCTTTTGCTTTTTTATTTTTTTGGCTGCAGGATTTATTGTCCTCATTAGTTTGAAACCCAACGTCTGTTTCTACATTGCTGCTCCATGTTAAAAACACAGCTATCCATCACTTCAAGAGATCTCGCCCAGAGGTCAGGGAACTTGAACCTATGACAAAAGCCATCCAGAGAGATTGCAGTTGCATTTCAGAAAGAGATTTGTTGTTGGGAAGAAAGAAAAGTTAGTGTTTAATCATTTTTCTTTTGGAGCTTTTCTCCAGAACACCACAGAAAGAGCAGAGCAGCAAGCTTCCCATCCTCCCCCCCCCCCCACTTCTCCCTAGTTCTTTTTTGGGCTCTCCTACAGCCAGAGTTTCAGACCGAGTCTGTGCCGTTCATGTGCTAATCCAGGCTTTAGAAAATGTTTTTTATGATGCAGAAAAACTCTGTCATAAAATCTGTCACAAACATGGTCATAAAATCAAAACCCTATGCTCTCCTCCCTGTCCTTAGTTGGAATTTCCTTCTGTTGGAAACTTTCCATCTAGCTCTCATATAGGAAACCAAAAGCCCCTCTAAACTGCATACTCAGGAACACTGAATATCTCTGGATTTGTATAGTTTTTTCTCTTGTTTTTCTAGTAAATCAGGAAACGGCATCTAAGACCAAAATAACACAAGATCTGGTCATCTCACAATATTTTCACTATGTAGTCACTGACGTATTGGGAGAAGACCAGACATCCTTAACTGACATTGAGCAGTCCATGAAAGCACAAATGCTAATGTGAGTCTCTATGTGCTCAGTTTTACTTGCACGTAACTTATGGGACTGTGACTTAAATCAGAGTTTGGTCAGCTCAGAAGCAGCACTGCGCTGGGTGATGCTGGTTGGATGCATCTACCAGACCAGGTAAAAAGTAAGACCCTGTCATATCCATCACTCAAGTGTTCTTGGAGCGAAATTTGGGAAACATGAGAAAATTCTTGGTCAGTTCTACCCGCCCCTGCCAACATCACAACAGTTTTATACTGGTATAAATCCTGATTTACACCCACTACAGAGATGAAAACCATCCCCAGTAGTCCAGCCATGAAATTCAACCTCTGTTTTCTTTGCTTAGCAAAGAATTTGCAGGTGAAATAATAATAAATACTGAGCAGAGAACATTAACTGGTATCTGGAGAATTTGAACAAATACAGAGTTACTTCACCCAAGGAAATCAGAGCAGATCTTGCCAGCCCCACCAGGGTTTGCAAACCCACTACTCATCTGTCCAAGCAGTTCTTGCATTTCAAACAATGTTGCATCAAAGGAAACCAGGCTGATAAGTTCTTGGGAGCCACTCAAGAAGCACATGTGCTTTTAGGGAGGCAGGTATTTTCTTTCTTATTGATTTCTCTTTCAGCCAACTCGCACAACAAAAGAGATAGAAAGGCATTTTAGGGGAAATGTATTTGGATGCAGTTGGGTAAATGTATACTCAAAGGCTCTGTGTAGCTCATGATTCCGTGACTGCGGGGTGTCTCCACAAGATTCATTATAAGGCCAGGCTAGGGAGGCACTGGAGAGTGGTTTCTAATCTTCATGCTCCCAGAGAAACTCCTGCATCTCTGAACTCAATGTACCGTGCTAAAAAGATACTGCTCTCAGACTGAAGGCTGCCTGAAACAATAGCTGTAAAGGAGCTCTGTCAGGAAGTAATACCGACTCCTGCTTTTATTCATGTTGATTTTATTGATTCATAGTCATGATGTCAGGGCTGATCACTTCAGAAGAAATGTGCAGCTCGTATCCTTTTCATCAGCTAGCAGCCTGTCCTCTATGCCTGCGACATTGCTTGGGAGCCCGACTTCTCGCCAATCAAACACCTGAGCTGCTACCTTTCTCCCGAGAAAACGCAGTGACGTGATGGAAACACAGAATTGTGCAGCCTGTGGGAAACTGCAGTCCTGCTGATGGTATCAAATCGAAGCAAGCAAGCCCTGGCTCAGCCCACATTTGGCATGGGTTGCTTACTCCCCATCTCACCACCACGCGTAACCTGCTGCCCCATGATTTCGGCTAGGAGGAGGAAGGGAAAACTCGTTGAGCAGTACCTCTTTGGGATTTGCAGGGGTACGTTTCCATCTCCACCTCATGGAGGGGGAAAGGGGCTTTCGCTGGCATCACCGGCCGGAACATGTAGCTGTCATTGGGCAAGGAGTGCATGCGGGAAACAGAGATCTTGCGGACCGTCAGCAGGTTTTGAGAGTCCTGTGGCTTCGGAGAGGCTGCACCGCCCTGCAAAGTAAGGAGACAGGGAGATGGGGTCATTCAGCATCTTGGTGGTGAATTTATAGCAATCTCCTCGTCTGCTTTTTGTTTTAAAACTTTGTGCAGATGTTCCTCTTGGCATCTTACAGAGAGTCTGCAGCCCCGGTGACTGCAATGGGATACCAAAGCTACGCTGTGCTAGCTGAGTAAAGAGCTCAAGTTGCGGCTGGAGTAAAATAAGGCATCAGTGACCCACCGCTAAGCTGACTCTTGGACACTGCAGAGAAAAAGTAAGGTCCAGGAAAATGGGGCCCACCCTCTAAACACATGCGAAAGCCAGCATTTCTCACACTGTTCTGCTCTGATTTTCCCAGGGATGCTTTCAGCCCAGCCTGGGTGGTGATGCCCTTCTCCTCAAAGCTACTCTGGGACAGATGGGCAAAATGGGCCAGTCCTCGGCCACGCTGACCAAGGGTACCAAGTGTTTCTGGCAATTCATGTATTATCTCCCCCAAAACGCACATACAGGCAGACATTTAAACGTACACATTAACACCACTGCAGAACCCGGGGCCTCTCTCCTACAACATGGAGCATTTTTGGCACCACTGACCCCAGAAGAAGACAGCCGCATGGCAGGAGGCAGAGGGAAGGAGAAGACATCATAGCAGCACGTATGTGGGGAAGGAGCCTGTTCAGGGGTAGAAAAGGGATTTCTCTGTGTTTGCTCTTGCTGTGAAATGGGTCTGGTTGGAAGTGCCCAGACAGAGCATGTCACAAACCCTAAACTTGACCCCTCACTGCTTCTCTGAGGCCCTTGTCACCTCAGGCACCTGATAGCAAATTTATCCTGGGGTCTCAGGAGGCTTTAGGGACTCAAATGATGTCTCTGCGGTGCTGATGGAGCAGTTGTGAGAGGTGGTGCCATGACTTGGCCAAGTGTTGGGGGAGCATAAGCCCTTGGAACAGGACCTGCAACCTGGCTCCCGTCCCCGAGGTTTTGGTCCTAGACACATTTCCCTCACAATTTACCATGTTATCTAAAGTACGACTAATCGCTCTGGTTTTCCTTTAATGTCAGCCTCCCAGTGACTGATTGAAAACATTTTCCCAGCTGCAGGTCTTAAATTAAATGTATTTTGCTTTGCTCTGCTGGGCTGTTTTCTCTCTCTGCTAGCAAAATCTGGGCCTGAGATCCCTCGCTGGATAGTTTGGAGGTCACCAAGGATCTGGTTAAATCTGTTTTTTCCATACATTTCTGGCTCACAAATTTACTTCCTCAGATCCCTAAAGAGACACATCCCGAGACAAATTACTTGATGCTTTTACCCTGTTGAGCTTGGCTGAGAAGATGGGGGGGATCAGCAGCAGTTATTTACAGATAGTTGGCATCAAGCTCTGACTGCTGCATTGCCCAGCAGCCCTCCGGGTGCAACCCAGGTCTGTCGTCTGATATATTAATGCATCAGCAGTCTGGCTGTGCCAGTTGGCCTCTGGCCATTACAGCTAATAAGCTATCAGCATTGCAACACCTGAGCTGAAGGCAGGTGGGCGATTGTTAACACCCCAATGCCACACAGAGAACAAAAGGTCTTGCTCCACTTTCTCAGTAGTCTAACAGAAGGATCACAGTATCTGTCTATTAAATCTCAGTTCATCTCTACAGAATCTAGTATTGGTCATGTCTGGCTGGGACAAATGAACAGGAATCCCTTCTTGACATTAACAACTGCTATTTTTAAGGTATCAGCTATTGAGACCCAATTGAGTTAGGGACGTGGGTGAATTTCATATGGCTTCAAAGCCACTGTAATAAGTACTTGAAATATGAAACATGGATAGGAAGTGTGTTGGCTCACACCTGGTGAGCTGCTCTCAACAGCTAGGAAGGTTTGGAGACACACCACCATGGGCACTGCTGCTCCTCCTCTTTGGTGGGAAACACCCGATGTGCTCGGGAGCCTGATCCCATGCCCTGGAAATCAGCGTGGCTCCTTTCAAAACCCACAAAAGCCTAACCTGGACCATTGCTGCTGAGACTGCGTATGGTGAACCCTGCCTGCAGGCACCCTGAGGGATTGGGAGGATCCCAGGCATCTGATAGAGATGTGCAAAGTGGGAGCCTACTTGCCATGGGACCCCTCTCAGTACCTCAGAAAGGCAATAAATTGACCATAGATAGTCTAGGTGATGCGGCTCAGAGGCTCAGTTAAGCAACTTTAATCAATGAGCACAACTCCCTCTTCTTATGTCTGGGAATCAATAGTCTGTTCAAGCTCTGATTTTGCTCTGGTGCAGAGGGAGCTTGAGAATAAATAATCCTGCAAATACCTCCACAGGACATGACCCTTCCTGGGTGATTAAATGGCCAGAAGATACTCTGTAAGCAAAGGTGACTGGCAGGATACTCTGGAAGAGGGAATACTGTAACTTCTCAGAGGCCTAGAGCCAAGCGCCTGCAAACAAGCTGTGGGCAAAATTCCCAGAGGAAGGGCTCCTCCTGATCTGAAGGCACACGTCTCCAGCCCTGCGAGTGAGCTTAGCCATTTCCCGCAGCCTCTGTGGCGGGGAAGGCAGAGGCACAACAAGGGCAGGAGGTAATTCCCTGCCTGTGCCTGCCAACACTGGCATCCCTGCACAGGCCGACGCTGGTGGCATCTGGGGTCGTGCTGTTGGTCCCTGTAGAGGTAACAAGCTCTCAGCTCTGCCAGCAGAAACATGGGACCCCTTGCAGTTGCATTTACAGAGTCCCAAATTTTGCCTGTCCCTGAAAGATGCCTTCCCCACCATCTCCCTTTGAGCCTCTGCAGCTTCCAGGTGGCCAAGCTAACAGACACCCTGCAGAGCTATGCAGGGGAACTTCCTTGAAGATTATACCTTCATATCACTCATCTTGCACAGGGAAAACCACTTGGTCATCAAGAGCTTAATCTGAGCCCAGAATTTGCTTGGAGATGCTGCGAGATACTTGCCACTAGAAGGTGCCTTGATAGTCACGACAGAGGTCAGGTAATAAAAAGAAAATGGCCCAAGTCTTAAGCAGATTAACTCTGGATGGCCACTGCAAGTTCTCTCATGACAGCAAATGTGCTCCCCATCACAGCATGTGCATCTTCGTCACTGACTGTGGCTCGCATGTTCTCGTGCCCACTGGAGGACATCTGGAGCTCATTCACCCCGAGGAGGACACTGCGCTACAGCAGGGCAAACTGTGCAATATCTTTACGTGATGTGACCTGGGCACCGGTTCGTGGTGCGATCGGGAGGAGCGAGCAGAGGGGGCTACAGCCCTTCTGGTCTGCTGGGTGATCTCCCCAGAGCACCTCCTGAATCCACAGCTCTGGTGCTTGCTGAAAGGCTAACGTGTTTATCTACTTATGCCTTTGTTTCCTCAGTACTATATCATAAACAACTTCTTATAGTAACAATAAGAAAATCAAACTGGGCTGTTCTCTCCACAAAGAAAAGACTCTGCCTGCCTCCAGCTCTTGATATATCATTTGAAGACAGACTGCTTACACATCACATCACGTCACACCAAATGTGACACTTTTTTTGGCTAAAAAGAGTATTTCATTCGTGTCCCACACAAGGCTGCTGGCAGAGTTGGCTGGGACACGTTCTTTGCCCAGCTCCTGTACACGCAAAGGCAGTATGAAGGACAGAAGATGAAAACTACTGTTGTGGCTGTGAAGAGACAGGTTTAGGACAATTCAGACACCACCGCTAACTGCACAGCACCAAAGCACAACGCCACAACGCAGAAGCAACGGCGCGGAGTCATTCACCTCAGCCTCGTGGCCTGGGGTTTTGTGGGAAGGTGTCAGGACATGGTGGGAAACAGAGCAGAAGGACGGGATTTCCATGATGGGAGTCTCTGCCCCCTCCAGCGTGTCTGAGTCTGGGATGGCTAAAGACACATTCTCACAGCTCAGCGCCTCCTTCAAATTAGGGAGATAAAAAGCATCAGTAGCAGAGCAAGGCTGGGTCTTAATGCTCGAACACGTTTGCCCCATGGCATTTCCTAGTTGCCCCATTCATCCAGAGCAGGAAGGAAGAGAAAAGGAAACGTGGGCTGCAAAAACTGGCACAAATGGCCTGAAAATACAGAGCATCCTGCAACACCTTCCAGGGTGCTCATGCCAGCATCAGTGGCAGGATTAGTGATACAGAGCACTATTTGTTTAACCTCTTCAGCGCAGCTGGCAGGGAGTGCAGCACCGAGCTGCCAGCCATCCACGCCTGCCCAGAACAGCTTGGGTGTCCGAGATGTGAGTGAGGGCATTGCCACAACCCAGCTCCACCGCGGTGCCTCTGCCTCACTACCACACAGGGGAGGGGGAGCCCTGGCTTGCAAATCCTCACCTGCAATCGAGCAATCTCATCCGCAGGGGGAAATCTGTGGCCAGCTCCCTGCTTGTGCTGTCCTCCCTCTGGGGAGCGTCACCTCTCGCTATGGGTTTTCTAGGGCTAAGAGGAGGCTCTGCATGGCTCCTGATGTGCTCGGGAGGTATTAGAAGATGAGGAAAGCCCAGTGAGAATGAACTCAGTTTGCAATCACAGCCTATGTGAAAGGATGTGCCCTCTCTTCCCCCAACAAGAAAAGCAACCTGGGTGTTTATGGTGTATTTACCTGCAGAAATGTCTATTAGAAACTACATTCAAATAGCGAATTCCCCATCACTGTGTAACTGAATTTCTTTTTACTTAACTTAATAGAGTCTGATAGATTTTACAAAAATCTAATTTAATGTAATTTAATCTCAAATCCCCCATTGATTTTGTGGTAGATTTATTTGCAGTCATGGTGACAAAGCAATTTCATATTCACTCTTAATCATATGCTGCTGACATGGGATGAGACAATTATCTCATGTCCCTCCTTCCCCCCTGACTTCCGATTGCCCTATTTTGCTAGAGGACTAATAGAAATCAGAGAACAGGCAGTGTCTGGAAAATCAACCCAGGAACCTCCAGCTTCTTGCTGAGGGGCTTTGACAATTCCCAGGGTCCAAGTCAGCCATGCCATAAGCAGAGCATAAGCCAGTGGGAAGCTGCGTGCTTACACCAGTGCCAGACATGCCCTCCTGAGCTCCACGCTATGATCTGCTTGAGGCTCCTCTGGAAATCCCAAAGTGGGATTAAAAAGAACCTGAGCAGTATATCTGTGTCTGTGTGAAGGGAATTTATGCCATCCCTTACTGTATGTGTCAGGGTTGACAGTGCCAGCATTCCCAGGGCTTTATGAGATTGCTCCCTGGTGCTGCTGCCCATGCTAAAATGACAAGGACCAATGCGCCAGCTGGGAGCAGGACAGAGACCTGTGGCTGTTACGGTTCTGAACTTAAATTCACAACCTTTGAATGAACTGGAAATGGCAAGGGATGGGCTTTCACCCCTCCCCCAGAACAACGGTCAGGACAGCGTTAGCCCTGGAGAACGTGTTTCAAGCTGCCTTCCACTTCAGTGAGCCCTCCTGAGATGACTCAAGATGTGGAGGTGGCGGTGACATCTCTGCCGTAGGGGAACCCGGCAAAGCTGCCTTCCTCCCACGCTGCCCTGTCTCCTGCCTCTTTGGCTCTGTGTCACTCGGGATCTGACTGCCTGATGATCAGACAGCAGTGACTGGTGAGAACTGTCCCCTCCCTACCCTGAGCACAAGAAGAGCAGATGCGTTATGTGAACTATTACCAGGGCTTGGTCCTTCACCTGCACCGCTGACTCTGACTTTGTGGTCTCCCGACTTCTGTAGGGTACCCTGCTCTCTGGGGCCACTGCACCTCCCCTGCTCCCACTGTTGGTCGAGGTGGTTGCTCCTCTGGACATCTCCAACTCGATCTCAGCATCCATCTCAGCATCCTCCTTGGCCTCCTTGTTGCTCTCCTCCAAGTGCTTCATCAGCACTGCCACCACCACATTGACTAGGACGAACTGTGCGATGAGGACGAAGGTGACAAAGTAGACAGGAGAGATAACAGGAAGGTAACTGAGGCAGTGCTTGTCTTCCCGAGTGCATTCCCGAAGAGTGTCCTGCAACAGAGAGGGAGAAGTGAGGGATTAATAAGGGCTGGGGCTTTGCTTGGGCTCCAAATACAGAAGCATCAAAGATAACCTGCTGAGGACTGAGAAGCATATAATACCATACCCCAGACACAATGGCTTGTAGCTACAACTAAAATGGATAGAAGAAAATATGGACACCATGAATTACATCCTCTACAAAGAGGAGGATCATGTTACGTCCCAAAGGCACAGGTCACAGAGTACATGGTTACTCCTCTCAGCCACAAGAACTGGCATGATTTTCCTAAAGTATTATGTATATATATGTTAAAAAGAATGAAGTTTCAGGTTGGGTGAGACTTAGGAGAAATTCTCACTTCAAAATACACTTGGCTTTTAAATGGGAAAGTTTAATTTTGAAGTTTTAAAAGGAAACCTTTCCTGTTTTCACACAAGAGTTGCCTAAATGTGTTTGAAATCTGTATCTATATATCTACAGAGAGAAGCAAGTACCCAGACAGAGACTGCACACACCTTCATGATACCATTCCAGTTGTCCCCCGTTGACACCCTGAAGAGGGTGAGAAAGGCCATGCCGAAGTTGGTGAAAGTTGCGTGCCGGCTCAGACCTTCGCAAGGATTTTCTTCGCTGCAGTCTGCAGGAGAGAGAAGCAGAGCATGTCGGTGAAGCCACATTTGCCAGTACTTAATCAGAGCACCTCCCCAAACCTGGTTTGAGACCCTGAGATATGTCACACTGATACATGGCATCAGGGAGGACTGCTAAGTGGTGATCTCATGGTGGCCTGCAGCTACTGAAGTGCAGCAGCAGAGATCATGTAGCCAAACTCTTCCCAGTGGATGCAGGTGATATAATGGACAGCAACACACTGTGGCTTAGGAGGTCCAGGTTGGACATTAGGAAAGCTGTTTTAATCTGGAGGGCCCAACAGCCCCGGGACAGGTCACCAGAGAGGTAGGGTTGCTCTGTCGTCGGAAGTTTTCAAGATTTGGCTGGACAAAGCCACAGCTATTCTGAGCTCCTGATGGGGCTTCAAGTGGGAGGCTGGGTGGGGGCCTCCAGAGGCCTCTTCCACCAACACTTCTGTGATTCTCTTGACTTTACCCCAACAGGCAGAGCCAACACAGAGAGATCTAAAAGGAGGTGGAAACAAGCAGATTTGCTGGGCTGTCTCAACAAATACTGCTCTACAGTAGCCTTTTTCTGTTATCCTCTTGATTATGTCCTTGTCTTGATTATTTTTTACAGGATACGTCTACCATGGGGGATATTTCACTGAGATAAAGTGGAGCAATTTGACATTTTTCCCCTAAGAATTAATATACTAATGAAAGTAAATTGAACATATGAAATACCCCTGTTTCCATAAGACACAGGCTCGTTAAATATTCATTAGGACAGGCAGCAATGTCTCTTGCTATGGCATTTCACTATTAGGTATTTGTTTCAGAGCCAAATAGGAAGACAAACCAAAAAAGCAAAAAAACCCCACAAATGACCAGTCTTGGGGAGCGAGTGCTGATGGTTCTTGTGGCTGACATGGACTAGCAGTGTCTGGGAAAAAGAAGTGAAAGTATTTCCAGGTTAAATCAGGATGGGAAGCAGTGTGCTGACTGCTTGCAGCTTGCCCCAGACAAGATCAGGGCTTTCCCAATCTCTGACCACATGCTGTGGTTACCTGGAGGCTGGCACTGGCAAGGTGTGTATGTGGAAATACAAAAAGGATTCAGAGCAGCAGAAGGTGCCTTTGAGAATAAGACATTTTTCATCTTTGTGGCTGAAGAAATATGTACCTATATATCTAGATATGTAATATAAACCCCACAGTATTTCATTTGGGGTATACGCAGAACTAATTTTTTTCCAGAATTTGTTGAACACTGAAAAATAATTTGTCTTTGGTTGAAAGAAATATTCTGCTTTCAGGCATTTGTAATCCAAGCAGAGGGCTGGACTCATAAAGGGGATTAATGACAGCCATAAAACCACCGCAGAGAAAGGGCCCTTCTGATGCTCTTGAAGCCCTAATTGGGATGCAAACATTGAGAAAGCAGACACATCTCCTTCGAACAGCATGTTTAAAGGCAGTGACTGCTTTGGCCTGGCTAAGCTGGGCAAGGTAGGGCTATAGTGTTTTCTCTCTGACTCCACCCGATTTTCCTTTTAGTGGTGGACACATTCATGATCAGCTCTGCAGTATCCTCAAGCCGGAGGAATAAATGATGCTGCACAATCAGGAACCAGTGGATGCTTCCTGATTTATGTTGAAAGGGGAAGGCGATGCTGAGAACAACAATGGACAGACAAGACTTGGGCGGCTAGAAGAGCAATGTTAGCCAAGTGCAGAACTAACGGAGTGTGGTGGAAGCTCCAAGGAGGGACGTGTTTATGGTGGCATCTCTCCAGCACGAATCTGACTACCATCCAGCTTTGCAGACTCATGTTGTGTCATGAAGTAGCAAACTTCCATCTTTGTGAACATATCCATGCTGGACAATTATATCTAAACAGTAAATAGTTCCTCTACAGCCAAGGGTGGTGTTGAACAAATCTCTAAATGTGTGTGTGTGTGCACATTAGACAGGTTCTGTATTACATCCTTATGTGTCATCTGCGACCCTGAGATCAAGAGAAAACTTTAATCTTCAGACCATGAGCTGTGAAGCTAAGGAAGGCCCAAGAATGAGAGAGGTAAGAAAGGAAACAGCTAGATACCAAATAAACATCAACCGGATGAAATAAATTGTGTCAGGCACATTACTCACCTAGCTTGCCAAACAATTCCACTCCCAGGGCAGCATAGATAAAAAACAGGAGCATAAAAAGTAGGCCAAGGTTCCCTACCTACACAAGGAGAAAGCAGAACAAGGGTCAGGCAAGTTGAGTTAATGAATTAAATTGTTCCATCACATTTTAAACATAAGCAAAAGAGGGACTGGTGGCCAGAGGCTAATTATCATCTCCCCTGGCTTCCAACACCCTGGTCCCCTTTCACAGGTCTGCTTTAATAGACCCAGAGAAGTCTCCCATGTCGGGGAAGGAGCAGATACTCCCACACGCAAAGCAGTCTCTGTAGCTAGTACCTCTCCATCGCCCTTCCACTTACCCAGGATGCTGCCTTCATCTGTAATTTGGCCAACCTGTAGCTGTAGCCTCAGTGGCACTTAGCACTGCACTTCAGTGCAGTGGTAGTTTAAGTGACCTTATGCTCTGGTTTGAGTTTTAAGGGCCTTTCCCTTCTGTTTGCCACGTTTGAAACTCTCTGAGCATGAAGGCTGAGGGTTTCAAGGCAGTGACATTAACAAGACATGTCTCAAGCCACAAGAGGAATTGTCTGGTTTTCAGAGGCTTTGCTGGCCTGGAGGGCTTTCAGAAAAGGAACATATGCTCCAGTAAGATGTAAGTCTCGCCTAGCCTCGCCACTTTACAGAGATTTCTCAATAACACTACCTGAATTTTAGCTTACAGCGTCTCAAAAGAAAAGTCTTATTCCATATACCAATGCAGGCACCTTGCAGTTCAGACACTGCATGGTGTGCTACTATGAGGTATTAACGTGCACTGCAAGGTGGCTGAAGGGGGTGGTAATAGAAGTGCAATAACGCTAAAGGGAACACAAAGGTTTTTAGTAACAATGGCATTACAGTTATCCACACTGGACTCAATCACTACACGGGGTCGAAGCCTTTAAAATATCTAAAAGAGCAGATTTTTTGTGATTCAGGCAGAGAATATGAAGGGCAGAGTAACCTGACCAGCTAACCACCTGCATTTTACCTGCAACTAACTCTGGTCAAATTTACCTTTCCTGCCACTTTTAAATGCCTTGTGTCTATGGGCTTGTAATGGAGATAGAGCAATCAAGTTCTCCAGTTAGACACGGTGTCACAAGCATCATTTTATCTCTAAATAAAAATGAACTAGGTGGTGATTCGGGTAGTCAGGACGAGGGATTCATGATCTCCAAGATATCTTCTAGTGAACTCTTCAGTTTGAGAGAGCTTTCTTCTCTGAGGTGGCACAGCCACAGTGTTGCTGTGTATTTTGACCATGCTGCTTAATTTCATTAGAAAGGTTATTAGTATGATACCTGTTATCATAAAATTAACACAGCTATCACTTATGAAGTAGGGGTTTTTTTTTTGTATTAAAGAAATGGGAATAGTCAAATCACCCGGTGGAGACTGTAATTGCTATAAAGCCTAAACTGGCTACTACACATAGAGCTTTGCAATTCCACTAACATTATTACCATACTCCAGGGAATAATAGAGATAATACAGTGATGTGGATGGCTGGTCTGGATTATTTCATCTGCATGTACTGTATTCTGGAATAGTGTTTCCTAACTCATGTCTGTGAGACCACTGATGGTTTGTAAGACATTAGAAGGCAGTCTGCAAAATGATTGCAAATTAGAAAATACAAGAAAGCAGGCACATGTGCAAATGCACACACACGCACTGCCAGGGAGGCAAATGAGCAAATAATTAAAGGGAAGGAAAATAAAAGTGATAAACAAGTTTTCTAGGTTGAGTGTGTATTAAAGCCTGATGTTGTAGCACTGCAGAAGAGGGTCTTGGATTTTTTTCAAAGAAGCCTATAAGCTGAATATTTTACTGCTATTTTAATGCCTAATAAATCAGCCTGCAAACTTTTGGCATTGATGAAATTCCAAAGAATTTAGACTAACATCAAAATTATTACCAGCTTATCAGTCAAAACTATTATCTATCTCTCAACATGCAAAGCATGTTATGAGCTGACATTGCTCATAAACAATTTGCCTACTATCTAGTGTGCATTTGTAAAAGATTCTGTATTTAAGATCATGACTAATTGCATTACTGAACTAACGTGTCTCATAACAAGTCCTTCAAAGTCCAGTTTACACTCATGGGTTTGCTGTATAGGCTCAAGGCATCACAGCTATAGGAATACTCTAAAAATGCTAAGAGAGGCATGTTTGCTAATGTGGTGTTTGCTGGTGTCTAAGGTTGCATCTGCCCTTGGCTGAGAGCAGACACATGGGCAGTTCCAAAGCTCAGCTGATGCACAGGATCTCTTGGGAAGTGACTGAACATCTGACTCTGATTTGGAAACATGCCTATGTGAAAGAGAGATGTGGGGGACAGCAGCAAGTGAAAGATCCTGGGATGGGTGATGGGACTGCCTTCACTGTTAAACTCCATCCCACCCTGTATCTAGACATCCAGAGCTTCTCCCTGTGTGCACAAGAACAACCTGCTGCCCTGACCATCCCCTGCAGATGTAGCATCCACAGGGGTACATGCAGGCAGCTGGTGGCTCCTGAGTTTGGAGAGAGCAGCCCACAAACACCTGGTGCTCAAGAGAATGTGGTGGAGCAAAATGGCTCACCTCTTGCTCAGGTCTATTTGCGTAGCTTCTGGCTGTACTGAATCAGTACAAGTCAGTGCCAGGTTTAACATTTTGTCAGTATTAGCCCATGGCGCTCTGGTACATGACCCTCAGGAAAGGAAAGGAAGGTCTTCTTCAGCCCATGGCCATCATCAAGGCCTAAGCACAGAGAAGGACCCAAGACGTTCTCAGAGATGGGCTGAGGTGGAGGCAGCGAGGTCAGCCAGCGGTTGCTGAGTAGCAGAGAAGGCAGACTGTATGTATGTCTGTGACCTTGAGTGAGTCATTCCTCTCCTGTAACTCAACGTACCCATTTGTAAAACCCTTGTGGACAGCTAATTAATGTCTCTAAAGTACTCTGAGATCTACTGAGACCAGGCAAGAAAAAGATTATGCATGAATCATGTTGCTGGGAGGAACGGGAGGGGGAAGGAGCACATGCAGGCACTTTTCTCCAGCAGCCAAAGGCTGGGATGCCTGTGCTGGACTCTCCATCAGGGACAGAGATCCAGCTCTGGTCAGCAACCTCCACTTTGGCAGCCGGTCACCCAAGCAGGCTCTGAGAAGTGGTTCTGCTCTAGCAGTACTGAACAGGTCAGCCCATGCTCTGTTTATCCATCAAACTGGATAGGTGCCTTTGGCTGGGCAGAAGAAACTACAGATAACCCCTCTCTCTGGCAGCCAGGGGCTATCCATCATTTGCTGTGGCTCCAGTGTTGAGGGGAAGCTGTGGCCTGTAGCGAGTGAAGCAGAGATGAACAACCTCTTGGAGATATTCTTGGTGCCCTAAAGTATCTCAGAGAAGCCATAAGACAAGACAGAGACACTGGTGAGTATCTGTGATTCCTCCTAGACCTTCACTTTCTGGCATCCTGGCTGTCATATACTGCTGGCAAAAGTGTCTGTGTGCCTGGGACAGAGGGATGCTGTGGGGAGAGAGGCAGAGTCCTCCATCCCACCCAGAGGAGCTGGGAGGGCCTGTATGAAGAACCACCACCCTTCACCACCCCGCTGAATCTATGATCTACCACTGCAAAAGCTCTGGAATAACCCTGCTCAGCAGCAAGGAAAGTGACTCTCCTCTCCACAAACCCAGCAAAACCCTTCTCCCCCTGCTCCTGTGTGGCCTGGGGAGGCTGTCTCTGCTTTACTCTTGCAGACATCATTGCTATTAGGTTTTTGCCTCCTCCTAAGTGAGGCTGCAGTAGCTAAGCACCACTGCATGTCCCATCAGAGTTCAACCTCTGACCTATGCCACTATCTGCAGGCAGACAGAGCAACTATGCCAGGTTGTGATATGCAAGTGTCTTGCACTGATCACGTACAACAGGACACCAACCACCTGGGCACTATCACTCCTCTGCTGCACTGTCAGCTGTGTGATCCTACCCAAATCCCTCTAGATCCTGCTGGCCTGAGGCATTGATGAAATACGTGTCTTCTGCTGCCCCACTCCTGCAATGGCTGGCTGAAGCACACTACAGTTCCTCTTGTGCCTCTTCCTGCTCTGACATCAATTATTTCTGCATCACTGGCCCACACCTTGGCATTTCAGTTGTCCATGCAGGCAACACACACAGCTCCCTGGGATGCCTGTCAGGAGCAATTTCTCATAAAACTAAGCCCCTGCCAATCCTTTCCAAGGACATGAGTCCTCCTCATCTTCCTTCCAGCACTCTCCAGCCAAAGCAATAATCCTGGCAGCAGGAAAACACAGGCTAATTTATGCGCTATACCCAAGAGAAAATGGACACATTTGTCTGCTTGGAAAACGGAGGCCATCTGTGTGAATTCCAGGACTAGTGGAAAGGGCCAGACGGACAACCTTGGAGGCTAAAGTCATCTCACTGGTGCAACCACAAGGCCACTAGCTGAACTGAACGGGCTCCCCTTTCTGTGTATCCACTCAGTCTCACAGAGACCGGTGCTAACAGCCAGCAGAAAGGTGGTTTCTTTACCTAATGACTTCTGCTTCGCTACTCAAATCTCTGAGGCATCTCTGTACTTCTTTCCAATGTGCAGCATAGCACACATACTTATCTTCCAAAATCTGTCTCATCTGCAATGCTTGCTGGTAAGACATTTCTATTCTTGCTCTCTGAGCTTCACAGTCACTGTGGGGTTTCAGTGTCTGGCAAAAGCAGACTATTGTTTCTGTCCCACAACTGCTGTTAGGCAATGCCAGAAAACCTCTTCAAGAGCTGGAGTTGAGATAAGCACAGGAATTACAGCACCAAGAAGAGTTAAACTCCTGGACGGGAGCTGACTACAGATTCTGTCCTTCAGGACACTGATAGAATGAGGAGTTCTTCACTTTTTTCTTGGCACAGAGTCCATCTGGGGGGAGTTCCAAGCTTTGAAGACAAAGAGGAGATATACTGTACAGTCCTGCATTTAATTAATGTGCCATTCACAGACCAAGTGAGAAAAACGAAGGAAAAAGAACCCAGATCTTTTGATAGGAAAATTCCACATTTTACTATTATTGGCCCTGTAGAGCCAGGATGGTGATTGGACTGGATTCCACTTTGTCCTCTCCATCAGGAAGAGTACTGGCAGCTTCGCATTGACTGCAGGTTTTCTTACTGGCAATTGATACAAGAAGTGCTGTGCAGACTGAGCTGGGCTGCTTGGTATGGTGGATTCACTTACTTACACAATGAGCATTTTAACCCAGCCAAATGCAAAGTTACAAATCCGAGAGCAAAGTGCAGGCCATGCTACAGAAAGGCTGGACTGTACTTTGGAAAGCAGGGGATATGAAAAAGACTAAAGGATTACCATCAAATAGGAGTCTTACAGAGCAGGCATTGCTTACAAAACCGATGCAGCCACCAGATGTATAAGCAAGGGAATATTCAGCTGAAGCATAAGAGTGGTATAATTCATTATATAGCCTTAATGGGGCCAGAGCTCATAAAAAAGAGGAAAACATTTGAAACAGGTCTTGAAAACCTGCTTCATACTGAGACATTAGAGGAATTCAATGTTCTTCTGTTTGCCAGACTGCAAGAGATTATTTTATCTCTTATTGCTCCAAAACGGAGAAGTTCTAAAAGAAAAAAAGAAAAATTACATCCAATGAAAAAACAAACTTGGCTAATTCAGACTAAAAACACCAGGTTTTTTTAGCAGGAGGAGTAAACATCTACTGGAAGAATGTATTTCATCAATAGGGGATGGCCGATTGCCTAACACTTTGCATCCTTAAAACAAGACCAGGTGACTTTTAAAAGACATGCTGAAGTTCAGTGCAGAGCTGTGTGGCTTGTGTTATGCTAGGAGCAGGCCTCTGCAATCACAGGGGAGTTTTTGGTCTGTGAATGGCAGCACTGAACTGGCTTAATTAGGACTGGCAATGTCTAAATGATGAAGTCAGTGTTGGTCATGCTAGCCCAGCTCTTTTTAGTTGCTCAGTTTAAAGCAGTGGATCTATTTCAAGTTTACACCATTGGAGCTGATTTTAGCACTTCATACTTTAAAGTCCATGACAGATTTCATTCATTCTCCAAAAGGGTATGCCATGAGGGTACACCTTCAGAGGTGAGGCTGGCAGTGCCTTTCTAGGTGACCATGGTCCCACTACTAGTTCAACCTCTTGGTCAACCATCTGTGAAATTGGAAAACTTGGATTCCTGTTTGAAAGGGAGATGCTGCCTCAAGACTGCACAGTGGTGGGTAAAAGAGCCAGCGCTGCACAAGCACAGATGGCCTATGGCAGGAAGGTGATGATCGATTCACACTATCCCAAACATTTGCTAGGACTAAGAGGGCATGGAGGTGGTGGGCAAAAAAGGTGCCATTTGAGATGTTGCCCTGACTATTCTTTCTGTCTCTCTTGCCTCTCTTCATTTGTTCTCCTCTGCTCCAACTCATTTTTTTCAGAGACATGGAGGAGGAGGAGATCTCTGAACTGGTAGACATGAGGCTACCAGACAAGGAGGATGCAGTAGGGTAGGAAGTCTTCCTGCATTGAAACCAGCAGCTCAAGGTCAGTCTGAAGTTCCAGAAGAGGAGACTAAGCCTGTACTGTGACAGCTTCAATCTTGGATCAAAATGCTAACATTCCCCCAAGTCTGGGGATAGTTGGTTCTCTAAGTGTTATGCAAGCTATATCGGCGGCTGAATAAAAACAAATAGGAAGCTGATGAAAATAACCCAAAAGAGAAAGAAAAAAATGTGTACTGCAATGACAATACCCTGTCATCGTAAGCCCGTAAATGGACATTCTACATACACCAGACAAGAGTTTCGCCAAAACCTTAATGAATAAAGATCAAATTCATTTTTCTTGTCACTTAGCAGACACATTCAATGAGGATTTTCCAGCTGTGGTTTTAGACTGCTAAATTAACTGGGGTAGGAACTATTCCCCCGCCTTTGAAATGAAAGCTGTAGCTTTATGAAGAGCGATTGTTGTCAGAGAGGTCTTCCCAAACTTCCCTTCTCATTTTCTGAATTTCACTGGAGGACAAAATGGCATTTTTATCTGCACAAGATCTGCTTGGAATATCCCTGGGGATTTCCCTTTAAAAGAGACTTTGGTTTGAATGTAAACTGCAAAAACACCCCAAGGAAACAAAAAGCCTGGCCTGCAGCCACCCTATTGTTTGGGGGGGAGAGAAAACAAGGAGAGAGTGAAAATATGCTCTGTAATCACAATGTTTTCGAAAGAAAAAAAATAGACACAAATCAAATGCTTTCTTGAAATGCCAAAACAGGGGTCAGGTTGGTAAATTCCATGCTTTAGTCTCAGCCAAAATCCTTCACTGAAAAGGAAATCTGAATACCAAAGGGTAAATATCTCAGATTAGAAACATCTTTATGGCAGTGATGAAAAGTAAATGGGTCTTTCCAAGAAAAAGAAATTCCCCTTGTTTTCCAGTTCATTTTGAATAGATCATAGGCTTCTTTGTACTTAGCAACTAATTCATAGGGGTATATTTGGGTAATTACATGTCCTAGTTCTACTGATTCTCATATGGCCACTCATATTCTGCAAGAGATGTCTACACCGTGTCTGTTTTTGGCCAAGCCACAGTTTGGATGGCCAAGCCTCTGCCTTTGAGGCCTGACTCTCCCGGTCCATGCCAGGGCACACTACACTGCCTTTTACACAGAAGGGAGTGGGCCCACTCACAAAGCTCCTTCCAGCAACTCTGCTGTGGGATCTTTTGGAGGGGTTGAAAACTAAGGACTTGTCTGACCATGCTTGTGCATCCTAAAAGTGCTGCTTCTGAATTGCCAGCTCAGAGAAGAAGGCAGCAGAGTTCTTCTGCCTCATTCTTCATGGCCTGGCACCTCATATTGGTACTCACTTGTGGGTAAAGCATGGCAGTAAATGTTTCCAGTACTGTCTGGTGGGATACAGGATCCTGGTGATACATGAAATTGGAATGTGTAGGCAGCTGAACTGACTCTAAAGACTGAAAGATTAGGACTCGGACAATCAAACTCACAAACTAGCAGAACACAGCTTAAGTAGCATAAGATTTTAAAAACAAAGGAATCCTAAACTTCTTGGAATTCTTCTGATGTACTTTAGATCTTTTTGAGGGAGGAGTGCAAGTCAGCAAAAAGTTTCTTTCCTTCTTTTTTTAAATAAATAGATCCATAAAAAAGTGGTCCCAGGAACTGAACACTTGAAGGGTTCTATCAAATATCATTAAGACTGGCAGCATCATTGTTCCTCTTGCAGCTCATGAAAGTATGGTGATTTGAGACCCCACTTCAAGCTTTTAACATTCAGAAACATCTTCCCCATTTGCCTTTTAAAGTCTGCAGCTCCTCTGTCAATAAACATGGTTGCTCCTGTCTCACAAAGAAAACTGCTGAGCTGGAAGCTGTCTACTTCCAATGCTTTCACCAATAGCTTTCTCTGTCTATCCTTGTGTTTCCTGAACTTGCCAGTAAAATCTATGTTTTATAAGAGCTCTGCCTACAGCAATTGGCTCTCTGTGAACTCTTTTTCCATTATTCCGGTTCTTCCATGTAATACATACTATGTGAGCAGGATGTGCCATGCAAAACTCTGCTACCAAGGCACTGGTGGCAGCAGAGAAAGCTGATATCCTCCCCAGGTGAATTCTAGTGCCCACCAAACATGGTGGCACAGAGCCGTCCCCAGGTCCGAAAGGCACAGAACACCAAGTGGAACAAACTGGGCATGGATGAAGTCTGAGGGCTTACCTGGGGAAGCGCTTGTACCACTGTGTCCAGGAGAGCTCGCATCCCAGTGGCCATTTTGAGCAGTTTCAGCACTACAATGAGAATCAAAACCTGATCAGCAGGGCTGGGAAATATTTCAAGCAAAATCCATAAAGGAAATCTAGCTTCAGGTTTACATCTCGCTTGCATCTATTCATACAGATGGCAAGCTCATTGCATCCTGGCAGGGCCCACAGAACATCTGAACATCCTGACTACTTCCCACAGCCATTAATGTTAAGGACATCAGTAAAACAGACCAAAAGCCAGAATAACTCCAGCGTGCCCTAGCAGGAAAATAGGAAATGGGAGAGTGATGGTGAGACACTTCATCAGTGAAAAGCATCATCTCAAGCTCTGATCCTCCCTTCTCCACTGCTTCCCACTCTTGTCTGGTATCAGTAAAAAGGTCTGTGATCCCAGGTTTGAATTAGGGACAAATCTAAGATGCCACTGGAAACACCCATGAAACCCCACCTAGCTTGTCTCTGAATTGACATTTTGCAGCCTCATTGCCTAACTGTTCTCAAGTTGAACTGAAACAGCAGGACTAGAAGAACAAATGGCCAAACAAATGGGTGTCTGGAGGGATGGCTGGAGACCTACGGAGCAGGCCATACCTCTTGCTATTCTCAGCACCCGCATGATGCGTATTATTGTGGGATTGATGGGCAGTGCAGCATTCATCTCAATTTCCTCCAGCGTTATTCCCACAATTGATAACAGAACTATGGCCAAATCCAGCTGATTCCACCTAACAGACAAAGAGAGGAAGGACAAAAAAAAAAAAAGTCATACACAGACAGACACCCAAGAGCAGAGAATTATCTGTTAATAACAAGCACAAGCAAATCCTAAACGCCTCTCCTCTCCAATATCTGAGCTCACGACCTTCTACATGGTACAAGATCAACTCACTGCAGCTGGCATAGACAGCCTCTGAGCCACAAGCTGCTGTAGGCTGTGAGTGGGAAGCGTCCCTGCTTACTTCCAGGTCCCTATCATCCCCCTGCTATCCACTTGGAGCCACTCTCAGGGACAAGATACTAGGCTAGAGGGACCTTTGATGTGATGCAATACAGCTGCTCCCATGTTATGTCACCTGTCTTTTGAATTACTTCACTTGAGTATCTTCATTGATTTATAGCCTAACACTTGTAAATGGCCTTCCACACCAGCACTAGAAAGACAGTAAGATGTGAAGAAACTGAGTGTCTTTCCCATGCAATTTCCCTCATAAGTAATATTGCTGATAGCAGCTTCCAACCGCTCAGTCAGGATAAATGAATCAAACAAGCTGATCGCGTGGAAAAGTGTCCAATCTTACCCTGCTCCCCAGCAAGTCGCCAGACCACAACGTGCTTTCATACACATTTGCTTCTGGCTAAATTTGAGGCAGAATAAGATTGGTAGGTCTCTGCAGCTGGGATCTGAAGGCAGTGGGGCTGAACACAACTACCTCTGTCTTTGCCAAAGGCTTTACAAAGCCAGCGGTCTACCAAAGGACTGGTTTTGACTGCAGAGGAGACTTTTTCTGAGGAACTCTGTGACCTTGGGTTGTGAAAACGACTCTTTTGAGGACTGGAATGATGCCAACAGGTTGTTTCTCGCCTCTAAGCTGAGCCGGTTGGACCTGGTGGAGAGGCAGATACTGGGGGAAAGCGTGTATCCAGAATTTTATAAGATTTCCTGAATTCCTTCTGCAAAGCAGTACCAGCAGTTCTTAGAAATTTTAGTTCCTACACTATAAAGTTTGCACCCACAGAGAGACAGCCCTTTGCTCTTCCTTGCACACAGCATGTAGTACAATCATAGTAACGCTACATTTACCCAGCATCTGGCTTTGAAACTGGGTCAGTACAGCTCTATCCCAAATGCACAGGAGTTTAAAATACTCTCACCTGTCCTTAAAGAACCTTCGAAAACCAAATGCCACCAACTTCAGAACTGCCTCGAACACAAAAACTATGGTGAACACATAGTTGCAGTACTTCAGGGCTTCATCCAGGGACTGAAAAGAGAGAGACCAGTTAGACGAGCCTAAGATATCCTTTCCTATAGCCCCTGCAGAGGAACTGGCAGGCACAAGGGTGGCATAGGCACAGAGATGTAAGAAGTAAAGTCCTAACAGCTCAGTTACAAAACTGCACTAAATCACACAGCAAAACTCAAATAAAGGATTAGACACTGATGCAAACAAAAACCTCATAAGCACTAAAACTAGTTGTGCTAAAAATGTCAAGAGCTATCAATCCTCCAAGTTCAGTGCAGAAATTGTTCAGTCTGAATCAGAGAGAAAATTTTACCCCTTCCCCATCTAATAAAGTTTACTTCTTCTGAACTGCCTAGCCTTGAGTAGAATAAAAGACTTGATGGATCATTTCTTTATTCCAGCATGGCAATCCTTAGGACAATGGCTTTGCTTAAAACACTCAGAAAAATAAATAATGTTGGAGATGGATTAAATCTTGCCTTCTTGAAAAATGTTAGATCTCTAGAGCTGGCTGAAGTATATCCATATTTGGTGCAATGTTCACGCTCTCTATAGAGTTGCTCTCGGAAGTCAGGAATCTGCAGTGTTTATACTTTAAGATGATGAGTGTTTATAATGGATTTCATTGGAACTGTAGGCCAACAATAGCAAAAGAATCTTGCTGGGACCTTAAAATAGATAGTTGCAGAGTGAAACAGCTCTTTGGTT
Organism: Harpia harpyja; assembly: GCF_026419915.1. NCBI lineage: Eukaryota > Metazoa > Chordata > Aves > Accipitriformes > Accipitridae > Harpia > Harpia harpyja. Next base: position 3,145,018 of record NC_068960.1, on the reverse strand, counting down.
GGGTAGACATTTGGGGAGAAAAGAGGGAAGGGGATTTTAGTTAAATGTAGTCTAGGTCTCTTACGATAAAAAAATGATAACAGTGAACATCAAAACAGACACAACTAGAAATAAAATGCAATAGAGGAGTCTGCAAAGTAATGTCTGCTTTGTTGACAGAGGAAGCCTCAGGCCACAGGAAAGCTCTCCTCGTCACATTTGTGAGATGACTGTGCTTTGCTGATCCCAGATATGTGGGATGAACATGCACTGATTTTTTGGGAACAAGAGCTGAAAGTTTTTCAGATGTTGGCATTCCTCAATGCACTACTACCCCTACTTTTGTTCCAGTGCCTAAAATAAAATGGCAATTTAAAAGTATGTGGGACAATTTGCTATTTCATCTGAAGCACACTGCCTGAGCCTGAATTTTCATATCATTTGTGATGGTTTGCATTCAGATTTACGCCACTGGGTTTTACATGAATGTAAAAAAAGTATAAATAAGACCTAATCTGGATAAGTAACATTTACATGCAAAACAAAGGCTGTTATGCAAAACAACTATGGGGCAGAAAAGCACACAGTCAGCTGGTGTAAAACACACAGGCGTTACCCTGTGGCTTGGTGCCCCTCTGGCCTGGCTTCCAGGAGACATTTGCAGGTTACCTGGCAGACCAGGCAATACTAGAAAAGTAAACACTGAACCTAGAGCTCCATGAATGATAATGCGATCTAAGATTAATCTATGCGGCAAATGAACAGGCTATATGATTTATGCCAAAGGTTCTCTTGGGACAGAAGGATTTTATGATACATAAAGAAAAGACGGGTTGTACTTAAGAGTTGGTTTATGCTAAATTCATTGAGGAAAAGAAACGTTGCTCTGCATGCATTAACTTTATATCTGTCAGTGGAATATTCTAAAATTCTGGACTGTTTTACTGTCTGAGGGTCAGTCACGGCTGGGATCAGGAGAGGAAATATTTGGACTGGTCTTTTCCTAGTAAAAGTTTAGTTCGCTCTCCATTAGCCTTATTCTCTGTTTTTTTATGCAAGAGCAAGGAAATCAAGCTTTTGGCTGAGGCAAATGACTCCCGAATGGTAGAGCTGGTCTAGAGTTAGACGGATTGCAGTGCTGAGTCTGGAGCCTGACGAGCCTTTCAAACACCAGGGAATGGTCCCAGGGAAGCAGGGCTGGCTGCAGACCTCACTGGTCAATGGTATCCCAAGGGAACAGCGTGTGGTCCTCAGGCCCTCTGCTACACCACACTGCTGTGTTTCACAGCCGACACATTGATTGGTGACTCTTACCTTTGGCTGGTTGTAGTGCTCCATCGACATAGTGATGACATTGACCCCAATGATGAACGTGATGAAGAGGTCAAGATAGTGGCTGGTGCAAAGGGTATGAATGTACTTCCGCGCTGGGGAATAGTCAGCATAGTAAGGCCTGCGTTGGGCTTCTGCAGAAAAAGACAAAGAAAGGCAACGCAATGAACGCAGGCCCTGCGCGGTTGGCAGCCATCACAATGTGGCCTGTGGGTCGTGTCTTACACACGCCCAGATTCAGCACGTGGGAGAACTGATTCAAGCAAGCCACGTGAAATGGCCAAGTGCTTCTACCTAGAACCTTCAAGAACCATCGCAGGGTTATCAGGCTGAGCCAAACCTCTTGTGCCCGCAGAAGGGACCTCCATAGCTTTGACAACCAAGTCCGTTTTTCTCCTAAGTGCTCTCTGTTCTTACTGCTCTTTCTCAGGCTAGAAGACAACCTTTTTGCTTAATGGGACTCTTGTCACAAACCAGGAAGGTTGAGAAGCAGGAGGGAAATGAGACCCAAAGCCAAGAGAAAAAGCTTCAAATCCAGCAAAGCTTCAACTCCAGTTTAGAGGAAAGGCTTAGGGCAGGTCTCATCAGTCTGGACTCTGATATGCATCTCTCCTAATCCCACTGATGTCAGGCATGTTCCGCATAAGAGAGGAACATAACCTGAGCTCAGCTTCTGTTAAAGAAGGCTTTTGGTGTATTTTAAAGGTCTAAAGAAAACATAGCGATTCCTGTGGCAAAGTAGGGCACATGCGTGAGGGTTAGTAGCACACGGGAGAGCATCAACAGCAATGGAGCGGGGTGCTCAGGCATTTGTCTCTACAAAGACTATCAGCACAAGCTCCTCTGGAAATATAAAACCAAGGGCATGGTTGCATCTAAAAAAACATTCAGGCTATGACCACATGAATTTTATATCTGCCTCCGGTCATGACTCCTCCTTTCTTCGCTTTGAAATGCGGAAATTTCTGCACATGACCAAGTTCCCGGGGCTGTTCCAAGGAAAGTGTTTGGACACTGCCCTGTGACCGAGTTGTATTTACTGTGTGTGTGTCTCTTAAATTAGACTGTGACCACAAGATGGCTGTGGGCACTCGGATGGAGTCAAATTCTTTTCAAACTTAAGAAATATAAATATTCAAAGAGTGTACTTAAGGCCAAAGTCAGCATTACTGTAGATTTTGCAAGTGGAAGAGACATGTTAGGTCATACTAAGTCAGAGAAGGATTGTTCTTAACAGAGAGGGTTTTTTTGCAAATGTTTTGGCAAATTCAGCTTTAAATGCATGAGGAGCTGGGAAAAAGGAGTTGCTTCACCTTAAAAACAAGGAGGGAAATAAGTTCAAAAGTACTCAGTGCCCCCCTGAAATACATCTTCCACTCCTCTCATCTTGCTAATATCTTTCAGATGGAGTGACTCTTGAAAGGTGGGGTTTGTTTTTTGGTAGTGCAACTGATGCCAGATTACAGTCCAAAACCCTAAAATAAATTGGATAAAGGGAAACTGAATCTGTTGCTCTCTTTCAACTACTATTTTTTCTGGTAGATAAAAGTGGAGTGGAGGAATTCGAAAAACATTTCCTTGTGACCAGGGTCACCTAGACTTATTTTTTCTGCTAATGGGTGTGGAAAAACAAGATGAAAGCAAACACAATTGTTTTTTAATACATTCTTCTGTTGCTTTCATGTGCCTTAGTCCTACCAGTCATCTTGGACTGGTAGGGCTGTCTTTGCTTCTGAGTTTGACTAATCTTCCGGTGCGTCTAAAAAATAATAATAAAAACATTGCAGTACAATATTTATTTAAGTCTGTCCAACATGCTTTCATGTGTATTCAGGATTACAACATACTTTTTCTTTTTTTTTTTTTGGAAATGTCTTCTTGGGAATGCAAAAAAATCAGCTTGTTGGGAGGTCCGAGAATACCCCAAATAGTCAAACATTATATTAAAGACTATTTATTAATAACTAACGGTTGATTAATGGCTCTCAGAAGAACATTAGCAGGGATGGGTGGTATGTGAATACACTGGCTCACAGCACATAAGGAAAACAGGCTGTAGGTGATGGCAGCTACCTCTAACCTGCCCAAATGCAGCCATTGATTAACTATTCAGCAAAAGATCACGTCTTTATTATGTTTTATAAACTACTTACATAATTCTAAAGCATAATCACAAGAAGACATTTCCCACTGTAAAGCCACTGAACAGAAAACCTTCTAGGCTGCCTGTCAGCTACACAGCTCTCTCTTTACACGGGCTGAATATACAAATAGTAAGGAGGAGCCACCCAGCCATAAAGGTGGGTCTGTTTTATTGTGTGAAATTGTCTCAGAGGTCTGTGTCTGTACACTCTGCCAGCGCTCAGTGCTGGCTATGCCTGGTCAACTGGTTGCTCAGAAAACTTGGGATACGTTTAACTTGAGCTGGGGTGAGGGAGCGCTAGGAAATGCCTTACTCATTTAGGATGCACTACAACCCTGAAGCCAGGTTAACAGATGAAAAAGAAACTTCTCCTGGGGGGACACATACAAGGACAGTCTTGGATAAAGTTGACAATGCTTCGAAACACATGCAACAACACTGTCATGCTCAGTGCAGTAACCCATGCAATGTCCATTAGAGGAGATACCGCTCATGCGAGGCTAACAGGAGTGAGCAGGGGTGTGCAGGAAGGACAGGCCAGCTTCTGCTCTTGGCGATGCTGGTGTTAGGCCGGGGTGATCCCGTGAAGGCAGAGGGCTTGCAGCAGGGTGAAAGCAGCGAGCGATCAGCCACACAGCTTCACTGCAGCTCTGACCCGCTCCGAGCAGGAAGGAGGCTGCGTTTCAGACCTCCAAGGCCCCCAGCTCTGCTGGGTCACTGCTCATTCCTGGTCCCTTTAGGAACAGGAGTGTTACTTCAGTCAACAGCACAGCAAGTGGCTCTGGCCTCCTCTCAGTTCAGACACACATTTTTAGCTCTTAGTGAGAAAATACTATGTTATTCTGCCCCGTTTGGGTCTAAGTGTTCACTGTACACACCTACTGCTTCAGCCTGCTCAACCAGAGACGTGGGGTCTGCAGGAGAACCTGTATGAGGAGAACAGTGGACATTGGGATGTGGGCACAGCAAACAGGGGAGATCTAGTGCATCATTAATTACAGTAGGTAAAATGTAACCTGTGCCTGGTTTCTCCAGGGAAATGGTTTCTGGGATGAGACTCCAATCAGCCAACTAGCAGACTTATATCAAACACAGACAAGTATCCCTTCAGCTGCAGCTGATCGTTTGAATTGGTGGAAATGCAGGAGGGAAAGGAGAAACCATCAAACATATGCAAAAGGAAAACCACAGTCCTTTCTTGCCCCCACTTCTAGATGTTGGCTAATGCTTGAATCTCACCTCTCTGAAGAGTATTTAAACTTCTTTGCTTGTGATTCTGCTGACATGAAAATTAATGAAGCACTGTCTCCTAGCTTAAAAGCATTTAGGTTGGCATTACAATTGCTAGCTACAGCTCCTCCATTATTCTCCTCTGCATGAAACATTAGAAAGCCCTAATGGGTTTATACGCATGCTTGGCACAGAGTAGCTCTATACCTGCAGCTGCCTGGAAAAATAAGCAAGATGGTTTGATAATTCCCTAGTTGGAAATACTAAACACTCAGATATGCAGTGCCCAAAATTTTAGTTACAACTCAAATGTTTCTGCTGGATACAGAGATGGTTGTGGCATTGAGAGGATGGACTAATTTAAATACCACTGTGTGCTGCCCACGATTGTTCACCCCTGGAGAGAAAGGCTTACAGTCAGTGCTTTGAAAGGCATCTCTGCTGGGTCTTAAAACAAAACTGGCCTCTTCCTCCTACAATGCCCAGACGCTCAGCTCTGTGTTGGGAAATGCCTCAGAGAAACACGGCTGTGGCCACGCTCTTCTCGTACAGAGTGGAAATCAGGCAAAAGCATTTCCTTTTCTGAGTTCTTAGTTTTTGGGGTCCTCAAGGGACCAGTGACTTGGTGACACTACTGAAAGGCACTCTCTGCTCCCCAGCCAGGGCCTCCCCTGGGCTGTGTCAGGCATTTCCAGCTTTTCCAGCGTTGCCTGCACTGCTTTTGGCACGCAGTGTCACCCAGACCCTGCTTGCAGCCTTTGAAACCCAGAGCACTGCCTGCATTTGACCTGACATCGTGCTCTGCTCAGTGGGCCAGCGGCTGCTGGCTTCACAGCAGATACAGGCAGGTTGGATTTGGCCCCATATCCTGAACGCAGAGGAGATCAAGCCGATCCATGTGGTTTTAATCAAGAACTTTAATCTGGGGAGGCTTGTTTCGGTCTGTGTCTTCTGAGAACCTCATTAAAAGGTTAGGAGCTGCAGGATTATTAAATTACACTACACTTATTTATATAGTAGATATAGTGGATGGAGGTAGTGACTGTGTCAGAAAAATACCCTAGTTTATCTTGAATTTTTACTTTCACATGAAAAAGTATGCTGTGCAGTTCTGCCTTTAAAAACACATCAAATGCATTCTATGGCATATTCAACCCCCTGCCCTCTTTTCTCACGTGAGCAGAGTTAACTGGCGAACCCAGTGCCTTCTTTCAGTGGTGGCCCTGGCCTTGGATGAGTTAATCTCAGCCCAGTCGTGAAGGCTGGGCCCTGCGGCCGCTGCTGCTCTGTCACGGCAGCCCACAGTGACGTGCCTGGCTGATAACTTGGGTCCATGAGCTCCATTGCCGGTGCCTTGAGTGATGCTTCTCACAGGAGCAGAGGGAGTCAAGGCATGCTGACAAGGGGCGTGGGGTGTCACCCTGTCCCAATCCCTTCATGGAAGTGGCCCTCAGAAACTTTTTGGAAAGGTCTGAGGTGCTGTCTGACAGCAGGAATGGGGGCTGAGAGGTACCTTCCTGCCAGGCTCCTGAAAGGCCTGAAAAATACCCGCAAACCAGACACATGATGATTTGCCATCCCACCCGCGTGGGGGCTGATGAAGGAGCCGTGTCCTGCTGCAGGGCTGTGTCCTCCACGGAGCAATCCCTCTGCCAGGCTCACAGCTCTGCACACAGGGTCCAAATCCTGGACCCAGCCTGCAGAGCCTGGCATTTGTACCCAGAGCCTGCTTGGATGGGACCATCCAGGCACTGATAAGCTGAGGTTTACCCCATTTCCAGGCCTGAGCCCAAGCCTACTATGGCTCAATGGTGCGTTTCTGTGTGTATAGGTACCTACAGATGCCCAAAGACCTCAATACACAGAAACACACACAGGGTTGCTACACACAGAGGACATTACAGACAGGAGATGAAGACAAGATGCCAGGCAGACGGGGTGAGTCCAGATGGACAGGCATTGCTCGGATAGTACATCTGTTAGCTATGCTGGATTTTACTCTCGTTAACAGCCCTAATTCTTCCTCCCCTTACGGTCTCTTCAGGCCAAATGCTAGAACAGCAGCTAAAGGAAAAGCGGGGCTCTCTGCTAGGCTTTCCAACATAGGCTCCTTGCTTCTCCGCAGAATCACTAGTCTCGTGTGCCCACCCTGCCCCATGGGGACTGGCCTCTCCCCCACTCCTCTGTATGGGTAAGACACACAGCGCTGGGGCACGTGGAAAGCTGGCCAGCCCGCCGTCACCGTGCAGCATCCCATGCCTGCACGTGCACACAGACATTCCCCCCCAGAGACTCTACCACACACGGCACCAACCACATCTCACATCTTTCTGAGTCTGCCACATTTTTTCACCAAATCCATCATCTGCTAAATTACCCAGGAGGTGAAAACTCCTCCCATTTAAATAAAAAAAAAATCCATTAAAATGTAAAGAGTAATCTTCCAAAATGTGTATCAGATATTTGATTTCACATTGTTAACAACTTGAATTTGGATGTCAAGCTGTCCATGCTGAACAGAGGCAGGTAGGAGACCTCAGAGCCAGATGATCTGAGGTAACCTCCTGGAAGACCAGCACATGGCCAAACATTTAGCCTCTCAGTTGCTATACTGGACTTGATCACCTTCCAGAAAGCTGTCCTCCTCCCTGCACGCTCTCAGTGAAATGTTACAACCCACATCTGTGCAATGCCTGGGTCTGCGGTCTGAAATATCTCCTTGACTCTATCCTTCAAGATAGCAGGATAAAGAGGGTCAATGTAACAGCGTCCATCACATTAACAGGAACTGGCTCTTTTTGGTGTCTAAGCAGGGAGCCACAGACAGGCTTGTAATAAGATTTACTTACTAATCAGGAACAGCAACTGGCTGTGGTTAAGCTATCCCTCCTTACCTGTGCCCCAGCCTATTTTCTCTAAGGATGCTTAATGTTCTTTGTAAATAAACTTTTTTTTTTTTTTTTTTTCATATAAACTTTGCATTTATCTGAATGTCGTCTTGGGTCAGCACATTGGGGTAGAAATACTGAATAAGCAGGAGGACTCCTGAGAGCCCGAAACTGATTTCTCTTGTGCTGGAAATGCTGCCTTCAGGATTTCCACTTCTAATCCTAGCTGGAACCTCAAACTTAAGAACTTAAACGGAAAAAGGGAAATGAAACTGCATTTGAACTCTTCTACATCTCTGAAGAGATTCAACGACTGTTTGCAGCTGGCTAGTTTGATCTAGATTTCATTTTAACCCAGCTACTTAACTCACAACTAGCTAAAATGAAATGGGCTTGGCCTTCACTGTGGTGTCAGGTCAGTCTGTCATTAAGGCCCTGTGGAGACCATGGTGCAGACATTTAGTGCTGAGGTCTCCCATGGCTCTAATAAAGAGGACCACAAGAGCAGGAGAGGAGCTGCAAGGGATACAGCTGCCTGCCTTCTGACTCCAGCACGGATGGATGGAGGCAATTGGCTGGGGTTTCTACTAGCAAAGCCTCTGACTGCTATGTCCTTAGAGCCAGGCAAAAGACTATTCGATCTAACTGCAGTTTTCCCAGCTGAAAATGGATACCTATGGCTTGATGTTTGGGAGACAACTAGCCATTTGTCACAATGAGATATTAGGTCTTTACAGGAGATTACACAAGGCAGCACAGCGCTAGGCAAAGAGCCACAGGGCTCCTGCGGCAAGTGGGCCAGAAGCACTCAAGTCTTATCCCTGACTAAGCTGATCTTTGATCACAGTGGCCAAGCCATGTTCCCTCATTTACTTCTAAAGAATGCTTGCCAGCATCTGATGCAGGCTGTCCCTGTTCACTAAAACTGTCTGGGAAGTCAGTGCGGCTGGTTTCCTGGCAGTTTTCCTGGGAATACCCACCAGATGCTATAGGCAGCTTGTCCCTGGTGGAGCCTGCCAAGCCACAGTGCAGGTGAGAATTAATACATGAGAACCCCTGGGAATGTTTGGGTCAGGAAGGGAGCACAAACTCAGGTGTTTTTCTGGTCTGGTCTGATGGTCCCTACTAGATCCACTAAGAAGCAGATTTCAGCTAAAGGCCTTCTGTTGCACCCTAATGGCCCTGCGTCAGGCCAGTATTTCCATGTTGACTGTTTGCAAGGACAAACTGAGTCCCAGCACATTGCTCAGCAGTGAAGGGCTCCCCCAGCCTGTGATGGGGCAAGCATCTCTTGTAATGGACATCTTCCAGAGAAGAATTTTCTGGACAGCCCCATCTTGGAGCTCCATTCTTCTCCCCAGGGCTGTTGGTTTGTTCATGCCCTCATGCAGCATGGTTGTGGCATGCGGGACCATGCGCTAGGACTCTAAAAAGCATCGCAATTATTTTGTCTAAGAAAAGAATTAATAAATCAAACCACCACCATCATCAGATGCAAGCGGCACATTAAGCCACAGGGCTACCCTCAGGACTGGCCTTCACGCACACAGTAAGCATTGCAGCTGTTTACTCACTGCATCCCTCAGTTGCACCACGAGCTCCCGCTCGGTGCTTGGGACACCTTTGCCTTGCAGAGCATGATAGAGGACTCTGCTTGGAGGAGGATTTTCTCCCCAGCCAAGTAAACAGGTAATGCTTTATGTCAGGCTTGTAGAGGACAATTCCAGGGTATTGGCAACCCAAGACTTAAGGTACCGCCAAAAGGTAACGAAGCAAAACAGCCTCTCGAATCCCATGGAAACAAAACCAAAGGAAAACAAAAGTCTTGCTTTGGGAGCAGGCAGGGCTCAGAAAGATTTTGGTTTGTAACGCAGTCTACCGACCAGACAGGTATATCTCCTTACTCCTGCGCTTTTTCTCCAAGCGTCTCAGCCGCTTCTCCTCCCGACGCCGGGCCTCCTCCGCCTCCTGGTGCTGTCGGCACTTGTGAAAGTTCTCCACCACCACCCCCACAAACATGTTGAGCACGAAGAAGCTGACGATGAGCAGGAAGGAGATGAAGTAGAGAAGCATCCAAGGGTTATGGTTCTGGATGGGCTGGTGAGGTGGGGAATTAAAAAACAAGACAGAAGAGAAGAGAAGCGGCATAGACAGGATGTGTGTAAGTCAGGATATTGGGCACTCTGTAGCAACAAGACAGCACAGTACACTTTTGTGGGGAGGAGGAGAGGGCTGAGAGGAGTTAGGAGATTTTTCCCAAAACAGTTTCCTCTCATTCACTTTCTCACCGACTAGAATTTTACTTTTGTTGTGAAACCCACACTGGCCTCCACAATTTGTCTTACAGGATTTAATTATTTTGGCATTTATTTCATACAGCTTAAAATAAATCTCAGTGGATGTGCATCATTCCACCTGCGTGATCATTTTAGTTAATGATAGGCTCCAGCTTATTTTTTTGAGATGTGTGCTCATGGTTAACATTTCTCAGTCATTATGGGATCTTCAGAAGCAGGAGAAAATTTAAGTATAAAGTGTTACTGTAGCTGCGATGGGGTACTACTCATCTAAGACTCTTGACTTTCCTTTGCAAATGCCACGTAACACACAAACTTAACAATGTCCTTTTCATAATATTCCTGGTTGTTTCCCATCTTGTGAGAGTTTACTCATATTCATCATGCCTTCCATGAAGCCACAGTGCAATGGCACGTGTGGCCCTTCTCAAGTACCATCATTCTAATTAAAAACCCCATCAGTACTTGTTTGTCTACTACATGGGGCACATCCACTGTGAAAGCTACTCAGTGGAGAATGTAAAACCTTGGCAGCCCAATGAGCAGTCAGGACCTCAAGAAGGTCCTATAGCTCTGCTCCTTCCTGGGACTTCAAAATCACCAGAGTCATCCAGGCATGAGACTTCTGAGCGCAACACATCTGGACTCTGCAGTACATTTACCTGTTGGTCAATACCCACGGCATCCAAACCATCATACATGATGTTCACCCAGCCATCTTTGGAGGAGAGGACAAACAAGGACATGAGGGCCTATAAGAAAACAAACAAACAAACAAACAAACAAACAAACAAGATTAGTCTTGCATTTTAGTCCCAGGGGAAGAAACTAACAACAGACAATGTTCAGTAAAACCAATCCACAGCTCATAACACATCATCTGGCTTGGAGTTAGGGGAGAAATGCAACATATTGTGGCTTGCTTTTACCTATTTCCATATCTGGCTTAAAAGTGAGCAAACTATGGTCATTAACGCTCTTTTTCCCTCACATATAGGTTGAATTTTGCTCAGACACATCAGGCTTTCTGGTCACCAAAGCATGATTAAAAATCAATATTGCAGGCTGGCCCAATGTCATGGGGTTTTAAAAAGCAAAAATATATCCCAGCTCCTACTATGGGCTGTCTTGCTTTTCAGCCAGTATAAAGCATCTTATTTTTTTCATTTGCAAACGTAACAGCTAGAATTCAAGAGACTAAAAGTGACAGTTGTTGTCCATACATGAGGGACTGCATGCAAAAGCAGTGGCTTTAAGACAACACCCTCCTATAAACAAGGAATTGTATAACCCTAGGAAGTCTGGCTGCAAGAGATCAAGAGGTGACCCTGATCCATTTTTACCCAGTTAGGTTTGCTTCTGATAGATGAATGCCTATGTCATTCTTGGAAACTTCCTATGACGGATGTTCCACACCCTCCTCAAGGAATACATTTTAAGTGCTCATCCTTTAAAAACTGGTATGGAAAATCCCTGCAATAAGGACTTTACCTGTCCCAAATTGTCAAAATTGTACTTCCGCCGAACCCATTTGTAGCGTGCATTAGTGCAGTCAGTCTTCGTAGTGATGTTTTTTACATCAGGACCATCACAGTAGTAGAACTTGCCTTTAAAAAGCTGTATTTGAGAAGCAACAAAAAAAGAAAAAAACAAAAAAGAAGCAGCTTTGAAAGGTCTGTCCCCTGATTTATCTGTCTTTCCCCTAGTAGAGTTGTTTGCTAAGTTCAAATTCCTTTCCTTTCCTTCCAGCTCACATATCTGTCTTAAGACACAGGGCAGGAAAAGACCTCTGGTGAAACTTCAGGCCCTGAGATATTGCTGCATATTGCTCCAGACACAGAAGGAAGGTGATCCTGCAGGCCGGCCCTGTCTTGTTGGGAGGATGACAATCTCCTCTCTGAGGAAGAGTTATTATATATATCCTAGCACACAGAGCCAGGAGGGATCTTGGGAATTTGTCTTCTCCTTCCCCTACCCTCAGGCAGGCTTAGCTGGTGCTGCGTTATTCATCAGGGAGGTCTGCTCTTCTAATCCTGAGAGCCTTCCAATGAGCAGATGCTAACCCCACCCCAGAGCATTTCTTCTAGGGCCTGGCTCTGCTTTCCTAACACCTAACTGAAATCTTCCTTTGGAGAGTTTTAAGCTCGTTACTTCCACCTTAACCCCAGGTGGTGAGAAAAACATCTCTTTTGCAGCAGTCCCTTACAGATGGCTGTGGTGAGGAAAATACTCTACCTGGACCCCTAAAATCCCAAAGATAATGAAGAAAGCACAGCAGATGAGAACAATATTCCCAATAGGCCTCAAGGAGGAGATCAAGGTTTCTACCACCAGCTTCAGACCTGGGGCTCTGCTGATGACTCTGGAAAAAATGGCAAAACAATAAAGCTTTTAATTTTTATGCATGCCCTGTTATTATATGGTTGCTTTTCCTCCTCTGCTTTGGCTGCAGTAAAGCTAACACAACCCTCCTCTACCTGCAGGCAGCATACAGAGACAATTAGTGACTTATTTGGACAAGCAGAACATTCACAGTCACATTAGATGAAATTAAAAAAGTGTAAGACACGCTGACAGCAGGGTGTTGGGCAATTGCTTACTAATAACAATGACGAGGGAATACTCTCTATGGGCAGAATATCACAGAGGTTCCCACTACAGGGTTATTTGTACCTCAGTCTAGAGAGCTGATCCCCTCTGAGGTCTCTCTGATCCAAGCAGAGGGGCACACACCAGGCAGAAGCTTGCTTCCTAACACAACATGTCTAAACAGCTTCACAGTGGTACTAGAGAGCATGTCTTGTCCTCTTTCTACAGGCATAAGTGCTCACCTCCCCTACTGGGCTGGGCCCCATGACAACTTTTCAAACAAAGTAATTTCAGTTTGTTTCCTAATTAGTTCCTGAACTGACTCTTAGCTAACAGGAACTTGTGATCAACAGCTCCACAGCCAAAGGGTCATCCCATTAAAGAGCAGCTTGCTTGCTTGCTGTGAGGCCATGAGAGGCCAGGCATGCTCCGAGCACGGCCTGAAGTAGCTTTTGGGTATTATGGAGAACAAGTGTTTTCCTTTCCTGTATGAGTGCCTGGAGAATGGCTCTCCCATGGGCGTCTGAAAAATGTGTTTGCACACATAAGTGTAACTAGCCCAAGCAAGCTTTTCTGGGAAGGCGGGTGTTTTGACTGAAGAACATCAAAGGGTTTTTTTGGAGGGGCCTGTAGAGGGGAGAGGGTATGAGTCCTTGCAGGTAGCTTGAGCTTGCACAGCTAATGATGCTTTCATGCCTGCCAAACAGAGAAAAGAGGAGAGTTGTATGCTGCACGGACAAAGCGTTTCAATAGGGTCTTATTTGGCAGCAAATAATGTAGCAGTCTGAACTGCACCTACAAAGTGTTAGGAATGGTCCCTGGAGTAATCCTGGAAGAGGCTGTGATAAGTGAAGCTGTTGTGAGAGGTGATGAATTCCTCTCTATTAATAGGATCTGGCCTAGTTATTCTCCATGACCAATTCCTTTTTTTCCCCTTACGTTTACTTACTTATGAATTGCCTATGCCTTGATTTCTGTTCCTACTTATATGTGTTAGACAAGTGCCTCGAGGCACTGCCAGGCCAAGGCTTGTCCAGGGTGACCCAGAGTGGCTCCTGGTGAGCCAGCACTGCAAGGGGACCCCGATGCCACCAGCAGAACAGAGCATGGGAGCAAGAGAGGAGACAGAAACACTCACAAAGTTACGTGTCACTAAGGAAATACAGAGCAGCAGACAAATAGCTGTTGTTCTTGTGGTCATGGGCCTAAACAAGATTGCCTCTTCTGATTACTGTCATAAGCAAGCAGCTTTTCATTAGAAAGCCTACAGGTCTCAGGAGGTGCCTATCTTATTTCCCCTGAAATTTCATGAAAAAAGGCTTGTGTTTCTTGCCAAGCAGGATGGAAGCAGAACACAGGAGCTGTGAGCTGATAAAAATCCCCCAAGCATTAACACTCTTTGTTATTGCATAATTGTAAACAAAATACAAATTCTCTTTATTCCTTTTCTCAAATACTGAAAGTGCCTCCCCTTCCTCTTCCTAGCTGAGAACTAAATTGTTTTGCAGTAATGTTAGATATGCAGGCACAGGAGAGCAGGTATAGATGCTGGAGCTTATCAAATTATTGTCAGCACCTGTTCAATTGCAAATTTTCTCCCAACCAAGGCAACCTCTTTGCTTGGGAATGACTGTGAGGTTGTGCAGTTTAACAAGGAGCCAGACAGATTTGTAAAACGGTGATGAAAATGCAGCATGGAGGAGGCATTCACTGCACTAACTGCCTGAGTACAATAACACCTCTCACTCCAAACTCCATCAGCTCTTTTCCGTGCTGGAGAAGATGAGTTATAATATAACTAATTTCACTGTTTTCAAACAGTTTCACTACATAAGAGCTCCCCAAAGATGATTCTACCCATACTGTGTTTCAGCTTTTTGTGTTATTAAGTAAGACCTTGACGGCTCATGTGCATTTTTTCAAACTCCTTGATCTACCAACACTAAGAAAACTCAGCCACCCTATCGGTGAACATACCGGAGGGGTCTCAAGGTCCGCAGAAGTCTCAAAACGCGAAGGACACCCAGGATCTTAGCTCCGCCTGCCGATGCCATGGAGACAATAATATCAATGATAGATACAAAGACCAGGACTCCATCCAGGACATTCCAGCTGCTCTGCAGATAGGTGTTCTCCCCAGAGAAAAAGCCAAGAGCTACCACCTACAGCCAGGAGAAGAGAGACATTTAAATCTTCACCCAGATCATAACTATGTCATGTTCTGGTCTTTGCCAGGCCTCACTAAGGGCCATGGGATGAAGATATAATTACCTTAACCATCATTTCAACCACAAAGATTGCAGTGAAGATGTAATTAGAAACACTTAGGAATATCCTTTCCTGTAAAACATAGAACAGCAAAGAGGCAAGTTATTTAAAGGTGTTAGAAAACAAACATCTTTCATCTTGCAGGGTCTTGCCCTGACAAGACTAAGATCTGGATGCTGGATCAAGGAAGAAAATGACTCAGGTACTCACCGTGCTGTGTGGGTCTATGTCTGGTCGCTCCAGTGCTATAGTGATGCAGTTGAGAAATATGAAGACCAGCACCACGTGATCGAACATTTTGTGGGCAATGACCTTCTGGCACATCACTCGGAACCTGAAGAAATGGTGGGGAAAAAAATATACATTAGATGTTTGGGTCAGCGAGAGACTCCCACCTGAATGGCATGTCCTTGAAAGTCTTCAGCAGCTGTGCCACCAGCATCAGCCCAGGTGGTGAGCTAGACTCTCCACAAGCTTCAGCCATTATTATCAATGCAGTAAACAAGATGTAATAACAGCTATTATTAATGCTGGTTAAACCACCCTTCTTCCTAGACAGGCACAGGGTGAACCATGCAACAATTCTGCCCACATGTAACAGAAAAAGTTACCTAAAAATCAGGAATTGGATTTCTTAAACTCTCAGTGCTTCTACATCAGAGAGGGATTTTTCTCAAGGGAAGGCTAACTGGAATTGTAGTATTTCATTACCACTGGGCTGGCATTTTACTGGGATTTCTTACCGATTCTGTGGGGAAAACAAGTAGAGGGACCAGTCTTCATGACTCTTGCACCACTGTGGTTTGTAGGGCTCCAGGACTTTACGAATTCGGTAGCAGTAACTCTGGATAGAAGAGAAGAAACACCTTTTCTTCCTCTTTTATTTTCCTGCCTCTTCAACTTTCACAGTCCTTTTGTGAAAGAGGGCAGCACATGACATTTCATAGGGAGTCATTGCTTTTGGGACAGAGATGTGGCAGGCATTGTCACATTTGTCCAACAAAACACGGAGGAAAGGGGTGGAAGAAATGGGCTGCTGTACAGTAAGATATGAACATAACAAAGCAAGACTTTCTAGGCAGGTATCATTTTGAGATTCAAAGTTGTGTCAAAAACAAAAAGGCCTCAAACAACCAAAAACTTAAATAGAGAACACTCTAGGCTTTCAAGCCTTCGAGATGCCAAACAGCTCTTGTGAGCACAGACATTAGCTATTTCTTGTGTCTACAGCTCATTTTTGGAGGCAACCTGGGCCAGGGGGACAATCTCAACCAGTTCAAAAACTAGGCAAATGCATGCACAACCCCTTGCAGTTTTACCTCGTTGGAGACCACTGCAAGGTAACAGCCCAACCCATTAATAAAAAAAAGCCTTTTGGGAAACGGATGCCCATCCCTCGGATCTGGATTCATTTTGTCTACACCAGCCATTAGGCAGTAACACATTTCAAAGCCTGATTTTTAATCAGCCTTCTTGAAGTGGAAAAGCCACTTAACGCCTGAGCACCCAATTTCCCCCTCAACTCACATCCTCCATGTCATCCTCATAGTCCATAGCATCCTCCTTGTGTCCGTCGACACGCAGGAAGAACTCGCTGGGGACGTGAACCATCTTGCCGTTGCAGTCTTGGTACTCGGCAGGCAGAACGGCCACGGGGCTGACACTGAGTGAGTGGCGCATGGTGGGCAACTGAAGCAGCTCAGGCAGGTCCAGGGAGCTGCGGTAGTCCAGGGACTCTGCCCGGCGGTGCAATGAGGGCCTGCTGACTGTGCTGGACTTGGCGTCATCGGAGTCATCGTCTGTGCTGCCTTTTCCCTCCCCAGAGAGCAAGGACTCTCTTTCTCCTGACTGGTTCTTCTTCTTGAGGCTCGGGGCTCTGCCCAGGCTGTTCCAGCTTGAGCGTCGGCTTCCCCAGTTGCTGCTGGTGCCCCAGTTGGCGCAAGGGGAACTGCGGAGGCTGGACTGAGAGAGGAAAAAGACATTTGAGGGCTTGTTTGCAGGAGGAAGCCAAAGGATATAGCATTTTGCCCAGACTGGAAGACCCTTCGTATTGCAAGTCATGTCTTCCCCTTCCAGCTTTCCTCACTGCTCTGATTTCATCACGCCAATGCCTTGAGATGGGAGCCAAGCATCCAGCTAATCCCACACTGAAGGTACTCTTTGAACTATACCCGTAGCACAGCTACCAATCCTCTGTGCTGCATGACTTCCTACTGTCCTGGCTGCATTAACTGTGCATATAAACTGAACCCAAGGACACTATTGCTGAAGTGGCATTTTCTTTCCTCATGTTCAACTGGCTTCAGCACACAACTTCCCTGGCTTCCAGAGGGACTCTGGCACCTGAGTCACTCAAGTGCCTGTTGGAAATTGTGCCCCCATTTGCATTACTTTCTCTTCAGTTTGCTGCATAAGGAGATGGAATGAGTGTTTCTCTTACAGCAAATTTCTGGCACTGATTGGTGTGTGAGTGCACTTTGGCTGGCAGGTAGTTGCCAAGATGAGAGCACTTAAGGTCAGAGCAGAAAGGCTAGAAGGAAATCTCCTTTTCCCTCCATGGCTTCCTCCCAGCACAAAATGAGGCAAACTGCCTTCCTCCTTCTCAGCGTTGGCCAGCTCTTCTCTGACTGCTTTATCTTCCTTTGGCTGATGGCACTGATGTGCTCTCAGAGAAAGGATTCAAACCATGAACAACCCTCTCCAGCAACTCACAATCCCATGAAACCCCAAGGCAAACAACAGTCATCTCTATCTTCTTTTCAAAAGCATTACCTTGACTAAGCAGCTTACCAAAGGGGATAGTGGCTCTGTCTCTATGTGAAGTGCCTTCACGGTCCGCTGCCTTGATTTGAACATGATATTGCAGTTACAGAGCAGAGGAATGGGATAGATAAGCAGCAGCAGAAATCCACTTTGTCTATTAACTCTGCACCCTCTGTTTTCACAGAGCTGCCCTCCCGCTCCCCTGTTGCAGGCAAAATGCAATCAGTTGCCAAAGCAGTCAGCTCCAGCCAGATCTCTGCTCCATGAGCTGTGCCTGGTGGCAATCGGTCAGCTCCTACCTCATTTCCTTTGTTTCCCCTCCAATGGGGCTGCTGTACTGTAACTGGAGCTCAGCTGCTGTGCTGGTAAGGACAAATGCTTCATTTCCCTTGACACAAGGTGGATTCAAGATGCAACCCTAAAACACTGTGGGGGGAAATAGGCCTCATCCTCACAGGAGCACTTGACAACTTCTCCAAGACACCACAAAATGGCCAGTGTGGTTGGCAAAAGGTGCCTGCTCCTCCTCAGAGGGGTTTGCTGGAATAACTGCATGAACTTACGACTTGTCTCAGGTTGCGTCTCTCCAGTGGGGTGGCTTGGCATGGACTTCCAATCAGATATTAGGCAGGAAAACACTGAATCCCAGTACATTCCTGTCTCCCCTCTTCATATACTCTCTGTCCTTGACTGTTATGTTTCTCCCTCTTGACTCTGTTCTCCTCCTGACTTTCCACATACTTCTCACCAGTATCACCCGTCTTTTTTTTTCTGGCAACGCGTGCACGCACACACGCACACGTGCGCGCATGCACACACACACACATATATCATCTATGCTGCTTGCAGGCACTTGAGGGAGAGTTGTTCACAATAGCAACCTACCAAGGACTTCTGATCGTAGCTCAAGGGGTCTAGCGAGGCGTTACTCCCTCTCCTCGAGTCCACAAAAGTGTGCACTGAATCCATGTGTGGGGAACACTTCGGTGTGGGCATTGGTGTGGCAGCAGTGCGCATGATTATAGGAGGTGGCATGCTTCCCCTGCCCTCCAGGTGTCCATTTGGGGTGACAGCAAGTGAGTACATCTTCATCTCTGGAGAGAAGGGGAGAGAGAATACAAGGTGAATGCTCAGCTACAGCTACAGAAATCATTCTTCAGAATGGACATTGCTCCTTGGGTCTTCTAGGAACTCTGCCAAATGGAGATGAAATGTTGTGGGCAATAAGATCACCCCCACCGTGCTCAAAGGCATAAGGCAAATGTCACAACCTTTTAAGAGGTCTTCAGCCCTGCCTGGACTTGGAACTTGTTGCCCTCCAAAGGAAGCTTCTTTTGTTCACTGTTTCTTGGGGGTTAGAGAGTGGAGTTACAGTTCTGGGGGACTGGGAGAGAGTTTCCAGGGAAAGGATACTGAGGACTGGCTAAAGTCACCCTAGGAATTTAATCTCTTCTCCTTGTGATACAGTCTTACACAGAGATTTTCGTGCAGTTCTGATGTGCTCTACATTCCTTCATGGGAAGACACTAAGTAAACATTAGGCATTGTCTTTAGTCATCTGTTCAGGGGACAGGAAATGGAAGTTGCTTTTACACATCCAGCCATCTAGAAGAGTAAAATTCTCTGTAACAGAGAAATCTAATGGCACATCTCTGTGGTAGTTATAGAAAGCACCTATTTTAGCTGTATGGCAAGTACAGACTGCAAAAACCGTATTCACACTGAAGACAAACCAGACATAGCACCTCCAGCCCTATGGAGTGCCGTAATACTCAAAACCAAAAGCCTAATTTCAAACACAAAACTAAAGTTGAACTAGCTCCTGTTTTACTGGGCTTAGTGGGTTCTGGTTTAATAACTGCAGAATCATTCTTAAGGAGGGGGAAAAATGGGAGCATCTGCAACCAGCAGGAGAGAAGTCCAAGTCTGCAGTGAGAAATCCAAGTGAGTGCATTACCTCTGCTATTTCTCCTCCACTGCTTTTGTAATGCAGCGTGCTTCTATTGTATCATCTGTTTAGTTGCTGGCTTGTGCACAAATACCTGATCTGCACCACAGAAGTCCATGGGAACACTGCCATTCACTTTGAGGCGTGGAAGATCCAGCTCAAAATTTGCCAATCTGCAATACACATTCCTCTTGCCAGTCTATCTGTCTATAGACCAGTGGCATTGTAATAGAATTGTTAATGTCCTTATGCTGTTTAGTCACCGGTTGGCATCTATGAGGCTTATGGAGACACACAATTACTCATGGACTTTGACTGATGGCAAATTCATTCTTGTTTTCTATTCCTGTGTTACCTGAGAAGAGGTGACAATATTTCTTTCACCTAGAACTCTCTTATTATTTGAAGCTGCTCAGCAAATAGTTGGTGCAAAGCTGGTGCATAGTTGGTGCTGTAGGTTCCTTGTCAACTATTTGCAATTCATTTGATCACTTGGTGTTTGGAATTTGTTGCTTCACCTGCAGACTGAGCAGCTCCATCACCTTGCTGTGATCCAGCTCTGTCTCAGCTTCCCCAACAGATTATTTCTGCTCTTTCCTCAGTTGAATTCCATCTGCTCACCACAATCAATATAATTTCCTTAGCTGAAACGAATCCTGGTTTAGAAGAATTTGAAGTAATCCTAACAAGAGCCCAAGCCAAGAATCAAAGTACAGAGGAACTAAACTGGCTCTTGTTTACCATCAGGCTATTCACTCTGTTAAAATGTGTGATCCCTTCCTGTCCCCTATCTGGTTGCAAACTCTGCAGAGCGAAGGCTGTCACCTACTATTCCATGTTTATAGTAAACTAGTACAATAGGGCCTTACTTCAAATCAATTGCCAGGCCCTCCTGTAACACAAATGAACAGCAACATTTCCATCAATCAAACCTCACCTAAATGCATTTGTGTGAGAAACCAAAAAGAACAGATGAGAACATGATTGATTTGAAAAGCTGCTGAGAAGTAGTGTGAGAATATTGCTGTCAGCAAACCATTCTGTGGTAATAATACAGAAGAAACAATGAGACACATCTAAATATTCTAGTATAGTTTAAATAAGAAAAACATCTGTTTAAAGGAAGTATCAATGCTCATTTAGCTTTCCTAACGCTTTTTGCATAGAGCACTTTTTGCTCTGTTAACATAGCTATCAGATTAATTGCAAAATAAAATGGATTCTTCCACTTTCTGCCTTAAGCTTCTATGAAAAGATGACTGTGGAAGCAGAGTTGTAACTCTCAGACTCTCAGGGAAATGTAGAGACAAAATCCTACCTGTTGCTTGGAAGTCTTTTAGCTTCTCAAAATCATCATCGAAGTTGGCAGATGTCTTGTCCTCATCTGTGTCTGACCTATTGGCATCACCCTGCAGGGAGGAGAAGGATAATTAACAGACTTGATTCATTTAAACTTTAGCACAAAGGCCGTTTGGGTTACTTAGCAGCTCAGAGATACCTCAGCTCCCCATGGTTAGTTTAAGTGTGGCCCCAAGAACTGAGGGCAGAATGCCAAATTCCCTCTGACACTGCCCTGGGGAATGACCCCAGGTAAGTCCCTCTTCCTTGTTTTGATTCATTTTCATACTTGCACAGAAAGGATGATGTTGTGATTGTGACTACCGTTCCTGCAGTGTTGTCGTGTTTCCTACACTGCACCCAGCCTCACTGAAAAGCGTATCCCAGGGGAGAACACGAAAGTGCAGCTGTAATCAGAGTGACTAAGAAAAATTGGCATTGTGGGGTTCCATATTTGCACTCTCCATGATCCCAGCTGAAAGCACTTAGGTTTTAATGTCAAAGGATGTCAAAGGATTTTTCTTCTTTATTTGACAGCACTATAAATTTGACTTAGACCTGAAAACCCAGCCCTGATTTGCTTTCTTCACGCTGGCTGGTAATTGAGATTGTATTGGGAAATCTCTTGGCAACATTGGAGCTGAGACAGAAGGGAAAGAGGCCAGCTTGCCTGGCAGCACAGCATCATCTCAGGACAGAGAACAGCCAACCACCCTTAGACTGGCTTTCCTCTTGGAAGTCCAGTTATTTTTCCCTTTCATACATATCTGCCTCTGCTACACAAACCGATCAGCCTAAATAATGTACAAGGTTGGGACAGAAGAGCTATTGTCAGGTTCTGCTCTGCTGGGGGAGGTCTGCAGAAAGGAGAGATTCCAGCAGGCTGTCAGCATGACTCTGGCTGGATCCATCAAGACTGCAGAAAAGCTGTGCAAATTGATAGCAAATGGTTGGATTAAAGCAGCTGATCCCAGAAAAAGGAGTACAGTTCCTTAACTGATGCCTGAACAAATCACCATGGTTTCTAGAGACATGATGCTGAAGTGGCAGTGAACTTAATTTCATCAGTGATGTATTGCTAACTGGTGCAGCCAAACAGACAGGATGACTGAAAGGCTTAAGCTGCCTTATTCATCTTCTCTGTTTTGAAGCAGAAGCACTAGTGCAGAGTAGATGAAAGATCTGCATAATTTTGGAAGGTTTGTCTGCTTTTCCAGAGCAGCTCTAGGGTAGATTTCAAAATGACATGGGAACAATGTAAGCACAAATATGCAATTATGGTCCTGTTTGAAGTCTGGCTTCTTGTTGTCCTAAGCACAAATGTACTAAAAATGGTTTTGTGGCCATTTAAACCTATTCTCTTCTAGGGATACTCCTGCCAAACTTGCTCCACAGGCAGATCAGAACCTGAGATCAAGCTGAGACTGTACTGTGATTCACATTACAATTTTCAGTGTTCTTGCTGAAACGCTGCTGATGGTTCAGAGCTTAGAGCAGCTCTAATGCGTACCCTCTTAGCTGCACAAGTCTCCCAGGAGTCACTCTCCATCTAAGTAAAAGAAACACCCGAGCAAAGGGAGAAGTGCACCTCAGTGTGTTCTATAACTGCTAAGAGCATCACCCTATAAGAGGGCAAAGTCAAAGAGGTCACAACAAGAATTTCTGCCATATTTCCAACGTACCAACAGAACCAGAGGTGACAAAAGAAAACCCAGCTCCACTGATACTTTTTCCTGGGAGTTGTCCAAGGAGACTGTAAACATCTTCGGTTTACAACCAGAGCTAAGTTATGCATTTGTAAGTGCAAGACTTGAATTGAGCCCTGGTAGCTGAAATACAGCCCTGAGAAGGGTTTTCTGTAACACAGCTAATACCTTGCTATGAGACAACTGACAAGCCCATAGGCTTAATGTCAGGATTTATAATAAATGGAAGTGGAGAGCAAAACGTGCCCTGCAAATGTCATGCCTGTGGTTGCTGGCCTTTTCTGAGGCAGCACTGAGTGAATAATACAAGCTTTGAAAACTACTCCTTACACACATTTAAATCATGGTCTGTAACAGCTCAGAAAGGAGCCATTAAGCCTGAGCAAGAAAACGACAGCCATTCAGCTAGGTTTGTAATCATGCACTCAAGAGAGTATCGCATGAGGCTGCCCATTTCTGGCTTGTGCTAGTTTTGGCTAGGATAGAGTTAATTTTCTTCACAGTAGCTAGTATGGGGCTATGTTTTGTATTTGTGCTGAAAACAGTGTTGATAATACATACTGCTGAGCAGTGCTTACACAGAGCCAAAGCCTTTTCTGCTTCTCACCCCACCCCACCAGTGGGCAGGCTGGGGGGGCACAAGGAGTTGGGAGGGGACACAGCCGGGACAGCTGACCCCAACTGACCCAAGGGATATTCCAGACCATAGGACACCATGCTCAGTATATAAAGCTGGGGGAAGAAGAAGGAAGGGGGGATGTTCGGAGTGATGGCGTTTGTCTTCCCAAGTCACCGTTACACATGATGGAGCCCTGCTTTCCTGCAGATGGCTGAACGCCCATGGGGAACACATTCCTTGTTTTGCTTTGCTTGCGCATGTGGCTTTTGCTTTACCTATTAAACTGCCTTTATCTCAACCCACAAGTTTTCTCACTTCTACCCTTCTGATTCTCTCCCCCATCCCACTGTGAGGGGGGTTAGTGAGTGGCTGCATGGTGCTTAGTTGCTGGCTGGGGTTAAACAATGACAGGCTTCGCATTAGCAGGTGATTCAACCTCCAAAAGGGCAGGTAAGGAACAGGATCGGTACTGTGCAAAGGTACCTGCAAGCTGCCAGGTTGCCAAGTGGAGAAAACTTTCTTCTGCCTTAAAGCAATCAGCAACAAAGGATGCAAACTGCTGTACAAGGGCTCTCTGTGCCTAAATGCAAGATTGCTTGAGCAGGAGCAGTTTCCAGGCATTTGGGTTACACATGCTGGTTATCATCTGTTTGGATTTCCCTGGCATGTCCTCTTTTTCCACCCAGATTTGCTGGTTGGTGGAATTTCAGGATATCTGACATATGTCTGGCCACTGAATAGTTCCCTCTCTGAGTTACCATATGGCCAACTGTATTGGTTGTTTCTGCATTCAGTTCAGGACAATCTATTACTTTAGCACAGACTTCAGTCTGCCTGTGTCGTTTTCTAGCAGAATTGAGGTCCAGCACAACCACTCTGAATACAGCTACAACTCTCCTAGAGGAAAACCCCTTCTGGGCTGGAAGACAGCAGCTACTGCAGAGCCTGTAGAAATACTGGTAATGGCTTTGCTCTGGTCTTGCTAGGTTAGTGGCTAAAATGTCCAACTCAATCTGCAACAGGTTGCACTACAACAGGAATATGGCAAAGGTGTTACAGTATCCAGAGCAAAGCCAGGAGGTGCTGAGATTGGTGACACTGAGAAAACTACAGGAATTTGGAAATAAACAGTGTCAGCACGAGCTCTAGTTACTAAGACATGGAGTATAGGCTTGTTCTTGGAGAAGGACCTTCTCGCTTTTCTTGGTCAGCTGTGCTGGATCATCAGGGCATGGGCCATATTGTACAAGACATTAAAATGCCCACCAATGCAGTGCAGGGCTGTTGATTTTGAAAGCAATGAGCTGGACTACTTGTGTCTTGTCTGTGTGTGCAGGTGGCACTCACCACCCTCAGCATCTGTGAAACAGCCCTGAGCAATGTAGATCAGGGTTGTTTTTTTCCAAACTGGGGCTTGGCTCCTGTTGTTTCAATTAATTTTCCTCTGCTAGTGCTGCGAGGAAACTAGGAGGGATGTTTTGATAATGAATCTATGCATACATCCTTGAAAGACATAAATGGGCTGTGCTGGCTTAAGAGAAGGGAATTTTTGGTCCATGAATATTTCAATTATATTCCATGGTCAGCGAAGTTTCGTCTAAGTGTGATCTAAACACGGCAAATGAGAGCACGATACCATTTCTGGGGAAAAAATGAAAAGTGAAAAAAAAATCCTATAAAAATAATTTCTTTCTCTTTCCCTTGGGAGCTAAGGCGGTGAAAACTGAAGCCATTTTCTCATTTTCTTTCTGAGTGTGTGTGAATCTGAAGCCAATCCAGCACTAAGCAAACTTTCCCTTCTTGATGGTTGCAGAAACAAAAAAAGTAATAATTAAAAAATCCCCAAACATGAGGTAAGCCCTTTCGATGCCACTATTCTTAGCCTTAACTGGGACTGGATGATTTTTGGTATGTCTCAAAATCATTTCCATTTGCACTAGGACTTCAAAAAAAGTAGGTTTTTTTCTGGATAATATATATTTGCACATACATCGTTATATTTACAACCAGAACAGATCATCCTCACTTAAAATCTCCCCTAAATGGACTTGCTGTGTTCTGAAAGGAAGATGGAGAAGAGCAGGATAGGGCAGGGGACGGCTGGTTTCAGTGTCTCAGGCTGCTGAAAGTAGATCTGGAGTGGACTTGCCAGTGGGGAGGAAAACTTAAGAGGCTGCAGGGGCCCCCCACTCACACCAGTACTATACCACTTACACCACTCACACCAGTGTGGCCTGCTGCTCTGGATCATGCGGCACAGGATTGCCTGCACAGCTGCTCAGGTTGCTGCCTAGTTCAGATCAGGACATGGCATATCACTTCTGACAGAAATAAAATAATTTCTCTAATCCTTTCCATGTGAGATGAGATGAGATGCCTGCAGTTTATCATAAATTCCCTGCTCATTGACCTGATACAGACATTACTGTCAGGTGTAGGTAAAAACCTCTTTAGCATTTGTATGTCCTACAACATCCTAAGTATCTCAAAATTTGATGTTTGTAACCTTGCAACACAGCTTTTGAACAGCTGTGCTACTAGCCTCAAATAACACATAAGGGACAGAGTCACAAGGAAAGGCCTGGATTGACAGCCACTTCACATCCTACCTGGTCCCCATGACTAGCACTGGCTAGATACTTTGAAGGCCCGAGGCCCACCATAAAGAAACACAGGACATATGGGAGATTTGGTGAGTTAAATTCACCCTAAATAATTTCCTCTAGGTCACACAACAGACCCCGTAGCAGATCAACCAAAGTGTTGGTCTCCCAAGACTCATGCTGAGTCCAGTGGGCCTTATTTGCAAAGATAGATTCACAAGAGCTTCACATGCCCAACCCAGCTCATCTACACCCCTTAAATTTAAATTTAGGGCTGCTTGCATGACTAGATGTTTGCACTGACATAGATTCATCCCTACACTCTTGCCTACACGTGCTTCTCAGTTTTCTCCCTCCCTCTGCTCAGATCTCTTACCTCTGCCTGGAAGCCTTCTACCAGAATGGCAACAAGAAGGTTGAAGAGCACATAATTGCCGAAGGTCATCAGGGCCACAAAGTAGAGTGCTGCCCATGAGGATGTAGATGCCATCCCATTGTACAGGACCACGTTCCAGTCCTCTTGAGTGAGGATCTGCAGAGAGGTGAAGGGGAAGACTCTCTAATTACTCCACTCCTCTCATGCACAGCAGCTGCATTCAAATACTGACTCATCCATTTCTTCCTCTCCTTTTGACCTTTTCTGAGCATAATCATTAGCAGGTCTCATGAGATGGGACAGCAACACTCCTTTATTTAGATCTTTGCATGTGAGAGCTCTCTCCTGGCCAAACCTCCCCTCTCTGCAGGAAGATCTAGCACACCGCTGCCCATAGAGCTGACTAGTTCAGATCCTAGATATGGTAACATGAAGGATGTGCTGGTACGAGCCCCATTATTTGGTGGTGGTATTGCCTCCTTTGATAACCATCAGAAGATAACAGACCTGAGGCCAGAGCTGTTGTCGCCTTTCGGGCTGTTCTTTATAAGGCATCTGGAGCTGAAGGAAAGGGTAGGGGACATGATATTTGATGAGATAAATGACATTGGTGGCTCAAGAAACTCAGGGAAGGAAAGTGGTTTCCGTTAGGTAAAAGCACTGACAAGCTGGGCAAAAAAATACACATCTTTGCAAAGCCTTGCTCCAAGGGACCTTCCTCAGGGATTCCTGCTCTCCTAGCTTTCCCAAACTCAAAAATCCTGGGGCCTAAGAAAAAAGGATGACAGATTCATGCTCCACATTAATTCATGCTTACAATGAAAATGGCCTCTAACTCTCCTAAAAACAAGGTAGCTTTGGGGATTGGAATGCAGTCAGCTGCACTGAGTCATGTCACTCATTAATTTTCATTGGATGTAGGACTGAGCCCTTGTGCTCTGTGTCAACTCTATTTCCCAAGGGACTGTTAGAATAAATGCAGAAATTTGTATTTATGTTGGTAAAAGAAAAATGTGAACCTGTGAAACTAATGCTTATTTGTCCTTGCCCCTTTGTAAGAAGTTATATTCTTCACAGTGAAGACTCTGGACTGGTTTCTACCTTGAATGATAACTGTGGCGAACACCTACTCTGCATTTAGAAACTTGGTTTAACATTGTTTACATTGTGCTCCACTTGCTGCACTTGGACTCTAAAGACTGAGCTTTTAAACAGAAAAGACTAATCTTTATATTTAGAATGTCCTGGAAACAGCAGCTTATTGCTCCATTGTGTAATTTCAAGCACACACCAGATCTTGTCTGCAGAGGAAACACAACTTTTATATGAAGACTTTCTCAGCATATACAGCCAGCAACTCCAGCTCTGATTTGTGACAGTATTTGTCACTCCCAGTTAAATGAAATTGTTTGCAAAGTGCATTTTTGGGGAAGTGAAGACAGGTAAGGAGACAGAGATCTACAGAATAGTAGACTGTGGGTCTGATCTTACTGACTATATGAATGGAAAATAAGGGTGGATTTCCAGACCTTCTTAGACTTTACTTTTACTGACAACAGATATGCACAGTGATGACTTTGAGTAGATTGCTTCTCTATCAGGGCTTACAGAGGCCAGCTAACTCAGAAACACAATCACTTTGCCTTAATAGCTCTACAGTGCCATTTCAGTTCAAATTTGACACCTACTGGAATAGTGGGGTTTTTTAAAGTGAAATAACTTGTCCAGGTGCTCTACATTAAATCTTCCCAAAGGATCCAGAGCTTACCTGAAATACAGTCACAATGGCCCAAAGTAAGGAATCAAAATTCTTTCTATCTGGAACTGTGTCTCCTGTATCAGTTTTCAGGCTGAACTTGCATCCAAAAAGATGCATGCCGAGAATGCTAGAGTAGGAAAAAACGGAGATGGAAGATACACATTATGGTGTGAAATATGGGTGTAGGGAGGATTGCAGTGATTTTTCGGACACTTACCCCCCGCCCTGCCCAGGTATGTGCCAGTGGTATCTCCCAGGAAGAAGGGCTCTGCTCCACCACTGACATAATCACTGATCAAACCCTGCCATTTGGTTCTTCTGTGTCACATTTCATTACAACTGTCTATACTGAAGCCAAATCAGGGATCTCCTTTGCCTAGAAAATGACAAACCACATTGCCAGCTCCCTAATCTAACTGGTTTCCAAGAACAGAATCCTGAGGAGCATTATAGGGTCAAACAGACAGAAGTCTTGGAGTCTGCACAACCTCTATCTCAAATATAACACTGGTAGAGTCCAGTTACTGACAGCTTCCTGACATAGAGCTAAACGAGCCTCCCAGGAACTCCAGAGCAATTGTTGCCTATTTGTGTACTTCATTCATCTACAGAATTACAGTACTGCATGAAAAACTAAGACCGAAAAGAGGTAAATACTCTGTTGAACGTCTGCTTGTCAGTCTATTGTGAGCGCTTCTATCATGTAGGCAGCCTAGCAAATGCAGTGTATTGTTATTCTAACCTACATATTACTTAAGCAAGCTGAACAATTAATCGAAGAAGAGCTGCGGCCTCTGATACCTGAAGATAAAGATGAAGAGCATGAGCAACATGCAGAAGGTGGCTACGTTGTCCATTGTCTTCATCAGGACCACCAGCTGGCGACGGAGGGCGGGCATGAAACGCACCAGTTTCAGCACCCGGAGCAGCCGAAAAGTTCGTAGCACAGAGAGGCCTCCGTCTGACTGGCCAATGATCTCCCAGACACTGCAGGAACACCAGAAGGAGAAGAACTATAAACAGCAGTACCGTACTGTGAAAGCCCTGAGCAGGCTGGTTTCTTACAGGATATCACACCATTTAAGCCCTAAAGGGATAGTTTATTTCCCCACTACTTCCTTGCTTCTGAAAAACACCTTCACTTCCCAGTTGTGCAGATACACCTGCTCATGCACAACCTATATTCTTTATAGCTGGTTTCTTGATTCTTTAATTCCCTTGCTTTCTGTGGCTTTCCACAACACAGCATCTCTCCTGCTAGCCTGCATCACTACAGTCAGTCACAAGCCTAGCCACAAAATGTGGATCACAATTTTGTACCAAGCTAATATCCAGAGGGATTTACATTTGTTGGGGTGGGTTGATTTGATCAGGCCACAGACTGGCCTTTGTTCTGGGCCTCTGTTGCTCCTCACTTCCCTGAATCAAAGGGATGGGCCTACTGAAGCCAAGAGCACTATCCTGGTTTACACCTGCTGTGTCTCCCTTGACTTCTCTGCCTCAAATTACTGACCGAGGGGTGAACAGCACTGCTAGAAAGAATCCCAGCACAGAGAGGTGCTGCACAAGCTTCTCACACATGCTGTGACATCCCCCAGTTTAGGCTGGGATTGTGTTTCCCTGGGAGAGAACAGCAGAACAATGCCCTCTCTTACCCTCCTGCTTGCCCTATTCTGGCCTATGTGTTAATTCGGGAAAGGGAGGGCACGCTGCTGGGATATGGACACTCACAGTACTCCTTTCCCAGGACCAGCCATTCTGCACTTCAGTGGAAAATTGACCACAGTGCTAGATGTGTGGCGTAAATAGACTTTGTTCTCCATCTGCCAGGTCCATTTACTTTGGACAGCCCTTCTAATGACAGGAACCTAAAAGGCCAGCATAATTATAGCACATCATAGCCAGTGAGCCCTGGATTAACACATGCCACGTCATTCCTATTCCCCATCCCACTCCCCAACTGGCCTGAGCCCTCAGCAGAAAAGCCACAGTGGAAAAAGAACTAGCATTGACCTGATGACAACTATGATCCCATCAAAGATGTTGTACGGGTTCTTGATGTAGCCGAAGAGGCCAAAGGCCAGGAGTTTCAGGAGCATCTCCAGGGCAAACATGCTTGTGAAGACGATGTTACTGATCTCCAAGGCGTTGGTCAACTCATCTGGCTATGGGGCAAAAAAGCAACATGGTCAAACAGATACACAGAGGAAATGGCTAAAGGCTGGTATGTTCCTCCCGCTCTGGGATTCATGCTAATGATGTACAAATGCTACATCTTCCTGTATTCCTTCCGGAGAGCCATGGAGACAGATAGGTATCTGAGGGGAACAGCAGACAAGCCTCATGGACAGTCCCTGTGAGTCTTACTGGAAACACAGAATCCCAGCCCATTTCTGGAGCAGTTGCAGAACAACTGTGCCCAATACATGGGCCCAAAACCCTAAAGCTATGCAAAGGAGATGGCTTGTTCGCTGTTGCAAGATACAATTATCCAGGTGAATGGCTAGTATGGCTTGTAAAGCTTCTGTTTGGACTTGCATTGGTCAGGCTGTTTTTATTGCACTGCCCCAGCAGAGCTTTATGGATACTGCTATATCCAAGGCAGGACCACTGTCAATACAGCATAGCTCTATTCATGTACAAACAAAGCACTTTTCTTGCAGACATCTCTTAAGAGAATTAGGAAAACCAATAGCAGCGAAAGTCAGTAGGATCAATAGTTTTATCTCCCTTAAGATATTTATCTCCCTTTGGAAATTGTCCCCCCAAAATCCCAAGATGATTTTTCCTTCTGAAGTCCTGCTTAGTCATGTACAGCAGATTTTGTTAAAATGACAGCAGTGTGGCCCTGAGTGTCAGGATTCCCTCCAGGATTAGTGTGGGTTTCTCTGAGTGTACAAGACTGCATGCAGCTTAAATCCAAGAACTGATTTTTCCATTCCCCTCCTCTATCACCAGCACCAAATTACCTTGGGCTACAATCTTGCTTTTCAGACACAGCCTTAGATGTTCCTTTCCTGGGAAGCACAGCGATGCCTGCCCAGCACCCAGGCTCCAAAATGTGGCACAGCAGGGACAGATGCAAAAGGTGGGATGGGGTTCACTCACTTGCTGGAGCTACTCCTTCAAACAGCACCAGGCTCTGCAATGCGCATTTCTAACGCTCAAGGCCTGTTTCTTTGCAAAAGAAAATGAGTCTTTTTCATTTCCTCGGTGTAATAATATTGTCTAGAAAAAGGTGTTATTTTCATATCTGACTCATCTCCTGACTGATAATAGCTTCCTTTATTCCCCATCCGTCATTAGACACTATGTTAAAAGTTGGCAGTTTCTTGGGGATGTTGTTGCATTATTTGAGGCTCTGAAGGGAGAAACCATTGTAATACTGTGGCAGCCACATTTAACTCCACACTTTGCAAACTGAATCCTTGGCAATTGAAGGAGAGGGTGAAAGAGTTAACTCAAATGCAGGAAAAGCCCACACATCCCCTCCTATAGGCAGCGACAGTCTGTGGGCTGCTAATGAACCATCATTCATAGGCTAAATTACTTTATGCAATAGACTGTCTTTTGCTCAACCATTTATCCAGGAGAAAGAGCACTAAGAGCCTCAGACCTCATGATTATAATCCATATACACTAATTACTAAGGGACACCAGGGGAAGGACTGTGCAATTTTCAGTTCTTCAGTCTCTAGCAAGGGGTGGCCCAGATGGCTGCACAGTGCACCTGAACAGCACGTTCATCGGGCTGTGCTCCTCACACCTTCTTTGCTGCAGGGATGGCAATTCCCTCCCTAACATCAATCAGCGCTCGCCCATGCTATTCCCCACCCCGATGATGCCAAAACACCTGGGCAGAGGTCTTCCTTTTGCAATGAAAACACAGCTGAAGAAAAGGGCTGCTCTAGGATGGCATCTAACCAGCTTCCCAACAGAGACTGAGCCTGAAATAGCCCCGCGGGCTGCCAGGCGCCTGTCCGGCTGTAAGCCACAGTGGTGACGCGACACCATGCTCACAGCGTCCTTGAGCTATTTGTCAGGAGCAGTGCATGGCTGGCATGTTCAGTCTCCCCTCAGCCAGAGTTATACAAGGGCATTCTTAACAAGAAGCAAAATAACTTGCTAAATTCTTGCATCCCTCCAGGCAGCAGACTAAGGGCTCCTTGGGACAGGGTGTTCACGGCAGGCTAAGGATAGCTTGTTAGCGTGTTGTGGCTGGGAAATTAATGACACGATCATCAGCAAGAAAGCTGCGGCTTGGGCAGTTTTGAAGGGACAGGGTTGTTCTATAGCACTTTCTTCTGGGAAACATTGAGAACCTGCCCATCGCTACCTACAGTACCTTGTAGTCTGCAATACAGCAGCAGTCTCATCCGCTAAAGTCAAACTCAGTTCAGTGTTCTCCAAGTTCACCTCGCTGCTGCCAGATGTGCTGCCAAGAGTCATAGTTTTATCATGAAAATTGGGATAGTTGGTGATCATTTCAAAATCCCTAATCCTGGAGTTATGCGAGTATGACAAGACAATCTCAGGACTCATTACCAAAAAAGTCAGTGCCCAACCCGAAATGCCTAAGCCAAACAAACTTAAAAACACCCTCAGGCAAATAAAAAGAATTTGTAAGTTGCTATTCTCTAAAATCCCATGTTTTCTAAGCCAACGCCAAGATTCTTCTGTGGCCTGTTGAGCGCACGGCATTGCAACCAGTTAACCTGCCGGTATTATTGCTTGAATTGATTTGCCAATTTCCTTCGACAATTTGGTGCCCTTATTGCTTACTCTCCAGCGCTGTGACTTTTGCTTCATATACGAGTTCAGAGAGTGCAGGAGGAAAGCTGCAGCCATCTCTCAGGGGAGGGGAGAGAGGGCACGAGGGAAAGGAGAGGACAAGGAGGTGGCCCAGATGAGATCATCAATAGCTGTGATGAGGAGCTGATCCAGCAGATCAATATGACGGGGGACGCCTGGGCAAGGTTGACAGACAGCAGGCAGACACTGCAAAGCCAATCCTGCTTCAGACAAGAGATCTTCATTATCCTTTAGTGATCATATTTGGTGTGAGGCAGAGCTAATTCAATGACAAGGACTGCTGTAACGCGAGACATTTGGAGCACAATCCTGCAGTGACATGGAGGCAGGACCCACTGGGCAAAGACAAGGATGGATAGCCCTGCATGCTGGCTAAGCTGCTGATGTGAGCTTTTGTATTATTAGAGTGGAAGCTGAACAGCAGATGAGCCAAGCATTCAGTGATACAGCCTTCAAATGTAATTACCTTCTTTCAACACCAACTGGAGCCTAGAAAACGGCCTGCCATAGATATTTTTATGGCTTATGAAATGGTTTGTTGCTTAGAGAACAATTCATTTCCCACTTCTCTCACTCTGAGGAGCAAAGATCTAGGAGGAGGGTCAAGGAAAAGACACTTGAAAACCAAGATGGATTTGGCCATTCCCCTAGTGTCAGCCACTAGGAGACACTGTTGTTTTGTTCAAATTTAAGCCAACCCCAGAGCAGGAATTTTTCCAGGAGCATTTTTCTCTGGTAAAAAACAAAATGTTGATTTGCGGAAAACAAAACTTTTCATGGCAAGGATTATTTTTGTCAAACTTCCTGGCTGGAAGAAAATGAAGTCGCAACAAAGCTTTAAAATTGCTGCAATGTCTTGCTTTGACCTTCTCAGAAAAGGAAATTTCAGGCTTTTTGCTTGAGATGTGGTTGTGTCACAAAATGCAACTTCCTTTCTGGCAAGGAATGGTTAACAAACAAAGGTTGGCAACAAAACAATGCACTTCCAACAGGGTAGTTCTAAAGTGGTATTTTTTGCTTTTTGCCAAATACTTTGTAGGCCTTAACAACTATGACAGAAGGAAACTACTTCCCCACCATAGGGCTCCAACCTGTACGAGTGAAAACTTCCTTTTTCAAG
Organism: Harpia harpyja; assembly: GCF_026419915.1. NCBI lineage: Eukaryota > Metazoa > Chordata > Aves > Accipitriformes > Accipitridae > Harpia > Harpia harpyja. The sequence continues at coordinate 3,111,248 of NC_068960.1, read as the reverse complement.
TGACAGTGAGAGAGCAAGACCCCTCATCAACTTTGGATATCTCCTGCACGAGGCCACGAAACGCCGAGGAATCCCCACAAAGGATGCAATGTGGGAGATGGTGGGCAATGCTGTCCCGCTGGTATGAGGGTCCACAGTGCCAGATGTGGAGGCTGGAATGGGAACTGCCATGCTGGAGACAGTCGGCAAAAACGAGCACACAGAGTGGTTTAACCCACTCCCAGGCAACGTTCAAAAAAGGTTCAGATCCAAGTACAGATTTTATAGATTTCAGATTCAAATGAATCCTCATACTTTGGCTGCAGGAGTAAGTTTCCCACCATTCAAGAGAAGGGCAGAAACTGTATGGGATCAATTTGTAAGATTTCAGCATCCTTGAATATGAGTTTAAAGTAACAATTAGCCTTGACTCCAGGCAAAACATGTCCCAGCAAAGCACAACCACCTCTGCTCACTTTGAAGGCCATATTATGCTGCGGAATATTTCAGTGACTCAAAACCGTGTTTTTATTAGGGACGAACCTCAAACGTTTCAGCAGTTCATTCTGAGTTCAGATAAACAGACAAAAAAATCCTTTTCTAAATAGTTTGGGTCTGAAAACCTTGGGAGACTAGTCTCTTTCTGAGAATCTGATACTTCTGGTTTTAGCAAGACGCAGCAGAACCCCAAAGCCTTCCTGGAATTGGGGGAAATTCAGTAGAAGAGAAACCCATAATGGTCAAATTATTGATGGTCCCTACAAGCAGAGGATGAAGAACAGGAGTAGGAGTTCGCAGCCTTAGATTCAATTTGTGCAACTGAATTACATTTCTTCAAGCAAGTCACTATGACTTTGTGCCTCTCTTTTTCCGCTCGCCTATCTCCTACCTTGTCTCTTTTGATTGCTGCATCCACAACCACCTATTTTACATAGCTTAGGTTCAATCACTAGCAGGATGGCACCACGCCTTGGCTGGGACACCTTTTTGCTCTGATACTGAGTAGAAATAATCATACCTGCATCACACTGGAGAAAAGGGCTGTTAGACACCTGGTGCATCCTATTGAATGAACAGGGAAGGAAGTTTCCAGAGTAAAAGATGTGCTTTGCTTCAGAAATCCCCCCGCCAAGCCCAAAGCAGCCGTTCAACTCCTGAACAAGGAGAGCTGAGCCTGGCAGAGCCGCAAAGGAGTGGTAAACAAATCCAGAACATTTAGTCTCATAAACATCCTTTGCACTTGTGTTGTTTTTTCTCTAGTCCTGGGCCTAAAGCTGTCAATGGGATTCTGAGCACTTGTTTATGTTGGCTTTTCTGCTTTATATTTTTAAGTTCGGTCTGCAGACACTCTGACCAGGAAGAGGAGATATAATGAACTGTCAATTTGTGCTTTGCTTCCGGACACTCTGTATTTTCTCTCTTCACCCCATTTTTGAGAGACTGTAATTTTCCAATTACCAGTTATTCCATTGCAACAGATTTCACCTGTCTGCAGTCTCTAGCATCATCCCCATTTCACAGAATTAAAAACCAAAGGCAATGCACGAGAGTGGCAGGGAGCAGGGGAGAAGGCATTCAGGCTAATTACAATGAGGTAGAAGAGGGAGGGAAAATCCAAAACACACAACTTTTTAGATTAATAAACCCAAACCATAGCAATTAGTGCCATAGTGGATAACCCACCCAGCACTAAGCAACTTTACTTTTTAGTATGTTCATAGGTTGCAAAGGCATTTGCGAGCTGTGCCCAAGGACTATAGGAGGGACTGCTCCTGATACTTCTTAGCAGAGATCCAGTAACAGCGATGCACAGAACAACAGAAGGAACCGGTCTAGCTTCAAGGACTTATCCGCTTCGTCACTTCTGCACAGCCTGCTCCTCCTTCCAAAAACAAGGCCAGGCAGCGGTGTCAGCTGCGGCTCTGCCTGATCTATGGTAACGGGGTGCAAAGGCTCTGCTTAACCCTGTTGAAAGGAAACCCGATTATGGGGATTTTACGATCCACCTCACACAGTGAGCCATGGGCAGTGTCAGGATGGGAACTCAAGAATTTCTACTTTTCCACTGAAGGCTTTTCCAAGTGGCATCTGCATGCTGCACAGATACACAGGTGATACCAGGACACCTGCAGCCTCGGTCATGGTGTCACCAGCTGCAAAAAGGCGACAGTCCCCAAAAAACATGCAAAGGGATACCAACGGCAGTGCAATTCTCCTCCTCTCACAGTGGAGGGGGGGGACCGTGCCTCTTGGCAGCTGAGCCTCACGCTTCAGCTTTTCAGGTCGTGATGGACATCTGTGCTCACTCATCTGAGAGGAGAACCAAGACACTGCAACCAGCCACCCTCTAGGGTCCATCCCCACCATGAGATCTGCAAGGCAGAAGGAAGCCCTTTGCATCTCCAGTGCACATTGACTGCAGAGCACAGAGCTATACTTCAGCTGGCTTTTCCTCTACGGAGGGAGAGTAAAGCCTGCCTGCTTTACTCACTGAGCCATACAGCCTCCTACATAACTAATCTGTTTAAGTGATGGATTACTGGGCTCCATATTACATTTGTAGGGTTTATGTGCCACTGTGAAAGCAATCGCGAGATGAAAGCCAGTTTTCTGGGACAGATTAAAGCTATCGTTTGGGAAGGATTAGACTTTTTTAATAAGAAATATTGTTCAAAAATTGTGGAAAATAGCTTAAATGAGTTTGAAGCACTGGCACCACAGGAGGGGAGCAAATCAATGAAATTGCTAAAGAGAGCTCAAAATTACAAAACATTCCTCTAACTTTTTGTAAAAAACTAGAACATGTACAGAATGTGTGTATAATACTAATATTACAGGCAGACTCCCACTGCGCTAGGCAGCGAGCATCAGTCTGCAACCTTGGACCCGTGTGCCTTCTGAATGTAGGATGAAGAGTTAGATAAAACATTGCATGGGACTGTTGGAGGCTGGGTTTAACCCATCGAGAAAGTGCAGGGATCTCTAACCCACAGCCTGTCTCCTTTCCTTCCTCTCCCTGGAGGTGCCTGATTTATCCCAGTCCTCACGGCACCCAGTGGTCCCCTCCTCCTCACGCGCCACAGCTCACCTGCATCCACAGTTGAGTGATCCCCAAATCCTTGCACTCTTACAAGCTCCAACTTTGTATTTGAAACCCTCAGCTGTGTTTCTTGCACACTTATTCCTTTGAAAAATTAAACCAAACACCAATTTCTTGCCCAAAGCCTTTTCCTACAGTAAATTCAACTAAAGAGGAGCCCTAGTCTCCTCAGGTAGGTTCTGCTCTTGGATGAGGAGCTGTGACTGTCACATCACAGGCATTTTGCTATGGCGCAAATTTTGGCCAAAGGACATGAAGACATCAGCAGCATTTGCCCTCCTGGGCACAAGCTCAGACCCCTCTGAAGTCAGCCCAGCAACCAGACACAGCATGGGACAGGCCCAAGCTGAAGTTTCTTAAATGCTTAATGGAGCGTATAGGAGAATCTGTCACCTCGAGCACCCCGGAGGCTATTAATTATTTATTCTGTCCAGAACAATGTAATCAGCCATCCAGCATGACAGCGGATGCTCTACGTGCCAGCATCTGGTTTCTTCCCTCAGTCACAGCAGGTATTTATCACCCGGGCAGAGGAACTCTGTCCTGCCTCCCCCAAACACCCCCACTCCACACGTCTGGGACAAGAACAGCCTGAATATCGCTGCAGATTTACACTGGGATGCAGAAACGAAGCAGTTAGAGGGGCCTGTGTGTCCCTCCCCAAGCTTTCAACCAGCCTGTGTGGAAGCTGAGCACTGGTGACCACCTTACTGAAAATAACGACGCATGCCTGAAATCCCAGCAAACGAGCAGCTCAAGACACTACAGGCAGACAGCGAATTTCACACCTGAATAAGAGCAAGAGTGTTTAGGCCCATGTGCTTTGGGAGTGCCTGCAGGCTCTGTCAAAAGGCAGCACTGGCTGAGCTGGGATCTGGAACACGTTTCACACACCAGTAATGAAACGTAAGCGTGTAGTGTGGCTTAACTGTAATAATCAACACAAACATCCCCTGGCCCAGAAACGGGTGAAGGAGGGAAGCTGCGACACCTCACAAGCAGCGACTCAATACTGCAGCAATTATATGCAGAAGAGACAAGGTTGCCCTACACTCTGCAAGCTGTATGCTTGTTTTTATCTACAGCTATTTCATTCTAATGCCTCTGAAGCAATTTGGGAAAAGGTCCTCTTTGAGAGAGTTTAAAGAGCCGGAAGCTCACAGCTGAAGCAGAGAGCTGTCAGGGAATGTAAGTGACATCTCAGAAGACTGCTAGCAAATGTGAAGGCTACATTTTGACCTTTGTTTTTCTCCCCGTTTTTTGCTTGTCAAAGACCAAATTGAATAATTCTGATATTTCTAAGGTAAGTAAACAACCAACCAAACCAACCAAACAGAAAAACCCCAAGCAATTTAAGACCTGGCTTCTTTCCTCCTCTGCATTCCTTGCCCTTAACAAAAAAAAAAAAAAGAAGAATGCAAATGGGCCTTTCAATTTCTGCATTTGAAAATATTTCCTTTGTAAACCATTTTGATGTAGTTTATTTACTACAACATAGGACTCTTACTGTCTTAAAATCAACTTCAGACCAGTTTAGTCAATCTAGACTATGGTTCAAGCCACAGAAATTGCCTTGCCTCATATGATATAACTACTCTTACTAGGAAAAATGGTTTGGTTGGTGCTTTCCCATGCGCATGAGTGCAGCTGAAAGTTATTTATGGTCTCTGGCCTTGGAAAGGAACCAGGTCCTTGAACCAGGATGCCCCAGCTCCTAGAAGAGTACCTTGGTCACCAAGATGTTTGCTATTCTGAGGTGCCTTCTGCCCTGCTTTTGACAGCCAGACATCACAACCTCTCAGAACCAAAAGCCCTTCTCCGGAAGGGTTTAGCTGTCATTAATGTTTTTACTAAAAGCTGTGACTTTGATGAGTTTGTGCTTTCTGATGAAAAAAATGTTTTGCTGAGAGATTTCCAAATGGGCTCTACTTAAAAGTAGGCTGGAAACAGAAGGAGAGAGCAATCTCCTCCTCATGCCTACCGATGAATGTTCACTCTCTGGCTTTGGAATTAAAAATGGAGAATTTATTCTCTCAGGCACCTCTATTCTCAGGTTTTATGCCTTCCTCTAAATGGGATCCTTCATGTGGAGCGATAACAGTTTAATTGAAGATAGCCGATGGTAATTTTTCCTCCTTTCAATTGACCTACTTGATCTCCTAATGCTCTATGGAATTGCTTTTACCTCTCTGCTCTGTGGCATGAAAGTCACTGTTAATAATTACTTACCCAACTGCATATGGCCAGCCAAATGCAAAACGCGCTGCTCCTTTCTGGAGCTGCAACTAGGGCATCAGTGGAGGAATGGAGCAACCTGCATACAAGCGTGATGTACTCTGGCATTAAAAAAATGCCATTAGAGCTAATGTTATCCAGCATTGACCATATACCAAAGTTATATATACATACTCTCTGGGATTTTTGTGTGAATCCTTCAAGTTCACTTGGTATTGGCTCCTGGCTGGGAGTGTTTTCTACAGAAGAAGCCTTGGCTGCCACACTTCGATCTCTTGCAACAAGAGCTACAGGTCACAGAGTTTGTTCTCTGGGATAATCAACTCCCCTGTAACTTCCTTAGGAAGCTTCCCAGGCAGAAGGTCCCACATGGCACAACATATTTGCAGTATTACTTTCCCATTTCTCAGTTTCATTCAGCAAAATGCAATTTCATTTCAAGTGGCATAAACGCCAAGCTGGATTAGATCAATTGCTGTCTTTTCCACCCTCAGGAGGAAAGGACCCGGGCAATCTGAAATGCTATCAGCAGTACCGTACAAAACTAAAGCTACTATTCTTGAAAAGTAGGCCAATCAGCTGGATTATATCTTGATGGAAGATCACTTAGTCTGACAGATGGCTGAAAAAATAAGCCTTAAAATGAAAAAAACCACTCCCAGACACTATAAAATACCCCTCATCCCCCAAAACAAGGCCAGAAGTGCTCAGGTTTAGTTATTAAACAAGAAGTCACAGGAGGAAGGAGCCAACTCTCCAGATAACAACCAAGAATGACTGCCTCCAGCAATACACCAAGAGCACTGTAATAACTCACCTAGGGAGAGATGCTCCAGTGTGGACTCTGTGAACTGGTCATCTCTGTCAGTACTAATACACTGATTAGTTTCATTGAAAAAGAAGAAGAAACAGAAAAATGGCTGAACTGAGGACAGCGAATGCCTAATCATTCCACTGGTGCTGGGTGCAAGCGAGGAAGCGCCTGTTCAGACTGAGCTTGGTGCCAAGGGAAGCTACGATCGCCCCTTCACTCTCAGCAGTGTTGTGACTGGAACATGATTTGGGAGTACGCAGGACAGCATGTCCCCCACAGCGCATCAGGAATTGCCTCTGGCAACTTCCCAGTGTTTCAGAAATGGACCTGTTACTTGTACCCCTTCCCTCTTCTCTTAAGCAGCTGTTAAATATGAGCAGGTTTCTCTCTACGAGCAGACTGCCATCCCAACCCACATGGGCTTCGTTCCTTTAAGAGCCTCTGGCAAAAATCCAAGGAAATTATACAGACTGAATCATTCCCATCCATATGCTGGTGGAGTCCTTCAAAGAACGAGCAGATCTGTGAGGCGTGACATCTCTTAGCAAGGCCTGTGTTGACTCTCATCCAATATATTTAGCTTATCCCTCGCCATAAAAAAACCACACTCACACAAGGAAGTATATTCACACAATTCTTGCCCATTGCAAAACTTTTTGTTCTTGACCACTATCTGTGCTGAAGTCAACAACAAATGGTCAAAAATCATCAGCCTAATGCCTGAAATCAGCTTTGCTTTACTGGCTAATCACAAAGCATGCATTTAAAAAAAAAATAATCCATCATTCACACTGATTTTTTTTTTCTTTTTTTTTTTTTCTTTTTTTATATTTAGGTTGAAAATATCTTGTATTCCATACCATGAACTAGAAAGAAGAGCTAGGGTCTACCTTTTCCTTTTAGATGTAAACTGAGTCACAAGATTTCAAGAGCTGGAGAATTTAAGAAAATGCATACAATATTGTGAGACATGCTATAAAAGGATGGACACAAAGAACATGGAAATATGCTACCGCCCCTTTCAGACAAAAATGAACACACAGGCCCTGCTTCAAGGAGTCTGCACAAGAAACGAAGGTTAATTGTTGATTTTTTTTTTTGCTAAAATCTTGCAGCCAAACTACAACTGCATATTTCTGACTGTGCACAGAAATTACAGGATGCCCATCACAGGCAACTCTGACCACGTCCATTAAAGGTGGCAGGAGCCCGAACATCGAGAGAATAAAGAACTGTTTCCAAACTCTTTGATTGTACTGCAAGAGGCACCTTTAGCAGTGATTATATGATCTTTATCCACATCCAAGCAACAGGCTTGCTCGCTGATAACAGAGAGATCAAAGGCCTTTGGGTTGTCATTAGCAGGCAAACTCAATAGAAGTTGTTTACTTCACCCAAGCTAATGGCACTGGAAATATTTAATCAAAAATGGACACACTCTCTCTATTACTGCCAAGATGATTCAGAAGGGGCCACTTAAATCTATTTTGTCAAACCATTACTCATCCCTTGCTAATAGACCTTTATGGAGGGTCCCTTTGAAAAATGCACATTCGTGATTTGCGGGCTGTGTACTGGTATTAGGAGATGAGGCACATCAAGAATACATGATAGAGGACTGCTGATGGGAAGAACAAGATGGGGAATATGTTTAGTCTATATCTGACAAAGACCTTGACTTAGTCATCTTTTAAGCCCAAGGACAGGAAGCTGAAGTGGCCTGATGTGAAAATAAGTTGAAGGAGAGGATAATTTTTCAGAAAAATTTGAGCAATCTGCTGTAATTGACCTCTGAGTGCTAAGTGGAAGAAGGAAAGATGGAAGAAGATTAGGAGAGCTTTACTGAGGTTCAAGGATCTTGGGGTAGAAGAAGAAAACAAAAATGTTGGGTGGACATCAGGAGAAAATTTGGTGGTGTATCTTACAGAATAGCGGGGTGTTGCCTACTTGAGCCTTCATTCTTGGGTTACCAAGGAAAGGTTCAGTGTCTACAAGGAGATGCCAAATGTCAGGACTCCCAAGCATTTTTCCTACCTCCTAGACTAATGTCTAGTCTCTCCCATGGTCCTAAACATGCATCAGACATTTGGGCACAGACAGTTCTTTATGGGCTTCCCTTTGGGATGTGCAGAGACTTTCATTAACCAAACATGTTCACCTCCTGGGGTTGTCTTAAAAAATACGAAACCACTTACAACCCTGATATAGGAAGAGTTGATCCTGCCTTAGAGCAAGAGGATGGACTAGGTGAGTTGAGCTCTATCTACTGCAATTTTTCTGACACTGGACCGAAAAGATCCCTTGGGTTCTTAGCATCCAAGCCACTGCTAGGGTGGGTAGCTACATCTTATCACTTTTTTCATAAGCTGATGGAGCTCAGGGACATCCTGTGGGGACAACCCAGCAGAGCGAACTTCCAGCCCTTTTGTCCTCCAAGACAGGATCGCACTTGGTACAGACTCAGTTTTGATAAAGTTTCTCTGCAGCTTCCAGAAACATTCATGAAGAGCTTAAGATTCAAAAGCTTCATCAGCATGGAAATGATTATCTGAAATCCACAGCTGTAATACAGGCAGCAACTCCTCTCTGCTCTGCATCAAAGATAGGCTAGGAGCCAGGAGAACAAATTCAAGGGAAATCCACCTTTCCTTCCCTCTAGCAAACCTAAAGCAACCCAAGCAATTGTTACAAGCTTATTTTTGTCCCTGAGAACACAATGCTGCGAACAGACCAGGGTGCTCTAGCCTGCAGCCAAAGCAGGCAGATGGGAACTTTAGAGCTGCCACGCTGTTCTTGCAAGTGAATTATTGATACGTTCTTCATAGCCACGAGCATCAGACTAAAGTGGCAATTAAAACCATCCACAATGATCAAAAAGAAAAAGCAAAGACAAAAAGGTACAAAACCAGAGTCTGTGTTTGCCAGCAGCCTGCAGCATGTGCTATTATGCCTTGCAAGGAAGGCTTCTGGGTCCTGATCTTTCAGGTGTGTCTTCGGTAACAGCCTGCATCAGAGCAGGTGGACAGTGGTGAGCAACACAACACACCATTTCTGCTTGAGACAAGGGAATGAGCCGCTCCCGGGAGCACACTGCCCCATTTTAGCTTTTGAGTGTGCACAATGTGGGCATTCAAACTCAGAAATTCAAACAACTACAATCACCGTCATCCCTCTTGCTCCCTGAGACAACAGCAATTTGTTTTGCTAAGGTAAGAAAGGACAAAAGAGGTCAGAAAGGAACTACAAGACAGAGCTGCCCTTCAGCATAGTTGCATCACTTGGACATTGCACAAAGCGAAAGCTTGGAATTACTGAATGTAAGCACAAACCAGCAGGAGAGCTCAGCAACTCTTGTTCCTCCTCACATCAGCTGTTTGTATCTTACAGACAACTATTGGATTTTCACCTGGCAGAATTCCTCGATTTCAGTGGAACCGCCACTGAGTTTGGAGATGGCCCAGTGCTTCCAAATTTACACCTTATTGACAAAAAACCCCAATGAAATGAAATTATATTAAACCACCACCAATATTCAGATGACTAAGGAACAAAATTCACAGAAAATAACTGTGCTGGCTTTGCAACATGTTTCTCCTGTAATGTTTATTTCTAATATTGAGGGAAGAACACAAAAATCTGGAAAACAGGACCTAAAAATGAGGAGGTGACTTTCCATTGTATTTTTCTCATTCCTTTTACACGAAATATGCCTCACCCCCAAACATGCCCTGAATTTGCAGTATGTTTCCATTGTTATGGGAACAAAATGATTCAGAAAAAAAAGTTTAGTCATTCTGATTTTATATAATGAAATAAAATCACTGCTAAAATAATGAAATTCAATTATGTTAGCCCTAATAACAGTAGTACTAATTAAAATTATTGTAATTCACTACTACAACGAGGCTGCAGCGCCAAGCTGCAGAAGACGTAGGACTGCTGAACACCTGAGAGTAGAGACTCTCTCCCCAAGCTGGTGGAGTGAATGTATTTGGTTTTGGAGGTTGTTAGTTCAGCCTTGGTGCGTTGGGCAAAGGGGACTGTTACGGTAACACTAATTACACTGCTAATGGCAACAATAATAACACCTCTCAAATCAACAGCGCTGATGCCATGAACGCCGAAGCGATGCAATTATGCACTGCTGTCAGTTCAAGGGGAGCTGTGAGGCAGAGAAAAGCAAAGGTAAAAGAGGCAGCACACTCCTCTGGATTTATCATCTTGCAGCAATTTCTCTGCAGAAGATGCCTGGTTCGGTTGAAGGGCCGGGTAAGCCCTTTCCCTTCCTCCTCCTACATGATGCCAGGCTGCGCCCGGCCCTTGTGCAGGTCATGCTATCCTCTGTGTTGCCTTGCCGTGATGCCCCCAACCTGATCCCACACCATGTGCAGGAACCACGTCAGGAGAAACCCTCCAGGCAGAGTAGCTGAGCTCTGGCTCGCTCCACTACCTGCTCCCCCATGATGGCAGTGGGGCAGCGCCCAGCCCGACTGAATGGCATGGCTCTGCCAACCTGCTGCCCACAGCATGCATTCACCTGGGGAAAATCTGTCAGACAGTGACAGCTCAGACAAACAAAACAAAACAAAACATTTCATTTGCAACCTTCCTCCATGTCACATTCGAGTTTTCCTCCTGGCAGCTCTTCACGTCCCTGCCCTGGCTCTGACTAGCAGAAGTGATGCTTCGCCTGCAGCAAGAGCCACGAGGAACAGCCGCACAGAAAGGGCTGCTCCAACTGCCTGCTCTAATCAAACCTCACGGCTACGCCAGCCGCACCAGGGCTTTGATCCAGCTCCCTGCCCTGGGAGCAGGGCCAACCACCCCCTGCTGAAGAGGCAACCCCAAGAATAAGCCAAACTGATCCATATCCTCCAAACAGCTATGTCAGTTCTCATATGAAACAGGCAACACAAGGTTTTATTTGTAGAGAGTGGGAGTGAAAGAGCATCTAGATGCAATCTCCAGCATAGTGGTTTCAGTAAACTAGTAAAGCTAAAACAACCATGTGCAAACAGCGAGCCCCTGAGAAAGCAACTGAGCTCGCAAATGTTTCTGCCCTGATGGAAATCTTCCTCATGGGCTTCCAAAATGGATAGATCACGGTAAAAGCTGTCAAATTATTTTATTTCTTAGTCCCCAAATGCGTCAAGGTATGGGATACGCAGTGGATCACAAGCAATTATTTGCCAAACATCAGGACTTGCTCAAATGCTCTTGCTCAAGAAAGTGGCGAGTGTTTCCATGGCAATGAGCTATTGCCTTGGTGACTGTGGACCTGGACTGGTGCTGCTAAACCACTGCGACCCTTGGACATCTGAGCACAGCAAGAAGTTTCCTCCTTTGCTGTCTAATGATGTTTTTTTTATTTCTGAGTTCATCCCCATCTAAAAGTTGCCTTAAGCGGTTGTGCTAGAGACAGAGAAGCCCAAATTACTACAGAGAAGCCTCCTCTGTTCACACCTGCCTCTCTGCTACCCAGCCCAGAATTAACTTTTCTATCAGTCAGGTGCAAACCAGCCTTAGGTCCAATCCTGGCTTCTCCTGAGCAGTGCTGAACCTCTATCCATAAACTAGAAAATTAAGCAGCAGAGGCCCAGGACTTCATTAGCCCAGACATCGAAATTACATTCATCTATACGCATTTAAACCTTGTAAGAGAGGTCAAACTGAGAGGCAGTTGTGTTAACAAGGTGAAGAAGTGAGCTTGCACATAAAAGAGCAGCTTTGCACATAAACAGGTATCCTCCTAGGCAAGAAATTTACCTAGATTTCTGTGGAAGGGTAAAAAAAGTGTCTGTGTTGCCCTCCAAACAATCTTCAGATAAACTTTGTGCTATCATAAAAGCTTTATCCTGGGCTCATATAGCAGAAAATTGTTGCATCTCTGCCTTTGAGAACTTCCACTGCTTTTCTTCCCAACTTTATCATTGAAACACACACTCCTTCCAAGTGACTGGCTGTTCGAAACCTGATTGAGCTGAACCATTACATTAGTTTCTTTTTAAATTTGCACAAACCCTGCACTCTGCAACTCCAAAGTGGTTTCTATGGAGATGCTAAAAAAATGGAACAGCACCTTCTGGGTGCCAAATTCAGCATGGCAAAAACTTGGGTGAGCAGCAAATGCTGGGTGAGAGGAGTGTGAGGAGTGAATTAGAGACGCAGAATACGACTTCTTACTCAGAGCAGCAGATAATGGGGGTAAGTTACCACTTTGGCTGACAGGCGTTAACCAAACTGACAAGCTGCATTGAGTATCATGCAGAGTTTAATTAACTGCAGGCAATGGGGCATTAATACAGGCGACACAGCCTGCCCGATTTTCTTACGGTGTGAACGTGATAGGGAGAGGGAGGGACGTGAGCATTTGCAAGGCAGAAGCGATCCTCATGCATTAAGAGGTTTCTCAGAAGAGCACTGGAGCTGTGTTTGGCTGCCTCTTAGAGCAGCTCTATCTCCTTAATCTGCAAAACTGGGCAGAGGAGTCCAAATCTTGCAACTTCCTACACAGTCTATTTTAGAGTCTTAGAAACAGAAACAACACACAACAGGAAGGATGCGATTACTAGAAATATGTCTGAACTCTCCCACACCCCAGCCCCATCAATCTTGATGGCTTCACCATTTGCATCGTTAAGACAGTTTTCACATCCCATCCCATCCGTATGGTTCTGCTGGATCAGAGCTTTGGTCTGCACCGGTGCCCAGCTCCCTCAACACTCATGCTAGGTCCCAGTTTGGCTCTGCTCTGCTTTTCCCAGGCACTGAGTCAGACACAGAAAGACCCGTAGGCACGGCTGAAACATCACGTCTTGTGTTGACACAACTCCCTTGAGCCACACAGAGCCCAAACCTGAGTGCAGTGACCCTAGAGAGACACAGCCACAAGTCCTAAGGCTCTAACAAGACCTTCTATACCAAGTACACTATTCCCAAGTATATTTGATACTTTTCAGACCAAAGTACTGTTTAAACAAAGGCCAAAAGCTATTCTTATTTAAGCAAATCTCCATTAAAATCAACCAGCCAGGCCTTCAAACTTCCGACTGTGCGCACACAGGAGTAAGGAAGCACACAGAAACAGTCCAAATGTGGTGGTGGTGGGGGGGACTGAACAGCACAGCGTACCCTTGCTCTTTGGAAGAGAGGCAGAGTATCTCTTTCTTCAGCCACGCTAATCGGGACATCTGGTTTTAAGTGAACACACAATAAATGGTATGGAGCATTGTCTGCCTCCTGGTGAGTAGTCACCCCTGGGATTTAAACATATGGCTGCATCAAGGCTGGCTAGTGCCAACCTGATTCTTATAAACCATCCCCTCAGGCTCTGTATCCTGTACTTTCTGTGTATATTGTACAAGGGAAAATAATTTGACTTGGGGTTTCGAGAATTTCAAACAAGGATATACAATTAGAAAAGTATTTGCTTCAGATGATGATAAATAACCCTGGACTGAAGAACCTCAGAAAAAAACTGTTCTTCACTCCAGTGTGATGACACAAAGTCTTCTGCAGTGCCGTTTTATGCGCTTTCCCGAGAGCCCAAACTTGTTAACCTTCATTTCGCTGCATGTTTTCAGAGGAGCGACAGCTGCAGCCATAAATACAGCATTCAGATTTCATGTTATAGTTAAAAAATCAAATATGAATGAAACCTTCTGCTATTACACACTGACTAGCAAGGGGGAAAAAAGGAGTGGGAGGAAACCCATAGCATTAAATCACTGCTGAAATACAAAAGGACTTCTGCAAGCTCAGGTGGGAAACATCCGCTCCACTGTTTGCTGCAGGGTCAGTAATCTGTCTGTTGGTCTCAGCCTGCCTGTCCATCACTCGCTCACAGGTTAAACTTAGTCTCAGGAACAGGGAGAATCTGTGCATGAGAAAGGAAGGAGCAGAGGCATGTCCTCAGCATCAAACTCCCCACACTACAGCAAGGGAGCGATTCCTGCTACTTTGTGGGGACATCTGTATACGCTGGTACTCTGACAGCAGGAAGGAAGGGATGTAAATAACGTAATTCCAGCCTGAACCCTAGGAGATCCCAGTAGCACCCCAAAGAGGGGACACAGCTAGGGAAAGAAGAGTGGGGTACAAGAAGAGGAATGGGAATTCTCTTTTGCATATCTCTCAAAAGTGTTTCGCTGGGTTATGTTGTCCTCAGAGGAAGTGGGAAGCCATCCCTGCACTCACCTCTCCTCTAGGGGATTTCACAGGCATTTGCAGCTCCTAAGAGTCCTCAGCATAAACTGCTATTTCTGGCATTTAATCCCCCTGCACTTCCACGCTCTGCAGTTCAGTCCCTTGTACTTTGGCACACATATCAGCCGATACCTGCCAGCACTCCAACGTACCATATTAGTAGTTCTGCTTTAAAGACATTCAAGATGCTGATCTCTTATTTTGGCAGCTTCAAGAGACCTTAGCACAAGTGAGAGATCTTCTGCAATATGGCCCCCGTAACACAGGCCATTTGCAAAGAGATAATTGCCCAGCAACCCACGATGCTTTCAGACTCTCTGGCTGAAACTAATTTTCATGAATGACTTTCTTTGCGCTGCCAGGTAGCAGTGACCAGGGATGAACAATGCTGATGGGGTTGGTGTTTTGCCTCTGAACCCTTCATGAACAAAAGGAAAACTCTGATTCTCTCCCATATTGAGCAGCTCCCTGTGGTTTGATTTATTTCCTCTTATTGATTGGATTTGGGGCAGGTTGGAGCTGTAAAGTTTCTGCCTAGGCTCTGGATAGCTCTGAGAGCAAGGCACACCTGAGGAACACAGAGCCAGGGCTTTGTTCCCCTGGTCCCATCACCAAGCTCCAGGTAGAGCTCCTAGCAGCAGCCAGCACACTCTGGCTTCATAAACCCTCTCAATCCAAACTAGCTTTAAAGCATAGGCAAGTCCATGTATAGTCATGCCGAGAGTCAGAGAACTACAGGATCCGTCTCTCTGCAGCAAAGTCAATTCCCTTTGGAGTATATAAAATAAATAAAACACTTCTCTTTCTGCTGCTTTCTCCAGGGGCACTATAATAAAAAGTTCTGGATTTGACTGTGCATGGGACAAGGACAGGACAGGGAGAGAGGAGGTATTAATTTGACCTGGCATCAGGCAGCCGAGGAAAACTCCCAAGAAATGCCTTCACTGGGGGAAAGATGCCAAGTGGTCTTCCTGCCCCATCCTCCTTGATGGCAGACTCCATGCTCCAGCAAGCTTTACCACTGATGCTACAAGGCCTGTGCACAGAGTGTTTTTCCCAAATTGGGAGTCAGGCTGTCTTTAAGGCTGTAAACCAGACAGAGCAAACAAAAATAGAGCTTTAAAAGAATGCATGCAGGCATGCCAAATCTCCCTCATTTTCGAGTAAGAGTCTCACTCCTTTCAGATGCAGCTTTCTCCCCCACCTCTCAAAACCATTTATAAAAAAGCATCCTGATCTTGTAACAAAAGATCCAGAAGGAGGTTTCAAGGAGACATTTAAAGCTTCATTCATAATTCTGGAAAATCTCACTGTCCCAGCTGGAGAACCCCGGTTAAAACCTGAGGAAAATTCATGACTCATGTTGACAGCAGCAGTAAACATACCTGTTTATTTCCTTGCAGTGGTTCTTCTCCTCTGGTGTAAGGACCTGGATTGCTACCCTGAGCACCTTTAATCCTCTGCCTGCCAATGGGGACAGCCAGCTCTGCCTCTCAGCTCCAAGGTACCCAGAGAAGGGCGGTGTACAGGACACCTTAGCAATACCACTGAACCTCCACACAGAGCTTTCAGACTAAGTTGCCATCATTTCGTACGTACTGCCAAATACTAACCCTACTTTGCTCTCAGGTGTGGCATGACTGTCTTTTCTACAACTTCCTAACATTTTCTCAGTTAAATCTATTTTTAAGCCTTTCTGTATTTTCCATGTCTACAGAGAAAGGAATCATCCACAGGGAGTGGCTGGAAATGCACAAAAGTATTAAATTAAACATGACTAATTCCTTTGCCTCCTAACAATTGCGAACCACCAGTCTACAGGCACCGTTAGTCCATGGCACAGCATCATCATGTACCACCATCCCCATCCTCTTATCTGCATATGCCCTTGTGTTACAATCTTGTTGTATTTGGTTTGAATTTGTGCTGCAAACTCAGTTTCACAGAGTGTACCTGCAATGTCCAGGCACAAAAACTGGTGCCAGGAGAGGTGTAGTGCTCTGTTCCCATTCCCACTGTTACCATTACTTGTAACAACATCTAGCAGGCCCTGCCTGGGAGCCCCACATGGTAGGGTGATGTACACCCTTGTCTTGTAGAACAAAAAATCCAAGACAAAAGATGGATGCAGACGGACTGGGGAAGTGTAAGGAAACAAAGAGACAGCCTCGGCTAACATGGGAGGTGGTGTTCCTGGTAGACCAGCAGTTGCATCCTCCCCAGAGCATCTTAGTCAATCCAAGCCACTCCTTGCTTCCTGCTACTCTAGGGCACGTTCCTCTCCAAGCTTTGCCAACGGTGCCTAAACACGTTTTCCTGCCCCCATCGGTTGGTTTGGTTGTCTCAGTCTTTTGCATTTCCTCCTCTGCTGTTCTCTGCTAACCCTGCTCTTGTCCCTGCAGCCCAGCTGCCTTTCATGGAGGCAGCTGGAAGGATGGCAAGCTGCTGCCATGTGCAGTACCAAAGTCACTTGGGCTGCTCAGAGGGACCTGACTGCGGCTCTGCGTGTTGCCTGCAGGCACCATGATCTCTCTGGAGCTGCTGATCACAGCTGCCACGAACCAGACACTTGAGCTCTTCCTCGAACTCGTATCTTGTCATCGCTCAGGCAAGGGACTACGAGGTACGCCTGCTTTGGAGCATGCAGCGTGCTCACCCCAAGGCCTGCTTACCTGATCAAAGCCAAGCTCCCTCTCACCAAACCCACTCCCAGATGAAAAGCATTCAGCTGACAGCCAGCAGGAAGGCACAGATTCAATGCAACACCACGCTCTTTGTTTGTGAAAGCCACCTTCTTCATTACAGGCCCCCTCTCATCGCAGTTTCCCTTTGCAGAAAGTGAACACCCTGCTGTCCAGCTGTGTCAAGCCTCCCTGCCTGGGAGCACATTAGAGCCATTGTCAGCATAACATTTGAAGCTGGCCGCTCATGGCTGTGATTTATGCACATTTTTGTGATGAAATGCAGCTGGCAAGTGCACTCTGCTTTCATTCTTGGGGCTATATTACACTTGGTTTATTTTACCTGCCAGTTGAAATGCAAACAATCTGTCTACATTCTATATATAACCATCCGTTGCCATCATGTATGTTTATGAAGCATGGGGCTTTCATGGATTCGGTCTCAGAAGCCTTGCAGGGCACCACAACTGTCTCAGCTGACTCGCTGCATGACCCAGATGGAAAAAACGCATCTGGTGGGTCCTGCACACTGTGGCTACATGGTGTGGGTCTGTTACTGGTGCTGTGCAGATCTCCAGTCTCCATGCAACAGCTTATGCTGGGAAGCATGTTACTATCACCTGCTTAAGAAGTCTGTCATCTTGGCAGAGAGCAGATGTGATTTATATGGCCAATCCCTCACCACAGAGAACAACTAATGGCGTAAGTGAGGGGAAGGAACCGAATCATTGGTGGTGGTAAAACGTGCCTACAGTTCCACAGGGAATATCCTAATATTATTCCCTAGGCTAATGAGCACATCTATAGGAACCAGATCAGACTGCAAATTCCCCTCGCCATGACTAGCTCTGTTGTTCTCCTGACTCTCCCCTGACTGCTCAGTATGTCAGCACTCAAATGAGTTATTACACTCAGTTTCTACATTGGAGAGGTGCTGTTCCTGTCTGGTAGGAGGCAGAGGAATGGAAGGATCTCTAGTATGCTTTCCCTTATATAGTAAAAAAAAATATACCAAGAACATACAATCCAACAGAAGGAAAACAGAGCAGTGGAGGAGTCAGTGAAATTACAGAAGAGAGTAAGAGAGAGACAAGGCCCCGTGAACACCACTCGCAGTGGGCTCCCCATGGAAGGACGTGATTTACACCCTTTGCCATAACAGCTGCTAAGGTCCAGCAGACAGTGATGTAGCTCTGAGCTGGGACACCTGGCTTTTAACTGCAAACATTTGCCATCAGTTCATCCTATCTTGCCTCTGATCCTTGATTCCCTCTAACAAGGGAATGACACCTTGCCAGGTGTAAATGCTCATGTTATGAGCTGCTGCTGGCTCTGATCAGAAGCCTTGCGGCCTGAACTGTGCAGAGGGGATCCTAAAACTATTACCAGGTTCGTTAATGTCCTGACAAAGTGGCTGTCTGCAGAAAAGGGGGCCTGAATAAAGGTGGTGTGGAGAGCACTAAAAAGGTGGTATAATCTTGGGGCACAAAAGAGGATGGGAAACACCCCTCTCTTCCCCAAGGTTGCCAGACAAAGCCCTTCTCTTCCCTCCCAAGAGGTAGAGACAGGATTCAGGTTATCACAAGTTGTTGAATGAGCCAAATTTCTGTTGCTCTGCTCAGGAGACCCAGTTTGTGTTCTTGACCAGTGCAGCTTCCCTACGAAACCAATGCTTGGGGAAAGCTGTCCACTTACTGCTGGGACCTTGGACGGGGAGCAGGGAAGGGACAGCTTGGTATGCAGCTGACAAAGCCCAAACACATGAAACAAAGGACTACTAAGGGCAGAATGAGTCCCACATCATTTATACAATAAGCACAAACACGTTGGGCTGAATTTTCACATCCCAGGCTGGGCTGGGGGAATCTGTTTGCTTCAAGTCCAGCCAGTGTGTGAGTTCTTAAAATTGGATCGCACAAAAAGTTGGAAGAGTTTACAAGTTTTGCTAGCTGAAAGTGAGAATCTCAGATCAGGATAATATTTTATTGACTCACAACTCAAAAGGAATTTAAGCAATTTGCTTCAAACACTGCTGAAAGATTCTCCTCTGCTTTCTGAGTAAGTGCTGAGCTTTCTAGGCCAAACCAATTTTTCAAGCCAAAATTGACAAATGCTAAAATAGAACATCACTAGAGAAGCTAGTTGCTACCTTAAATCACACAGAATTACTTTTATTCCAGAATAATAAAATGTGCTACTCAAACCCAATACTCCTCTTACACTGATAAGCAATGGACCACTGGGTGCCCACCAAGGTCAGCTCCAACCTACTCCGAAGACAGCTGCTCTGAACGAAACATGCCATGGATGAGGGGTCAGAAAAGCAATTAAAAGCTCTTTGAACAGCAACAGCTTGGAACAAATACTAATTTGTACTTCTCTTCTGAGAAGTGAATATAAAATAGCATTTCTAGTGCCATTTGATGTAAATTGAGCCTTTTATGTGGAATCATTACAAGTATCAACAGCTACTTCTGCAAATTCCTCTGGGAAGCCCAGCAGGGGTCTCTCCTCACAACTTAAACTAGAGGTCCTCATGGATGAATTCAGAGCTCACCCTTCTGCAGAGATTAACACCAGCATCTCTCTTGGACAAATGAGCAGGACTCCGTCCTTCTACTGGGCAACTGGGGAGCTGGGAATCAAAGCAGACCGAAGAAGTAGCAATTATTTCTTCAGACCAGTCAGTGAAAAACAAACAGAAGCTGACTCTGGGACAGAAAGGTATCAGCTTTCAGAGGCAGAGAGGCACTTGGAAACACAGCTGCTGGAACAGGACCTGCCTGTGCCAGGCATCTCTCCCCACTGCCCCAAAGGCATGGCAGAGGTCATGCTTTTGGAGTGCACTGCTCCTGCTTGGTTGCTGCAGTGCCATGGCACGTTCTCAGATACTCTGGAGAATTGTCAGCTCCAATGAATGCATAACAAAATCATCCAATGTATTGAAATTGCCTGGAAGATTAATGCAAGGATTGCCTCCTTCTTTGTACTTGGCTTTCCTCATCTGTGGGAGTGCTTATGCGTGCTGGAGATAGACAAATAAATAAATAAAGCATGAGAGGAGGATGAAAAAAAAAAAAAAAGAGAGGAACTCCAAACCAGCCAATTAACCTTTGAAATACAAGTTGTGCTGCTGCTAACTAACAGCACCCTGTAACCTCCTAATTACCAGCCACATACAACGTGGCAGTTGGAGACAGAGCTGGCCGTTAACCCTGCGGATGCGCTGTGCGGGAGGATCCGATTGCTGCTAATGACTGAAGTCCCAAAGAAACTCACTTCCCATCATCAGCTGCCTCCTGCTACCCGGATCTCCTGCTGCAAACCGCCTGTGCTGCCATGAAATCTTCAATCTGCCTCTGAGAAGAGCAGGAGTGCTAAAGGACAGCTCTGTGCAAAGCTGTTCTAGCATCTCCTCATCTTTCCAATGAGTCAGCTAGCTGCTACAGTGGTCGTGCCCTTAGCCACAGGACAGGATCCTTGCCTAAAAGGGTATTGTGTGGGCTACGTGCATTAAATGGGGTTGTGCCAGCTATGTTAGCCAAGAGCAGCCAGAGTAACCATGTGAGCAGGCTGCTGTGAGCTTCAAATTCCCCTAAAAACAGATATTGAAGTCTTGAGGGGATTTGAATACGGACGGGGGTCTCTGATTCATCTGGAGGTAGCATCTGGGACTGTGGCAGTACGGACACAGATCACCTTCTTGTCTCGTCAAAGGGTGCTACCAAAGTGCCTCTATGGCACACATGCCCCCATGCCCTGCGTCTACGATAAGGGCCAGCAGTAAAGCTCACCAGGTTTTGCCTCCAGCCTGGCACTTTGCAACCTCGATTTCCTCATCCAGAAGATATGGACAATAATGCTCGATTGCCTCAAGAGGGCTCCGTGAGACTCCTCTGCAGAGCGCTGCTATGTCCCGGGATGAAAGGTGAGATAACACACCAAGGACTAGTACTGCTCTATCTTCCACGCCATATGTTGTTCCGTACCCTGCATCCCTCCCACACACACAGAGGATTGATGCCTTGGCTTTGAATAGCACTCCGAAATAAAAATGTATATGGTGTGCCCATCTTTTCGCAAAGCCACTGATGACTATGAAGTCTGAGAAGCCAGAAAAGAAAAGCAAGCAGCCATTAATAATTTTTTATAAAAGGGACTGGGAATTTCCTTACAGACATTGAGGTTTGTGGAGGGCTTCCCTGTGGCTGCTGCACTGATTGCAGCCCAGTTTGCTAAAACCAGTCAATGGCTGAAAACAAGTGGCAAGAGTCGAGACCAGGGAACCTGCTTAAGCTGTTCCAACCAGAGCAAATGTCTCCATGGTAGGTGATGTTTTGCAGTGCTTCAGGGCCCAGGAGTACCCTGCCCATGCTGCTGTCAGCAGGCACAGGAGGCCTCCTCAACGGGAGCCCCTGAACCCAGCTCTCTGGGTAACACTGAACAGCTCAGCGGGAGCGAGGAAAGCAGAGGAGAGCAACAGAGTAGATATCCTTGTAGGCAGCTCCTAAATCCTTATGACTTGGGGAATGGCCTCCAGCTTTGCCCTTGGGAGGATGGAGAAGGAGACGATGGCAACACCCGCGCCTGCTTAACAGCCTGGGGAAGGCTCACACCTTCTCACCTTGTAATACTTGCTCTGAGCAGAGGTGCAGAGTGACTGGGCAGCATCCGTCACTCAGTAACCAGAAAGCTGTGATTAAACTGTTTTTCCTGGCAAGGATCATGGCATACCCAAAAATGAGCCATTCTCACCTCCCCTCTGTCCCAGCACCATGCTGTGTGTTCGTGACAGCTTCACTCAGGCATCTCCTTCTTATCTCCACACAAAGCCAGCCCCCTACCCTGAGTCTTGCAGCCAATTCTCACACAAGGAGGGCTGCAGGTTCTGAAATCACCCTGCTTTGCTCACAGAAGCCCCAGACTTTCATGCCAAACAGTCTCGGAGCCTACAGCCATTTTCTATTGCTTTCGGATGGTATCTCAGCCTCTGGTGATGCCCTGGAGGTCACTCTGTTGATAGGAGAGTGTTTGGGCGAGGTGTTTCGAAGCTGTGAATTTGCAGCCCAGAAAGCCAACTGTATCCTGGGCTGCATCAAAAGAAGCGTGACCAATAGGTCGAGGGAGGGGATTCTCCCCCTTCTACTCCGCTCTCATGCGATCCCACTTGGAGTACTGCGTTCAGCTCTGGGGCGCCCAACATAAGAAGGACATGGACCTGTTGGATTGAGTCCAGAGGAGGGTCACAAAGGTGATCAGAGGGCTGGAGCACCTCTCCTATGAAGCCAGGCTGAGAGAGTTGGGGTTGTTCAGCTTGGAGAAGAGAAAGCTGCGGGGAGACCTTAGAGGAGCCTTCCAGTACGTAAAGGGAGCCCACAAGAAAGCTGGAGAGGGACTTTTTATAAGGGCGTGTAGTGATAGGACAAGGGGTAATGGCTTTAAACTGAAAGAGGGTAGATTTAGATTAGATGTAAGGAAGAAGTTCTTCACTGTGAGGGTGGTGAGGCACTGTCACGGGTTGCCCAGAGAGGTTGTGGATGCCCCATCCCTGGCAGTGTTCAAGGCCAGGTTGAATGGGGCTTTGAGAAACCTGGTCTAGTGGAAGGTGTCCCTGCCCATGGCAGGGGGGTTGGAACTAAATGATCTTTAAGGTCCCTTCCAACCCAAACCATTCTATGATTCTATGATCCTATGGGCTCTAACAGCTCCATGGCTCATTATCCCCGCTGTGTACCAGAGACACTTTGCAGTCAGGCACGTGGAGGAACTTTTACAGGTTTCACTTCAAAATTCCTCCCTTTTTATTGGGCCCACGCTGGGCAGTGCCTGTGAGCAAAGCTGGCGGGAGTCTGATGCTCCGTAGCCAAAAGCTTCAGAAACTTTATTGCCATTGGCTTTGAGAAGGTTTAAAGCAAATCTTTTACAAGGTAAAATCCAATATAAACCTGCCGGCTACAGTTTTCCTTTGTTAGCAGCAAGGATGTAATTATCACAATTTACCTTTATACGAGTGATTGTGGACAGACTCCATGCGATCCCTGGGCTTTCTCACTGCAGCCTGCCTAAGGTTTTCCCCCAGCACCCATCATGGCAATATCCAAGGACTGACAAAGCTGTATCTGCCTGACAAAAGAGTATCCATGCAGAAATGCAGCCGCCGTGAAGAATGAATGGTCTATTCAAAGGCTACTGACAAGGTGTATTTCCTAATTTTAAAACTTGTTGTGGAACAACTAACCAGACAGAAAGCTGACAGCGACAGCTATTTCTTTGTTGGGTTTGGACGCTCTCTGCTGTTAAGTGTGAACTAATTTATTGTTGCACGGCTGAGGTTCAAGTGTTTTAGCTGAGTACTTACTTTTCTGAAAGAAAATATGTCTCAGATAGCATGGAATATACAGGTTTAAAGTACACAAGTGGAGAGAAAATAAAGTAGCAGCACTCTAGAGGATTGTTTGCCGTGGTCCCGAGCAGGACTTAATCCTGGGAAATGATGGAGAAGAAAATGCAGAGCCTGTTGTCCTGCCTTTGGATGTACTGTGCTACTCTCTCTGCCTTTCCTCCTCACTCCTGAGCAGACCGACCAAGGCAGAGAGGAGGAATACCTTTATAAATAACCTTGACCTGGTTCTGATCCTGCAGTGGAGATTTTGGGGGAGCACTGGATGAACCTTTGACTATCCACCTCACAGAAGATCAGTATGAGGATTTCCTGGCCTCACTGGGATGCACTTTCTGCACCTGATACAGAGGCAGCACGAGAAATTCCAGAGCATGTCTTGAGAAAATAGTTGAAAGTAACCAGTTTTCCCGAGAAAGAAAAGCCCAGAAAAGCATAGCTTTCTCCAGAGTGACCAACTGGAGATACGCAGATGACTCACCTCCCTCTCCCATTGCACAGCCCCTCAAGCTCCCATCAGCCAACAAGGACAAGCTGTCCTCAGCTGCCAGCACTGCTTTCTGCCATCACTGTGTTCAGACTAATACTGGGAACAGCATGATTTCTCATTCCCCCCTCCAAACGCTTAAAAGAAAGACCTACTTGCACCCTATGAGATCAAATTAAAGGGTTTGGAGCCTTCAGGGAGAAACAAACTTTTTTTTTTTTCTTTGTCGCTTTTAGCATTGCCTGACAGTTTAAGTCTTTATTTAAAGGTCCAGGATCAAAGAAGAAACTTCTGCGTGGGTTATTTGCACTACAAGGTCCACTGTGCGCTACCACCGTCAGACCAAAGGGGTATTTCCATCAGAACAATTCATGCTTATATGAATAATTCACAGCAAACAACTTAAGCAGCCAGGCTCTGGGCTGCCGCGTCCTAACACACACATTTACACTCTCCACACCTCAGCAGCGCTGCCAGCCACCTTCCAGGCTTTTCACGCGCAGAAGGATGCTCCTGCTCATCACACGTCCGCAGGATCAGGCCCTCAGCCCCATTTGGTGTTTCCAACTTGCATGAAAACCGCTTGCTCCTCCTCTGGCAGGGCTTCGACAGAGTCACCCCAAGCTACCGCGCAAGCCACCATGCCGCGAGCACCTGAAACCACAGACCCTCAGGGCTCTTCAGGTCAGTCCCGCACTCACCTGCTCGTGGTACTCGATGCCCATGCTCAGCGTGTTGATAAGAATGGCTATCATAATCCCCCGGTTGAAGTACTTGCTCTCCACGATCCTCTTCAGCTTGCTGCCGAAAGCCTTCCACAGGCGGGTGACCTTGTTCCTCTCCTTGGGTTTTTTCTTCTTCCTCCTCCTCCTGCCCCGCTGCTGCTGGAGCTGGTCTCTGTGGTCGCCGTGCCGCAGGTCCTGGGTGAACTCGTAGACGCCATTGCTGTCGGATTCGCAGCTGTCGGACTCGCTGAAGGCGAACTCGGGGTCCTCCAGGAGGCTGGCGCAGAAGGGACAGTCCTGCAGCTCGCAGATCAACGTGCCGCCCGGCGGGCTGGGCAGCGGGCAGGCCGCGCTCAGCCCCGACAGCCGGCTGGGCGTCCGCCGCAGACCTGCAAGGGGAGACGCACGCCATGAGCTGCCTCACGCCCTCAACATGGCGGACAGCCTCGTGTCCCCGCTCAGGGCGGCGCTGGGCCTGTCCAGGGCAGAGCAGCTTCTGCTGCGTCCTCAAATAAATGTAATACCCTAATACAGCCTTCTAGCCATACATCTTACCAAGTGGCTCTTGCTTTATGTCATTTTTCCCTCTGTTCCCCTCTCCCCAAGTCCCGACACCCACCCTCTAGCCCCCTCCATGGAGAGGCCTCTCTCCACAGAGCGTGGCAGACATTTTGTGTTCTGCTGCTGCGAGAAGACTGACTGGCACACCTCTCACTTTCAATTATTTTTGATTATATCTGACCAGGCTAACATCATTAGCGGTGATCTGAGCGCTATCAAGCTGTTGCACCCAATTTAGGTAGCGCTTCCATTTAGCTAATAATGAGGAGGGAGAGGGAGAAATGGACCAAAGGTGGCTACAGACCACGGATCACAGATTGGAGAGTCACGTAGTCCCTTCAGTCTCCTTCATCCCTCCTTCAGCCTTTAATAAAGCTCAGGTGAAGTCTTTGCTTGAGGCACAGGACTGAGTGTTCAGGGTGTTTTAAAATCAAACACATCGCCACATTTTGTGGTGTGAGGAGAAATGCTGACTGCCCTCTCAGAGCCAGGGTACGGAGATGATATGGACAAGTGTAACAAGGATGATTCAGGTGGAACAGGAACCAGACTTTATCTCCTCATATTTAGGAGCCAAATTCCTAGTTTCCTCATATTTAGGAACCAGATATTAATGGCAGACGCCCCCCCCCCCCCCCCCAACATGAATGCAACACTGCAGGCATGGGATCCTTCTTACAAAATGCCTTTCAAGCATCAATGAAAGCTTTTCTTGAGATTCAGGGAAATAAGGTGCGGGGACAGTTTTCCCCTCTAACATGCTCCTGCCTGGAGGTTGGATGGGGACACTTGGGTTGGTTTTGGGGAGACAAAGCAAAATGCAGTGGATGCTCCTGGCTCTGGGCCCAGGAGCTTGGAGCTCACCCAGCAGTAATGCTGCTGATTTCAGGCACTCCTGGCTGAGGACGTCTTTAAAGAGAAGGCAGCACCAAACAAAATAAAAGCACCCCATTAGCTCAAAAAACAGGCTGTGACAAGAGTCAAAATATACTTTACTTGCCTGAATGTCACTCAGATATCACTGGCCTTTGAAATAGCCTTGCAGCCTCCTCGTTCATTATGTCAAATACACCAGTAGGATCAGAAATATTTGCCCCCTTACTCAACCTGCAAGCAGCACCAGTGCAGCACTGCATATTAGCATGGTGTTTCTGATCAGGACCGATCTGACGAGGAAAGACTGCAGCACAGCCACAGCAGCACGTATAGCAGAGGTAGTGGGCTTCCCAGACGTCTTTTAATGCTATCAAAGTGTTAAAAATCATATGAAAAACACTGGCGCCGCAGATGTCTTCAAAATACCAGAGTCTCCTTGGCTGCCTGCTAAAATAACCTCGCAGCATTGCAGGGCACGAGAACACGGAGGAACAGGCTGTACTTTATGCTGTTCAATTCCACAACAAAAGAAGGGAAGAGAATACTCTCTCCCACAATTGCATCTTTCCCAGCAGACACCAACCTTGCTTCCAGCTGGGGCTGCGAGTGCCCTGGCTGCTAATGCCTCCTTAATGCTCCCAATTATCACTTGTGTGCTCTCCTTGCACAAGTCTTGCAGTGAACAGACTCTGCTTGTTGACTTGTAAGAGTGGAGAGAGAATTAAGTGAAACAGCTCTTTGTTTGCCCAAAGAGGCTGAGGCCAGGAGGGTTGGGTGAGCTTGTGAGCCCACCTCACCTTCCCTGCCGAGCACAGGGTAGGGACTTAACATGGCTCTTTTGCTAAGTTTAGGCTGGGAGGGAGAAACATGAGTTGGGAGCTGTGTCTGACAGAACTACAGCCTCAGGAGCTAGCTTATTTGGCACTTAAAAACCCTCCTGAAGCCTGGAAGACACATCCATCATCTCTGCTGTATGAAGATGGTTGCGCTGCAGAAGTGAATCTGACTCAGCCTTGTTGGTGTAGCAGGAGGGGCTGCAGCAGGAGTGGGAAGGGGGACCTGGAAAGAGCCAGAGCCATGGAGGGGAAGAGCTGGGCACTGACACATTGCATGACAGGGTCTCCAGATGGACCCGGCTGACTTGCTTCAATTCCCAGCCCCTGTGCTCCTCAGGGTGCCAGATAAGCTGCCGCTCACCAGGCAAGAGCTGTGGCATCCACCCCTTTCCCTAGATAAGACCATGCTTCTGAAAGAGATTAAACAATTTCAGGAGATTTGTTTAAAGCATTTTGGCATCCTCTGGGTTGAAATGCCTCTGTAAAAAGAGGATACTATAATTGCATTATTAATAGCAACTCCATCTAACCTCCGTCTTTCAAAGAACCACCACAGGCTATGTGAAAATCTCCTCAGTCATTGAAGTGGCCCTGGGATGTCACAGTTGGGACTGAGATCTGGGGCTTTCTTCTTCTGAAGAGGACCCCAGCAGCAGATCCCCTTGCAAGCATGAAGAACCAAACCTCTGACTTGAGCACTGCCTTCCATGCAACAGCTCTTCTGCTCATCCTTGCTTTCCCAGTTCCAGACTTCTGCAGAGCCTGGGCTTTTATCTCAAGGTAAATACACATTCTCATAATAACCTTCATTGACTGGCATAGTTAAAGATGAACCAGTGATTCATATAAAGCCCTTGCTTAACAATGGAAGAACGTTGCAACTAACTTTGCCCCCTTCTGCCCTCCTGCTAAGCTCCCAAGCGTACAGAAATGTCTGCCGAAGGCAATTTCTGTAAACAATCCACTTTACCCTTTTGTATGGTCACTTAGAAAAAACATATTAACAAAGACAAGCCACCCAACCTATTTGGCAAGCAACCTTTACTGTGACCCCCCCTAAGCTAGGCTTGATATTTTTTCAGCACGTACGTCACTAGGATAAATATTTGTGTCCATGCACACGCAGATAAACAGTTTTGGAAAACACAGGCATTGAAAAAAACAAATGATGAGTTTGGTTTAAAGAGATTAAAAAATAGAAGCTAGATCTTTTTTACTTTTTACTGTTTGAGGGCTTAGGACTCTATTTTTCAGCCTTTAGCTCCAGCCATGAGGACTGGAAACATTTTGCAAAGTAAAAACTAAGTGTTGCATGTAATCCCTACTCCAGCAGTGGGTGATTTACATGTGAAGGGAGATAAAACTACACTAACTAGCAGTGCTGGCGTGGCTGCAGTCTGTACAGATAGGGATAGGACAGAGGTACAAAAGAGTCCCCAAGATGTCCCTCATTCATTCAGACTGAACGGAGCTCCAAATATGCAGTAACATTCAGTCCTACATTTCTTCTGCACATGAGGAAAGATAAGAGAGAAAGCCTGAGACCTGCAGCTCTGCTACGTTCCTGCCCTTACATGCATCCTCTGAGGACTAGCACAGAGCAAGACCCTGCAGTGGCCATGGGCCTTCCTCCAAACCTTCTGCCCCTTCTTACCAGAAAGAAATTCAGAGGCTCAGGGGCCCATCAGAGCAGAGCTAGGGGTTTCCAGAAGTATCTGTTTTGAGTTCTTTCGGTGACTCCCTGTTTTAAACTTCTTATGTTTCCTATACCTTATGCTTCTCCACCAGCTTCCACCTGCTCTTCCCTTTCAAGGTACCATCTCCCAGCATCTGGGGCTTCTCTGGTGCAGGGCTGCAGCCGGCAGGTCCGTCATTCACCAGAGAGGTAATTCCATGGGCTGCATAGATCTGTTCTTGGGTGGGAACAGAAGGAGAATCTCCAGGATATCACTAAGCACATGAAAGGAGCTCAAAAACACATGCTTTGTAACCACGGGAGAGAGGCCTCCAGCGGTGGCCTGAACTCACTGCCCGGACCATCCTGTATCTTGCTTTACCCAATGACTGCAAATACAAGGGTAGAAGGAACAGAGCTCTCAGTCCCTCAACCTGTCCTACTTCTGGCTTCAGCGCTCAGTTCAAATAGCGTTCACAAAACAGCCTCCATTTTCAGCACCCTACATGGCTGTCATTAACACCTTCACTCTTGAGCAATTTGCCCTTTGCCCAGTTTTCCTAAGCAAAAGAAATCAGCTTGTTTGTCCTTACCATGTTCTCCTACCAGTTGCTGCAGCTTCCCATAAGAATCCGTGCCCAAATTCACAGGGCTATTAACCACGGCCACAGGTGAATTGCCATTCTTCTTTCCTTTGGGAACTGGAGCAGAACTGGCCTTGCTAGTTGGAGAAGGCAGGATGGTAGGATAGTTCATGTTGCCATGGTTGGAGAGTCCGGCAGTCAGTTTAATGCTTGCAGGGGCATTGGAAGACTTACAGTTCACCTGTGGTCCTTCGACATGACAGTCTGCGTGGTAAATGCTGTGCACAGACTCCGAATCTGGAGGAGGAGCAGGGCTCTGCAAGTTGGGTGATGGAGGAGGAAGCATCAATTGGCCTCCAGGTTTCATGACCTTGAGTTCCAGGTCGCAGATCTCAGGGTTGGAGCATGGCCCCCGAGGGCTCCCATTGCTGATGTGATAGTGGTGGTGGTGGTGGTGATGGTGATGGTGGATGAGGTGGTGTATGGAGGTGATGTGCTTTTTGCCGCGGTGGCTTTGTCCATTTGTGGTGCTGTTTGGGTTAACTTTTTTCCGGCGCTTACTCTGCCAGTTATTGTACAGACGTATTGTCCGCCTTTTCACCTTCCTGAAGATGTGGCAGATGTACTTGAGCAGCTCCTCGTAGCAGCTACCTGGCTCCGAGAAGCTGGCAATTGTGCTGTCGTTGGAGAGATAACGGGCCCGCTGCTCCTGCATCAGCTGGTTCTCCCGCTGCTTTGTTTCAGAAAACTGTGTTGCTATCACAACCAGGCACAAGTTAATCATGAAGAAGGAACCAACCTGGAGAAAACACAGGGACAGGAATTAGCAAATTAGCAGGAACTTTACAAAGCAAGACACGTTCTTCGCCACCACATGCTGTCTGGACTTGAAGTGTGGTTCTTAAGAAATCCCGAGATTTCCAAACATGCCAAATCTCAGGGTCTGCTCACCAAATGTTATGTCAACATGTGCCTGAGCTGCTAAATTTGCTCCTAAACCATGTTAAATTATTTTGGCAATGGCAGAGAAAGCTGTTAACAATAGCCTTCACCACTTTCCTCCCCTCAACAGTGATGACATTTGCTACTAACGCAGGGTGTATGAAACACAGTGCAAACGGTTACCACCACAAAACAGATCACTAGAAAACACCCAGCCAACCTGCAAGGAAAGATGGTCTGAAGTCCAATTTGTGCTGTACTGAAACTGCCTCTTCTCTTCCTCTATCACTTCACACCCTGGCAAATGTATGCCCTCATTTTGAGGAGGACAGTCAGGGTCCATGCTTCGGTGACCTTGTACTCTTGTACCCCTCTGACACAGAGAAATGCATCTTCAGGAGACTCAGCATTTCTAGAAAGGCCTGATTTATTGTCTGGTTGAGTTGATGTGTTCTTGGGTGATACCAGGTTTTCAAAATGAAGTCCCAAGGACAAGAATGTGAAGTGACCTAAGGCTACATCCTTCCCTCAGCTGTTGAGTCCATAAACTGGTTTTTCACCACTTGGGTTCATAAATCAGCCAAAGGAAAATGTCAAATATTCCCATCAGAGAATCAGTGCCCTTAGGCGTGAAAGGGACTGACGTCAAGAAAGTGCCACTGTCTACATGGCCAAACCTCTGTGCTGTGCTCAGTAGGAAACGTATGGATTTAATCTGGACCATTGTCTGGTGAATCCTCAGGGGAAGCCGTTGGGAGATGTTTTGCAGTGCTATTCTCCAGTTTGTAATATCAGCTTGGATACTGTTTGAGAAGCAGCAAGGGTGCCATTCCCAGCTCCAAGTGACTTGGAGATTAGTCACCTTCTGGCTTTTCTGCAAGGATCCATATGTAGAGAAGGGCTCAAAAGAGTGGAGCGTAAATCTCTACTACGCATGGCCCATTGCTAAGGGCTCAAAAATCACTGGCTTCAGAATGCTGTTCATTACTGGGAAACTCTCACACTGCTCTGACCCATGCCTTTCCCACTGGTGGTGGGACCTCTGGTGGTTTGACTTCCCAAGGCCTTCAAAACCACACTGACGAGGACGGGGTTATATATAAAGAATATCCAGCCACAAGAGCACCTCAAAGTGCCTCCGTCCCATGTCCTGCCTGACATCTACTTGGTACTTTTCCCTCTGCTCTCCTCCTGACTTAAATGCTTAACTTTTCCACAGATGTAGACCACTGGAGAAGGTTGTGCCCATTGTAAAAAAAGAACCTTGCTAACAGGGAATGGCAGCTTCTGAAGGCAACCTCCAGTGAGTAATACTTTGTTTTTAGGAACGACAGCACCGTAAGACCTCAGAAAGCTGCACTGCCATTATTATGGTTATTTAAAGGGCTCAGGTGAAGTTCAATAGTTTGAGGGCCCTTCACTGAAATGAGGTGTCCTTTGGCAGACTGAGGTGGCTAAAAGAAGAAAAGCTACAGCCTCTCCGCTTTTTGTTCTGATTAGCAGTTGCTTGGCCAAGGCACAATAGTTAGGACACATCAAGGTGACAAGACCAAGACTGGGAGAGTAAGGGGGAGGGAAGACCATATGGCTTGACAAGCTGTGACTATGCATCACATGTGACACTAAAAAGGGCTATTGTAGCCAATAACCTGTCCCCGCAGCACTAATCACAACCCGAATGATTACACTTTATGGCGGGAGGAAAGTCTTCCACTCTGAATCCTAGCTGGCTCTTCTCTGTGAAAAGCCCAGGGAAAAACTTTACCCCACAAGGACAAGGAATGGGAGCATCTCACAGTTCATACTTACTATTATAAGCAATATAAAATATATAAAATTGTAAAAAGAATGTGCATCCATCACATAATACATGATGTCAACCCATCCTTCCAGGGTTATAACCTACAGGAAGACAGAGAAAGAAAGCGTAAGAACAAAAGTCAACCAAAAAGTTAGTAAACATCAATCTTCTGATAGTGCCTGGTACTCATCACGCCACAGCATCTCTCAGGATCCATCCAGACCTGCTGCACTTCTCTTCCCAGTTGGCTTAGAATAGCAGCAATGTGAGACCAAAGGACTGGCCTGAGGTTTCTACAGGAATCTTGTACAATTAAAGTGATAAAACATTACAATAAAACATCTGAAACACTGGTTCCGAGCCAGTGCAAAGAATTTCCGAGGAGGGATTATAAACAAAGCAAAGGCCTCTCTGTGCAGAGATCTGGGCTTTTACCTTAGGCTCCTGGTTTTGTAATGCTACCCATAAAATTCCTAAGTTTTTAAGTCAATTTTGTTTCTGTAAAACCAATTTCTTTGTGATTCCTACTGGCTCACCGTTACAACTGCATCACCAATATCATAGTGGGAAAGCATCTGAATGGAAGAGAGTTACTTTAATTAAATGTAAAATTGATTTCATACTCATTTTCTCAGTCTTCCTTCCACAAAAAAAGAAGCTGAGGATTTAATTAACACCACACAGGCTGTGTGCAGAGCAAAGCAAATTCTGCCATGTAATTTACACTTTTTATTTAGATAAAACATACCAAACTTTAGTGCTTTCTTGCTGCTAGTCCTAGACCTGAAATTCCAGCACGATTTCCATCAAAATCAAAGCTCCTGTCTGAATTTACTTGCAGTGATGTACCCTGTTCACTACGCCTAACGTGAGCCTTGCTGTTCCTAGCATAAACCCAGGATTGCTGCCTGTCTCCAATTTCAGTGGCATCCTTCCTGATTTAAACCATGTTTGCAGTGAAGGAACTGTGAATTAGCTTGCTGTGAACAAGAAAAGGATCAAGCCTCATTGGTGTAGGGGACTTTCTGTATGGCGTGTACAGGAAAGCTGATCCATAAAGCACTTGCTGTTGAGGCAGTGAATAAAACAATGTTCTTGTCACACTTGGAGCATCAGGGCAAAACACTTGCAGGGAAGTCAGACATGAATCCTAGCCACTTTTCTCCTGTTTTTTTTACCTAAGGAGCCGGAAGAAGCTCCTAGATATGGATCTTTGGTATATGACCACATCTGCAAGGGGGAGAGCGTTGCTGTACGCACAACCATCAGTACTCTCAGTTTCCCTGAGACCGTCAGAGCACCTTGCATTAGCTCATGCGTGCTGGAAGAGAAACACTACCTCCTCTTGATTCCTCTCATCCTAAAGTCAAATGTGGTGATGTCTCACCAGCAAGTTTTCAAACCCACTTCCAGTGTTGAAGCACGTGTAACTTAACACCCACCACGCAGCTGAGTGAGAAGAAGCCAGTGAATACAGCTCCATGCTAAAACCAATAAACACGATCTGCCAAGGAGCAGGTAAGAAATGTCTCTGCAGCTATTTGACTCTGTCAGCATTGCTAAAGACTTTGAGCAATCAGGTCTGATGACATGCTGGCTGCATTTACACAAACTTCACCCACCTCTCCTGTTCCTTATTACATGCATTAGATACTTTGATATCACATCCTTGCTGCTGGTTAGTAGTGTACAGGTATCAGACAGCAATGCTATGCTTCCAGCAGCATGGGTTTAACAAAACCAAAAAGAATGCTTTTGGTCAACACGAACCCCAGAGATCAATTTGTGGTAGAAAGTTTTCCGCAACAGACACATTTTTTTGTGTGGATGCAAGTGCTGTTATTCACCCTGGAGTCTGAGAAGGGGTTAAGCTGTCTGGGCAGACACAGGCAGTAATCAGTCTGTTCAGCGGTGTGAAACGGACAAGCAATCAAACTCAAGCTGCCCTTTTCTGCCTTTCCTTTAACACAGCTGAAACATTTATAGAGAGCAAAGTTCTTTTCGGTGGCATTCCTTGCCTGTGTTGGCTGTGCACAGCAGCCGATCATCTCTTGCACTCAATGCCTGTGGAGGTTCATGGGGAAACTGGAGGGATCAAGTCGGGACGTGACACAAGGCTAAACCAAATCACTGCCAACTACCTAAGAAATAGTCTCCTTTGTGTTGTTCAAAGTCCTCTCCCTTCCTTCTCCTCTATTTGGATGGACATTTCGGAGTCAGGCTGCCACAGCTGGCACAGCAGGTGCTCCATCCATTTACACTTGGGGACGAAAAATGAGCCCAGGGGCTCCAAACATATTGAATACACTTCTTCAACAAATTTGCATTTTGCTGGCAATCCTCAAATTCAATGTATTAGAACCATTAAACACAGAGGCGTCTCTACAAAAGGAGTTACCTGGGGGCTGCTGTTGGGCTTCTGCAGGCACTGCCAGCTTCCCACCTGGGAAACAGCTGCTGAGACAAGAGTGAGGGCCAACCAACATTTATAGAGGTATTTTTCTTGCATGCTAGACAGCATTTTCAGCAAGAATCAATCAACACACCACATTTCTCCTCCAGAGGGCTGAAAATGTTCATCCGGCTCTCAGAATATTTAAGATGTAATTAGAATTTGCATTATTTACTACTCACTTGTGAACCAAAGGGATACAGGAGAGATAAACAGACCGCTGGGCTTTTGTTCTCCTGTTTGACATCTTTGTGGATTCATTCTTGGACTCATCACCCAGAATAAATGCAGCAGAACCTAGGGGAAGGATTCCTGAACTGCTGAGGATTAGAGAGTACTAGCAATCCTGTAAGAGAGCGCGCTCACAGACATCTGTCTTCTTTTTTTAATCAAATAGCTGTGGAGAAATGCAGGAGAACACACATGCATAGCCACCTGTCTGGACAGGAACAGCGTCTATGATTTTTACAGCCTGATTCTTGCCATGCTGTGGACTTCTTTCCTGCTGTCCTTTAAAGTGCTCTGAATGACTTTATGAGTACATTTTTACCTACTCCAAGATCTCATTGCATATCCCCAGCAAGGCCTTCGTGTAAATGGGAACCAGACCATTTGAATTTGCCAACAGCTGGTCTATACACCACGAACTAAACTCTTTAACTATTTTTGGAACCAAGTCAAAGGCACCTGCACTGGTGCAAGGTTCACTGCTGCAATGCACAGTTTGATCCTACACACTTATTCTCAGACCAGACGAACTCAGAGGGAAAGCTAGCAACTCTCGCTATTCTCCCAAGAATAAGGATATTTTTTTTCAGCGTTGCTTTGCCTACTGTTCCTCCCTTGGGGCACCCTGAATGCAGTATCACCTACTTCGCTAAGCAGAAATGACTTCCTCCTCTCTTTAGTTTCCAATCTGATTAACGCAGTTGACTGCAGCTCCAGGATTTGGCCCTCTAAGCCCTTTATAGATGTCTTCCAAGGGCCTAGAGCACCTTTCTTGTGCTTTCCAATCTCAGAAATCCATTCTCAGTAATTAAATTCTGTTCAAGCCACGGTTGTTCACAGACAGACATATTAAACAGCGTCTCCAAATGTACCAGTTCAAAGCTTCCAATAAATGCAACATACGATTATTTATCAACAGAGATAAGACAGCAAGAAACATGTTTCCTAATTCTGCTCTGATGAAAAAGATGTGCAAGATACATGGCACACTAAAATTGGCAGCTGCAGGGAAATAGCTGAAAGATTCAATTAAGATGATTGGCAAGGTTGTCCTGGAGGGTGCTGCTCACTGTGATCACATGCTGCAGACCCAGTGGGAAAGGAGATACTGCCCCCTTAGCATGGGGAAATGATTTTTGCCTCTGAAGGACTGAGAATCTGGGCAGAGAACAGAGCTGTCCTCTAACCCGTCAGAGATCCTGTATGATGCTAAGTCTGATTCTCCTTGCCTGCTCATTCAGTCCTTTACCTCTTACACAGCATGGGCAGGGATGGCATCAATCATTTGTCTCCCATTAATACCTATGAGGCTGAGTATTAAAGCCATGAGCCTTGTGTCCACCACTGCAAGGATTTAACGGAAAGCTCACTCAGGTGAATGTAAAGACAGATTTTGACTTCATTGATCTTTGGCTTGGACACCATTCATGCAGTCCACAGTCAGACACTCCCTGATCACCATACTAATATGAGCAGGACAGAGTGGACAATCAGATTTTTTCTTTTTTATGTCTTCTGTTCTGTGATTCTGATCCTCCTGATTTGCTCATGTGACAATAATGTCATCAGTTGTAACAAAGATGCTCATCTGATTTATAGTAGCATAATTGGGGACAGAATCAGGTCTTCTAGTCAAGCTAATCAGAATCAGTCTAAAACTCCAGAGTGAAAAATCACAAGGGAGACGTAGATTAAAGATGCTGGCAATTAACTCAGACCTCCGCATTGTTCCCAGGGAGACAGGAGGTTTACATTGTTTTTTCTGGGGTCACTTCAAAGGCCTCTGCAGAACAGTTTCTTTTATTTTGTCAAGAAGTTTTCATCATAAAAATCCTTGTCTTTGAGCTCTGCCAAAATTTTTGCAAGTTCTTGGCTATAATCCATTCAAGAGCATGTTATTTTTTGCTTTAGTGTCAGTTAAGAAAAAAAAAAAAAAAAGAATCATCCAGGGAAAAAAACCCCAATACCCAAACTCCAACCCAAACTACTTTAATTAGTAAAGTCAAACACTGAATTACTTTCTGTGTATTAGAAAGCACTAATGGCTAGTGCCAGATGGACTGCTGCAGACAGAAATCAACCTTGAGGTGCCACTAATCAATCGAGGAAAGTTTGGACAATTACTGTGTGAAGTGAAGCTGAAAAGATTGCAAGAACTGAATGTACAGCATACAAAACTCCAGCCTAGCCCTGAGGCCCGATCTTTCTCATGGCAAGATTTCACTTCTATGATTACTTGAACAAACTTCATTTGTAGAAACAGCCTCCCTAAGAATGGGAACCCAAATCAGCATCTCACACTTTGATCAAAACCCCTATAAAGCATAGCTCTGGCAAACAGAAATTTCCTTGGTGGTTGATTTCAGAATTGCAGGTGCTTGTTCAACAGTGCCTCGCTGAAGCAGGAGATGATACAGAGATATAGAGAAACCCAAGTGTTTCCAAACCATTTGAAGTGTTCATCTTAATTGACATCTATAATTTGCACTCAGCTTCTTTTTCTTTGGCCTAAACTGGGTCCTTTGGGAACAAGATGGGCATTATCTGCATCAGAATCAATTATGCTGAACCAAACAGCAACTCTGAGCACTGCCATGATTATTTGGTTTTATTTACTTTTTATCTCATCATTTCCCTGGCCCTGCTGCAAGGCTTTATTTTTATAAACCTCATCAAGACAAGATCCAATGATATAAATTGAGCGCGCTATTAGTTACTATGATGGTCTTAGTAAGTTTTATAAGGCCTTCAGTATTCATTTCTGAAAGCCTCTTATCTATGTATCCTGCCCTCTTGGGCATATTGATTTGGCTAGCAAGCACTGACCAGTGAATAATGGAGTACTCCTTTTCCATATGCAGAGTGCTTGGCAGCTAACCAAATCACTATTTTTGAAGTCAACTTCACAATTTTAATTATTTCCTCATGACACATGTTGTTAAGTAACCTCTGTGGTCAGAAAAACAGGTTTTATTATATTGAGTAATGTCCTTTGAACAGATGCTTTCCCTTTCACTTTGAGGGCCTGCTTACTTTCCAAAGCAACTTTAGACATTCCTTTATAAATTGAAAGTCTTGCAAAGCATGCATCTGCTCTGAAAAGTGGCCCTGCAAAACCAAAAAAAGGAAACTGTGCAACCTTGCATGTCTTGGATTTGTGACGGCTCAAATTTGTTCCGCATAAACGTGATCTCTGGTCAGCATTACCAGTTCACAGTGGATCTTGAAAAGCAGAGCACAGCCAGTGTGCAATAGTTGGACACGTCACTGATACTGTTACTGGTGGCCCTAAACCTCATGAAAGTGAATCTGCAGGCTTAAAAATGGCATAAAACCTCAACAACTTCTGCT
Organism: Harpia harpyja; assembly: GCF_026419915.1. Taxonomy (NCBI): domain Eukaryota; kingdom Metazoa; phylum Chordata; class Aves; order Accipitriformes; family Accipitridae; genus Harpia; species Harpia harpyja. The sequence continues at coordinate 3,073,316 of NC_068960.1, read as the reverse complement.
ACAAAAGGAAGGTTAGTTGCTGTCTCTCCATTTCACACTAAATAATGCAAGATCCTCATCCGATAGCAAACACATCACTGATTTCAGATGACTGCTGCTTATAACAAATCGCATCTCAGTCCATATTCATGAGGTTTGATTTACTGTGGTAATTATCCTCTGTCTTCATTGTTTGTGTAAAGTATCTTATGCACAGGGAATGTATTTAACTGTTTAGCTTCAGCAATAATGAGTCCATTATCATAGAGAGCACCATAAATCAGCGTTTTATAGCAGAGCAAAGCTGAAAGATGAAGAGTCTACAATGAGGAGAAGGGAACCGAAGCCACACTGAGATCCTTGCTTACAGATGAGTGTACCATATAGCAATTATATGAATGACAGCACTTCTCCAGACACCACTGTCTGGAACACAGCAGCAGTTTGAGGTACTGGCCCAAATGAAAAAAGCAAGGATTTTTGTTATTCATGTCATTACACCTTGTTTCAAATTACATTAGACATTATTAGGGACAAAAGGTGCACAACTTCAAGCACAACTAGCCCTCTCTTCAGGACTTATGACCCAAAACACATTTCAGGTGTCCAAGTGTCTAAGCTTTACCCATTCACACTAATCAGAGCATGGGGGGTGTCTTGTTCTCCCGGATGGGTCTGCCAACTCAACGCAGTCCGGAGACAGTTGTGTGGGGACATGAGGGTAAAGGAGCCAAACCTTTGGCTTAGCATGCAAGTCTCCCCTAGGCTATGTACAACGCACAGTGCAAGGTGCAATAGCAGCAACGGATCACGGAGCCCGTTTGGGGCAATCAAATCAAATTAAGATTTTCCTGTAAGAATTGTTGATGTACCTCAAGACCAGTAGCTTTTTCATCACCTAACTGGACTCCAGATTGGGTCATGGCTTGCTGCAGGCACCCCTCTTTCTACTCTGGATACAAGAATCTATGATTGAGGTAAGATGAAACCCTTCCAAAACTACAGAGGTTTCTGTGCCATGCTGGGTCCCTCTGATACCTCCCATAGGTTAGTGGGCCCAGACCCAGAATCAGGATGGCCTCTCTGACTTGTGCTATATGGGACAATTCCTTCTAACCTTCAAAATGAAGGAGATTTTTCAAAAGCAACTAATCCTCTTCAAAACACACTCTGAGATGCTTTAAAGGGGCTGGATATTTTTAGATTGGGTATTCAGCATGAAAGTTCTTCAAATGCAGAAAATGATGTTTATTTGGCTGACCAAATTAAAAAAAGCAACACCAACAAAACTCAAACCCCATCATTTAGAGGGAAATATTTTTGGTGATCCAAAACAGATTCAAGTCTAGTGACAAAGCATCATCTTGAAGCAGTGGAAATGAAAAGCTTAGAACTCTTTTCTTGCCAAATTCAGTACAGATAAGCATTGTTGAAATATCTCCAGTTTAAAGAGTGAACCATTTGACAAAAAAAGTCCTTTTGGCCAAAAAATTATCTACTCAATCAACCCTGAAAACATGGGCACCCAGTGTGACAGCTGCTTCTGAAAAACATGGCCCACAAAACTACACGTTGCGCGCATAAATACAATTGCTGTTGGAAGCCGCAGGCTCTTTCACTTCCTTCTGCTTCAGTGTGCCTTTTGGCTGTTCCCCAAAATATTTAAGACTACTGGAAGTGGAAGAACAGAGGTTGCAGCAGACAGGCAAGCAAGCGTGTTGGTAACATCTTGCGTACAATACTCGAGACACTGCGGTAACCATTCCTGAGCTGTTATTTTGTAAGGAACTTGGCTGAGGTACCTTGAGGTCCCAGCAACAAAGCAAGAGAAACAGCCCCCCCCCCAAAGTCCCTGTTAATATCCACCTGAGTAGACAGCCCAGCTAAGAGGAAGATGTGCAAGTAGGAACAAACAGGAATGACCCTGCCAATTCTGTCCTGCCAGTATGTTCCAGAGTGGAGGTTTGTGCATACTCTAAGGGAAAGCAATGTTAGAGCTTCAGGTCTCGTCTCCTCAAACAAGATCTTTTCTTGACGGAGTGACAGTATAGATGAGGAGGGACTCCAAGCTCATTCTTGCATTTGGCCATAGCAGAAGCGCATTGAAATGCATATAATTTTTCCTTTAATTCAAACAGAAGATATGGTTCCCATTACAGATTTAGCTGAAAGATTTCCAGGCAAGGGAGAAATCCTCAGGGAATGATTTCAATCATGATGAACAGAGGCTGAAACAATGTGAAGTGGGCAATGGCTGTGGAACAGATCAGGGCACCAAACAATAGTGAAATGAGACAAATAAACCTTCCTCTTCCCAAACCTGAAATCTTCCCCCAAGCTCTGTACTTTCTCAGCCGGCCCATGTACAGGCACAGCTAGCAGGGGTGCAGATCCCGGCAGAAGCAGAGTCAGCACCACGGAGACAAAACAAGCCCCTCATCAGCACACAGAGCGGGGTCAAAATGAATAAACCCTTGATTGGATTGAGATAGCTTACACAAGCTCCCAGGGGTTTTTTTGACAAGCTAGAGCACAAGAGAGGTAACTTCACGTCGAAAAAAAAAAGGCTATTTCAGCAGGTGGCCTGCAGCATACGGCTGTCACTGCCAGCTGTCACACCTGCTCAGGCAGCCTGCCATTGCATTAGGAGTAAAGTATCTGCAGAAGGACAAATGAAGGAAGAAGTGGGTGGCATCAATTCCCCTACTTTCCCACCCCAAACTAGTTTTCTCTCCTGAGCTGGTCACCCACATCTTTGTGGCTGTAACATACTGCTAGCTTTGGTGAGACCAGGTGCAAAGAGAAGTTCTCCATCTAAGCACGCTATCAACACCTTGAACTCTTGCTGCTGCTGACAGTTCCTTTAGCACTGCTCTATTTCCAGACATCTTTCTTCAGAAGGTGATTCAGCTTTTCCTTTCTTGGGCATTCTTATCATGTCGTGCGCCCGCTGGGCTGTCTTCAGCTCTCGTGAACACAACTAGGCTTTTTTTTTTTTTTTCCCTGACAGCAGCAAGGGGGCTGCTGAATGCAAAACGGTCTCCTCTGAGAATTCCCTCGCTGGGGCCTTCTGATCATGGGCCAGAGATATGTTACTTGTATGACTTGATTAACTTGTAAACTGAGATGTCTTCTTAAGCAAGACCTCATAGAAGCAATATGCACTCAGAACAACATAAGCCAGAAACAGAATCATGAATCTGAGAGCTGTATCCAAGGACTAATTTCAAGAGGGTCCTTCATTAAGGAAGCCCCTTAGAAAACACAACTACTTCCAAAATACATGTGAAGAAGAGGCCACAGAAAAGGTAACTCAGCCAGCACCAGCAGTGTCACAGCTCCTCTGAATTGCCAGACAAATCTGTTCTCTTGTATTGGATGGACATTTCCTGAAACGTCCATGTAATTTTTTTCCCATACATCTGCTGTTATAGTTCAGTCCTTCCAACTATACCCTGGAAGGAGGCACAGAGGAACAGCTTGTTCCCTTGATCTCGTCTTGGTTCTGCCTAGCTGATGGTTATCGCTCCTTCAACTTTGCCTCACTAGTTTTGCCAAAAGCATTGCCTCCTGATGTAAAGTGCTATTATAGGTCTTACTTTTCTGCAAGTCAGATGTGAAATCATCCAAGCAATGGTTCTGTGGTTTGCAAAGTAGCCTAAATCATCTCTTCTTCCCAAACTGTGTATCTTACCAGCCATCCAACTCCCTTTTGTTTTAACAGGGTTTCTGCATTCAGGCCTGGCCACACCAAGACTGATGGTTAGGAAGGTGGCAGTGTTTTGGTTGCTCCACTGAGACTGTCAGTAATTCAAATTAAATTGGACTTTGGTTAGGTGGGTAATTCATCATTTGCAGTGTGACAACAATACCTGTAATTACTGCTCTTATTGTTGCACCTGAAATTCATGTGCAATAAAGGGATCTTAATATCATGCCAAACCTCACAGTTAATTTAGGTTCCATCTCCTTTCATTTATTCTGTAATAAGCTAATTAGTTCACATAATTTGCCATTGAACGTGCCTTTGTAGCAATTATATACATGAATTAGCCTATTACACAACAAATGAGGGGAATCAAAACATTAATCATTTGCAGGATTACATAAGGAATTATTATCCTTTCAAACACCCATAGATGCAGCCACCATCTTTATTACTTTAAGATTTTTTTATTTGCACTAGGTTGGTTCTCCTGTCTGATGCCTCTGACTTACTCTTCCACTTGGAAGGTCAACAATGCATTTCACTGTTTGGTACGCTCTGCTGCCACATGCCAGGTTACTTGCAAGTTCAGGATCACTACCGTGAAGTTAAATGTCTTTCAGCTTGGCTGCTTAAAGCCAAATTCTGGCAGCTGAAAGGGCTTGGCCATACTGCTAGCCTCCTGCCTTGGCGCACCATTCACAAGGACATTTTGGAGTAGAGATCTTCAGATTTCCCTGTCAAAGTCTGCTTTTGGTTTTGTTTGTTCGCAGTCTGCACAGTATCAAACTGTGCCCTTGGAAACTCTTGGGCACGACTTGCAGTCACTGCACTTGGAAGCTTCCTTCCAAATCTCACCTGTGGGGCTCATTTCACCAACCTCCCTTCTGACAGCTCTTAAACCATGCTAGATTTCCAACTTATTTGGGATAAATCACGAGGGATGCTGTATCCAGCCGAGTCCTAAGATTGCCATTATGCAAACTGGAGGCTTGCCAGACCTTGAGGTTCAGTCCACCATTACAACTCTTGCAAAGTACCACGTATTCATTATTCCTCAGAAGGGATCAGGACAATTGGACCTGTCTCATCCCGAACACAGCAGAGTGCTTTCTGCCTAGTAATTCAATACCAATTCACAGGGAAGCTCCTGAGCTACTAAACCCATCCGTTCTTTCTGCACTACTTACTTTGAGGCCTCATCTAACTGCTGACCTGGTGCTACCCAGCTTCAACTATTAAATGTAATGAGAGCACAACTCAATAGCTTTATTTGTTAAATGTTCTCTGCTTACAGCAACTGTTTTGATTCAGCATCCCACCTCTTGCAGTAATGATTTACTCTTTCCACATCAAAGTTAAGCAAGCACCTTACTCCCAACAGCTGTTTCTTTACCTGGAGTTATATTGTTTTCAGCTTCTAAAAGTGAGTCCTTACTTCTAAAAGGAAAAAGATGTAAGAAGAGTTTTTGGCTGGAAATACTGTTTAGCATTTGGATGGCCTAAGCAGCACTAAAACCAATCATAAACCTCCTGGCAGCTGCCAAAATGATCTATGGATACAATATCCAACTTTGCCAGACACTCTGCTCTGCCCAAAGGAATCAGTTGCAACCTCTGCTGTGGCTGGTGTGTTCTTCCTGGCTTAAAACCGCACATTTTCAGGACGAGGAAATGAAATACCAACATGAAATGAAAACTTGCAGTCTGAAGAAAGGCTCTGGAAGTAGAAAGGAAGCAGGACCCCTTGAGAAGCACCTGCTCATTTTCAACGCACTAGCACAGACACTCTGCAACGCAGTGCCCTCTGCCCTTTCTTTGGCAAGAACATTGCTGCCCCATGGTGGGAGCCAGATGGGACCTCCTGGGCACATCCATCAAGCTCCGTCAAAGAACTATGCAAGAGCAGAAAAAGGAGAATGCAAGTACAGCCAGAGACCTATCTACTATTCTCACTTTGATTTCCCTCTTTCCTTTATGCAACATTCGCTACCAGTCAGAAATATTCAAAATTACTATGGCAGCTCCTCTCTTGACATACTAATTCCAGGAAAGAACCAAAGCATTTTAAAAAATATAGCCTAGTAGAGACTTGGGATCTGTCTGAACCCTTCTGGATTTGGTTTTAAGCCTCTGACAACAGCAGCAAGGTGTGCTACTGTGACAGCATGAGAGCAGACAAGATGCTCAGAGCAAGCAATCGCCCCTTTACAACTCCCAGATGAAAATTGAAAGTTATTAAGTTCCTATTATAATGTGAAACTAGCAGGAAATTCATAAATGAAATTTAGTGCTCTGAATGAGTAATTATTCATCATTAACAAAACTAAAAAGAGCATTTTTTTTCTCTTTTAGGAATAGATGTCACCTACACTTGAGCAGGACCAAATAAAACAGGGCATCTAGCCAAAAGCATAAAGAAATTTGTATTAAAACCAGAAAGTGCAAATTAAAAATGGAAAACAGTACATGGATCATTTAAAATAGGCTAGCCCTAAGAGACCATAGCCTCTGGACTGTGTAGATGAGCTATCCAATGTTCCAGAGCTACAAATGCTTTGAAAATGCTTCAGTTGCTGGAGTGTTTTTGTCACCTGTAAAGGCTCCCCCAGTTTGAGCTATAAGTACTTTGGTCTCTAGTGAAGAGCTGTACAGGTGTGGATCAAGAAAGACTCAAATTCCACAAGTAGTATCTCTTCACAGGTATTCTAGCCAGAGCAGATTTCTTCCGCCCTCCAGCATACCATGCTAACCAGTATAACCCTGTAATTCTAGAATCAAGCCCAAACCATGCCATCAAGCTAGTTCCTACATTTTAGAATGATATTAAGTCTTGCTTAAGGACTTGGACAACACTCTCCATTTCCTGATACTACAGCAATAAATAAAGACCCTAACTCTCAAAAATCCCTGGGATTTATCCAGGTCTGATTTGCAGTGCTAGAACTTTCCCTACTGTTGTCTGTCTCAAGAAGTATTTCCCCCCTCTTCTAAAATGCACTGAAAAAATGGCTATTCTCTTCAAATGGTCTCTTGCAACATTTGTGCAGGTTATTGTCCGATTCATTTACTCGATGTGTCTTCATTTGCAGTTTCACACAAGTACAAGCAAATACCGTTCTCCTCTGATGCATCTATTAAAATCTTTCCAAGCAAGACATGACAGAACAGAAAAATCTTTAGGAGAATCCTACCTGAAAAATAGCTATCCAGGCATATCCAATATTATCAAAATTGATAGCTCCGTTGTGTGGGTTTACGTCCCCTGCCATGCATACGTTGTAATACTGGTTCCAGTTTATGCAGGCATTCCTGCTGCTGAAATCAGGGTTGTATAAACTTGGGTTGTAGGAGTCCATGCTCAAGGTGCACTCCACCTTGTACTCCTTCCTGTTTGGGATGTTGGAGCATTTCTGCATGCCGTTTTCACGATGCGATGAGCAGATGAATGGGTTCTCCTCCGCTTCGTCTGTCCGGTAGTACGGATGCAGGAAGGTAAGGTTGTACGTCCTGGAGGGGGAAGAAAGAGAAGGATGAGAACAAACAATGCATCCCTTGTTTCAGCAGCAGCAAAAGGCACTGGTTTCTGTCCCTGGTTTGGGTGTGTTATTTCTCCTTTGTCCTTCAGCCCCATCAGACTGGGGACAGCAAGCCACAGTTGAGATATCAGCCCTTACCTTTGTCTACAAAGCTTTTTGCATCCTGTAAGGCACCAGTGATCTTTCAGTTAAAGATCAGCCTGAGTCTTCCCAAGTGAACAGGACAGTTGAAAGTTGAAATGAGAGGGTATAGAGACAAAAATCCCAGCAGGCCAGGTGCTTCCCAAAAATCTAGGGAACTTTTTGTTTCTATCTAAGGATTTTAAGATAGCTCTTCTGATGCTCAGAACATGCTTCAGAAAAGCTGATGGCAAAGCAGCTTTCCAATAAATTTGCCTCTCAGCACATCTCTGTGATGAGTGAGCTGAACTTTAACAAGGAGATACCCAGCCACAGGCCATCTCAAATTCCTTCTGTACTTACATAAGAAAAGAATGAGCCCACATTAATAGGAACTGTATGCTTACTGCATATCTGATTTAATTGGCCTGGATAAAGTTTATGGCTCTGTTACAGCTAAGATAAGCAAATGCTCTAATTGCAGCATGGCAGGGATGTGCCTTTTTTCCCAAGGCGTGCTCTGGGGCAGATCAGCGAGCAAGCAGAGCCTGGGACTTTTCATGCTGTTTGATTAGCATTAGTGAGACCCACCAGCACTCACACTGCTGAAGCACTGCTCAAAATGAGAGTGCAAAGTCCTAGAGCCAACTTTATCTGCTGTGTTCAGAGCTGCAGGGATCTAAGATGCTATATAACCAGTCAGGAGATAAGGGAGAAGGCAACACACAAATTATACGACCAAGTGAGATGTGGGGAGAAGATAAGCAGGTATTCTTCAAGACAGGACAGCTGTATTTCTATCTGTTTCTGAATGTACCAAACTATTGAATAAATTTGGCTCTAATAAGTGCCAAACTAGTGTTATTCCATACAATGGCTTGAAATTGCTCCCCAAAACCGCTGAGTCAAGCAGGAGTCACTCAGAAACTGCACTTTAAGGAGAGAGCAATTGCTGCAGGGCAGAACTGAGGGGAAATTAACCCTGAACAACTTTCCTGGGGAATTTGGTTCCCTTCCATCAATGAATTACTTGAGATGGCTGTTGAGGGTTCATCCAGCTTTAGGAATAGACAAGAGTAACATGTCAGAGGAATTGGGCATTGTTCACTGGCAATTAAACATATTCACCAGCTATTCCCCTCCCATTGCACAGTGTTCCCACACCTCTAGACAAAACTGTAATATCTTCTTCCCAGTTTCTATGCCTTAGATTTAACAGACAAGAAAAACTTGAAAAATGTTTTTCCTCCAGGACTACCTAAAAGCCTTCTCCTTCCCCTCCCACGAATTGGTTTCACTGGAAGGAAATTTCCATATAAAACAAGCTGAAGAAAAGGCTGAGTGCTTCGCTAGCACGGTGTTTGCTAGAAGATCAGATACTACAACCAGCAGAGTTTGTCACACAGAGGGGGGTATTGCAGAGGCTTGCAAAGGATTAAAACGCACCGAGTCGCAGGGATGTGTCTGAGAGTGCTACAGACTTTGGCAAAGACAGACTTTGACAAAGACAGCTGGGGAACTTGAGAGAAGAAACAGAGGGAGGAGGAGAAGAAACACCTGAGAAGTGACTTCTAACTCACAAGTGGCAGGCAAAGCCCGTCAGCTCTGTTTTGGCCTTAGCGGGTACGCCAAGAGGGGCTCAATTCAGATGCAAAAGGCTCCTGCACCCTCAAACGTGGTGAGGACCACACCGCACCTGGGACATCTCTGCTTACAGCCACAGGGCCTGCCTGAGCCTGCTCACCCAGGGAGGTACTGGGAGGGCTCTGCACCTCCATAACACACGATGTAGCTCAGGGCAGAGCCATCCCAGCCTCACCAGCCTCAGGAAGGACATTTTCCTCTGAAACCTCCAGGTTTGAGAGGCCACGGGTGCATGTCCTGCTAGCCTCCTCCCAAGAAACTCAGTAGCAGGTGCTCAGTAGCTCTGAAGCCTTTCAAATAGGACATTGGGATCAGGGCTCTCTGCACTCTGTGGATGGTCTAACACCCCCAGAGCCCAGACCAAGCCTGGACTACACTGTGCACTGCCTGATACAGCAAAGTGGCATGGCCACAGGACTGTAGGGTATGACCAGCTTCCCCGGGGCTGACTTCACCACTCTTAAAACCAGGACTTTATGGGTTACAGGCAAAGAGCTACTCTATGAGTCCCTAAGGTGATGGCAGGAGAGGTCTCATTTGGTACCTTCAGCTAAGGCTCAACAGATCTCTGCAGCTCTCAAATCCGCCATGTGACAAGTCATGTAAACTTGAAATTTTTGCTGTTTGGGCAGCTCAGTGCCCAAACCTGGTGCTTGCAGCAGAGACAGCCACAGAGGCAAGTCTCAGACAGTAATCTGCAACCCTGAAACTACACATTGAACACCCAGCCCTGCAACAACCCTGTGTGATCTTGGGAACATCCCTTGCCCTTTCTTGTTTCCCTTAAAACAATGCTCACTAAGGCTCTTTGACCTGGACCTGCCACTCCAGGGACATAGTCTTCCAAACTGCAACTGATCTTCCAGGAAAATCTGCTCCAGAGCCAGGTGGAACTGTGAAACTCAGCAAAAACTTACTTCCTTCACCACGCTGGAAGCAACACCCCACCACACCACCAGCAGCAGGATTTTCCTGATCACAAGCACCTTTTGGCAGCAGGCAGGACAGGAAGGCTTAGCACACCACAGCTCACGGGCCAGTATAATTAGGATTCTACCCAGAGCAAAGCTGGACTTGCAGAGGGAGATGGACCATCTGGAGGGTTGATTGTGTAATTAGCAGCTATGGATGCACAAGCTCCTTTCCTGGGAGCAGTTTCGTGTTTAGATGCAGACACACACATGCCTGTGCCAAGAACACTGACCATGGAAGAAGTGCTCAGACAGAAGGGCTGATGCATCAGCGTGATGCTCCACTCTGACCTCACACCCGAGCTCCCCCGAGAGCTACCTCTCCCACCGCGGCACAATATACACAACATTCAGTGCCACATGCGACTTTGCAGCTATCTGCCCTGCCAGCTGTGGGACTCTGATAAACGTTCATTGTTGCAGATTAATCACCTTTATTTCAGCCCCCAGAGCTGATCTGTGATCTCCTGATATGCCCACTCCAACTGGGCAGGCTGGACAGGGAGGGACACAGCTAGTAGTGTGCCAGCCAATTCTGCTGCAGCCCATGCACCCACTTTTGTTGGAGGGAGGGAAAGCAACCAGCCTGGGGACCTACAGGACCAATTCCCCTCCTGTGCAATGCTTCACTATTCACTACACATTACAACTAGAAAGGCCCTTGATGAGCCACATACACAGATTTAGGAGGCTGCATGTTTCCCATGAGTCACCATTTAGGAAGCCTTGGGCTGAAGAAGAAATACTGCCTGCAGACACAGCGCCCTGGGCTGTGATCTAATAAGCTGCATAGAGAAGATCTGGGCCCAAACCCTCTGGAGAACCAAAAGAACGACACACTTTGGTGGCTGTGGGAGGAAAATAATACCAGGAAAACAAAGCACAGCTTGACTGTGAAGGGTGGATGAAGCTTGATTTGGTTCTGCTGCTGCCTGATTTTATCCTCACTTTTCTCTGCCTTGCTCATTTTTGCCACTGCCCCCAAAATGATTTACAAGCTAGAAGTCCTCCCTATGACAGGCCAAAATCAGTCGCATGGGGGCCACTTTCTGCCCAGCCCTTTTCCAACCCTTCTCTCTTCCATGTCTGCCCTGGGCACAGAGACACCATGAGCATCCATCCGGCTGGGAGGGACCCGCACCTGCATGATGCTCTGCAACCACTGAGTACAGAGGGGAAGGGACACACCAGCTGACAGCAAGCACTGCAAATTTAAGACCTTTTTCCAGTTCCTCTGCTTGATGACCCTGCTGGCAAAACCAGAAAGGGGAAAGAAGGAAGGAGAGCAAGAATGAGAAACAACAGTGTTGCAGAATGAAGGAATCCCCAGTATCCACAAAATAAATGAATTATCTCTGCCAAGACCGTCTACCTCCACATACGGGAAAGGTCAATCTGACTTCCTTGTTACTTGCTAACAGGCATAGTCCAAATAACTTATTAATGGTAATGAATCCACTAATCAGGAGACCCTTGTGCTCTGGGGAAAAGACACAAGAAACTAAGCCCCAGAATGGATCTTGTTATCACATTAGAAAGGATTAACACCCCTTTCTCGGCTGGCTGCCCACTGCACATCTTTCTCTGGGATTGCAGCAGCTTTGCAATGTATTCCCCTTTCTCTGTCCCTGGGCATGTTCATGTGCAGGACGGACAGCAGCGGGGCAGGCAAGTCCATTCTCCCCCATGTCAAAGGAGGCTGAACAATTATTCTCTGCTCCATCTTCCTCCAGGCTCAGTCCTCCCAGCTCAACCAGCCCGTGCAGGACATCATCCACAACTGCTGGAGTACGGTGTGGGTGCTGAGCACAATCCTGCTTCAGCTTTCTGAGGAGCAGAGGAGGAAAGCGAAAAGGTGGAGGAAACTCAGCACCAAGCAGGATCCGTTCCCTCCAAGAGGAGGCTGCTCTCTGGAGGAAATCCTGCTGACAACCCAACGTTGCTGCACAGAGTGATGCCAGGAGGAGCAATTAAGCAGAACTCAGTAGCACCTTTCAGACAAACTCAGAGCTGTCTGCCATGGCCGTATGTGCCTTCTCGCAGCTCTACAAAAGCCAAGGAGCCAAAGGCGGTACAATGCCAAGCAGGTATGGAGTTAATTAAGACTGAACTGCTCACATTATAACTGTCCTGCAGCATTAGATAAATACAAAGCACTCCACAGCTCTCTCCCCTCTCCTGCTTCCAACCCACTGAGTTCCTTGAAAGGCTCCACGAGGGGGAAAACACTCCTCTGCATAACAACACACAAACAAGGAGCAGCCCCAGCAGCAACAACCCAGACAAGCTGGGGGTGACCCAATTCCTTTATTTACAGTGATAGCAGCTCATGATGGCAGGAGGGAGCCGGAGGGGCTGCGTGGGGGAGACACACATCGTGGAGATCTTACAGATAAACTGCTGGCTTCGCTTGCCCTTCCCACGCATGCATGCCGAGCCTTCCTCTCTCAGATCAAGCCAACCAAAAAGGCCTTTCTGAAATTTCCCCTCCAGCTCCCACTGTCAGGCATCTCCTGCACTTGCTCACATAGCAGCAGAGACCATCTTGGCACTGCTGTTCCCCACTGCTGTGCAATGCCAAGGGAAATGCAACGTGGTCAGTGAGCTCCTCGGGGGGTTGAAGAGGTGCCTGAGCCACCGGAGACCTCTGAAACTCCACTCTGGTCTCCACGGCTGACTGGGAAGTGGCAGCTTCTCACGTGTCCTGAACAGCAGTGACCCAGTCCAGTTTATTGCTTGCTAACCCGCTACTGCAACAGCCCAGTAACTGCCTGTAATTCCTTCAAAGTCGCTACTCAAAGAGTGTCCTTAATAAAACAGCCTCCTTCCAGCATGATATTGCATTGCAACAGTGCAATTTTCAAAGAAAGAGAGAAAGCAGATATTTCCAGTGCACCTCAAAGAAATCCCCAAATTTCTATCAGAATGTACTATATTTAAAAATAGCTTCTTTACTTGAAGCAGTCAACTTTCAAGGGGGATTTAAAAGAAAAGGTTTCCACAGGAAGAAGAATGATGGCAAAATCAAAGTCACTTCTTCCATCTGATGCCTGCTGTAAAGCTGAACGGCCCAGAAAGCTGCTGGCAGTGAGTGTGCAAAGAAGCATGCAGCAGATAAGAAACTGTATTTGAAGCACCAGTCTCTGAGCTCACTTACACTTCCTTTACTCCAGAAAAGTTCTGGGGCTATGACCGTTCCTTGCCTGGCACCCTGGATTGTGTTCAGATGCTCACCCTCACTTTAAAGCAGTTCTGTTTTCATCTGGGAGGGTTTGACACCACCACCAAGGTGAGCCCCACCAGTAACTCAGGTCTTCCCCTTTACGGGGCTCTAAGGAAAATCTGAGCCAGGACCATCACCTGCTCAGCTCCAACCTGGGTGCACAGCACGCCCGTCCATCCTCCAGCCTGCTGAAGGGCTGGCAAACATTATTTTAGGCTGAGGACAACACCACTGGGATTTAGTGGGACTTGGCAGACAAAACTAAACGACCAGAATCTCATTCCCCCTTTCCCGCAGAGCTCTATTCTGTTTACTTCTAAGCAAAACCACAGCTTAACTTTAATCCTGCATCCCCTGGGTGAAGGTTTTGTTGTTGTTTTTGTTCTCTTTGGCAGCTCTGCCTAGAATGGGATGGATGGTCAGGGCTCTCCAGCACCGACACTGGGCACACAGGGATGGACCTGCTCCAATCCAACCCTGGGCTTGACTTTGCCTATATCTCCACACTGTCTTGCAGGCAGATGGCATCCTGCTGCTGGTCAGCAGGACCTGCTAGTTTGGGCCCAATGCTGTATATTTTGGTCCATCTGTACAATAGCAGGAAGATGTAACCCTAAAGTGCTTTCCCTGTTACTGCCACTCCATCCCTTTTCCCCCTAAACAACTTGCTGTTGGGGTATTAAAGACCACTGCAGGGGTGAACCATATCCCAATGCCTGGAACTGCAGATTCAGGAGAATGAATCGGGAAATGACAGAAAAGATGGGAATAGTTCCATCCGGATTCCCCAAAACTTCCACACCAAGCTCCAATCAACCTGGGATAGCTTCTAGCTGGAAATGGAGGGACTGGTTCATTGCAGCAAGGTTTCTCAGGTCTAAAGCTAACCCAGCAAGACAGTAGCTTCAGTCTGGGTGATGGTACCAGAGCAACCCACGTTTGTTATACTGATACGGGCACCAGCAGAGCTGGAGTAGTCCTGTCCTGCAACAGAGCTGCCCCATGGGCATGCCAGAAGCCTCATTTCTCCAAATTTCTCTGGAATGCTGTAACTTTGTTCACAGTATCTCTGAGCACATGGCATCAAGAAACAGGACTTGGGCACAGGCAAAGGATAACCCACAGCCACCCAAATTCACCACTACCTGCTGCTGGAGGGGACCCAGGAACCAGCGCAGAGCTGCGGTGAAGGAGGAAGGAGACCTCTTACAAACCTCCTGCCTTTTCAAACACAGCTCCCAAGGATTAGCACAGGGAACCTGAATTTGCTTTCAGTGACCGGGACCAAGACCCTGATAAGAAAATCCTGCGATGCCTTTGAAGCTGCTAATGGCCATTACATAACAGCCTGCTTAATATCTGTACTTAGCAAATGTTTCCCCTGTGGTTAATTTTAAAAGCTCCACTTTGCAGGAAAACACACAGCATTTTAAAAACCTGGTCAAATGGATGAGAAGGACTCACTGAAGCTAATTACAGCTCTGCACTCCTTGTGCTCAAAGCACTGCCCGCACACAGTGCGTGCCCCATGCAACGGGGCCACCTGAGCACAGCTTTACCACGAGTTTTCAGGCTTTTAAATGACAGCTCAGGGGTTACCCTGAGTGACAGAGAGTCTTGATGACCAGCAAATACCTGCTGTGGGTGCAGGAGAGAGCTTGTGAGGTTGAAGCATCAAGATGCAGGAGCAGAAGCATACACACATGGCAGACTCATTGATTTTCTGCCTTTCAGCATCTCTGGTGGGATGAGTAAGTGCCATCAGAGATGGTCTGCAGTACAGGGAAAGGCTCAGAGAGCTGAAAGCCACAGGACTAATCAGTGAGAGGCAGGAACAGGACCTGGGGTAGAGCTGACACATAATCTCTGCCTGTCTTCCAGACACAATGCAAGTTGCAGACAGCAGATGATTACAAACAGATATAATTACAGGCTCTATCTTCTCTTACAGAGCTAGAGTTGCCCTGATTAGCTAGTCTCGGGCATTTCCTCACCTCTGAACCACTGACATCTTCAGCAGCCTCTGACAGGAGCCTTTCAGAAAGATTTTCCCACGCAGACCTCCCTTTTCTGTGGAAGCTCGCAGGCTGTACTTGGTTTTGATCTTTTTGTTGTGCTGATAGGTTTTAAGGTGTGCCCTTACATTGCACCTCTGAAAGGGCAAGTGCAGAGCAGCCCAGGCTCAGTATCATGCTGAGGGATGGCTGGGGAGCAGCAAGAGCCGGGCTGCCCTGTGGCAGGGGATGAGCCAGGAGCCAAGAGTCATCCCAGCACCAGCAGCACCTGCACAGACAGAGTCTGAACACAGCAGGCAGAGCCCAGGGCTGGCAGCAGGGTCCATTCGAAGCCCCACACGTGGGAAGTGATGAACCAGATCTAGGATCCATCCAGAGAACTCAGGCAGGAGCCAAAGAAACCAGGAACAAAGAGAGCTGGAAACAGGCACACCACCAACACAGCTCAAACCAGGGCTAAGAGTCACAGGCTGAGCTTAAATAGAGCTCCTGGGCCATGGGCAGGGTGGGGGTCCCAGGTGAGACTCATCAGGGCAATTAAGGCCTATTAGCACCCTCAGCACGTGGCAAGGATCCTGGTCTATGCAACTGCCTAGCTTGGAAGAACCAAAACTAAAGTTTGCATCAAAAAGAGCTGGTGATCAAATGTGCTGCCCATCCCTGATGCCTGTCCCAGACTGAGAGCAGTGTACAAACATCTTTAATGCCTTTCCCATCAAGCTTCTTATCTTAATATGCCTACAAAGATTTATTTGTGTGTTTCAGCAGCATCTCCATGGTGCTGTCTGTACCAGCATGCAGACCACCTAATCAACACCCTGCCAGGTGTGTGGTATGCTAGGTGACCTCCCAGACCGGTACAGTTTTGGGAGCTGGCAATTTTAGGAGAGCTATAATGCTTTTGTTTGTTCTAAATCCTTAAATTCCCAGAGTCAGGTATCTCAGCTTCCTT
Source organism: Harpia harpyja (assembly GCF_026419915.1). Taxonomy (NCBI): domain Eukaryota; kingdom Metazoa; phylum Chordata; class Aves; order Accipitriformes; family Accipitridae; genus Harpia; species Harpia harpyja. Next base: position 3,057,167 of record NC_068960.1, on the reverse strand, counting down.
GGACAGACATAATCCAAACCACTAATGTCCTTGTCCTTCAGGTGCAGAGGGAAAACATGAAAAAAGCCACTCCAAACCCTCAGCAACCTGCTGACAAGTGGGTTTTGCCATACAAAAAGTACCTGGCCAGACTTGGGAGTCCTGAAGCCAACAACCTTGTGAATCAAGATGACAGCCCAGTTAAGAGCTGCCATTGCAGCCGTGGAGCACAGCCACGTCGTGCTCTCAGCTGCTGGATCCAGCCCTGGCTGCACCCCGGCTGGATGCTGACCCTGCTGACCGCCGAGGTTTCTCCGGCAGGGCAGAGAGAGAAAGGAAGAAAAGGTGGAGATTTTTTTTGCTGTACTTACATTGCAAAATTCCTGTCTAGGAAACACCTGTTTCTCAGCAGCCCTGCCCAGAGCTGCACACCGACAATCCCAAAGATGAAGAAGACAAAGAAGCACAAGAGGAGGACGTTGCCTAACATAGGCAGAGTATCTAACAGCAGGGTGACGAGTATTCGCATACCTGTGGGGAGAAGGAGAAAACAGGTTAGAGGAGCACTTTGGCAGGGAAAGTGTGAATGCCACACCATTCCCAGCTTGGTTGTGCAGCCAGTGCATCCTGGGCAGAGGAACTGGGATGTTTATACTTTCCCCTAAACTTTAAGGCTGAAAAGGAAGGTAAAGAGTGCAAAAGGCTTAGCAGCAGATGGGAACAAACAGCGTATCTCCAAAGGGTGGCCTTAAGGGTGGGATTTTCAGACGTTTTCAGTAACACAACACTCAACAACACACAAGCATGGGGAAAGCTGCAAGACAGTCTTTCCTGGAGAAACGCCCCTGCAAACCATCAGCCTCCCAAGAAATTGTCAAAATATATATTTATAAACATATTGAACATCCCTCATGAGTCACAGAAATTGTTCCCCTAAACAATACAGAGCCTCGTGTAGGATGATAGATGCGGCTGCTCTCTGGGCTTCCTCCGTGGACGACAACTCTTCCATGGAGGACTCCTCTCCTTGCTGGCCACAGGACTGCCAAGCACGGGAAGCGGGGGAAATTTTGACTTTTTTTGAGGGGGGAAAGCAGGATGCAAATGTTTCTTCCTCTAAGGAAAGCTTTCCGCTCTGCTCCCTTCCCCTCCTCCTGCACAGGGTGCTGGGAGACCTTCCCAGCCAGTCCCGCACCTCTCTGCAAGGCTCCCTGTGAACCTCTGTGCGGAGCAGGGGCTCCCCCAGCACCTTTCCTGCCAGGGAAATGCTGATTTCTATGCAAGATCTTCCATCCTAAAAAGAAGATCGAGGAATGAGTCAACCTTGCAGAGCCTCAGCTAACTCTTGCATCTCGGTGCAGCATGCTCCCAAGCATCGCTGCCCAGGGGAGAGTGGGCCAGGAGACAGGGACGGGGCTGGCACCTGGGGGCTGCCCTGTCTCACATATCAGGGCACCTTCAAACTCAAGGATAAAACGGGAATAAAAAGGGAATAATGACTTGCAGCTCAGCAGTTCAATAGAGGTTAAATGAACCTCTGAGACACCGACCAGCCATCATTTCAACAGCTGATAATTGATGAGAGGAGAACTAATGAAAAGAGGAAGAGGCAAAGGCAAATGCTAAATTATAGAAAAGAATAAAACCAGAAACCGATCCTTGTGAGCCTGGTGCTCAGCAGAGAGCAGGGCTCAAGTTTATAGCATGGTGGAAATCAATGCGGCTGCTGGGTAAGGCGACACTGCCGCCTTTGGAGGCATTTTATCCCACTAAAATTCTGCTCTGCAAACACCTTTTCCTGCCTGCCTGCCTGCGTGGAGCCTTTCCTCCCTCCATTTCCCCTAGCAGGATGCTGCTCTCCATCAGTCATCCCATTTGAACGGAGAGCGGCATTTACACTGACGCAGTCTCTCTTCCCCCACCAATTTCCACATTGGCTTTTTCCCTCAGCCAGCTCCCAAGTCATGCCTGATGCCTCTCCTGCTAATTCAATGACAATGCTGGGCTGCAGCCTGGCATCTGTAGACCCCACGGATGGGTGCTGGGAGGAGCAGGGTCTCCAGGAGAGAAGTACCCGTCCAACCCGGCACCTCCCAGGACGTGGCAGGCAATGCTGGCAGGAGCCAGAGCCCCGTCAAGCCACTTTTACCCCCCTCCTCGTGTCACTCTGCCAGCAGAAACGCAACCCAGCCAAGCGGGGCCGGAGCGGACATTACCTTGTCAGCATGACACGAGTGGATAAACCACCCCGGCCAAGAAGTCTGCACTAATAAATAATTAGGTGTGAGTAATAACCTCTGCATCCCAGGGCAAGTGCCTTTCAAGGTCTCCATGCCCAGCTGCATCTTGGCTCTGGCGTGGCTCCCCGCTGCTGGCGCCGGCAGCAGATGCCTTTCCGGAGGAGCCGTGATCCTGGCGCCCAGCCCCGTGCCAGCCCCGCCGGCTGCCCTCCAAACCCCATCCCCGTGCCTCCCCGGCACCAATGCCACCCTGCGGGGAAGGGACACGGTGCTGGCAGCCAGGCTGCGCCGGCAAGTGCCATGGGCGGCGCGGGATGCCCGCCAGCATCCCTGCCATCCCCTGTAACCGCAACGCCGGTGCCAGCCGCGGGGACAGCGCTGGCCTCTGCTCCAAGCGCGGGGGGAAACCCAGAGCTGGAGGCAAATGGGGGTTTGATTTTGTAACGCTTGTTCCCAACACATGCTGTCATCGTAAGCCCCCCAGGAGCACATCCCACAGCACCGCCCTTCAGACTTTCCTTGCAAATCTATCTTTGGAAAAGCAGAAAAGACTCACTTAATTCCCACTGGAAAGAGGACGCTGGGCTTTTCTTCTTTTTTTTCCCCCCACTCTAACTAGTATCCTCACTCTTTTTTTCCCAAAAATGGTTAAAATTTATCTCCCCGTGCCAGACAACTTTTTTCTGCTCAGCTACTTTTGGTATTTTGGGTTGCTTAGTGGCACCATTCTTGAGATTGAATCCATCTGTTTGCTATCCGCTAAGGGTGCTCTGGGCTCTCAGCAGAATGTCAAGTGTGCCATGGGAAAAGAGCACGAGCATCGGTTAGGCTGAAATGAGGATCAGGCTTTCTTTTCATTCCCATTCCATGTGATGCCTGGTTTAAACCACATAGTAGAAAAATAAAAATAAAGCAGTGAAATGGATTTGAAAAAACAGTGGCCACTACTAAAAAAACCCCCTAACTACAGCCCCTGCCAAACATTTAAATCGCAGGACTTATATTTTTCCAGTCATTTTCAAGGAATAATTTCTAATAGAGATGATGTTTTTATTGGCCGGGGTTCTCCTTTCTTTTCTTAACAAATAAAATAAAAATGAAATAATCTTGTGGGTGAATTTATTGTGCCTGGAAGCAAAGAGCTAATAGCACTGGCTGGAACCCAGGAAAGTGCCCAGGCATCATAGGGATAAATTGCCAGGCTATTTCTCATGGGTCCCAGCTTCCCCTGTACAGTGACTGAACACCAGGCTCATCTCTTCTGACCCAGCCGTAATTCTCATCTGCTCGACATCCTTTTGCGACTGCCACTTAGCCAAAAACCCTGCTCCTGCCAGTGGTGCGGTGGCCGGGGAAGCATCACCGTCCCAGCGCTGAGGATGGCATGGACGGGGCTGAGCGGGACCCGCTGCCGCGCTGCTGGCTGGGATGCGGTGGATGTCCGAGGTAATCCCCCAGCTAAGCTCTAGCATCCCCATGGATGAAAGAGTAGAAATGTAACTCTGTTATTACTGGAAACTGCAAAAATAGTACAAAATAGAGGGTTGTCGCTATCCATTCTCTGCAGACCCTGGATTATATCAGTCTGAAACAATAAAAGTACTGATGTTAGAAGTGGACGGAGTTAGTGTCTCATAAACAAGTAAAGTCTGTGATTATCTGCCCTCCAGGAACTGAGATATTTCTAAGAAAACTGATCCTGCCCTGGCACTTGTTGATGACACTGGTAGTGTTTTAAGACCAGCCTAGCTGCTCATCAAGCCAGGCGACTCAACTCCAAACATGGATTGAGCTCTTTGGATTTAATCTCACATACTATTAACAAAAATTTGAATATTTTCTGTTGCCTGTCTTTTGAAAAAAAAAAAAAAAAAATCAAAGCAGCAAGTGTACCAGAAGACAGCCTAAAAGGCTTACTTCAAAGCTTCAATATCAGACTCCTAAGGAAGAAGAACACAAGCTGGACCCAGATCAAAATTTCACCTAGACTTGGAGGCGTTTGGATCCCTGGGTCTCGGTTTAATAGGCATGTAAATCCTCAAATTCCCCTGGCTTCTGCTCTCAGCCCAGCTGAATCCCAGCTTGAGAATCCCACTATTTCAAGGGAGAGCTACGAAGGGCTTCATGGATTTAAATAACTTCAGAGCGAGCCTGATCCTTGCCCCAGCCTGAAACCTCGGCAGGGCTCCGAGCCAAGCACGTGCCAGTGTCCCTCTGCTCCTCCCTGTCCCAGTGAGGCCACGGAGCCACCGCGCTAAAAACCCTGGGGAAAAACTTTGTGTTGTGCTTTTGGGCTGCTCCGAAACCCTGGCAACAAAACCTCATTAGGAAAACAAAGCTCCGGAGGGTTTCATGGTCCCTTTTAGCCTCTCATTTCTTTTTTGTCTTGTTTCTAACTTCTAATGATGTCATTGTCAAATTTACAGACTTTTTATTTTTTTTAAAAAGAAAAATCCTGAAAAATTTGAGCTCAGAAAGAAACTTCAAAGACTTCTGTGTGTAAACATCCATCTGTTCCCTTGCATGTTCATCTGAGGTACTGGAACTGAAACCCTTCTGGGGGAGTTTGTTTTGCTGTCCCTAGATGTGCCGACATGATGGGCAGGATGTTCAGCGAGGACCGGCAGAGCTGTGTCATTCAAACGTGCTTTTAAAAAGAACAGGAAATGTGCTTTTTTTTGCAAGGAACCTCTATGATTTCCATACAATGCCGTTGCATTTTGAATTGAGTGGATTTTGGTTAAAAAATGATGAAAGCGCTATGAAATTAGTACCTTGCAAAGGATTGCTCAGCAGACGGCTGATTCCAGCAGGAAATTATTTCAACTTGTTGGTTCGTCTTTCAAATTGGATTTAGAAGACAAGCAGCTGAAGCCACTTGAAAATGGATTTAGGGGCCACTTGAACTTTCTATCGTGGATGAACCCAATTTTGTTCTACATGACAGCAAACCCTCTGTGGTATTTTACCAGCAACGGAGGCTGCTGTGCTTCTAATCCTGAACACAAAGAAATGGAAAGACCTTAAATAGCTGACAGGAGAAAATGAACCCATCCAGGGCAAGGAGATTGTTCTTAGAACTGACCTTTCCCCTTTCTTTATAGGAACTTTGTTATTTACTTTGCACTAGGAGCAGAGAGTTACTTGCCTCAGAGCGTTCACAAAAACATTAGAAAACAGCCCTGAAAGTGTGGCCCCCCCCAGGTATAAAATCTACTCCCTTGCCCTTTACTAACACTGATAATCGTAATAAATGATCTCTAACTTGCCATTAAAAATGAAAATAAACGTACTTGCTCTCAGCAGCAGGAGAGTAGACTACTACTGCAAGGCTTAGCATGCAGAGAACCAGCTGGGGTGGCTTTAACCCCCTGGTTTTCCCAGGGGGTGAGCCAGGCAGAGCCCGAGCGGCAGCCGGCCAGCCCGGCAGCGTGGCTGCGGTCGGACGAAGGTGTTACTTACTTGGAACCCTGTTAATGGCTCGTAGTGGCCGAAGTACCCGGACGGTGCGGATCGCAGACAAGCTCACGTTGTGTCCGTCCAGGGAATACTCCATCATGCTGCGGGGGAAAGAGAAAAGGTGTCAGGACGTGGGATGCTCAGTCTCTGGACGTGAGTTGGGGCTGTCGCTGCCTGCGCGCTCTGGGAGCCATAGCCCAGGCTTGCAAAACCACCCACTCCGTGTTTGCAGCTCATAATGTGCATCACGCTGTCACTGGGGGATATAAGGGATATTTCAGCCTCTGAGAGACTGAAAATACCCACGTGAGCAGCGATGGTGCAGGGGCCAGCAGGCAAACGTGCTCCCGGGCTAATGGGCTGCAAGCACAGGTAACACATTGGAAAGCAGGACTTGGCACGACAAGGAGTTGCAAAGACAGGGCCACAGATATCGGGGCAGAGGGGGAGCCCGCAACTATCTGCTCAGCTCTCGTAGCCGTGCTGCTCTCCTCTTCCATTAGCTTATCACGCTCCGGCCGGCGGCACATCCGCAGCCTTCCTGGGGAGATTACTGCACAACTCCATGCAGCTCAAAGTCAATAAGATATGTCTGATATTATACCCCCTACTAGCAGCGTATTTTCACGCCAGCTTATCTCTTCCCCTATGACAAAAATGTGAATAACCAAGCCGACAAATGACGTTAAAGTAGTTTGGTTTCCATTTTATTATTAAGAATAGGGAACATTTTCTTTTTCATGCTCCGTCTCCATTTCACATAAACATTTCTCTCCCAGGCTGGAAAGGACGTTAAGTCAAGTCAGTTTTCTTGCTCTTTTATAGCAATGAGTGGCAAATGTGTGTAGTGTTGTTTTTTTAATGGGGTTATGGCTAGTTAGCATGGCTGTAATTACAATTTATGAGTTTGACTACAGGGAAGCACTTGTAAATATGTCACAAATCTCTCACCACGCCTGTTCAAATAACATAACAGCATCAAAAGCAACCCTGTGAGTAAGCTGTTGGATCCCATGGAGAAAGAGCTTTTGTTTTGGTTTGGTTTTTTTTTTAAATAAACAAACAGATATGGAAGGAGGAAGGCAAATACGAGCTGAATTGCTGCAACCAGGCGCTTCAGAAGCTTCAGTGGAAAGAGAGATTTTCAGTTGAAGCATCCTGCAGCCAGGATGGACCAAAATCATTACGTGCCATTAAGAAGCAACAGCCGAATGGACTGAAGCAACAGCTGAGTGGATTTCAGACAACAGCAGAAGGAGGTTTGGTATCGAGCCAGCCTTGCTCAGGCACATCACTGCCCGTATGCCCATGCTCTGCTCTGCCGGGGCCTTGCACTTCGTATCTGATGCCTTGCCCTGCTCTACAAAGTTTAATTGGGACTATCTAGATGTTCTGATGTTTGCTTCTCTTTTGTCTTTGTCCTGAAGCTGTTTGGCGTAACCCTGCGATATCACTGGCATTGCACTGAGGTGACTTTGGCCCGTTAGCCTTAATTTGCTGTGCAGAGGCCCTGGTGATTTTGAGCTGTTTTTAGTGATAACCTTCCAGAGATTTTTTTTTTCCTGAAATAGTTAGTGAGTCTTTATAAATCAAAACCACCTTAAAGCTCGTATGTAGGAACTGAGCCGAACATGATGAATAGCTTTAAAACTCAGCATGGCACAAAAACAGGTTTTAAATCTAACGTGTGTTCATTAAGCAGCCGGAGCAGAGCAGTGGGAAGCAGCCCGGAGCCGCATGAAGGACCACACAGTGGGAAAGCCATCGGAAATGCCCGTTCACACCTGCGTCGAGGGGCCTGGAGCCAGCACCAGGTGTCTGCTCTAAACAGACCTTGCAGGAATAGACAAAGCATTGTTTAAAGTCCCTGAAGTGAATACTGCCGAAGCCTGAATCTGTTCGCTGGCGTGGTCCCAATACAGCACGCTCACAATTTATCGGGTGGCTGAGTAAGTGGATTTTAGTGTAAATGATACAGTTTTTGAACTACTAATAGCATGTAAAAGGAGTATGAAATGCTCCAGTGGGAGCTGGTTTTGTACTCCAGAGAACACATGCAACTATTAGCGTGTTAAAGGGCCAGTTCCTGAGGCCTCACTTTTACTTGGCCCTTGGAGTTTCAATGGGGCTGATAAAAGATGAATAACCCAGGATTTGGCCTAGGAAACAGACTTTCTGACCCTGATACTTTGGACTTCTGTGATACTCCATTCAGGATTTGAAAGGAAGTCTCAGGGGGATCTATACTGCCCACCGAAGCCAACCTGAAACACTTGATGGATTCCAGACTGCACCTTCTACAAGCGGTGAAAACATCTGAAATGTTCATGAAAAAGTCAAAGGTTTCTTTGTCAAGGCCAAGTTTGGGGTCTTGTTCTCATGTCACACTTGTAAACCAAGAATACCCTGGAAACGTCTGACAGAAACCTGCTAGAGCTGGAAATTTTGCGTATGCAGGCACCGGAGGGCTGGGTGGACTGGCACTTCGTAGGCGATTCCCTACAGCCTCTGGGTACTGAAAAAAAGGGAGGCACAAGCCTTTGCGATGTCTTCTACCATGAACAGTTTCCAGTCCCTCAGCTGTCAAGTTAAAGATGTCCAAAGCATATCATATGAGCCTGCAACATCTCCAGGGACTGGATGCACAAGAAACCTTGCTGGTTTCAGCTCCTGTGGACAACATTTTTGATGCTCGGGAAATGCTTTCAACTTGGCTGCTGGACAGACTGAAAGGTTGTAAGCTCCATTCGGTCTGAAATTTTCCAGGGTACATTTCTCAGGCGAGCAAAACATGAAAGGGCTTTCAGTGCTGGAACAAACTTCAGACACAAGCTGTTGCTCTAGGCAGAAGATATGTATATTTTGTAGTTTCCCTGCTTACCCTCCGCTCTCTTTGGTATACTTGCTAGTAAGCCAAATCAGTGTATTTGAGGAGACTGAATGGGACAAAGCAGGCAGCACTGCCTATCACTTGTTTCTCTTCTTATTACAAAAAGCCTCATAACAACTTCATCACACCTATCCGCTTGCTGGAAAAAGCAGCTCTTGTTATTCCAGTAGCGTGCTCCCTGCTAAAACCACCTCCAGTTTTAGGAGCAGGCACTGGATCGAATGGTGGTGGTGGGAGAGGTGAAGAACCCCAGCCCATCGCACAGCTTCTCCTTGCCCTCCACCACCGTTACCAGCCAGCCCAGGTCCCAGACCAGCCTCTCTTCTGAGAGGTGGGAAATAATGTCACAGCTATGGCTTGAAAACACCAATATCATCTGGAGATGCCCCAGGATCAGCCAGAGAAGGGGCCGTTCCTCTTCTCATCTTCAGCCCAAGTAATGCCAGACTGGCAGCAGGGCTTCCCGTCGGGGTCTCCTGGTGCTTCTGCTGTTTTCATTCTTCTCAAACACATGCCAGCCACGGAGGGTGGGGAAATGCCCTGGAAAACTACCAAATTGACTCACCAGCCACTTTCCCCCTTGTCCCAGGTGCTACGTGAACAAAGATCCTGGTGCCAAACCTGACTCTGAGGTATGAGCGGAGGGCTCAGCCTTTCTACCCGCATGTGCTATTTTATTCTCCCACTTTGCTGGGATGATCTGTTTGATGATATGGGGAACCTCTGCTTGCCCATCAGGAGTGCTCATCCTGCAGGTTCAGTGTCCAGAAACACTGTCAGCACGTTGGTTATGGATGGCAGATTTCTGATCCCGAGTTCCTCCTGCAACCACAGACTTGCTCTTCCCCTACTACTTCTGGCTTAAACGCTGCAGCAGCTTTGGAAAGAAAAAATAATTAACTGCTTCTTTTGTTGTCCCTGCTGTTCTTTCCCAGGCTGTAACTGCACAGGGGTTCAAAGGAAGCTCTGCTCAGGAGAGCTCATGTTTTATTCAAACCAGTAAGGCCATTCCTAATTGTATTCCAGACAAATAACATGGAGCAAACCAAAACTCCATTAGTGCAGAGAAGATTGTACATCACTAATGTAACGGTAAAAATGCCCCAACATATTACAGGAATGTTCTAATTAACCCCAGGCTGGTCATTACAAACCCAGGAATTCAGAAATAAGACAGAGCTCTGTAATTAAAGCAGTCTATCCCTTTCTAGGGTATACTAAGCACGTAAGACAGCCTGGGGTTTCTAAAATCCATTTATTTATAGAAAAGTTTTAGACTTGCCAAGCTTTTAATCCATTCAGTTTTTCCCTATGGGTGTGGGGGAACTCGTGTCAAAAGCACCCAGATCTTCCTTATATCTGTTTATTAACACATCCTGCACAAATAAGCAGCTGTGGGAGATGGTATTAAAATGTAAACCAAGAGAAGTTTACAGGAGGCATTTGCATGCACTTGTAATTTGACTCAACTTCTGGCCAGCTGCTTCCATTGCGACTTCAACCTTCTGAACCAGATTTTTGGGCTAGATTCTCCTTGTTTGACCAATTTCTGCCTCTCTGCCTCACTCTAATGGTGTCACATACCAGGAGCGGGGCTGAGCTGCTGTGTGCTTTTTCCACCCATTCTGGAGACAGCAGTCTTAACCACGAGCACTGGGACATACTGGCCATTGCAAGGACTAGATCAGCGTGCACTTAATTTGACAGAGATGACACTGGTGAAAGGATTGCTACTGAAAACCTGATGGCTTTTGCCCTGACATTCATACCCCACCCCATAATCTGGCACAGTTGCCAGAGGTGAAACCAAATAAGACTTATGAGACTTTGCCTTGGCTTGAGCCTGGCAGCTTTCACAAGACATTATGAAAACCAGCCAGGACAACCTACAGATTTGGCTCTCTGGGGTTTTCTTGCTTTCACTGCAAACAGCAAATTTATGAGGTTTTGTTACTGACCCCGCCATCACGATGAAGAAGTCCAGGCGATTCCACGTATCTCCAAGGTAACACTTCTGCCCGAAGATCCCCAGAGCCACCATCTTGATGACCATCTCCACCGCAAAGAAAGCGAAAATGAAGTCGTCAAATGCCTGGAGACCAGTAAAAGATTATTACAGTCAGTTCTGCTGTGCTCTCTTATCAGGGAAAGGGAAAGCAGAGACACGAGCGCGCCCGCCGCAGCAGCACTCCCTATACCCTGGCAGACGCTGCAAGGCAAAGCCCCGGTACCAAAGTGCCACCTACTGAACTCAGAAATAAAATCTGCAGTACCTGATGGGTGATGGCAACCCCTGTCCACTGCCTGGGAAGCTTTAGCAGCTCCTATTAATCTACTGACAAAGATACAAGGACATCACTGTTGTACAGGCTGGATATTTTTCTTGGCATTTAAAGCCTATGCATTCAACAGCAGCTTGTGGTTGGGTCTGTGAGGTCTCAGCAACTTGCAGTGGAAGCTGTGTTTCCAGACTGGGCAGCTCATGCCTCCTAGAAAGAATTTGTCCCATCTAACACAGGGGGATGTGCTTCACCTCTGATGCCTTCCTGGACTCCCAAAGGGACCAGGTTCCTACCCAGAGACCCAGACACAGCTGGGAGTGAACATGCCCATCAAGCAGAGGCTGAAGCAGTAACTATAAGGGCAGTTCTGCTGCACGTGAGGAATGACTGGAGCGGTTCCTCGTGGTGCAGAGCCTCAGGGCACCCTGCTGGCAAGCCTCGGTGCCCAAGCGCAGGAGCCTCCTGCTGAAGGTCAAAATTTTGGGGTTTAGATTACTGTGAAAACAAGAAGAGAAATTAAAGGTGCGCAAATTAATCCAGTCCTGCCCTATAGAACATGCCTCAGCCTTTACTTAAAGAATGACTTCTGCAGAGTAGTGGGGACTTGGACAGCTGTGATTTCTCCAGCCTTCCTGGAGACTACAGGTACATGCGTGAAATGTGGATGTACTTGAAGATACCATGAAATGGACTCTGTTGTAAATACTCTTCTACATGTTGCCTGTAAACGTGACCATCAGGAGATACAGGTTGCTTTTAAATCATGTGCAGAGGCTTTGTTGTTTTGAATGACAGACTTGATAAAGCACAGGAACATCTCGATCTACAGACATGATTGCTGCTGTTCAAATCACTCTCTTAATGACCATACTGTTGGTATTGTGTCTCTGGCACTTCCATATTGAGCCCTAATGGTAAATTAATGGTAAAATTAACAGAGCATCCACATGGAAGCCAAGTTCCCGCTGTGCATCCATGTACCTTTGCGTGGCTGTGTGCGAGCACCATCTTCTCTGGCTGTTGGCCTCATCAACCAACCTTTCCCTTGATAAACTACACAGAAGTTTTGCTCCATTATTTCAGTTCATTTAATAACTGGCATCTGAATGCCTCCATAAAGAAGTTCAGGCTTTTCTACCTTGTGTTCTGGCTTCCATTCCCTCTTGCAAGCTGTGACAGGGTGAGGGATAACGATGGCTTTACTTGCAGCCCTTTTCTGCCTGCAAACCCTTCAGGATAATACTTTGGTTGTTGCAAATATACTCAATGCGTTGTAATCATTCAGCTGGTATTAGAAACCAAATTCAGTGCCTGGGCTCCTCGCAGAGTGTATACGTGTCTGTTCTGGGGAGAACAGACCATGCAAGCTGTGTGACTGCAACCTGAGTAAATTATGAAAAAAAGGAAGCAAATAATGAGCATTCAATAATGTCACCTCCTCATCCAGGCAGGATTCCCTTTGGCTGCCTGGACATTTTGGCAGGGACGGGCATCATCCAAACAAAGTCCCACGTGGGTGAATATGTGCAGAAAAACGGCAGGCATTTGGAGTGTAACATTTCAGGAGAGATCGGACACTTTCTGATGGGCTCTCTGGGGGCAGCTTAGCCCACAGCTGCCTGCAGTGTGACATCTTCTGGTGAAGGAGATGGACTAGCCACCTCTGGATGCCACTTCACACCATCCCTGAGCCTGACCCTCTGAGACAATCCCTATGCTGGATGCCTCTGGTGGCAACAGTTTCTCCAAAATTGATCTCATTCCATAACAAACCTCTAGTGGCCTCTCAATTCATCCGGTTTACTTGGCTCTGCATTTAACGGATGTTCTTCTGAGGTTGAAAGAAGGTTTGATGATAAACTCTGCTATTCCTGGCATTTGCAAGCAGTTCTGGCCCAGTCTTTGAAAGAGGCAGGAGAGGCTGGTTGGAAGGATCCCACTGGCCTTCCCGTATGGCTGAAACACTCAAAGGGAAGTAAAGCAGCAGATCTGTGCGGGATTCGAAAGAACCAAGCCCGATACACTACCACACGTCCGTAGTCCCTGCCTAGGTTGATGTAATGCATCAGAAACAAGGAAAGTTGGTTCCAAGCCTGAGAACTGAGTTGCTGCAGGAAGCCCAGCGCCAAGGTGCAGCCCACGCACCAGATGCTGCCGGGATGTGCTTCCAAAAAGAATCCTGTGGGCATATGGCAGTGAGGGGATTGCCAGGACGCAGCGAGGGATGAAGTGACAAGCGTGATGCCCCACTAAGCTTGGGGTGGCCAACAAAGGTCTGCGAGCTTTGTACGCGTATGCATTTCCCAAAGGTCAGTTATCCTGGCACTTGGCAACGCTGCACTTCAGCTGGTGGGTTCTGCTGGCGGAGTAGAGCAGGTACGAGCCCGTCCCATGCTTTTTGTTCATGAAGAAGGGAATGAAATGGCAAAGTCCCCGGTGCCGTATTGCACAGACCAGACCGCAGCAATCCAAGAATGACCTGCCTGGGGTGGAACTGACTGACTGCGAGCAAGAGGTTCCCCGCGGCATTGGCCATCCTGTAATTAAAAAGTGTTCAAATCTCCAGCGGGAGCTGGATGCCCAGTTTTGAGCCCCCCCTACCCTTATTAAATGTGTAGAGAAAGAATCTTGCTGGGGTAAGTCCAAATCAGTCAGCCTTTGGGTCTCACCTAGGGCCATAGCAGCGGGTCTCCTCGGAGGACAGGCTCTGGTTTATTGGAAAAACCATCCCTACGGGAAGGGCTTTCATGGCTGGATCCTGGGGAAAAGGGACAAGATGGGGGTCCCAGCTCCCAGGACGACCACCCACCCTGCACCCCGCACATCCCAAGCAAGCGGGGCAGCATGGGATCCTTACCTCCAGGATGGTGCACCGCTCCGACTGGCACTCCACGTCCTCGCAGGGCTGGAACATGCCCAGGGTGACGCAGTTCAGGAGGATGACCAGCATGCTGATGTGCTCGAACCAGGTGAGAGGAGGGCGTTAAGGAGAGCACACGCTTCAGCGGCCATTGGGAGCGGGGAAGGTGAGGCACTGTGCTATTTACACGTCAAAAAACCTTCACTCCTTGCACAAGCAAAGAAGAAAACACCTCCAAACATCCCAGATTGCTAAGGCTTGAAGTGTTTGGCAACTGAGGAAAGGGCCTTGGAAAGGGTACTCCTGTTGAGATGAAGGGACAAAGGATGCCTTTCATTTCCTACACAGCAGCAAAGCCAGAAAAGTGCAACGAGGTGCACGGCTACGCTTTCCATCTCAAGTCCCCCCCACTCCATCCTCTTCTGTTCTTCATGCATGCCCAGGGGCAGCTGGGACCACAGCCACCTCTGTCCTCCTCCCACAGCAACTTTCATCTCCAGATCTCAAAGAGTTTTAGCAGTGAATCACCCCACATGTCCTCTAGCATTAACTCTTTCACTACCAAGCTAAAGAAAGCAAGACAAAGAGAGATTAATTAATTTAGGCACCATCACCACCAGAAACCCGGCTTGTGCCCGGTTCCTTGCTCCAACCAGCGAGGTTGCTCTCCTTGTTTCCATCTCGAGTCATGGGAATGGGTGCTGAATGCAGGTTATCTCACTCCTGCCTGGTTTCTAAGTGTCAGAGAGCTATGGAGTCCATTTTGAGCTCTACATCATGACCGAGGATGAAGGCAAAACAAAGCCAAGCTGGTGGCACAAGTTGGTAGGGCCACGGATGGCGGAATGTTGGGATACGGGATGTAAACCAGGACCCAGGGTGCACAGCGCAGGGTTCGAAAAGGAACTAAAGGGCTCAATGTTGGATGTCTCCGTCACCAGAAAAAAAAAGACCATATTCTCTTACAGGACCCACCAGTGCTCAACTGCACTAACATTAATAGTTTCAAAGTAGTAAGTGGTGATTTGCATCAGTGCAAAATAGGCCCAGAGCTTATGATTACTGCTGCTGGTATGACTATTAAAAATAATAAAAAAAGATCTGGGGGAACTGAACAGGAGTTTCACAAATTAAGCATGAATGAGAGAACTGTTCTTAGGAATAATAATTGGAAACATCTGTGTATGAATAAACCTTTATGCTTTCAAACACACAAGCGTATGTGAGCAAGGGATCACAGAGAAAGAAGCACACAGACATTGTCTTATTTCTGGTAACAACAATTCTCCTGCTTTGGAAACCTGAACAAAAAAACCCTACCATATTTATCCCTGCCGTTTTTAGAAGTATTTTACCTGGCATTTTATCAGTTCAGTGTAAGATTTATTGCAGCATAAGATTAGGCAAGCGCAGGGCTGCAGTCTCAAACTACTTTTGCACACAGACTCTCATTTATCCAGATTAAAAGAAGAAAGAGAAATCAGTGGGGTCAGCCCCAGCAGCTTCCCTAAAACCTGAACCCAATCCACTTCTTGTTTTAGAGAAGGTTTTAATTTGAAAGTTCAGAGCTAGAAACACCTTGAAGCCCATGCTGGGGACCAACCACGTCAGACTTGGAAACCTACTTGTCTAAAATGGAAATGCATGAAATCAAATAAACAAATGAAATAAAAACCCAGGTCACCCCATCAGTGATGCAGAAGGAGCTGGAGCAGGCAAAGCTGCTGGCCATAGCCCCAGAGGACTTGTGCATTGCTGAAATACCAATGTCGGTTTATTTTAATTTCTCCCTCTCTTCAATATCTTCTTTCTGATTTTTGACATCTTTAGGGGCTGTTTGGATCCCCTTCCCTTTTGCTTAATTAGAAAGAGAGTAGTAATCCTGTTCCATAGAGAAAACAGCCCACATCAGATCCAAACAAAGCTCAACCTGTGGCCATATCCTACTTACAATATTTGCACTGCTCGATGGGATTCATGTAGAACTCCCTGTAAACAAGGCTCCTGCGCTATTCCCAGGGTGCCTGCAGTTGCATTCATTTCACTTATTATACTTGCAGATATTTTTTTTTCCTTTAAAGTAAAAAAACTAAAAGCATGTGGATTTTGAACTGTTAAAAAAGGTGTAACTGTGGTGATGAACTAGGTCTCCTGCTTCCCGCAAGGGAGGGAAGAGCACTGGCCCTGTACCTGGTTGCTCCCACCTTGCTCCTCTGTCCTTCCCTGGGACACCAATCCTGGGCTTGTGCCGGCTCCATCCATCCCCTGCTGCTCCAGCAATGGGGAAGTGTACAACCCAGGCTTTTCCCCACCACAAGATGAGAAGGCTTTTGAATCCACCACCCACCAAGGGTTGCTGGTTGCATTACTGTTCTCCATCCGGCTCTCCACTGCCTCAGCCCTTGTTTCTAGCAGAACCAAACAAGAATTAGATTTTGTTTTCCACTAGAAAACACTGATTTGTCAAAAGTGAATCATCCGCATGGACCAGTTTTGATGGCAACATTCAATTAAGACAGACTTTTTTGTATAAAACATGGAAGTGTCTGTCCCCAGCAAGGCAGAGGCACAGCCCGTTGCTGAAAGGAGTCCTCAAGAGTACAGGAAACTCTGATGGATGCCGGGGTCTTCCACACCCTGGGCTCTTCTGGCTTCTGGGCCAGTGCCCTTTGCTGCTCAGATTACTCTTATCGTGATACAAAATCACAAACATTTCAAAAAGAAAATTTTATGAGCAGAAAACCTGCCTGCCCTCTGCGTCTGGCATCTGCCCCTGATTTTTGATTTCAGTGGAGCGACTGAAGCCTGAAGCTGAAGATGTTTGCAGGGTAAAGCCCCTGTTTTGCTGAGCTACCCAGGACCTTTGTTCAGGCGCTCTGCTCATCAGATCTCTAAAAAACTTCTTTCTTTCTTGTAAATGACCTAATTGTGTTTTTTATGGTTAAATAATCACCTGCTTGAGAAGAATTGTCACTGGAGTTGACAGCCACCACAGTCCCCTGTCCATCTAACACCAAAGCTAAATTCAGTGTCTTTCAGGACGCCAGAAGAGTTGTTTTAATTTTCTAACAGAAAAAAGAAAGGCTCTCCCTTAGCTTTGTGGTCACAGACGTTTAGAGGCTGTCAGCAAGGGTCAGCAAGGGTCAGCCACAGCCACAAGATGGGAAACGGCAACGCTGCCGCACGTAGAAAGAAAAGAGACTAAAGAAAACTTGTGTTGCCTTTGAAGAAAAGGCTGAAAAGGTGCACGAAAACCCACTGTAGGGAACAGTTTTGCCTTGGCCAGAGAACGGACTGGAGGAGGGAGGAGGAAGCCCCTGCTCAGGGCTCAGACGTTTCCCGGGGATGCTCCCGTCCTCCCTCATCTCCAAACCCTTCCCGAGGGGATGAGGCTGGAGGGGTCTGAGCTGAAAGGTCCTGCGGCTCCCTCAAAGGCATTAAGCTCCTGCCCTATTTATTTTCACATCAGATTAATGACAGTGAAATCCCTAATTTGAAAGTGGGATTACCCCGAGTGCTCTGCCCTAATGGGACTAATCCTCCCTCCCGCCGGTGCACAGACATTCAAGGGAATTTCAGTTCACTCCCCCCTTCCTTACTCCTGGCTCTGGAAGAGCCCCAGAAGCTGTGATTTAACCCCCGGCTGGTTGCTTTTCCAGAGCCCCCCCAAAGCCATCCGTCCTTCAGCAGCGGTGGAGATGCCCCAAAGCAAACCCCCCGGGCAGCGGGAGGTGATGCTGCTTTGCAGGGTGGGATTATACAGGGCACCTTTTCACAGCATCCTTCCCACAGAGCCTGGGCCAGTTCGAAATGCCCATCAAGAAAGAAAAGCCCTGTTCTGATAATGATGGGAAAACACCCAGAAGAGAAAAAAGAGAGAGGAAAAGGTGAAAAAAGTCTGAGAGCAGCCCAACGCCAGGCTTGTGCCAGCACAAATAGCAAAGATGTGGCTGGAGACAGAAGTCCCACAGCACAGAACGGCCTCGTGGGTGACCCTGCAGCATTGCCATACACCCTGCCTGGTGTTTTTGCAACCAGGAGATCAAGGAAGATGAAGGATGGTAACACCAAACTCAGCCTGGGCTCCTGCTCACCCCCCGAGTGGCACCGGCTCTGGCACTGCTGGAGCTGGGATGGGATTGACTTGGGATCCTCCTGGTCCTCCGGCAGCAGTGGTGGCTGTGACCCGCTAAAACCATGACTGTGCAAAAATGGGTACTTCTGAGTTACCATGGAAACTGCTGCTCTCCAGGCCACCGAAGCACCACCCAGTTTAAAAGCAGCCAACTTTGCAACTAGGAGATTTGAAAAGAAAAAGATGCAAAGGGCACATCTAGACTAACTGCTAGAGGCAAAGATAATGGCAAAAGATTTGCTTAATATTTCTTCCTCTGCCACAAATTCCACTGTAATGACATCTCAAGCCTATCTGGGCCAAGCTCAAATCCCCCGGACGCCCTTTGGGCAAGAGCTGGGGAACAGCAGAGCCCTGCCTGCCCGGGGCGGGGGGCTGCTCCCCTCCGCACAGCACCGCACTGAGGGATTGACAGTCTTACATTAAAATCTAGCCCTGAGCTTAGAAGTGGCAACGCAGAAACCGGGCTCTGCCCCAAAATGTTGTTCACCCCACCAGCTGTTAGTGCAATTGCTGATGCTGATGCTCTCCTGATGCTGATGCTCTCCGGCAGCTTTTTACAGTGTTTTACTGAAATCACCTCCAGGGAAAGACCTGTGGCTTGAGGATGAAGAGCTCTGCTTGCCAGAAGATGCCTCAGCATGGGCAAGACCTGCTTTTCCCACTGACCTCTGCCGTGCCGGTTTAGCTGGTAAGGCCTTGACTTGATTTAAAAAGAGACATGGGAATTCAAGGGTGTCTTGAAGCAGCTGCTCAACACAACCTTGAATATTTCCAGCACTAAAACTGAATGGCAGGAGCCCAACACAGAGAGTTGAGGTTGGGTGGCCACTCATCAGGTCCACATGACCTAGCCACTGGTATCAGTGCCAGGGGATGTGTTTGAGGAGTAGACAACCCAAAATAAAGCTGTGTAGGAGCTGTGTGTGTGTCCTGCCCAGAGGCAGAGCTCCCGGCACCTCCTGCCTCCGTCAGCAGCCCCTGCCCTCTGCCACCGGCAGTGGGGTTCGACACTGCTCCTCCGTCACCGAGGCAGTGACACAGCGAGAGTCTCATCTCCTAAGGATGTTGCCAATTAATTAAGGAATCCAGCTAACAAACACAGAAAAAAAAAAAATGTCTTTAAAACCGCTGTTGGGTGGGTCCAGAGCAGAATGGGACATCAGAGTCGCTTTGCATCTTAGGATGCAGGGCGGAGCAAGGACACCTGCGGTGGTACAGCATCTCATAGCATCAACAATTTTTCTTAGTGCAGCAAGTGTTTCCTGAAGACAAGTTTGCATTTGGTCTCTGATTTAACTTTTTCTTTTCCTCTCTCCCTTTTTAAAGCAGTGCACTTGTGACTTTTTGCATTGCTGACCTCAGGCCCCAAACCGAGGAGCAGAGGAACGGGGCAGACCCGGGTGTCACCACCGCGGCTCCGGCCAGCGGCACGCAGACCTGCCCACGGGTCACAAGGACGAAAGCCAGAAGGAGAACTTTAACACCCTGGCATCCAGACCCTCATATTTAACTTTAGAAGACACTTAATCCCGTTGAGTTTATGGCAACAGAACAAATGTAAGCAAAAGCAGAAATAAGCTGTGTCCTCACTGAGCTCACAGAGCTCACGCTGTACTTTGCATCCGTTTAGTTCAACTGGTTTAGGCATGGATTTAATTAAACTGTAAGACCAGCCCCAGCCAGGCCTGATGGCTCCATCTCCTCCGGAGATGGTTTGTACACCATGACATGGACGGTTGCAGGCAGAAGAAAAGAATGACTCTGCTGAACTGAAAAACACCAAACCCAAATCCAGCATCCCCCAGCTCCTTCCCACCATAAACCTCCAATTCTTGGCCCAAAGAGAAAAGTAAAATTAACTGCAATGATGCAGCTTGGATCTCTGTTTCATGCATTTTAGCCAGCAAAACAATGTGGATAGTTCCTGTTTCTAGAAGGCTTCCAGATCCTTACACATTTGTGCAATGCTGTAAGGGGATTTCTTGGCGTGCAGGTCAAAGTCTAATATTTTCCTTAAAAACTTGAAGGCCCTCTTAAATATAAAAACAGAAGAAAAATAAACCACTTGTCTTGTTAGAAAGGTAGGTTTTCAATATCTCTTTTAAAACTGTATAGGTACCGAGTAGACTGCCATGCCTGCAACCCTGGTTTGTGTCTCGTTCACTTTGCATCAGCCATTTCCCCACTCCAAATAATGCACAGAAAACGCCGGTGATGTGGGTATAGGTCAGGCTCAGACGTACCATAATGCAACCGGTCTCCTTCACTAGGCAGTTCAGCCAGTCTGCGCCTCCCCATTTTCAGGGAGATAATCTCTACCATCCGTCACTCTAATTCTAAAAATATTTCTGCAGTAAACACCGTAAAAAATGCTGGGACTGTATTACCACTGTGTTGCAAACTTCCTTGCTTTCATCCCATGCCTTGTGATGAAGGACGTACTGCTTCAAATTCCCAGGTCCTTCAGAGGGATCAGTCTCATCTTCATTTAAAAGTTCCCCTCCCCAACCCCAACCCTCATTTCTAAATGCCCATATTGGAGACAGACAGGAGCCAAAAGCCTGAAGACCCAGCAATGGAAAAGCAGCAAGACAAGATCATGGCGCTTACTATTTTCACATAATCTTATTATTTTTAAGCCAGTCAGGGGATTTTGGAGACTTAACCCATTATTTTAAATGCTCGGATTTGGCAGTATTGTCATTATTACTGTTATCGTATCTGTACGTACTGCACACAACGCTGAGGAATAACACAAAGCAATAAAAGCCAAGTTATAGTTACAAGGAGAACATATGTTTACAGAAGAAGCAGCCAACTGAAGTTTCAGTTTTTATAGTCTAAGATGTGACTAATGCACTAAATATACACACACACACACATATATATATATATACACACACACATCTGAGAGACTGGGATTTTCAGAGTGCTCCTGCTGAGCTGGGTATGTACTGCTCATCAGAGAGCAGCAGGACTCGGGTGTGTAATTCCTCCTTTGCAAAACCGCAGTCTTATTTGCCTTTAGAAACAAGGCTGGTCAGAAACCTGAGGACCTGCTTGTAAACTGCCCAACCCAGCATCTGTCCCCCATCAGTGGCAAGAGTGCAACCAGCTGGAGGAGGAGAGCTTGGGGAGGTGGGAGAGGGGCTCGATCCTCCACCCGAGTGGTCCAGCGGACCCCGAGGCCACGAGGATGCCCACGTGCTTGGTCAGACCACAAAGCAGCTGCTGCATGGGATGGCAACGGGGCTCCTGCAAAGCCGTGGAGCATCGAAGCGCTTGCAGGAAAAGGGGATGGGGATGGGGGGAGAGCAGGGGATGGGGTGGGCTCGGCTGCTGCCTTGTCCCACCAAGCCCCACGGCACTGCTACCGCATCCGTGTGTCTACGTCCTCTGATGGACGGATGGGCCACCCTGAAAGATTTGGGTACGGGTGGGAAGCTGCTCCAGTGTAGAAATACTGAATTAAAAGTACCTAGTGCCCGTTTTACCAGTATTTAGGGGTGCTCCCCAAATACCGGCAAATTACAGTAATAATGCTTCCCATCCCTTCATGCCACCAGTGACAAAAATAGCTTTAAAAGTCTGCAATATCCACCTCATCCTGTATGCTAAGTAACAGAAAACAGTCCAAACTCGATGATATTTGGTAAATAGGAGCAGGAAAAAAAATAAAAAGAAAGAAAAAGAAAGAACAGAACTGGAAGAAAAATGAGTCAGAATAAAATTCCCAAGAGGCAGCACTGGCTGGTGCTGGCATAATTTTAAGGAACATTCTTATTTTTAAAAAGTTGATTGATTAAAGCTATTTTTAGTGCCCATACTGCACTGGATCATTCGGGTTCGTTTGCTTATGAATTGTAAAACAAAATGAGGCAGCTGCACTTCAGAAATATATACCTCCCCAGCAGTACCACAAACACACAGACCAGAAGCAATATTTCAGCCCAAAAGACACCAAGTTGGCACATACCTTTGGAGATGGGTCTGACTGCAGAGAATTCTTGTTTAAGACAGGATTAGCCTGAGTTACTGGAATAATTGCATCCCACTAGTTTGCTATCAAATAACCATAATGAGATTCCAACCTGCTACTAGCCCCAAATGGACCCGCAGCAACAGGCTGTTCTGCTGGTCTGCTGTCAGATGTGCCTTTCTCCCCCAAAATGTGAATAATTCCCTTTGCCTTGCACAGCCAGAGATCGGGGAGCTGATTTTGGGTCAGAGCTCCTGGATCTGGCATCGCTAGACAATTTTTGGCTGAAGCACGGCAAGGTTGCAGCCCTGGGCATCCCAGATGTGCCATAAGTGTTGCGGCCAGGGCAACCCAAACCTGGAAGACATCCCTGTTGTGATGTTCATCATCACGCAACGCAGAAACCTTCCGGCAGCTCCTGAGACTTTTGCACAAAACGCAGCTCTCTGCAAACCACAGACTTGCCGCGCAATGGCTGCGTTCAGTGCCCGGGTTGCCCACACGCCCTTTGAACATCTCCTCTTTGGTTTTAGCACTCGGGGCAGCTGGAAACAGTATTTGTACCGAAGGTTGCTGCTCTGAAAGCACCAAGAAGTTGGCATTTGTCCTGCCAGGGAAAAGTCACTAGTGTGCAACCGAGGTACCGCCACAAGTGGTCCTCAAATAACCCCCCCTTACTGACAAATCTTGGTAACGACTGTAATGCAGAGATCAAAGCTTGTTCACAGATCATTCAAAGGCAGTAAAAGGAAGCTGAATCCATCTTATTATGCACCTTAAATCATTCACCTTGCTCAAGCCAATCTTTTGGAGCCATAATGAATTTAAAAGCAGTTAACTCCAAGTCCTTGTCATGTGTCATTTGTCAGACAGCTTCATTTTCCCTGCCTGTTTTCACAGCTTTGTAAGGCTGTTATGAGACAGGCGATGCAGCAAGTCACAGCTATTGGGGATTAAACTTCAAACTAAAAGGATGATACAGGCATAAAAGCACCTCGAGGGGTGCACATGCTCACGCTGCCGCTCAGTTGATGCAACACTAATCCCCTCCCTGTTCTTGGGGCTTTCCGAGCATAAAACCAGGCTCCGTAAAACCCGATCACTACTGTTGCTCTTCCCTGCCACGTGCCTCCCCAGCACAAACCCGTCCCGGCGGATCTCGTACCTCCCAAACAAGCTCAGCAGGGAAATCAAGGCAACGCAAACCATTGCTATGCCCAAACCCACAGGAAAACCTCCCCACATCAGCCCGCTGGCATGCATCACCCCGGAAAAATCACCTCCATTGCCGGTGTTAAATTAGAGCCTGTTAGCGCCCAGAGTGATGATAGCAAATGGATTTAGCGTGTCATTAAGGCATCCTTAACTGCTGCGAGATGCCCCCAGAGGAAACAGGGTTGTATCGATTAAAGTGACATAAATGGAATTCAGCGCAGCTGTGCTGTGCCGGGCCGGCTCGGGAGCTGCCTTCTGAATTTTCATATCTATTATATGATGGAAAACACCATCTTGCGCGGTTTAAGTCCTGCAGCTGGAACACCGTGGCCGGAGTGTGCAGGAGGAGTTGGGGTTAGCGTGGTTTTCTTGCCTGTCACGATTGCTCTGAAGCCCTTGAGCAGCGGGTTCAGGCCATGCAGGAAAGCCTCTGTTCCTGCCATTTCCACGTATCGTGATAAAACCCCTCCGTAATTCAAAGCCACAGTAATTCAAAGGTGCTATTCCTGATTGACGGTGCACAGAGATCTCAGGGCCAGGGCCAGAGATCAAGTCATTACCACTCCACCCAAAATAAACCCAAATGATCTCTAAACACCCATTCAGCCACCGAATCCACTAAATCCACCCAAACGAGAGCGTGTCGTACTCACTAAATTCCCAGCCATCATTTACCCCGCACGGAGACAAGGACAGAAACAGTGTTTTGCCTAGTCCCCTCCGCCTTGCCTGACTCACTTGATTAAAATACATATAAGCACCTATCTAAGCAGTGACATGCGAGGGTGAGCAATCAGAGCAGGTAATTGCTTGAGAGAGACGGGCGCGTGGGTGAGACGCCAAATACTCGGGAAACGGGTCACGGAGGGCAGAAAGCCGCAGCCGCATCCTCGGGGGTGGCTCAGTGTCATGGCAACTCGGGGCTGCAACTTGACTTTCCGAAACGATGCTGCTGGGGGTGAACCCCGGGCAGGAGGTTGAGCCCTAAATATCTCCTGTGCCAGCTTTGCTGGGTGGTGGGTGATGCTGGAGGGGGCTGCAGGGAGAGGATAGGGGAGATGCGGCTCATCATCTGCCTACCACCGGTCCTGCCCTTGCCGGGCTGGGCTCATGCATCGTACAAAGCGATGGGGCAGTGCTTCTGGGGTTCATTTTGCTTTCTAGTTTTTGTTTTCTGTCTGCGGGTAAATGCAAATGTGCTTTTCCTGCAGGGAGACACACAGGTGGGTTTGGAGCAAATACAACCGGCCTCATGCAGCCGCTGCGTTGGCAGGTCTGGACCAAGCACGGCTTTTCCCATTCTTGATGAATTAGGTGGGCTGAGGAGGGGAAGCAGCCTTCCCCCGTGCCCTTGGTGCTGAGGAGTAGGTGTTGTCACCCACAGGGGACAGCCCAGGTGACAAACGTCGCAGCATCCACTTCTGAGGAAGGTCAGTGCAAAGGTGAAGCTGCGCCAGGGCTGCAATTCCCCTGGAAACACATCACCTTTGCATCCCATTTGCCTTTTCCCTACATGTGCCCCTAGCAAAATGCATGCCATTCCCAGCCTGCACTCAGCTAAATTGCTCCACCAGTTCGCTGCCTCAAAAGCGCAACCCTGGGGAATCCAAACTCAGCTGGAATCCTGAAAATGAAGAGAAGAGGATGACTCTGTCTTCTCTGCCTCATCTATCCAGCCAGGGTAAAAGTGCTTTACAAGAAAAAGCAAGCAAATAAATTAAACTTTGCAGAAGCACCGTGTGGTAGGTAAGAAAAATCCCCTTTTGCAAATGGGAAATATCAGCAGAGGTTGATGGTTTGCGAGGGCCAGGGCTCCTGCTTGCAAGCCCAATTTGCACCCACGCAGTGTGGTACAAGCCAAAGGAGACGAAATGCAGCCCCGTGTGAGTCACCCAAATCGGGGTGCGTGTCAGGCAGAAATTGCACCCCATCCTGAGCCCCCTGAGCCACCTCCCAGGCCAGAATAAGTGGCATCGTCCAAGCAGAGACAGCAGGACCTTGGGCTGCGTTTGCATTAGCAGGATATAGCTAGTATTTCCCATGAAAAAATCACTTGTGGGGATGTGGATCTCACTCCAGGGATTATCAAATCAACCGCTCTGAGTAATGCTCCCACTGCAGGTACAGGACTTTTGTACCCACTGCAGATCCCCTTCAAACCGGGATCGCAAACCTCTGTGCAGCTCGTCCAAACCCAAACGCTCCTCCAGGTTTCCAAGGGCAAACGAAAGGCCAAAAGATAAAAGGTGCTGGACAAGAAATAGCTGTACTTTTTCTTTCCTCTGTCCTTCACTTCAGCTACAGACAGAGCTGTGTGGGACTAAAGATGCAATGCGCCCCAGTAATCCTGGGGATAGTGTGAACTGGCCTTTAGATGACAAGAGGACAAGAAAAACCTCCCGAGGGATCAGTGACCCCAATGCCAACGTGCCTGCCCTGGGAAAGAGCCCGCATTTCCCCACCGTAGGCTCCCCGATACTTGCTTTGTGCCAAGATGCCCCATACTGCAATAATTTTGGCGAGAATTTTTAACCTGATTCTCAGGAAAGAGAAAAACTGTGTTTTTCTTCCCTACCTTAGCTGCTTCAGCTGTTTTACACACCATTAGTATCCCATCACGGCTTTCAGGGTAGGTGTTTGTTTGCAAGGGAGAGAGCAGCCACAGAGGTTTTTTTCTTGTTTCTATGACAATTCAGCTGCACCAGGTCCAACTTTTTAAAAAAAAGGGTCAAGTTTTTAAAAAAAACTGTTCTGCTGCATTTCAGCCACATCTCCCCCCAGCAGCCCGCAGCCAGGATCAATCTTGTCACAGCATCAGAGTAGCCTGGGGTGTTTTCAAAAGTCTTAAATATTTCATTTATTATCAGCATTGATCCCTGTTTTAATGAGCCAAACTGCACCCAGAGAGAGGGATCAGCCTGATCTTCTCTCCCTCCACTCGAGTGTTTCATGTTAAAATTGGGTCACTCGCATTAAAATTTTGTTGCCTTTTTAAATTCAATGTGCCCCATAGCCTTTATCCGGGATTTCTAAATATTTGCAGTCAAACGAGATCAGCTCTGAGGAGAAGGTAATGACTTACAGGGGGATTTCTTGGCTTGGATTTGCCCCATCCCTGCCCATTTCCAGCCACGCTCGCAGCAGTTCCCTGCGTAGCCGGTGTCCGTGTTGGGTAGGACCATTAAAAGTAATGATTTCTCCAACAGCAAACGAGGCAGAAACTCCAGGCATGAATTATACAAGCGCTGGGGCTCTCTCCCAGACGGGTATGAAGTATTTAACAGCTGAGGAGGGATGTTGTGCTTTAACAACATTACTCCGATTCCCACTCTGCGGGAATCACCCTGCGGGTGATTTAACCAGCAACACCCTTGGAAACTGCCCCGACACCAGCTACCTGAAGACCCAGCGTTTTTAGTGCACGGTTGCATCCTCATCCTCGGATGGCATCCGGGTACCGGCTGCTGAGCTGCTTTGGGCTAAACTTCACGGGATTTTGGACAATGCCAAAAGCCTTTGCACAGAGGGAGAAATAATAGTAATAATGATAATGGCAATAATAACGGTGAAGCAAATGGTTTATGGAATAGGATGAGCAAAGGACAAGTACGGTACGGCGTGGGGAGGAACCATGACCCAGCCCAGGGATCAAGCCGAGGTCTTACCAGCGGAGCAGAGTCCTGCTGCCCACGACCTGGGGTGGAACGGGATGAGTCACCGAGCAAACACCATGACCGAGCAGCAAATGGCTCCGGCACACCAGAACAAACCTGGTCCTCTGCTATTGCACCACGAAAATCAATTCTGTCAACATCGGGGCAGGAGGATCTGATATGAACAGAGGCAGTGAGCGTGGCTGGGCTGGCTCCCCTGTGTTTGCAGCCAGGATTGCCACCCTGCAGGTCCCCGAGCCCCGGCTGCTTGGCAAGACCAGCTCTCACGGCCCGGCAACAAGTTTACCAGAAATTTGGTCAATCAAAGTTAAGACTGGCTGGATTTTTTTTAAAACAGTGTCAGCATCAATAACAGAAGCTGTCCCTCTTTCCTCACATAGTTAATGCTGTGTCATAAACTTGGCTGCCATTATTGATATCAATATGACGTTGGTGTCCGTGTAAATGTCACTTGGTAGCAATAATGTCAACGCCACAGTCCCTGGGGTCAATAAACAGCAATACCAAATGTCATCCAGCTGGAAAGCACTGAGTAATTGGGAAATGTTAATACAAAGGTAAAAATCAGGGATGCACATGGGGCATGAAGTTTGTTTAGAGGAAGAAACCAATTTCACCATAGTCCAGAGCTCCGACAGCTTCTGGATTCGGTCTCGCTGCTGCTGCGGCTCTTGCTCTTCGCTGCTGCTGTGGGCAGGGGCTGCCTGGATGCTCTCTCTGCCTTTGCACTTTACCTGGGCACAAAATATGCCCCGACCAGTGCCTGCTGCCCCTGCACTCCCCACGGACACTTTCCAGCTGCTCTTGGGAAAGGCGCAGGGAATGGGCACCCCCCGCCAGCCCAGCGGAGCCGTTCACGAGCCAGCTTCTGGCACGCATACGGGTCCTGGATGGATTTATGCCATGGCATTTCTAATGATCCTTCCCAGGGTTACTTGAGAAGCAGAGGGGAGAAAACCTTTTGCAACTGCAATTGAGTGAAAGGGAAATGCAGCCGCTGTCTGGCACTGCATTTAGTGCACGGGGGCTGAAGAAAGGGTAACCCACTTGAGGAGCTGGCAGACGGCACCATCGCCAGCTCAGGGCTCGGAGGGTGGTTTCAAAATGGCAAAAAGTTTCTGACATTGTCTAGAACGTCTGCTCCCACCATGTGCTGCGCTGGAGAAGATGAATAGGTCCAAGAAGTGTGGCTGATCTGCACAAGAAATGCCCTTTTAACCTAACTGATGATGTTCAGACGTTTTTACTGTAACTCTCCACTCGTGCTTGAGCTCAGCAAGCAAAGTTATCTCCACTCAACTGGTCTCTGCACAGGCTCTAGACAGCTGTAACTGGCCTTGGGAAGGCTTTCAGCCTCTGCCAAATGCCTCAAGGCATCCAAAATGGAAGAGGTTCAGTCCAATTTTGAGCGAGTAAGAGCACAGCCGGGCGTTTGCTTCAGCCAACCCACGGCACTGGGTTTACCTGGGTCTTCCCTGTGTCTGGGATGCAAACAGCCTCGACACAGCAGCAGCTCTGCCAGACCAGTCCCTGCCCCGGAGAGGAGCTGCAGCCGAGCCCTCGCGGCTTTGCTGAGCTCCCGGCGGATCCTGCGCTGGGCTGTGCAGGGACCTGAGCGGGCAGGGAGCTAACTGAGGCGACAAGTGGCAAAAATAAAGGACAATAATAATTGCAATCATTATAAACAGGTGGGATTTTGGTGCCTTCCATCACTCTCCATTCACTGTCTGCACATCCTAGGTACCCAAGAGACCTATCTGCTACAACACTGAGTTTTAGGAACGACCGTGCTGACACTGGAAGCCCCCAAGGTCTGCCGCAAGACAACCTCCACGCTTAGTCTTCTCAGTCAGGACAGCTGCATATTTTAATTCAGCTGCGGGAAACTGAAGTCCTATTCCCAAAGAGCCGAGCGCTCCTGCAACCAGGGTCTCGTGATAGATTTGCATAAGCAGCAACATCCATCACTGACAGATAAAACTTACCTATCTCAGTACTGCAATTTGATGGATTGACCTGCTCTGTTAAAAGACAGTATTAATGGGAGAGGAAAGAGGGTTGTTTTTTCTGACTGCAATATTGAAAAAAAAGGGGTGAAAAGAAAATAAAATCCCCAATCAAACACTTCATGTTATACTTGGATCCATGGCATATTCTTCTGATGAATAGTGGCAATTATTTTTCAGGATAATTTAAGCAGCTTTGATTTGAGGGGCAGTTTAGACTGACATTTAAATGAGCTCAAATTTAAACTGAGCTGTATTATCAGCTAGTGATTTTCTACTTACTGCTTTAAATAACTCCGTGTCCCGCGTTTGCAATGTACTAACTCCCCAAATTACAATAATTTCAGGAGGCAAAGGACCTTAATGACCGAGTGACCTGCTTTGTCACGGGAAGTGCTCTGGGCTTAGGCAGGCGATGGGGACGCCATGCAGCAGCGCAGGGTCCCTGCACCGTTGGGGACATTACGGTGCCAGAGACACAGCGCAGCATCCCAGTGCAGGATGCTGCTCATCATGGAAGCATCACAGTGTGGTTCGAGGGACTTTGGAGTGAACCTTCCTCTCTGAACCCTCTCACCATCCCCAATATAGTAGCATTTACTTTGTATGGTTAGGTTTCCTCTGACAAACTCGGGTTTGGCTGGATGCTTCAGTGCTTTCTCTCTGCTTTGCTGTCCTGGATTAGCTGATGAATGGTAAGGACTAGACACATTCCACTGGCACCTAACCAAGCTTGAACGAACCCCAGAGAAATAACAGAGCAGCTGAAACCTGAACCTTTGCCCCAAAGGGGAGCTGAACCTGAACCACTGCTTCCCGAGGATGCCAGGCAGCTCCGACGCCTTGGAGCGGTCCCCTCTGCGTAGTGCCCTACGAACCTTCGGCCAGAAACACTGCAACATCGCCAAGAAAAGGACCCTGCTAGGGAGCTGCTGGCCTGGAGCAAAACCAACTAGAAGTCCCTCCTGAGAGCTCGTTCCTGGTAAACAAGCCATGTTTGTCCCTGATGCAGGTTTGGATACCTGGACAAGTATTTCCCGGTGACTCCCAGGGCTGCATCAGCCCTTACCCCTTCTCTTGGGCTGACACATGAGGACACATGTTTCTGGATGGCTGAATTCATCCGAGAGCTGTGACACATCATCTGCTCTCCCTGCGGTTTAACAGTTATAATGCAAATATAGATACATTCCTCCCCTTTCACAAAGATGTTCTTTGTGGCTTTTCTATCCTGGGAATTACCAGCCCTGCTGTTGTGGTATCCGAGAGCCTCATGATCTTTAATGGCTTCTTTGCATGAGTAATGCATTTACATGCATCTCACCCAAAATGCTCTTTCATCCTCTCTATGTGCTTTTCCTCCTTGGCACAACTCTCCAGTTTTATTCCCTTTTATCTGAGCCATAGTCTGTGCTGGGATGACAAACGCAGCCCTTAATGCCAAAGGAAATGAGGCACATTCTGGATGCAGCACTTTTGAGATAACAACCGATCCCAGACGTGCCTAACCCCAAAAATGGGGAAATGGCCCCGACTCTCCTCCCGCGAACCTGCGGGCTGCCCCACGGGGACCTGCTACTGAAATTAGGGGGACGAAGCCACACATTGCAGGCAGCAGTGACACGGTCCCGGCTGCTTTAACCATTGCAGGTCCCTGTATTTCAGCACAGCTTGTTGGAGCTGAACCCGGAGCTTCGACAGGTTTTGAATGGCTGAACAGTAGGTTAATATAGTAAAACTGAGGAGCGTGGTGATTTTATAACAAACTTTTTGAGGTTATGGGATATAAAGCATCCACTTCCAGATCTGGATCCTCCAGTCCCAGTATCTCCAGCTATCCAGCACTCATCGATCACACATGCATTTAGTAACTACATCAACATGAAAAGTCTATCGACTCCCCCATTCCTCTGCTCTACAGTCTGCTCTGCTGAAAACATTTCACTACCAGCATTTTGGCAAGGCGCGCTGGTCTTCTCCAAGCTCAGTGGGAAATACCCTCTTGAGTGCCTCTCTCCTGATCAGCTACCACAAAGGGGCTGGAAGAGGGGGACAGGAAGAAATCTAGTGATGTATACATCTGGTGATGTATACATTGCATCATCTGTGAGCAAACCAACATGCGAGCGCCTGGTTATTATCCTCACAGTGGTGCCAGATCCCTCTACGTGGGACCCACAGCAAGGCCCCAGGGCTGGCTCTAGCTGAGGTCAGACCTGATCGATGCTGCCATGCGGGGTGCCTAAAAATGCCGGATGATGCAGAAACAAGTGGCTGCCTTTCACCAGGCCGTGCTGACTCCGGCTGGGATCGCGCTATTGCTCGGACTGATGGAAAAACTGGCGAGCCAGAAAACACGTTTTACCCAGCCGCAGTGATTGGGTTGGAAAGATCAACTCCTTATTTCCTTGCAGAAAGAGTCTGGCCATGCGAGGGAATCTCTAGGTTAGAAGCTCATTTCCAGGCACCTCTGCAAATTTTTTATCATCTGCCCCGAAGACAAGCCAGTCTCCAGCATAATAAAAGCAACGCAGAGTCTGAGCCCCACTTTTGCTAGGGATCAAGACTGGGTGCTGCGCCAGCATCTTGGTGAGAGCAGGACTTACCGCTCCATGCCTGACAACTGGACCATGCTAGAAAAATGCCAAAAACAGTAATTGTGCTCAAGTGCAAAGGCCAACAAGCCAAATCCTGGGACCCTCAACCAACTTCTTTGTGCCCAGTCCTCCAGATGCTTGCTCCTGCCCAGCCAGGGACTGAAATCCCACAGTGGGGACCCCAGGGCCACAGCAAGGGGATGCCCAGCGGCTCTGGGATGAGGATGCTGCAATGGGAAGGGGCAAAGGTCCCTGGAAGTGACTTTTGCAGGTGTCTGCAGCCAGCTGTGACCCTAACAGCTGTCCTAGCCGGCCACGCCAGCATGGCCGGGCTCTTGCAAGCCAGGAAAAGCCCCTAACAACCTTAATTTTTCTCTCTGCTCGCCTCTGGTATCTCTTGCTTCTGCCTCCAACTGGAATATTATCAAAATAAATAAACAGTGGATCTCAAGATGCAGCTGACAGAAAAAAAGAATGAGTGCTGGCCATCCCTTTCGAACTGAGGGAACATGAGCCAATTCTCAGTAGATTTGCAGGCCACACAAGGTTCACACATGCAGTCTCTAACCCAGACCTCCACCACCTGTTTGCCTAGCCGAGCTCTTATGGAGAGCTAGATTTTTCTGCAGCCTGAAATTATTACTTTTTTTTTTAAATTTTGGTGCAAAATAGTTTCAGTTTTGTGGATTTGTTTTTTTGGGGCTTTTTTTTTTTTTTTTTTTTTTTTTTTTAACTGCCTGCGTTGGTGAGTAGAGCCTGGTGTTGCATTTGCTAATGACGCTCTGTGCTCAGCACCGGAGGGAGGAATGCAGTACGCCTGGTTTGGGGAGCATGAGTCCTTTGCATTCCAACACTGGTAGCACTGCTGAGCATACTCTTTACCCAGGCTCATCATTACTGTAATGCTGATTAACACCTGCACTGCTAATGAAGCAACAGGGTCAGGAGGGACAGAGGCAAAGGGAGGGGGAAGGAGAAGCGGACCCTGAGGGAATAGTACAGGATGGAGCAAGGAAAATCTGGAGAATCGAGTCAGCCCAGAGCTCCAGCTGCATCCTGAAGGAAAGAAGATGCATTGCTGCATTATCTCAGAGTCATCTGAGATGCTGGCATGGCCAGCTAGGACAGCTGGTTGGGTGACAGCAGATGCCGAACGAGCCAAGTCTATCTCCCACCTATCTCAGAGCTACAGGTGGGGAGAAAGCGCCGAGCACCAGGGCTGTGATGGCATCACGGGGGGCTCACAGTATTGGGGGGTCAGGTCTGCATCTGGAAAGCAGCTCCACAAAAGCCCAGCTGAAAGCAGTTAGCAAAAAGTGATGCTCACATTTCCCCCTGTGGGTGCACGTCCCACCGAGGGCCTGATCCTTCCCTCCCATCGGCATGGTCCAGCCGGCCTCGAGCCGGACGGGCTGGGGAGCCCGTGATAAGGATGCTGCTGGAGATGGGCTTTCCTTTCCAGCTTTATTCAGCCCTGCATTGCAATCCCCAAATATCTGTGCTGGCTGGAGAGCCCTTCAGACAGACGCAGGCAGCGTGGCATGCAAGGAGTTCGGTCAGCGCATAAATCATCTGTGTCCCCAACAACGCTCTTCTTTCTGCATTATTTTTTCATTTAAAACCTATCATCCCAGTCAGATCCTCCCCACTAAGCACCATCCAGTGCCAAGAGGAGGGGAGCGAAAGCTGAGCGCGGCTCCGCTCCCCCTCCCCGGACGGTGACCGGCCGGGGAATGGCCCCATCCATCTCCGGCTCACAGCTGACAAGTGAAATTGCTTCATATCCTCCCCAAAATGTGTGGAATGAAACTGTGATCTATTTTAACACATATTCAAAGGGACGCTGTCAAGTAGTTTAGATCCAAAATGAGAGATTTCGTAAACAAACCAACCAAACAAAAGACTTACAAAGCTTGATATTAATAGAAAAGTTATTTGGCTGCTTTTTTTTTTTTTCACACAGCAATAAAAGAAAGCTTTTTAAAAATTCCCCCTGCAGTGTTTGCAACCCAAACAAAACAGCATTATTTTGACACATGAGAAACGAGCCCGACGAGGAGCGGGAGCTGCAGAGAAGGCGTACGGAGGGCAGCTCCGGGAGAAGTGACAAAAAACTTTAAACCCCTTGTGTCCCCCAGCTTTTCACCCTTGTCCCCAAGCTCTCCTACCTCAGCTCTCATGGCCTGGAGACCCCCCCCAGCATCAGCAAGGCTCCCCACGAGGATGCTCCTGTTAGCAGGCAGCAGACGGGTGCAGAGACCCCCTGTCCCTCGCAGGGATCCCGACGCTGCCTACAAACTTGGTACCGCAGGAGCAGAGCCCGGGCCAGGGGATGAATAAAGAAATTTAGGCTTTTAACCGTGAGAAACAGGGGTGCAGTTTCTCCCTCTCCCTCCTGAGCAGGCCAGGTTGGAGAGCAGTCAGCTGCCTCACGCTTCGTTAAGCCCCTGATCGTTAGTGGTGGGTATTGATAGCTGCAGCTGGCAGAGAGGACCAGCTGAGGGGCTGGGTAGGTGTTTTCTCGGTGTTGCTCCCGGGATGCTGGCAGGCTGGACCTGTTGTCTCAAATTGGGGAAAAACCCCACGACCTACGGGATTGCACAGGGCTCACGCTGTCACGGGCAGCACGGCGGGGCTGTACGTTGCAGCTCCGCTCCCACCAAGGAGGGCTCAGAGGGGTTAGGAACAGCATTACTTAGGATGTGGTTCCTGGGAATGTGGGATGGAGAGGAAGAGGGTGAGAGGAAAACGGTGCTGATGGTGGGGACGTGGGATCTCTGCCACGTGAGCTGCACGGTGGCTTCTCCGGCAGCAGCAGCCTGGGACGGACCAGCAAAGCCATTCCCAAACTCCAGCCTGTGCATGAGCCCCAGATGCTTTGGGAATGGGCAGACGTCTGAATATCTGCTTGGGTGTAAGCTCTAAAAAGCGCAGCTTGGTATTGCAAAAAAAACCCCCAAAACCTTATTGCATTTCGCCCAGAAAGTCAGCATTTTGCAGCAAAGCTGCCCCCCCAGCCCGCAGTGCCCAGCGCAGGCACCGCTCCATGCTCCATCCCAGTAAAATGTCCACGTTTCAAGCCCGAGCGAGGGACAAAGTAATATCAGCTCCTTCCAGAGCCGCGCAATCCACTGAGGGACAAAATAAGGGAAATCCCTGAAAATATACGGGAAACTTAAACCAGTCTGGTGCAAGGTGGGATGCATGGATGGTTTGTTTTGAGAGGATCAGCACATCGCAACGCCTCGCTTTCCAACTGCTCCGAATGGGAATGGGAAAACCAAGCCAAGTGCGCTGGGGGAGCCAAATTGTTATTGTATTTTCTTAATTTTCCTGAACTGCACTAAAATGAACATCAGAGATGCCCCGTGATGAAAGCATGCAATGCTGCTTTCCACTGCAAAGTCCTTCCCAATGCACTAACCCCACTATCCCTGCAAGGTTAAAGGCAAAATCTGCCACAGCACGCAAGGCGATGGGCAGGAGCTTGTACAAAGAGGAGAGAGCAGCGTACTTATTGTGAGGCTTTCTGGCTGAAT
Organism: Harpia harpyja; assembly: GCF_026419915.1. Classification (NCBI taxonomy): domain Eukaryota; kingdom Metazoa; phylum Chordata; class Aves; order Accipitriformes; family Accipitridae; genus Harpia; species Harpia harpyja. The sequence goes on along the minus strand of NC_068960.1, from coordinate 3,022,309 downwards.
AAAGTGACTCAGATAACACACTTGGGCTCTGCTTTGTGCATGCTGGAGCCTGCTTGCAGCTCCCCCCAACTCCTCTGTAAATGAAGATAAAGGAAGGGGCAAAGCGGCAATGGATTTCACGGGATGCTCGAGCTTGGGGAGCCCTCTGCGCCCTCTCCACCGTTACAAACCGGGTCACCGATCGCTGCAACAACACATGGGCGATATGCCATTTGGGATTAAACCTGCTAGAAAAGTCTAACTGGCTTCATGAGCAATTTAAGAGCTGCGGGATCGTGCCTTGATGGTGCAGCGGATCCCGATGCAGCGTCAGAGGTGGAAGCACATCAGTCCAGCTCTGCCCCGGGTCTGGACCGGCATTGTCTGTCGCAGCTTGGGAAGTGCAGCTCTCGAGGAGATGAGTGTGGCTGGCATTAACCTCGGCCAGCCCAGGTTCTCTTAATTGCTTACGTTGGGTTGATGCTGGCACCAGGGGCTAGCTGGGGAGTGCTGGGGTTTTATTAAAACCAGGCTTGTTTTTCATAAAAATTGGAGATTAAACTAATCATATTACTCTGCTGCTGTATAAAACTTTACGTCCTTGGGCTTTAATAAGTTTTGCAAAGGAGGGAAAGATTACCAGCAGTATATTGTAATTAGTGGAAAACAATTTGGGTGCAGCGGCTTGGGCAAGCGCAGAATGAGGGGGGGGAGAAGGGACCAGCCTCCCCGTCCCACAGCCAGCTCCTGCGCCGAGCAGTGATGCTCCTCCAACCATTTTGCCAAATTCGGTTCCCACTGATGCGGAGGGCAGCGATCCCACCCTGCCCTGGGCTGCCTGCAGCAGGGCAGCTCTGCAAGAGCAAAACTACCCGTACGACCCGGCACAGGCAGCGGGGGTCCCTGAATTTCAGTGTCTTTACTGGCCCAATTCTGCCCCAAGGTGGTGTCACCGCCACCACAGCCATATTTCTAACTCGCCCTTCCAATCCTCACCCCGCAGCATCGCTGCGTGGAGGTGGGAGCACCCAAAATTTCTCCCAAAACAAGGAAGCCTTGCTCCCTGCCTTTCACCTGCCAGCAGCTCCAGCTCTCTGGTGTTGTACAGGCATAGGAGATGCTCGGAGAAGCCACAAGCAAAGCTTTGCCTAGCCGGGTCCCATGCTGCAAAATGAAAAAGGAGTTGCAATTTACACTTTAAATGAGTTAATGTTCATGAAGTGCTCTTGTATTGGTGCAGGCGGTTGTCAGAGCCAATGCAACAAAATGCTAATTCAGCTCTGCAATCAATGGTGCCTTTCTTAGAAGTGGCGAGATAATTATGTCTAAACAGAAACTAGCTTTTTAAAGAGGCAAACAGCTGAAATTCATTACCTCCCTCTCTAGTTATCTGGAGTAAACTGGTGACATTGGCAAATGCAGGAGGTTTCTGAGGGCTGCCCACAGGCAAGTTCAGGTTCTGCTGGTAGCCATGATGCAACGGGGAAGGGCACAATGCCACTCTCCACGCTGGATTTCACTGGCATGAAGAAGACTTGCAGGACCAGAGGATGCAATTAGAACCAACGGCTCATCAGGTGTAGGTCTGACCTAAGTTGGACAGTGGTCGTGTCCCCAGTGCTGACCCATGCAAGCCCCCACGGAGGGATGTGCCTGCAGGGAACAGCGGAATTTGGACCAAGGGAAACAGAGCTGCAGCCCACCAGCTTATCTTGTGATGCATCAGGTCTCCAAGAGGATATTTATTTAGCATTGTCTTGCTAATAGAAGAAAAAAGATCAGTTAAAGCTATTTGGAAAGATTGCAGCAAACTATGGTCTTTCCTTGAGACATAATTACTCATCTGGTTTCCCTGTCTAATAAACACACTTCAGTATTAATAAGACCCCTCCTCAGCACTACTTACAGCCTTCAAAACAGCGTGTCTGCAAATCACCAGCAAAACTGATCACAGCCCTGGGATGCACACAGACGTTAGCAAAGCTTTGGGGAAAACGCATAAAACTCAACCTCTCAGACTTTTTTCAGTGTGCACAGACACAAACAAGACCCACGACGCCTGCGGTGGGCAGACGAGCACCGGGCTGGGCTCAGCATCGGGGATGCTCCAACTTACTGCATCCGCCCCCGCCGCGTAGGAAATCCAAAGCGCATTTTGCTGGGAGCGCGCGCGCCCGACCCAGGCTCTTAGCAAGCGTAATTGCCAGCGGAGCAGAAAAGCCGATTGGAAAAGCAGGGCTGGGAGAGGCTCTCAGACGTCAAACTTGCGTTCAAAGCAGAGGGTACGTGCGAAGCACCGTGCCGGTTATCGGGGTCCCGGCACGGGCTCCCCGGGGGAACACCGGCTGCCTGGGGAATTTGGGGTCTGCCCCCAGCCTGCTGCTGTCTGTGGAGAGACTCCTCCTGACCCAAGCAGGATTGCAGAGAGCCAAAGGAGAGCAAATATTGACTTGGATTCTGAAATGAGCTTGCGGAGGGTTTTTTGGCTGCTAGCTGCTTTTTACTCGGGTTATAAAATTCAGTGGATGTTTGCAATGGAAAGTGACAGCTACCAGCCAGAGCGAGGTGAAGGCTGTCGAGAGCCTCTGCGAACCGGGCTTTAAATTTTGATAGCAATCATCTGGATTTGAACTGGCTCCTTTTTGTGCTTGCCTCCTGAGGGTGCTGTAGGGAAGAGGCTTTTTGCTCGGAGCACCGATGGACATTTTAACGTTAAGCTGCAACAGCGATCGACGATGTTTAGGGTTTAGTACTTGGTCAAGCACGTCTGTAAACTTGACCAGCTCTGGCCCCAATCCAGCAAAGCACTTAAAAGTGCCTTCTCCTGTGGATTTCGCCCAGGCTTAAGAAGCGGGCAGGGCAGTAAATGGAGGGTGAGCCTGATGCATCAGGAAGGGAGGATGCAATGCTGCCTGCTGGCAGGGAGAGGATGGAGTCAGCAGCGAGTGACGGGCCAGGAGGGGAATTCCCAGGAGATCACCAGTGGTATTATTTACACGTATTTCAGAGGCAAGTTGGGACCAAGGAAGCATATAATGATGGTAATTGGTGGCACACAGATGATTAAACCAAATTTCTCAACTTCTGCCAGTGCAGTTTTCTTCATCTCAATTTTCTTCTTCTAAAAAGTACCACCTTGGGTTTATTTTCCAATAGCGAATGAACCCAGGGCTTTCAGCTTTAATTGGGCAATTCTGTGGCAACGAGAAGTTGGCATCTTGTGCAGGCAGGATGGCAGGGGTGAGCGAAGAGCACCCACATCTGGTGTTTCTCCCATTCAATATTAGAACAAAGATAAAACATGGTGTTCAAATAAAAGCTAAAGGCGTCACAGGAAGCACACAGCTGTGGAAAGGTTTCCAGGCTTAGCACATAAGCTGGAAAGCAATAAATACAAGCCCAATAAAGCGATTCCACCTCAGGCTGAACTCTTCCGGAGGTGTTCTCGGCTGTATATGCCAACCTCCTCTTCTTGCATGAAAGGATCGTCCGTCATGACGTGGATATAAAACCAAACATAAGACAGGTAGCAATTCATTTGCAAGCACAGTCTGGCTGGGAAAAATGAGAAAAGACACTCATATGAAGCAGCATGGGCAATCCTTCTGAAATAACTTTGCGGTGCTCCTCTGGGAGAACTTGTCTCATGGATTTAGTACCCTTGTACTAGATGTTCAAGTCCTTAAACGTGCATAATAAAGCCAGGGAAATACCTAAACCCATTTCTCTAGGTTAATTCTGGGCCTTTTTAACATTTGGTGTGACTGAATGGGTCAAAGGTTTAGAGAGCACCGGCAGAGAAAGCTCAAGTTGTCCTTTTAGGAGCTAATGCAACGTCTGACCTCCAGCCCCAAGTCAGCCGTGCTGCTTTCTGAGCTGCCCAGAGAGCTCTCCCTGGCCTCGCTTCTCCCAAAAAGGAGAATATTTGCAGGTGCGGACACTGGCACTTCAGGTTCTTCCTAACTTTTCCTTGTGTGTCTCTTCCTCTGGGGATTTTCTGGAAGCTCCAGCCATCAGCACACATCCAACCTGTTTAAGATACCAAGCTGCAGTGCTCTTAACCTGATGAAAACCCTTAAGACCTGGTGGTAGCAAAGCTCATTTAGTGTAGTTAATTGCAGCCCTAATGAACACAGATCTTGCACCCCTGTGGTTTTGATGTGATTGCTTTCTCTACCTGTTCTCATTGAGACACTCTGGATAGGATAGCCCAGACTCGCTCTGTGTTGTACCCGAGTCTTCTCTGCAGATGGGTGTGATGCTACAGGACAGTCTCCTCTCTCTCCCGCTGGTCCATGGCAGTCATTCTCATGGGTGGTAAATGAGATGGGCACAGTGCATTCCATCCCTCACCCTGCCCATGGGTAATCCAGTTTTACATACGCCTACCTCCTATCACGCCAGCGGCTCAGCATCTGCACCGGGAAGGATCCGCTATTTCTGTCGACAGCAGAGACAGGGTTCCCCAGTTATGAAGTTACCCACATCTCAAACTCATCTGGGAGACTTACTCCACTGACCTTCTACAGTGCTTCCTTGAGTTCAACTGCAGCTATTGAAGCAAACCCATCCCCAGAAGATTTCTGTGCCCTTCGCCACACACTGAACAAGGTGAGAATGCTAACAGCCTTCTCTTCTGGTTTTAACATCAGGACCAGAGGTTTCCATGTCTCTCATTGTAAATACCAGTTTGGGGACCAGGACCTCAACATCTCCTGGGCATCTCTGTCTCTCAATGGCTTCAATCCACAGCCTGGTTGTGTCCAGTTGTCCTACAGCTTCCTACCACACACAGGACATCGTTGCTAATGAGCTGATGCTCTTGCTAAACCCATTTTTCACCATGCAGCCAGTTAGAAAGTTCCCAGTCTGTTTGCAAGCAAAAACCAAACCATACAATAATAGTGCCATCCCCAACAAGAAAACCAGAATTCCTTAAAAAAATTGCCTGTATCTGGCTGTAAGCAGCAGAAACTCCTCAGCCTAGCAAGGGAACTCGCCACCACTTCTTCTATCCATGAGCTAGAGCCCATAATCCACTTTCCTCCACCCAAGATGTTGCACTGTCTGTAACACCAGACTCAGCATGACAGACTTGCTGTAGCCTCGGTCCCCGCCGTGACCTGATGTATCCCAACTGATGGAAATGATCCCTCTCCCTAGGGCAGGACAGCATGGTTTGGTGCTGAGCGCTGTAATTTTTAGTATTGTTTCTCTCCCAACTGTGTTGGATAATCGGCGCTTTGCTGCGGCCGTCGCAGAGCTGCGGCGACAGCGAAATTCGCTTGGCCGTGCTGAACAGCCAAACAACTTTTCCAGAAAGAAAAATATTTTGCTGTCTCCAGACCCTGCATCGAGTAAAAATAACTCTCAATTCCCTTCTCAATTAGTCGAACGTCATGGAGGCCTGAAACGTGCATCTCATTGTGCCTTTCTTGCCTCAAATTATCTCTGAGAAAGCGGCTTAGTCCCCGTCTGTCCCCTGGTACGGCGGGGCACCGCGCCGGGGCTGGTCCTTGTGGGAGGGCAGCCAGGATGGGGACAATGGGGCAGCCCATCCAGTGGGGTCTGCAGAGGGAAGGGAAGAAGGTTTTTGGGGAAAAAAGGGAGAGAAACAGCTTGCAAAGGCAGAGGAAGGGAAAGCTCGGTGTAGGTGGTGGGGACCGGAGCAGAAGTAGGGTGCAGAGCTGCACAACCCGCTTCGGAAAGGGCAAGGCTGAAAATTCAGAAGGTGCTCTTGCTCTAAGGCACATGAAGAAATTTATTTAACTTTTAAAAAAAAATCCAAGAAGGAAAAAAACCCCATTTGTTTGTGGACTAGAATTCATTAATTGCAACAGCCTTAAATTTGGGAATTGTGCTTCATTGCCCAACAAACTGTTGGAAAATATTTAACCAAAGAATTGATGGGGGAAGTCTCTAATGCCCGTCATGGAGAGGCACACTGACACTGTGCACCCGCACGCAGCCGCTCGTGGCTCCCCGGTGGCTCCGTCCCCCTCGGTGACACTAAGCCACGCGGAGGAGGTGACACCCACGCTGGCTCCCAGGGAGCCCTACAGCAGCACTTGCTCTTATTCTCTCTGGCTGTCATCTCTTTTTTTTTCTCTCCGGGCGATGAATAATGAGAATAAAAATGAGAAAGAAAGCAGTATGACAGTCAATTACTGCCTTTGTGATTAACCACCCAAGAGCAGCCCCTGCTCAAAACAGCACTTGATGCTCCTTTTAAGCGAAACCATTCTGCTGGTTCCCTTGATGGACATTTAGACAGGAAGACAAAGTATCTGCTGATTTATTTTCTTGTTTTCTTATATAATCACAGCTTCCTAAATGTTAATGACTCCACGCTACACAACTGCCAGCAGTATTTGCATACAAGCTTTGCTTCTCTATGTGTGAACGCACGTTGCTCTCGCTAGCAGAGGTGTTGGTGTGTTGGGAGAAGGAGCAAATTGCTGCGCTTGGGGCTCCCCGCTCGAGGAAAGAAGCCCACGGCTTTTTGCAGATAAAGGCAAGAAGCTCGGCTGCTCAGCCCCCGAGGGTTTTAGCACAGGGTGACAAAGCTGGGACAAAATGCAAAATGCAGCCTCCCAGGATCCAGGTCTGAGCTGGCACCAGGAGCCGCGGGCTGCGGGGGGATTCTGAGTCCCACAGCAGCCCTGGGAGGTCCTTCAGCCTGGACCAAAACACCCAAATTGACGGCAATCCACCCTTTCCCTGCAAATGAACACCAGCAAAAAGGACAAAACCCTCTCTACGGAGGGAGGTAAGAGCTCCAAGGACAAATCTTTCCCCAGCATCCAATTAAAGGTCTCGTTATTCCTTGCTAGCACATCAGGAAGAGCAGGATACCTAAAGCAAAGAAAGCCTCCTTTATCTGGAGACTGGTGATGGCTGCACACATTCAGATCACACACTGAAGTTACACAAAGCTAATGAAACTACCCGCCCAGCACACATTAATCACGCACCCCGACACAGCAGCACGCCCAGATTCAAAGGAGACAAAGCAGGATCTCCGTTCAAGGTGAGCAAAGTATTGAACCCCGATTATTTCACTGCGAATTTCTCCTTCTCTTTTCATTAATTTCATAAAGAAACCTGATTTCTACCAACTTAGTTTTTACCAGACCGAGCACCTACCCATGTAACTCTGTCCAGGCCACATTTTCCTCCGCCCAGCGCTGCTGCTTTTCTCTGTACGGAGAATTAGAGTCAACGGGCACAGGACGCAGAGCCGGTGGGGCTCTGCTTTAGAGTAGTGTTTGGGAAAACACTTTGCCATTTTGTGTCTCGGTTTCCCCATCTCTACAACCAGGAGGAAGCAAACAACTGTTTTTTTCAAAATGCTTTGAGCTCAATTGATAAGAAAAAGTAAGTAAAGCCTAGATATCATCATTGCTTAAACTTCAGCAATTTACCCCCAAAAGTTCTGACCTTCCCCCTTGTCCCCACCTAAATTTACCAGTCTGGGACCAGACCATCAAAGTCATTTAGCCCATCTCTTCTCCCTGGATTTGTCCAAACATACGATAAAATCACATTACGACAAACTGTGATCGCCACTAGGACCAAGCGCTACAACAAGAAACCTCGTTTTGGGGTTACATCAGGGTTTCAAACGAAGTGTGATCCCCTCTCCTGACATTTGGGTAGGCAGGCAACCTGTCTGTATTATAATGGCTTTCTCCAAGGGTTTCTCCTGTTACAAAGTCTCAGGGGTTCTCTCTGTAATTAAGAGATTCAGTTTTCAGATAAACGTTCGTGCCATACATGGTGATCCTATTGCCATTGCTAACTCTTGACTCTTGCATGCTCAACAGTCAAGAAAGCATTTAAACAAACAAACCAAACCCAAGTGATTTTAACTCTTTGCGGAATCCAGCCGATGTGTTTTCCCTCCCCACAAATCAGCTGCCCTAGGTTTCAATGCAAAGCACTGGCTGAAGCTGCCTGACCCATAAGGCATTTAAACACAGCTTTTTTCTTCTTTTTTGCCTGGAGAACTGCATCTCCGAAGCAGTTAAAGGTTACCTGAAGGTTTACAGCACTGCACCGTGAGATGAGCAAAAAATTATTTCTCTGTATCAGAACTTGTGTCGGTCTTGCGCAGCTCAGAAGACTCCAGCCTGCGTGTCGCTTCCAATAAAATATTCTGAATGAAAATACCATTTAGAAATGCTTTATGAATATGCATTAAATGATTATTAGAAGCAATGACTGCGCATTCTTTAAGAGCTTATTGTAAATCATCATGTAATAAAATACATCAAAAATAAACTCTCAACCACTGATGCTTTAATAAGCTGCAATAAAAACACATATCAGAGCTTGTAATGCTGCTGAGCATAACTACGTGCAGCTTTAAGGAACTAATTTAAGTCTGTTCGACACCTTCAGCCTGCACACACTTAGGCCAAGCTGCACCCCACAGGGAGCAAGGAGAGCTGCTCCTGTTTGTGGGTGCTCGACCCCACGGGACCCCAGGTCATGCAGGAGCAGGAAAACCCCACAGAGATTAAAACACGGGCAGTAAGGGAAACCTGCGGCATCCCAAGTGCTGGGAAAGGCAGGGAAGGCCAAGCACCAGGCTGAGCCACCGGCTGCGCAAGAAACTTGCTTCCAGGCAGGTTTTTACCAGGTGAAACTCCAAAGTTTCTGGGGTTTTTTTTCTCTGTAAGGAGCCTGGCACATGTGAGCCCTGCGGCTTAGATAGCGGGCAATGACGGTTGTGTTTTGGGCAGTGGGAAAGAGTCAGGAACCATCCCCACATCCCGACAGATCCGCAGCCCTCCCAGGGCAGGGGCTGAGCCTCCTGGACGTAGCCGGGAGAACAGGCTCCCACGTCACCTGAAAACCAAACCACGAGCAGACGAAGGCACTGCCCGGTGCACATACCGGGTGCAGACAGCCCTGGACTTTTCAAGCATTTTACTCCCACGAACGCCCCTGGCCCACACATAAATCCTGCACGAGCAACAGACTTTGCCTCCTTCCCAAATGCAAATTTGGGATATGCCTAAAAACGTTAGGGTGCACATAGGGGCTCTGCTCGCCCCTGTGCAAAGTCCCCCCCGCAGCCGAGCTCCCAGGAGCCACCCAGGCGATCACCATACACAGCTTTACCTCTTTGCTTTACCGATGGCAATAAATCATTCCACTGGATCATTTTATTATTTATTATTTTCAGCAAGCCTGAGGAAAGAAATCACTTCATTTAACTTAAAAGATCTGCTGTGCCTATCTCTCAGGGATGTCGGAAACGCGGCTGCTGCATCGCGTCTCAGCTGAGCTGAGCAATGAGCCCCTCTGCCTGCGGGTGCTGTCCGTGCCGCCGCGCACGCCTGCGTGGTGAACCTGGTCCTACCTCCAGATTTTTATCTCCCTCTGGGAAATCACAATTGGGTTTGAATTCTTGAAATTAATGGCTGGTGCATCCCTCAGTCCTTGTTTGCTGAGAGCAATCTGCAAATGCAGTGAGAATGAGCAGCAGAGTCCACTGACATTTCCCCGCTTGAACTTTTCTCCTTGTTCTGGTTTCTTATTTGGCAAAATAAGTGTCCACAGAAGATGGCTGTTTCAGTAACAATAACAAAGTCTGGGTTGCAAAAAAAGGAAGATGAAATTAAAAAGATTTTCATCAGTCAGTGGCTGGGAATCGTGAGATGCTTCGGTGGGAATTTTCCTTCAAATCCAAACCATTTCATCCTGGGTTTCATTCTGCTGATTGTGGCTCTTTTTCCCTCTCCGGAAAATTTGTCTACAAAGTCCACTTGTACAGAAGGGACAAACCCCGCAGCCACCAACATCCCGTGCCGGGCTGGTTTCTGTTTATCCCAACCACTGCTTGGGAGCAAACTTCTGACCTTTTAAATTGCAGAGAACTGTAAGATTATACCAATAACAGTTAAGAGCTTTTATAAAAAAGCTCCTGACGTTTGTCTTCAGGGACCTTCTGATCTCCGGGCTGCCTCTGTAACTGTTTGTTGGGTGTTTCAAGAGGACAACATCAATTTTGCAGCTCCTCTGAGGAGACGGGGCCAGAGCGAAGGGAGGGTGAGGCAAAGCACGAGCATCACCTCCATGCCAGGGTCACCCAGGAAAGCCCCAGCACTCAAGTAATTTTCAAGTAAATTATCTGGAGAATTGCAGCCATCTTCCTTTGGCCAGGGCGAGAGAGGAGCAAGCCAAATCTCTAGCTATTTTGTAACCCTAGTTTTTATGAGTCTTTATTGCAAGCTCCTCTGAAAACAAACAATTTGTAAGAGCAGAGGAGCCGGCTGAAATGCTGCCGGCTGCCTTCAATGCAAGTTCGAAACGAGAAATACCTGCAGACTGTAGCAATCAGCTCCAAGTAATTTTCGCTGAGAGACGGAGGGAGGGTTCAGCAAAGCAAAGGGAAACACAGGGCAGGTGGCTCATCAGAGCCGCTTTCATGTTGCAAAACTACCTTCCCTCCATCATTTCTCTGAAGAGGGAATTTTGCCTTGCTGGGAGGAGTGGACCGTGTCTGAGCCCGGATGCCAAATTGCATTTTGATGATACCTTTCATTCCCCAAATGAAAAGGACTGAAGCACCTGTAATTTGGCCCTGATCGCTGAGCCCACCCGATGGAGAACCCAGCCCTACCACTTCTGGAGAGCCCCAACCATTTCTGTTGCCGTTTGCTTTTCTTTGCAGGAAGGATTTCTACACAGACAAATCAACCCACGGAAGGAAAAGGCATTAAAATTATGCAAACAGCTTTCACAGCTGAGAAGAGCAGCTCTTGATCTATGCTGTCATTTGCTGTTTAGAAATAAGTAAGCCAGTCCTCTGTGTGCATGGAGACAGCAGCGTCAGTGCGAGGCTGCCCAGCGTGGCCGAATAGGACTTACAGACAAGGAAGGGTCATAAAAAAGCCAGATGTTAATGGCGAAATCATTAAGCAGCAATGGGTCATAGCCCAGCACAGGACCTGCAAGGCACTGAAGCATCATATGGTCCCTCTGGGACTTAAAAAAAATGCTCTATCAAGTATTACAGCACAAAACTTGCCCTGCTTCATCTGGGAACTAATTCCCTAGGTCTCCCCGAGACCGTTGTTCCAGCAAACAGGGCAGCAGCAAAGAACATGTTTGAACCAGGGCTTTAATGGCACACTGGGATGGCACTGATCTGCGCAGGAGGCACTGCCGGTGATGCCCAGCATCAGAGAGCTTCTAGTTTCAGCAGCAGCGCTGCCTTCACCAGTTAGCACTCTGGTAATTGGATAGGAAAGTATCGAGGACCAGCGGGCTGATCTGATATTTCTATGGCCTGAAATGGGAGGATGCAGTAAAAGAAATTTCCTGCCAGAGCTTTTCTGCAGTCAGGAATTGTGCTAAGTTCTCCTCGGGTGGAAGTCTCCTGACTTTCAGCACATGCTGGAAATGGCCCTGTGTTTCTTGCCTGGGTGACCAGACCAGCTGAAGGGTGGCTGTGATGGACGTTCCTGATTTACCTGGACAAAAGAAGCCACTTTTGCACATTATGTCCAACTTGCACTGCAGGCACTTTGCTAAAAGGTGGTGTCAAGTCTGAGGGCTGGGGATGCCTGAAGGCATCAGAAGACCCTGATATTAAAATCAAACAAAACCCTAGAGTCAGAAATCCTATGTGCACTTAATTTTCTCTATTTATATAATCTGACTGAGGTAAAGTCATGAACCAAGTGAAGAGCAAACGTTTGCAGAGCGGGACCTCCTGGCCCGCATGTTTCCAGCCCAGCTTTGCAGACTCACAGACGGATGGCTTTGACAAACTTTCCCGTTTGGGGGTTTCCATCCAAGCACACAACCCGACCCCGCTGACTGAGCGCCATGTGTTTGTCCCCTTGGGATGCCAGCAAGCTGGCGTAAGCATGAATCAGACTTACCAGCTTTCTGAAACACGACACAGCGGGAGGCTGGAAACCGATGCCTGGGGAAGGCTGATAGAGGAGCATCCGTTTCACCTCCGTTCACGGCAGAGCCCATCAATCCTGCGGAGTGGCAAACGCAGAACTGCCTCCAAATCTATATTAACCCACGCTAATGTGGCAGCCCTGGACAGCACCGGCGTACAGCTCAATCAAAGTGTCAGAATATGAATGAAATTAGGATTTGATGAAATTGCATTTACAGCGTAGCAGTGACAGCAAGGGCATGTGCATATGTATCCTTTTCTCATCTCCCATGCCTCGCTAGAGCAGTCGGAGATATATTTACTGAAGGCTCCAGGAGCTGAGCGGTAACACTCTATCTCGCTTTTCTGTCTTTTATAAGGACACAGCGATGGCTCTTTCAGGGGAGCTTAGGAGATACCTACTGTCAGTTAAACCTAAATATCTACCTATGCTTCTTGAAACCCTGGAGACTGCAAAGAGAAGAGGACAGAAGGACAAACTGCTCAAATCCTGGATCTCACAAGAGTTATGGTCCTGGCCCTGAAGGTCACGTTGCCCTGTTATCCTCACCAGGACAGTGCTGGTTTCCATCAGCAAAGTCATCAACCCAGAAACCCTGGTGAGGGGCTGCTAAGAAGATGTGGCTGCACCATGGAAGATGAATCCTGGCTTGGGAGCTTTGCCCAGGGATCCGTTGCCCTGTGTACACGTGCCTGAAACCTCAGTGACCAGCTCAAGCTCTCCGTCACTCTCATTAAAAGCCTCAAGTTCAATTTGTCAACATGCATTTAGCACGAGACTAGATGTGGAGCCGTGTACAGCAAAATCTGAGTTTTGCACCCTGCAGCTTGCAGGCACAAAGCAGAAAACACTGCCGAGATAAACACATGGCACAGAGCCCTCCACAGCCCCCATAAATTCTTTTGAAATATTAATATTAATAATTAACTATGTTCCACTGCATTATCTCTTCTCATCCCCTTCAATGCAACTTCCTTGTCTCGCAGATTTGAAAGTGAATGTGAGTGGCATAAAATGTTAATACTTAGGGACAACATCTAAGTAAATAGATAAAAGCATCCCACCCCTTCCTTTATCCACCTCATGATTTATTCTGTTTTCACATTCTCCATACAGTTGTTTTGCAGTGACAAAGTTGCATCTTTCTCAAACACAGAAATACAAGTCCGCTTTGAATCGTGACTAAACAGTCCCTTGAAGGATTAAAAATAAGGGAAAATTCTAAGTTTTTTCCCCCACCTACCAAACCCAGCATATTAAATTTGAGATGAAGGCCATGGTGAAGAACATTTTGAAGCCACAAAAAGTATGTGCCAAAGAAGATGTGGTTCTTTTGGGGCATGGGGGTGGTCAGGGAAGAATGTTTTTTTTGTTGTTTTCCACTGATTTGAAGAAATAGCTTGAAACAGTAAGAACAGACTCAGACTAAATCACTGCGAGACACTCACTGTGGATCAGGCGTCTGCTGTGCCTGAGCTAGATCAGTAATTCAAAGTCCGTTCTCCTTCTTTGCACGTTCCAGAAAACACGGGCTACGCGCTCAGACCTCCCTGGGCACCACATCACTGGTTCAAAAATCCAGCATACACCATTCATTTAAAAACTAATCAGCAAGATAATCCCCCTTTCCGCCGAAAGACAGCGGATCTGGCTGAACCACAGGGCAAAGCAGCCTGCAAAACCAGCGGTACACACAGTGGCTGCAGCTCGCTGAAGCTGATCCCACCGAATCGTCACGTTGTCCTACTTCAGATGTTTTACCAGCATCGTCATCAGAAGGGAATGACTTTGGTCTCTCCCTCTCAGCAGCTCTCTTATCTGCCCTTTGCATTGCTTTAATCTGTTTGCTTGTTTGTTTGCTCTGTCTCTCCAGCTGGAGGCAGGGGTTGAACTGAAAAATATTTGCATTCCAGTTCAGAGTCATTGCAAAGGCCTCCAGACCTCTTCCTCCTAAGACACGGAAAATCTTTGCGTTTAAGATCTGATTGGTTGCAGAAAACCCAAAGAAACCCCTCAAAGCCACTTGTCTACAGCGCTCACGAATGGGGCGTGAATTAAAATGCATATAAACCCTGCAAGCCCACAGGCCTGGGTGAAGCAATCCCGTCTGCTGCTCTTGGTGCATTTTTACCCACGTTATTTCTTGAATTAAAGTGGGATTGTGCCATCGCGGCGGGAGAAAAGCAAGAGCCTGGTACCCTTTCAAGGAATCCCAAGAATATTTGCAAGGGAGCTCTGTTTTTCCTTGGTTTGCAAGAAGCTCGTGCCTACTGAGCAATTTTACTAAAAATACTGGGAGTGTTTTGACATTGAATGGTGCCAGAAATACACCCCGTCCACAGCATAACGAGGGAAGCATATGCTACGCTCCATTTCAAGGTCTTCTCCAAAAGCTGGGCTGGGAGCTTGGGGGTGGAGAACGCGCTTTAAAATAGCATTTTGCAAACTTCTGGGGAGGTTATTGGCAATAGAACATGTAATTCTGGAAACATCTTAGCAATTAAAAGTGACTAACTGCAAGAGGAGGATTTCCCCCGTTACCTCATTTGGTTTTATCAATGCGTCGCCTTCCCCCGCCTGCACCGTGCCCTGCGTCCCGCCACGCGTGACACCCCACGTCCCTGTGCGCTTGCACCGTCAATCTTCTGCTTAATTGCTTCTGACAATCTACCCATCTCTACTTAATCACTTGCCATCTTTAAGTGACAATTTTTTCTTTCCTTTTTGTTTTTTTTTTCCCTTCCATGGCGCATCACCATCTCAATTAAAGCTCAGCTGTAAAAATTAACACCCGCATAGATAGAGACGGAGTCGAATCTAGCAAAGGGGCTTTGCTCTCCGATCTGAGCGCGGCTTCAGTGGGCACCCGAAGACCGATCCTGTGTTCTTGCTATTCCCTATATGTCACTAAAAGGAGCTGATTTTCATGAAAACGGGAGGTGTTTCCACTGAGAAACCCCCCCAAACATGGTTTGTAGCTTTGCACCAAATTTAGCATCTCTCCTGCAGCGTCCCCCTGATCTGGTTACAAACTACAAGGGCACGAGCTTTTGCAAACAAGTTTGCAAACAAGTTTGCAAAAAGATGACCTGAAGCAAGGGGGAGCTGAAGCCCCATGGGCAGGAGGGGATGCACCGGGCCCCGACTTTGCAGAAGGGCATCTCAGCTCTGAATTTGCAAAGATTATTACAGCCTGGCACGCACTATTTCGGATTTCTTTGTAATTGTGGGATGAAGGTCTCAATCCAGCATGCAGGAGGGCAAATAGCAACACTGCACCCTCCCTGGTCTCATCGGTCCTAAGATTTGGGAAGGAAAAAAGGGCAGGAGCAGTTGGGCTTTCGTTAGGGACCCAAGTGGGGAGGAGGAGACACGGAGAAGGGGACTTTGATTTCTCTGGCGTTTAATCTAAATTGAAGGTTACAGACTGACAGCTCCAAATGAGGAATTGCCAAATGTTGGCCTCCTCGTTGTCAGAGACTAAGAAAGTGTGACAGAAGCGGTGGGTGTGAATTTTAATGTTTTATTTTGCCTGATCTTGGGAAAGCTTCCCTCATTTGCATTTGAAGTTCCTTAGTAAATTATTCTGACTTTGCTGGGTTTTTTTTCCCAAAGAGTAACATCTGGAGTGTTACAACAATCACTCTAATTTTTAGGTACCTCTGAAGGATAGGAATGGGTAAAGAAGAGCCGCCCTGGCCAACCTAAATAGCAAAAGCCATCCTTGTGTCCTGAAATCTGCTATCAGGAGCCTTGCGGAGCACAGTTCAAATGCCAGTTATAGGAGTTTTGGGCTTCAGTAGGACTTCGCCAGAGCTCAACGTGCCTTAGAAAAATTAAGGAATGCCCCTGCTCTGCCACAACTAAGCAGCTGCCTCCTCCCTTGCCCGGCTCTCGCTCCACACAGGGATGGACGCACAGCAAGGGGCCAGAGAGGAAGGTTTGGCATTAGCCGTAGGAAACAGGGCTGCGACCGCGGTCCTTGGCCTCAGCCGCTTATCAGCACTGCGCCTGGTCCGCTTGTGCCGTTTAATTACACGGATGGATTTTCTGTGCCAGGTTCCTCAAACTGCAGAGCTTCACAAGTCATTAAGATCTTCAAGCAGCTCCAGAAAAATCAGCGTAAATTTATAGGTTAGGCTTGCGGGTGCGTCAGAGCTCTCCCGCAGCCGCAGCACGTCCCGCGTTCCCAGTCCCTTGCAAAGGCTGCGGCTGCCCAAGGACCTTCGCCCCGCGTCTCGCCCCGTCGGGCGCTGACCCGCGACCCCGCAGCTTCCAGGGAGGGCTGGAAGCTTCGCCGAACAACCTGCCTGCCTGTCATTTTGGCAAAGGAGCGGTGGATTGCGGCACTGTGTAGACGACTGTCACTACGGCGTATCGTTAGCTGTATGCATTGCTCAGACTAACGCGATCAGGCGCGGAAGCCCTGCGGAGCTTGAGTCCCTTCATCAGTCACAGCGGGACTTACAGCACACAGCCCCTTGTTTTGCTATAAACCCCTATATATCAAAAATAATCACCGTATGCACCTTTAAACTAAATCTCCGTTTTAAAAAAAGAAACACCTAGTTTCTGCAATGGCATTGCAATCACCTGGGGACAACCAGCTGTACTGGCTGGAGCCAAACAGATCGGTACATACAAATGTAAATTCAGCAGCCAAACCATTAAACTTCCAAAGGAATCTGGATGACTGCCCAGCGAAGGAGTTTTTGCATCTCCCATGCCGTGCCTTGTCAGGTATCCCTCCCCTCTGCCCCTCGCCCCTCGCCGGTAAGAGACTTTGCCGGGACAACAAGATTTGAGCCCATTTTATGCACTAAAATGCTCATGTCGCTGATATGACTTAACCACTTTACCAAAATCCATAACCACGGGCAAAGGGGAACGGCAACATCCACGGAAAAGAAAAATCCGTGGAGGTTTATGAGATGCACAAGGACAGATCTGGCTCCAGCAGCCCGGGAGCTGCTGAGTGCTGGAGGCAAGGCTGGCGCCCGGGCTAACGCCGTTACACGCTTGCTCTGCTCCTCACCCATTGCTGGGTGATGTTTTGCCTTGTTTAATAGGAATTTTTAACCCCATAGAAGCAGTAAAAACTAATAAAATAGAAGGTGAAGGAGTATGTGCAAGGAGATACGCTCAAGAAGCTTCTGCAAAGCAGAGCAGTGGTTTCAAGCTCTGGACCTGAGTTTTCACAGAACAGACTGTGTTCGTCTGTGACTTTCACAAAACAGACTTCGTATCATTCAGCAACCCTTTGCAACCCTGCGTTTGAGGGGTTTGGAAGAAAAATCCTGAAGCAATTGTAAAAAATTTGGGTTATTTTCACGCATTTCTGTGGAGTGAGTTTTCTAGCTCTCCTGTCATGTCCACAGAAGAGTAACTGGTTTCCCCAGACGTTATCAACATTCGTAAAACTTTGAGACATACAAAACACATCCTCTTTGCCAGCGATTTCTTAACCCAGCGTAGCACTGCCAAACGGGGGGCGGTCAACCCCAGCCCAGAGCTGGACCAAACAGCAGCACAAGGCAGAAAGTTTCTGCACGGCCCAGAGCACCTCCATCCTCTCCATCACCTGCTTTTTCTTTCCCTCTAAAACTGCTGGTGGTTTTGGTTGCAATCCCCACTCAGGAAACTGCAACCCAAACAGGCCCTTTGGCCATCACTTGATTCAGAAAGCTGAGACGTGAAAATAAGCTATTGAACCCATACGGATGGGTCCACACATGCAACCACGCAAATGCCTTCGTGCAAAGCACCCCACCCCTGCAAAGCTGCTCAGAAGGGCTGGAGGTGATTTCCCAATGTGCACAACCCTGGGGAGAAAGGTAGGGTCCTTTGCCCCTCTTATCATTTTGTTTTTCGACAGCTCCCGTGACCACGCCATCATTTTTAATGCCAGAAACCACATTTGAGTGGTTTCTGTAGGAGATGGCTTCTCATGACCCGGTCTGCTCAACTTGCTTCAAAAGGCCGTAGAGGAACAAGACTGTAATGGAAAAAAAAAAAGAAAAGCCATCTTCATCAAGATAATACTGAAGTTATAACAGCTATGCTCCAGCTCAGCACACTCCTCCCGGCTCACGGCAGAGCACAGGACCAGCTGGCTGCGTCGTAGGGATAAAAGCAATCACCAATTTAAGACTTGCTCCAGCCCTGACCTGTTGCCATTTTAACTCATCTCAATGAATGCGTTAAACGCAGCCCTTGTGATTAGACTGCCTTTGGATGGAGCAAGCAGCAGCGATTCCTCCGTCATGTCACCGTGGCGATTTTCTCCCTGTACTGCCCTTATCTTTTCCATGGTGTTTCCTTTTTCTGGGTTAAGATTCAATGCTACCGAACGAAAAAGCGGCAGCCAGGTCTGATTCATTGAACCAACCCATTTCCACAGCTCTTACTGTGCACTCTGTTTCAGATGAACAATGAATAAGCTTAAAGAACAATACTCACTCTTAATTAAATGGTGCTGCAAAAAATATGCATTGGTGTTGGACCACGGCCACGCCGCTTAAGATTTATTAAATTTGACAGTTTAATATGCTCTGAATATCTGTGCTCTTTCACAAGTAGTGCTCAGAAAACAGTTTAAATATGCTTTCAATTTAATTATACTTCATGCCTACTTCCCTCGTTGTCAGCAGACCGGTGTGCCACGAGCTGACCTCGCCGGCAAAGCTCCTGCTAGGAAGGGAGGACGGTAAAGCCACGTCTGCCGATGGAGCCTGGCACAGAGGCGTGCAAAGCAGCGCCGACGCGAGCCGGCACATCCCTGGGGCACGCGGAGGTTGGCGTGCGTGGTGGCCACCTCCACGTAGCCTTGGCCAAGGCCACCGAGGCCACCCCGCTGGCAGGGTCCCGGCCGTCTCGGTGCCAGGAACAGCTTCTGCAGCCACGGCGGTGACGAAGCTCTGAAACGAGCTGCTGGACTGGGGCCAGCATCCTCCCACCATTGGCAGCTGCTGGCGTTTGCCAGCTCAGAAATGCCGGGAGATGAACGGGCGCAGAGACCCGTCCTGTACTTTGCTCACCGGGAAGACTTGCTTTTCATGCTTCCCTGCAGCACGTCTACTTCTGCTAAAAAAGGGAATCTCATGTCCAGACCTGTCAACCACGAGATGTGGTCTTGATTCAACAAAATATGAGACATATGCCTCACTTCAGCGCTTAATGTACCAGTCACCTGACTGCACACTAAGTCAAGGCTTCAGAAATTAAACATATGTTTAAGAGAAAAGGCCCCAATGAGTAGTCTCAGAATTCACAGAAATAAGGACTTGAAAATAAGTTCTCCTTTCCCCAACTACTTGGAGATGTCTTTGAAAGTTGACAGCAAAGCGACAAAGTTGCCAGCACTCAAGTCACGGATAGATTAATTATTCCTACTTTTGGAAGAGGGATATCTAATTTAATCAAACACACTTCAGAAAGCACTAATTGCTGTGGAAGTGACTATAATTTACCTAAAGGGCAACTACACTCAGAGAAGCAGAAGAAGCGGCTTTGCTTTCACCCCACCACCATCACCTTCCATTATCTCTGACAGCTACTAATGACACCGTAGACACAGAGAAACTGCCCCATAATCACGAACCATCTTCCAGGGAGCCAGGAAAATAGGAAGCTGAAGACATGCCATAATATTTCCCTTTGGTTTTGTGAGCTGGTGGCAGACATGGCAACGAGATACAGTTTCATGGGAGTCGTGTGTCCACGACTGGCAGTGAGCTTTGGGGATGCAGGTTCAGAATCCTGGTCCCAGCCTAGAAGACACACGCACCCTCACCTGATCCCTTGCAGCTGAAGACAAGCACCATCTTTTTTAGGGACTGGCAGGACTGGGGAAAAAAAGACCTGAAAAATTGCACATTTTTACAGACACATGAGGAATTTGGATTTGAAGAGCTTTAAGATTACACCAAGAGAGACGTGTGAGTTTATGCAAGCAGGCATAATAAGCCCAATCCCTAGATTACTTTCTATCAGCAGACGATTTTGGCCTGTGGCTTTCTCTTGCCTGTGAATTGCAACTTACTTTTACAGCACTCTGCTATTCGAGGAGCGGCAATAATAGTAAGCAGGCACTTTATTTTTCCTAGTAACTTCTTTTCTCTGCTGTATATACAGGTTTCTGCCATGCTCAGCCGATTCAGCACCCATCCATGCCATGGGCTGAGCCACTGGCACATCCCTGCAGCACAGCACCTTCGAGCACCTCGGAGCCGCCAATGGGTTTATCCTATAGGACCTTACGGAAAGCTACTTTGCCGGAGATTATCCGCCAGTTAAGCACAAAGGAAGCAGGACATAATGAGGCTGAGTGACTGGCACAAGATCACACAGGGAACTAATCGCTCCTGGGTCCTGCCTGGGTGCTTCAGCATCTCCCTTCGAGAGCAGAGCACGTGCATGAGGGTGATGGAGGGAGGACGGGAGATGCCATGGTGCTGGCTGTGCAATCCCAAGAGCTTTGCAGAGCGGTTACTTAATAGTGGACAAGTCCATGGCCATGGCAATGCAGAGGTCACCCCACTCCTTCTCCCATCACTGGTCACCGACGAGCTTTTAAGCAAGGAAATCCCGTGATGTTAAGAGCTCCTGCATCACAGGCGGGGAATGCGGCGCAGCTTAGTGCAATAGATCCAGAGACGGTGCTAAAACTGATTGAAAAAGGCTCTCCTTCTCCACCCTTTAATTACGGAGCACTTGTACTACAGTGACCTTCAGGGAGAACATGGGGGTTGAACTAAGGACTGCCTGAACCAGCCCACCAAAATTCTTCCTTTTATGGCCCAGCAGCCTCACTCGGTGCTAAATCCAATATACTTTGGGAAACCGAATTGCCCAGTGTCGTCATAGGCTGTCCTTATTTAATCACGTTAAAAGCCATGGAGATAGTATTATTCTGGATTAGAGATGAATAAGGCTTTTAAAAACAAACTCAAACCAAACCAATCTGCTTACAAAAAAAGCATTACAATAAGCAAAGTCAAATTGTTGCTATCAAATGCACTCTAAACCAATAAAACTTGTAAATGCAGAACTGTCAGGCCATGGGAAGGCTTGTGGAGGAGACAATCTTTCCCCAAGCCGCAGCGTTTCTAATCACTTATAGGACAGATAGCAGGTAATTTGGGTCAATGCTTAAGACATTAAACCACTGCTACAAACCTTTGGATTTAACAAGCTTTGGGACTTAGTGGGCAAGGTATAAAGCAGCAGAAGTTTATATACTTTCAGGGACATTTGTTCTCCATACAATGCTACACCCTGGAAAGTCTCGTCATACGGCACCCTTCGTCCCTTTTTGGGGCCATTCCCTGGTAAAATGAAACTTGATGAATAGGGTTAAGATGAAGGCTGACATTTTCAAACTGCCGGGGGATTTAGGAAGCCAAGCCTCACTGGAGGTGACGTACGCACTTGCAACCCACCCCTGCAAGGCTGGGATACAGTGTCGAAATTATCTCCCCTCAGCTCTCATCTTTTCCTAGAGATCCACTTAATGAGGCACAACTTGAGTGAGCCTACCCCGCACAGAGATGCCGTTAGGTTGGCTTTTTCTGGATACCCAAATGACTAAAATACTAAGAGCAGACCATTCCTCGAATCACATCCCCACGCTGGAGCCCTTAGGGAAAGAAAAATAGAAAAAGGAAGGGAGAAAAAAAAAAAAAAAAAGCATCTTCATTTGCGGGCTTCACACGTTAATTCAGATCCTGGAAAAAAATCAGGGGGGTTAAAGAAAAAATGTCATCTCTTAGAAGGGCCTCTTGGGGAGAAACGTGGGAGAGAAACGCTTCTTCTTCCATATGGTTTTGTGCATGGTGCTGGGAGCTGGCTCTTCTGCTACAGGCGGGTGGCCCGGGTGCCTCCATGCCAAGCTATGAAACTCAGAGAGTTGCTCCAGAAACTTTCTTTGGGACCTGCCACCCCGAGCGGGCTCTCGAGGGATGTTTGCTGCCATGACCATGTGTGCAGGGAAAGGTGAGGGGTCTCCTTCAGCCACCTCCTGCGGCTTTGGGAGAGCTCTCCCTGCTGAGCTCCTGGCCAGGTTAACGAGGCAGGGGATGTCCATTCTACTGGGAGATGCTGAGACGGAGCCAAAGACGACCCGCAGGGAGGTTTTCTCGCTGTTGCAAGGCAGAGCAAAGGACAAAGCCGTATTTGCTGGCTCCCTCTGCTCATGCTTGATGCTGCTGAGCTTATATTCCTATTTATTGTGTTGTATGTTGCAGAAATACCCCCTGGAAAGCCAGACCTGCGACTAGCCACAATTCTCCCCTTGTCCGCACGAAGATGTACAAATCGTGTGACATTTCCCCCACACTGACGAGGACAAAGGGACACTTAATACTCCACAAAAAGTCCTCCCGCATGAGCTGGGAGCTGCGATATCCCAGCCAGGACCAGTAACTTCACAAAAGACATGGGGCATCGCTGGGGCAAGGCTGGGGCCAGCCACGCACCCGCCGTTCCCAGGTCACTACAGGTGACACCCAGCCTGTCCTCATGTCACTGGTCCCGTCCTTTACTTGGGTGAGCAAGACCAGACAGAGAAAATGTCTCCAGCCCTGACAAAGGCACCTCGAGAGATGACAAATCTGCAGCAGGAGCCTGCCTGCACCGTGCTTCACAGCGCATACACAAAAGTTATTTCAGATACAAAAACATAATAGGCTTTTGTTTGCATTTAATATTAGAGGATAATAGAACTATTAGTTCCATATTTTCATAACAATTCTCTTGCACAATCATCTCAAAGCTAAAGCAGCAATATAGGTTTTCATCTTCATGAAGACATTTTGTGCCCTGTGTTCCTCAGGCCTCCCTGTGCCCTCTTACACTTCCAGATTTCCTGTTTTTTATTCAGCACCTTTGGAATTAAAATTTAAATCAGAGATTTTCCTTGCCACAAAGCTGGGCACATTATGTCACATCTTTTAGGGATACGTTTCCAGATTGCTAATTAGGCATTTCCTATTTTCTTGCTATGGGCCGAGTTCGCAAACCCGAACTCTTGCCTCCTCTGCCAAAATTGAAAATTTTGATCAAGCTTGGATTTTCATTTGCTTGCCTCCTTTCCCGTGCCTTGCCTCAAACAGGCATATGGGGAAACACTGTACTGAGTATTTGCCCAGGATGAATTGCTCAGCGAGGTGCTCAGCACATCTCGGTGCAGGCATATGCTCTTCCCACTCCGACAGAAATACTACCAGCACCCCAAATTAACACCACCACCTTCTTGTCGAGGCTGCGCCCTGCTCCCAGGACACCTTGGACTCGCACAGCCCTCGCAGTCCCCGGAGAAAGGCTGACAAGAGCATTTCTGAAAAAACACGGCGGAGTAAAAAAAAGACAAGGAGTTAGAAATTCTGATTTTTTTTTCCTCCTTGTGGTTTTGTAGGTTATTTTGATGAGGTTTCTGTAGTTCCCTGGTGCAGTACTAATAGCAGTATGGAATTATCCACTACTGACATGTGCTACTGACGCATGAACTGAAGCATTTTTTTTAATTTACTTTTTTAAAGTCATTACGGGCAGATGCTACAGGGGACAGACTGAAACATTTTGGAGCAACGCCTCATCTTTGTGCAATAATAAAACAGTCGCACTCTGTGCCCTACCACTTCTGACATGCTACAAAACAGCATGGAGAAATGCGTGGAAAAAACCCTCCGCAGAAAATTCCCAACAAAAAGCTTTGCGTTCTTAAAGGAAAGCTCTGAAACACCCAACAAAACCAAATCCAGAAAAAAAAAGTGTTAATTTCATGAATCCCCTTCAGGATTTTTTTAACTGACACATTTTGGAAAAGCATATATATTAATTGAGAGAAAACATACTAATTTTTTTCAAAAGAGGCTGACGAAAAAGAGGGTCCTGCAGTCCCCCAAAACTGCCTTTTACTTTAAAATCTTGGCTCAGCCTGTGCCTGCAATACCGCAGAACAGCAGCGGTTTGGTTTTTACAACCAACACTTGTTCTGATGCTCAGATCATCAATTTAAAAGCACTTTAAGACTGCCAGATGATCTACATCAATATTATATATTACTCTTATCGGCAACGAGCGTAACGATGCTGAAAGCCTCCGGCGATGCACGCGAGGCGTCGCAAGATGCCTTCTGCAGGGAGGTTGGAGAGAAGTTAGTGGCGTCCTTGGCCATATGGCTGGGATATAAGCCTAAAGCTGAGGCTTGGAGAATGCCCAACTCCATCGCAATTTAATCTAGCTCTCTGGGTCCCCGGTCGTTTACATGATGGGTAGGAGTGAAGCGCTCCCGTCCTCGCTCCAGCGGGGCAGCAGCATCAGGCGCTTCCCCGAAGGCTCACCCCAATGACCGCAGCATCGCAGCACGATGCTGAAGGCGAGACCTGCTCCTCTGGATGCTGCTAAATGATGGGAACCCGCAGAGAGAGAAATTTTTAATTCTTCAGTATAAAAGGAGACGGTATTACATTGGAAGGGACCCATAAGGATCGCAGAATCATAGACTGGTTTGGGTTGGAAGGGACTTTTAAAGGTCATCTAGTCCAACCCCCCTGCCATGAGCAGGGACATCTTCAACTAGATCAGGTTGCTCCGAGCCTCGACCAACCTGACCTGGAATGTTTCCAGGGATGGGGCATCTACCACCTCTCTGGGCAACCTGTGTCAGTGTTTCACCAGCCTCATCGTAAAAAATTTCTTCTTTATATGTAGTCTGAATCTACCCTCCTTTAGTTTCAAACCATTACCCCTTGTCCTACCAAGGAGTCCAACTCTATGCTCCTCGCAGGGAGTCTAATGCTTTGGGTCTAATGCTTTATCTGCCCATGCCTCGTGTGGCCATTGCTCCGGCAGAAGCGTTGGCTGGTGCTGCTCTGATTTCATCACCCCTCGCCCATGGGGAGACAGGTGGAGAGGGTGCAAACTACAAAGCCTACAGCTCGCTCTTCAGAAAAGCTCTCCAGCGTTTGTTGTTCAGAGATCCCGGTCACCCCGCCACTCACGAGGAGTCCCTCGGGTTTCAAAAGCTGCTTTCACACCAAAGAAATGAGAAACCCAGCGAACAGCCAAGAGCTCTGGCCGGCAGATGTGTGCGTGCCTGCGGCCGCCGAGCAGAGCATCGCTGCCACCGCCGAGCTCCGGGGCTGCTTGTTTTAACGGGGGTTCTCAGGGCAGTCCCACAGCCCCCACCTCTTCTGCTTCTGCTGCTTGATGGAGCTCGTAAAATTAACAAACCCCTCTCCAGCCCTTCCAATGGAACCCCCAACCACATATTGGCGCAGGCTCAGCCATTCAAAATGACATTTACTCCCACTGATATTCGGCAACAGCGAGGATTTAGAGATCAGCTCGACATTTGTGATGATTTCTACCTAAAACATTTCGGCGCTCGCACACTCCTATGGGTTCCCGTTCAGCCAAGCACTTAAGGACGTGTGCAACGTTAAGCATTTTAGGCTAAAATCTGTTGGTCTGGGCACATGATAAGCTTTCTGAAACCCTACTCCTGCCATACTATAGAAACAGAGACACACAGAAGCTTTTCAATAAAGCAAATAACGGTGGTGCCCGGCTACCTTATATCTGCTCCATCAATAAGCGATGCAGATGGAACTGCAAAGATGGGAAACCGCATTTGTGAGCCATAAAGTTCATTATCGCCGGGAAGCGGCAGCGTGCAGGCAGCTGTGGATGCATGCCTCGGCTCCCCACCACCTGCACCCCAACACCCGATGAGGGCTGATGTGTGTGTTTTGGCAGGGCCAGCAACCCCAGCATTGGGATTTTACAGGGGTCTCCAACGGCACAGGAGGAGTGGGAGGACTTGCCCGGCCATGCGGCAGCGCTGGGATGCCGTCTGTGTGTCCGGCAGTAATGCAGCCTCTATGTTCGACCCGCCCCGGCTCCTTCCCACCCTGACATCCCATGTCGACCATCAACCCCCCTGGTTTTCCTGGGGGCTTTGGCTCTGAGAGCCCCGAGCTCCGTGCGCCCGTGCAGTAGGAAATTCAAGCATTCATGAGACAGCAATGCGGGAGGCAGAGCAGCAGCAGATAAATGCAGGAAATACTGCCAAGGAAAATGCTCGTGTGTCCATCCTTTAGCCCAAGGCTTTGCTTCAAAGCACCAGGGAGCAGCAGAGGACAGGGATGGTTTACAGAAAAACACGGGCAGAGTCTGGGCTTCCTCGTAGCTCCCAGCCTCCTAGAGCCTGAGCTGATATTAGTCTCCGATTTCGCCCGTTAATGATGGATTTCCATGTTGGTATTGAACTACGGTGGTGCATGCGGGAAGCCGCGGCGCAGACCCTGGTGGCGGGGTGCCCTCTGCACCCCACGCTCTGGGCTGATCTCCATCTCTGCCAAGCCGCTGAGCTGCTGTGCTAATACAAAGAGTGGCACCGTCCCAGCCTCGCGCTTCCCATCCTCATCTTCACCTTGCCTCCCCAAACCCCTTTCTCCCCGCAGGGGAGCCGGCAGCAGCCCCAGGCAACACGCTCTGAACAAACGCGTCGGCTGTTCTCACAGAAGTGCACTTCTGTTGCTGTGGTTGCTGCTCACCAGCCCCTTTGGAGAACCAGGGAAACAAAACAACATAGAAACCAGACAACAGTGACAAAGATTGCCTCTGTTAATGGTTGGGGACCTTGCTACAATGGCGCAGATGAGATTTTGCTTCCTAGTAGGAGAAAACATTTCTGGCTGCTTTAATGTCTGCTCTTGGAAGTGGCTCCCCGGGAGAAGGAGGTGCTGGCCATGTCCCATGTCCCACATGCTCCAGTGGATGCTGGGGGACAAACCATGCAAGCCTTCCGTGGTGGGCAGGGAGACAGGCTGCTCTCAGCCACCTGCGCCCAATATTTCTTCCTATATTACAAAACGCATTCTGCAGCATCGTAACCAATATCAAAGCTGACTTTAAACACATATATTTACTGTGCTGAACAAATAGCAAGCAACGCAGTGGTGGACTAGCAATAACACTGCCACCTTGTGAGACCTTGCAGGGATAACAGACAGGCTGGGGGAAGGAGGAAAAATCCACATTATGGGTTTAGAGAAAGATTCAGATAGAAAAGGGTGAACTAATGCAAGAGAGGGCATGGAGCAACACGCAGAGTACAGGGGATCTGCATCTCTCCCTGCCATGGGAAACTGTGAGCGGGCTTCCCACGCTGGCTGCAGTGCACACCTCTGAGCATCCCGCCACAAGAGCAGGGAACTGCGAAGTTTTGGGCTAATGACATGATTAAAATAAACTAGCAAGAAGTTGCAAGCGCCGGATTCAGACACTGCAGGGAAGGAGTTTGCATCAAAGCAGCAAGCTCTGGGTTTGCAGGCAGCAAAACCCAACGGAAACCCTCTGGGGGTAAAAAGCCAAGTCAGCGTGGCTGTCAGCTGTGATATGTGGGCCAAAAAACCCCACAGTCTGAACATGCAAGCCTTCAACTTACTGATGTGTTTATCCTAAGATCAGGGATGCTGTTGGGGCAGCAGGGGGCACAGGAGCGGGGTGGATGCAGGCACCGCTGCCCTGCAGCCGAGGTCGGAGGAAGGGACACGGGAGCAATTGCCAACGGCCTCCCCATGATGCTCAATGTGCAGAAAGGACAGAGATTTCCAGCAAAATATCAACTATCGGGGTGGGCCGCTCGGCTCACACGGCACAACCCCTGCCAGCATATCGTCTTTGCAAAGCCCAGGGATAACTAGCCTTCCTACGGCGCCCGCCTGCCCCGGCCCCTCTGCGAATGCCTTTCAACTGCTGCAAATGGGAGCAAAAAAAGGACAAAACCAACAGATAAAGCTATTTTATGCCCAACTTGCTGCCAAAGAACTATTATCAGCATTCTCTGCTCTTACCTCCCCTCTGTGCCTGCTTGTTCCAGATGACTGAATAAAATAAAGTCAAAATAAAATCAAAAGAGTGAGACCGAGAAAGAAATGGCCACTTTCAAATAAGCCCAGCTTGATGGTTTCAAGACCCAGATCGAGCCACAATGGGATGGCCTAGATTTCCCAGCTGATTTTTTTCTCTGGTTTCCCGGAAAAAGGAAAGAGAAAACCCCCCGTACCACTTCACTCACTTTCCCTCAAAGCAGATGGACAAATTAATAAAACGAGCGGCTGGTAGAAGGAGACCAGAGCTGGCAGGGAGCTATAACAAACCCAGATTGCCATGGATTCAACACAAAGTTACTTTTCTTTCCCCTTTGCTTTAAAATCTCGGCATAAGTAATTTTGCACACCGTCAGTCATTCCTTGGGATGGGAAACGCTGCACGGAGCAGCACCCATGAGCACCCACTGGAGGTGGCACCTCCACAGCAGGCGATGCTGTGTTGGACCCCCCCCAAACACCGGGCAGAGCTGCAGCAGACACCGGGACGGGTCCAGCCCAACACCAGAACAACCCCAAACCCACTGGGCACGCAGCGGCAGCCGGTCGGGACGGCTGGGGAAATCCAGCCTCGTCCTTGGCAGCCGGGGCCAGTCTTAACTTACACGGTAAATCCCAAGGGTTCCCCTGTGCAAATTCCCCGGCACTGCGTCGAGAGCACCCGATCCTGCCGTTACTTGATACTTGCAACGTGTCAGAGCTAAAAATAACATCTGCATTTGAGAAGTAGGAATAGCCGTGCGTTTAATGCGCTAACGGGACGGTGCTCACGGTGTAATTAAGTTGCTGGATGTAGAGTTCAATATTTCTCCTACACACGTTGCGATCCGCATCTGAAAGTGTTACCAAGGGAACACTGCTGAAGCGTTTAAAAAGTACCTGGCAGCTGCCAAATTGGAAAGGGCAACCTGTGTACGTGGGCGAGACAAGGCGGCTGCTGCCGTTGCGGGTCTCCCCCGAAGGTGTGCGGATGAGAGCCGCCGGCTGGCACCTGAGCATCCTTCAGGTGAGCCTTGCATGGGTCTTATCGGGTGGCTCTTCGCACCATCAAATCGTCCCATAAGCTGCTGAAGGAGGTGATTGTCAGCCTTGGAAAGTGGCCGGCCCTGAACTCTCCTCTCCTTCTCTTTTCTGGCTGTTAAACTAAACACACGGCTGTCTTGCTCCACCCTCGCATGGCGAGGAATGAGCTCTTGACTCCAAAGCACTGAGCACCAAGAACAAGCCCAGATAATCAGGGATCATCCTTCTTCCACTCACAGGCAGCCTCTTGTTTCATTTCTTAAATGTCAACCCAACTCACCCACTGTCTCCCGTCCCCAAAATTCTGTTCTCCCCCACTTGGCCCTATTGGTGAGTCCAGTCAAAAGCAGCAGACACACACCCGTACCCTTAAATCATTCAATTAAAGTCTCCTGCTCAATTCTATCCACTGGGAAAAACGAAAGCAATGATGCTTATTTCCTTCACGAAGCACTGGGAGACCCAAAGCTGAACGGGCTGCATAAAACCTCCTACCGCTGCTAGAGGCTCCCATTCCCCCGCCATTCTCCACCCAAGCTCATCGTACGGCAGGCCGCCGCCGCAATGCAAAATGGCTCCATCGCATCCCCTCCTCGCGCGGCTTTCTCCTCTGAATAATTTTGCAATCTGCTGGCCCGGCTTCGTTATTAAATCAGAGCTGGCAAAACTTCCAAGGCTGGCAACCACACAGAGCGTGGACTTGAAATGCTCTTATTAATTCAGGAACGTCACCGTCACCAACGGCGCTGGAAGCCAGCTTGCCAGCAGAGCTCGGACCGTGCCCTACACACTCGAGGGCATTCTCCTCCAAGCCAAAGGCTGCACGGGCAGCAGCGAGGTTTCCCTCCAAGAGGCATTTCAGCGATAGTAGATGTTGAGTTGCTGGTCCTGGTGAAGGCAGTAACCTTGAGCAGAGACGCACCAAATATCCTTGCATCTCACTTGACTGGGCACCCATGGAAAGTGAAGTCCAGCACCTACAGCACAACCTGTCTTTTGACTTCTGTCTTCTATAAGGGAACTAATGAGCCCCACAGATGTGTACAGCGGGTGGTCTGCGGGACTTGGATGGAGGCCATCAGCTCACAACACAACAGTGGGCTGTCAGAGGGTGAAGGCTGGATGCTACTAGAGATAACAAGCTTGAGCAAGTGAGCCCAACAGCGCGGAGGTCTTCATCCTACTCCATCAACGGCCCTTTGGGTATCCAAGTCCTCCAGGCACACTGGGATGAAGAATTCAAAATGCCCACTTCTCCAGCCATGCTGGAGAGCTCTGTAGCTTCTTCCAAAACGTAGCCGGCAGCGGGGCCGACGTCAGCGAGGTGGCCCAGGGTGCGAGCAGAGAGCGTGGGACTGCAGTGTGCCACCGGCAGCCGAGCACGAGCCGGACGCCTCTTCCCAGAGAGCAGCTGCAGCAGGCTGCAGCCCTCATTTCTCTCTATCATCACATTTCTGGGATAACGGAGCTGCAAGGCAAGTCTATCACTCTGGATGACATGTTTTATAGTGGGCTGCACTCTTCATAAGCCGCTCTTTAGGACTTGGCCACACAACTCTTATTAATGTAAAAGTGACTAATGGACAGAAACCTCCCTAGGCATAAAGATAGGAATTATCTCCTCCTGTAAGTATCTCTTTCCATCCCGGGCTGTCAGGCGTTGTCTTTTCTCATTGCTTTACCTTTCCTTCTCACTGTCGCATTCTTATTATATTATCTTCCTCTCCCCAGCAGAGTTTCCAAATGGGGACCCGGTATCTGCGCAGATAAAAGCAGCTCCCGCCGGGCTCGGGGAATTCTTTCCACCCACTGGAATGGCAGCAGGACCCGGCAGGCGGAAAACCGCAGGTGCCGGGATTTAGCCATCCTCCACCCGAGCACTGGGCTTCACGCTGAACGGCACGGGCAGCAGCCCCGGCGGGGCGATTCCTGCTGTGCACGGGGGTCCTGGTGCAGGAGACGTGGGGATGGAGTCCCACCAGCTTCTGCGAACCAGCTGCTCTTCTGGGTCTTTCTGTTCTTTACGGCATTATTTCACTCAAGGTAAAAGCGATGAGCTTTGATTTGTGTCTTTAGGCCCGCACGCTCCTAACTTCTATCGCGCAGGGAGAAGAGGGAAGAAAAGAGCCTGATATTACACCCTTATCTCAGCAACAAGGGTCAGCAATTCTTTATACTTGACTAGTGACATGATTTTTCCTTAAAGGCTGAAGGAGATGATACAATTTCATTTTGCTAAACAAGCCCAGAACAGCTTTTCAGTTATCTCCGTGTGTGACACTGGGAATGTGAATGTGCTCAGTGGCAGAAAAGCAGCAGCAGTGATGGAGAAATTATTTCCCCCTTCGAAATGTCAGCCTGGGACAACCTGGCACAGGGGAAGGGCAGGGACTCTTCTGCATTTTGGTTACAGTTGCTCCTGCAGGCCATAAACCTCAGTTATATATATAGCCCACATATATAACTCAGTCTTCAGCATGGACTTCTTCTGGCTGTCCTAAATTTATGAAATAACTGATGTATTTCATTCTTTGCCTCCTTATTTCCCCTCTTTCCCTATTATGAGGAGTTTGTCCTTCAGTAGCTCAACTCCCACCATAGCGAAGGTCATAAATTTTCTGAGGGAGCTTTTATCCAAACGAGGGGAAAGTGGGCTTGTGAATGAAACAAAAACATCCCTGAAGAGTTCCCTCTTCAGAGAGGAGCACCATTTCCCATTTATAAAGGTGAAGCCATTTTCAGTTGGGTTTGTGTGATGTTTGGGGGCTCAGGTTTCTCACAGTCAACCTTTTTTTCCTGAAAACATGAAACGTTCACTCCATTGACTTCTTTCCTTTGAGCTGCAAATTTCTGCAAGAAGAAAACCACCGTGACCAACCCTGTCCCATCTGGGGCATCTGCAATGAGGGGGACCAAGAGTTCTCTGAGACGCAGGGTAACTCGAGGAGCCGACGCTCACTTTTTATACAAATAAAGAAAAAACCTAGGCTGAAGCAGCTCACAAAAACTGAACACCGCATAAAAACGTAGTGCGCTGGAAAAGCCCCGAGCAAGCACAACTCTCGCAGCAGCTGTGGATGTGGGGAAGAAACTGGAGTTCAGAGGACAGTGTGGATTACATGGGCTGTGCCTCTAAGTGACGGCAGCGAGTTGGCCCCAGGAGCAGGTGCCGCTTTACTGAGCTCCACCAGCCATCTCCCCAGGGGCTTCAGATACTCCAGCTCTCCCCCACCACTGTGGCTGGAGCATAGTAGGGATGATAGGACAAGGAGGGACCTCTTGGGTCATGAAGATGCCCCGCCAAAGGCAAACCCACCACGCAATCCCCAGGAAAATGCTGGTGTCCCCCCTGCAAGGAAAGAACACGTCTCTCACCCTAAGTCGCGGCGAGAGAAAACGGCAGCAAACGCCGTGACACGGCGTGTGAGCAGCTCCCTCCACGTTCTCAGCTCTGCCGCTGCCGAGGGTGGGAGCCTTACAAGGCGCCGCACAACGTGCGCTCCATTTACTCTCCAAACTCAACACGTAACAGCGAGATAACAACTTGCTCTTGTGATAATCAACAGACGGCTGGATCT
Source organism: Harpia harpyja (assembly GCF_026419915.1). NCBI lineage: Eukaryota > Metazoa > Chordata > Aves > Accipitriformes > Accipitridae > Harpia > Harpia harpyja. The sequence goes on along the minus strand of NC_068960.1, from coordinate 2,989,903 downwards.
GTGAAAAGCAACTGGCACTTCGGAGGCATTAGGTTGGGTTTGTCTCCTTACACGCACACGCTTTTGTTTCCCACAAACATGCAAAGCAGGCGAAGCCAAGCCGAGCGGTTCCCTCTGCACAGCTCAGGAAACATGCACAAATACAATGTACCTTCCCCAAATCGATTTGTTATTTCGAAATTAGGAATTTCTTCAGGACCCCCCAGCATCACTTTTTCCATAAGAGAAACTCAACAGGCACGTTGGGAAAAAATTCAGTGCCGAAATGTCTCCCACCAAGCCTGGGAGAAACGCAGGATGCGTCGGGGAGCTGCAGTCAGCCACACCACGCAGTGAATGAATGAGCCTAACTCTGAGGTCAGGAGAAACACTGAAAAGGATCCAGCAAGCAAGATAAGGAAACGGCAGAAAATTATTAACACATTACTTTCCAGTTGTTTCCTTAGGTCGCAGAGCTGTTTAAGGTATTAGATGACTATGGATCCCCTGGTTGGGCTCAGATTTTGGGTATTAATCCCTGATCCATCATCTTGATATGGACATGAGGGCACGGAGCTGCAGGGTCCTACTTCTGAGGATTCACATCTCAGCAGTGTTCAGGAGAGGGGACGTGAAAGGACCAAGGGAGAACGGAGCGGTTTGCGCCTTGAAGATAGCAGGACCTCCTTTCCCAAAGGACACTAGAGCAGAAAGACAACCTCAAAACATGAAGAGATGGACGAAGACCCAGGGTGGACCCTGCCCAGGAGCTCCTCTGTGCTGCCAGGTCTCTACCACCACCGGCCTGCCCGTGCCCCAGCCAGCGGAGCATCACCAGGCAGAGGTCCCAGGGAGGCACCCATGAACCGAGGCACAAAGCTGCAGAGCAAGAGGAGCAAAGGGCTTTGCACTGGGATATAGGGCTTGGAAGACGCAAAGGGGACAGAGAAGCTTGTGCCTTTCTTTGAATCGCCCGCGAGCTCTAGAAACACAGGAGAGCGCCTTCGGTGCCTGTAAGGAGAAGTGCTGACAGCAGCCTTTGAAGACAAATGAACTAACAAGAAGAGCTGGAGGAGAACAAGTGGGTCTGACCTGATCAGGCTTCTCCTCCTGACAGCACGTGAAAGCTGCTCAGCAGCATGAAAGGTGCCAGGTTGGTAAAAGCAACTAATAGGAACAATGAAGGGTATTTAATTAAAACCTCACACACAGCCAGATGACAATGATTATCGCTGCTTCTTTTCCTTCTCTAGTTAAATAAGCCTTTATGGCCTCAAAATCGAACTAAGACCAACCTGCAGGGCATGCATCTCAGAAATGTGCCCAAGTGACACAATCTCCTTCCCAAGGCAGAGCCCAGCACAGCATCCCTCTTGTGCCATGGCTTCATCCCCATTTCCCCTCACAGAGGATAAGGAGGTTGCAAGTTTTGGAAAACCTTGCGGTCAGTATAAAGAATCCTCGCAGAGAAACCCAGATTTGTGTCTCCATCAGGAAAAGAAAAGCATCAACTTGCAGAGCCACAGGGGCATGGTCTGATAAGCAGCAATAATAACAGGCTGTTAGCGTGTGTGGCTGAGAGCGGGATGCTGTCAGATATGGAAAAAAAGAAAACCGGGTTCAAAAGGAAACCAAGTTAGAAACAAATCTAACAGTAACTGCAAATGGGCTTCCCGGTAGATTAAAGAGGTGAGGAAGGGAAGCAGGTCCTCATTCATCAGCCTCGAGTTGAACACGGCGTGAAAACCAGCAACCCCTCAGGGAGCACGAGAATTTGTTAGGACTTGAGCCTAAGGAGATCAGTTTTATTTTACTAGCCCTTCCCTAATTACACACCTCCAAAGAGCCTCATTTTGTAAAGCTCGGGAATCAGTCTCTTACGAACGTGAGTGATGCCAGGCTCAAGAAACATAAATATCCATCTCGAGACATTCAATTCACCGCTCCCTCCGGACCCGGGCACTGCTACGCCCGGCACTCGGCTGTCCCCGACCCACAGCTGTTCCAGCAGCTTGGGGGCAACTTATCCCAGCCATAAAAAAAGGGGAAAAAAATAGAAGTAATACCTCTACCCATGGAGCAGCGGTACTGCCTTCTCATCCCCGACAGCAACACGCTACAAGAAACAGCTGAGAAACAGCTGAGTAATTGCCTGGAGAAGGGACGGAGGACGGGGAGCCGTGGCGGGGGAAAGCCCTGAAAGATAATACGGGAGTGGGAATCCGGCACATGTGATGCGAGTGCTGCTCCCAGAGGATAGCACATTGCTGTTATATCATCCCAAATTATAAACGTGCAGAACCTAATTCGCGAGTGTCAATGGCCTGACTCGCGCCGAGTCGTGCGTTGTTGTTCTCGAATAATGCGTTATTGTTCTTGAATAATGCGTTATTCTGAAAGTGGCCACGGAGAAATGAAGTGCTGGGGAGCAGGGTGCTGCAAAGCCACCAGCGAGCTAACCAGAACCAGCCCGCTGTTACGATGGTGGTCTTCTCTTTATGCAAACCAAATTTTTTATTCCGTGCTAAATATAGTCATAGCAGAACCATCTCCTTCAGCACCCTGCAGAAGAGACCTACTGCAAGGCTACAAATGTTGGCTAGAGCTGCCTGTCCAGCTGGGTGCTTGACTTCCGATGATGGAGAATCCAATATGGATTTATTGGGGTGGGAGGGGTGTGCAAAATTTAAGCCATCCCTAAATTCTTTAGGGAATCCCACAGAAAGCATAACCCTTGGAAAAATAAACCTTCTGCCTCTGAAAAGCAAATGCACAAACAGACCTGAAAATCAGTTGTAGTTTGGACCATGTCCAGCCTCACCTTTTAGACAAGGATATTATTTTATCTGATAGTCACGCACCATCCTACTGCACCTTCAGTTCATCCAGTTAAGCTCATCCTTGTGACCTACACACACAACCCCCCTCTTTACCTGCGATATTAATGTTTTTCCGACATGTCTGCACCTTTCATACATTCCCTGCCACCACTTTGTCAGCCTCTCATAACCAAACCCTCCTGAGCCTTCCTCGCTGCCTGCTTAACAAGATTTCATGAATTTTACCCCGTTCATCACCATCCATTGGCCACAGCAAGCCCTGCGGCAGAACTCCCAAAGGGAAGCCCCGTGAGCAGCGCTGGCTCTCTGCTCCCAACCTCTGCCCACCAGAACTTGTTCATTAGGGAGATGTAACGAAGTTTCTTTGCTCGCATGGCAGAGGAGCACGGCAGCAGCCGCCCCAGGAGCACGCCGGGCGTTATCTCACCCGCTCTCCATCCCACCAGACAAGCCATCCACGTGCTATTTCTCTGGGCTGCGCCTGCGCTCTGCGATAACATATTTTGTGTATAGCCTCCGGCAACCGTGTTCTGCAATAATTACAACCCTTCAGCAAGGCGGTTCCAGTGATGTTTAATGCCAATTACTTCATAAGCACTCTTTAATTAATGTTCCTTCCATGCTGCTCCTGCTACTTACACTCTGTATTGCTGCAAGGACCGCTGCCTTTGACAGACTCCTGGTGGGTATGGCTACATGGAATAATTTTGGTTGAAAGCGTTTGGAAGTATGCTCAAGCACGCGCACCTGAAGGCAGCATCAGGGTCCTGACATTTTTTCAGGTGCTTTCTTGGGGCTTGTACTTAACAATACAACCACTACCTTCCTGCATTCTCAATTACAAGCTCTGTTTTCTATTTCAGGTACCATAAGCATCATCTGTCTTCATTACAGGACCTCATAAATAAGTTCCCAACTGAAGACCATGCTCCCACTGAGCCAAATGAGATTTCTCATCATTTGATCAATCGTCTAACAGCTTCTGAGAAAAACCTGAATGTGAGCATATTCGCCGTTTTTCTGTTCAATCAAGGGATGATTAAACATCGTTTCCTGAGCACAGCATCTGCATGGAAACGAAAAGCCCTTCAGAAGAAACACAAATAGATTCAAAATGGGGGTTTTCAATTTGCAGCTCGTCCCTGCTCGTCCTCAAAGGGCGACTGCGGGTGGGAAATGACACCGGAGGTCCTGGAGTGCTCGGGGGGGATCCTGGCCGGTGGGGTTAGTGGAAAATACACTGGACAGGGACCCAGTCAACACAGAAAGCAAGGTATGGTGGAAACAGCAAGGAAAAAACAAGGGCTATCCAAATAAAAGGAAGGTTATAGGATAAGGAAGAGCAAAAAAAGCCTCTTGCTGGTCTGAAAGGCAGCAGCTCCCGCCGGCATCTGCGGTGGGCTGCGGAGAGTCCCTGCAGCCGGAGAGGCTGGAGTGCCGCAGGTTAGTTAGTGGGTGGCTGCTGTGAACTTCAGCCCCGTGATTCTGAACAGCAGTGCAAGGCTTGCTTAGAAATACAGCCAAATTCTTTGCGGGAAGTAAGTGGATTCGCAGCCATATACACCAGAGAAAAATTTGTCCCTTCAAGTGTTATTCTGTTGTTTAAACTCAATTTGACATTTACTCTCTCTAATGTCAGATCTTTAAATCTAAACAATTCAACAAGGCTATTTCCCAGCCCTTCATTTGCCTTCCTTGATTAAGGTTAACTGGTCCCCCTGGTCTGGGCCAAACAAACACACGTGAGCAGTGTCAAACGATAGAGAAATTCAAAGGGATGAAGAGCTCTCGGTATATCAGCCAGCTACAGAGAGAGTGACCTTTCCTCCAAGGACACCTGGATTTTGGGCACACAAATAGCTGGAAAAAGCACACTGGAAGAAGAGGTTTGAAAATGGGTACGACTACCATCAGTGCCTGAGCTGGAGAGCCTGGGAAGGCTGGATGGAGGAAGGGATGCGTGGAGAGAAGTTGCACTTCCACTCCTCTGACAATGCAAGGCGAGCAGATGGCCTTTCCACTGATAACGTTTTATCATCCCTGGTTATTTAAAGAAACTGCCCAAATGCATCTACTGAGACTTTGAAATCCATGTTTCACAAGAATACAAATGTATAAAAGATAAGAGATTTCACCTCGTGCCAGCCACTGCCAAGGAGATCACATCATCTGAGGCAGTTTTGCTAATAGATACCACAAGAACAGCACTTCCAAAATCATGACTATGTAACTGTAATGGATGATGGAGAGAGACTTTTTACCAGGGTCTGTAGCAATAGGACAAGGGGCAATGGTTTTAAACTAAAATAGATTTAGGTTAGATATATGGAAGAAATTCTTTCCTCTGAGGGTGGTGAGACACTGGACCAGCTTACTCATAAAGTTGGATGCCCCATCCCTGGAAGTGCTCAAGGCCAGTTTGGGACAGGGCTTTGAGCAACCTGATCCAACGGAATATGTCCCTTCCTACAGCAGGGGTTCAGACTAGATGATCGTTAAAGGTCCCTGCTGACCCAAACCATCCCATGACTCTCTGATTCTGTAACAGCTTGCAATTCAGAGGACCCCCAAATTGGCTATAACTATGTGTAAGTGTCCAAAGAGAAAAGGCGTGAGCAAGCAAGACACTCAGCCTGTCAGAGGGCACGGGAGCATTCACATTTTGGGGGCTGTCTACAGAGTAAGGCAGAGGGAAGACCCCGATCTGCTACGATGGAAACTGCAGCCTCATTTAGAGCAACGCAAAATCTCCACAGCCCCGGTGAGGTTTTGCAATAAGCAGCACCCAACCGTACGGAAACCGTACGGAAAACTCGACCACCTCGCCCTGAGAGCTGCAGGGCAACACAGCGGGACCAGCAATGGGGAAGGCAAGGGGTTCCTCTCCATCCGCTCCCATAAGGGATGAGGATTTCCCCAGCTGAGGCTGAGCAGGCAGGAAAAGCCCAAGGAGAGATGCCAGCTGAGATTTGCTCCTGGGGGGTGGTGCAGGAGAGGCCAGGAGTGAAACTAGCTGACGGCAATTTTTTAAATAGGCAATTTTAGGAACTGGCTGTGATTTTACCAGCTGGTTCTACCAAACAGGAACAAACTGTCTCCAGCCCAACCCGGAGAAGGAGCCTTCCCATGGCTGACAATGGAGCTTGAATGAGGAACCGCATCCCAGGGCCATTAACATGATTTAAGAATGTGCTTTCAATTTGGGGCCCCAATCCTGTCTGCTTCTAGCAAGTGAGAAGTCTGGTTCTCGGCATCTCTTATTTAGTCTCCTGGTAGAAACAGAGCAGGAATTACATTCATCTGACATTCTTTATTACTCGGATTGCTAAGGCTCCTTACAGTTGCATACCCTTGTCAGTTCAAATTTCTCCACGAAAATAATTAAACTTAGTAAAAATTAGTTTGCGCACTACAAAAAAAACCCCCTGAACCAACCCAAAACCCCTTGTGTTTATTTTAAGGGTTCACAAACTCTGGTGCCTCGCTTTGTTCGTCAGTCCTGCGGGCCGCATCCTGCATTCCTTCTGCACCAGCGCATAGGCTAAGTATGGAGCGATGTTTCCTGGCTGGATTTATCCCTCTCCTCCCAGCACGCAAGGAACGCCGCACCGGGCTCCCATCCTCGCCGTGCACATCCCCGCCGGCTCTCCCCGGCATTTATCTGCCTGTCAGCCTGGGAAACTCTAGCCCCACTAAAAGTAGGCTTTTACAAATTAAAAGGGAGGTTTAGGATGACAGTAATTGTTTACGCATGCCATGGGGATGGGAAGCAGAGGGCTGAATGCAATTCCCACTTCAACGGCTGAGTCACGGGGTGAAGCTGGAACAACATCATCCTCGGAGCATCCCGGGAGCTGCGGCTGGAGGGACAGCACCTATTCACCACAGGCTGGAGGAATGGGGCTGCACTACCTCTACCTCTGAAATTACTATCACCCTCCTTGACACGTTTATTATGGGGCCGAATGAGAATTTTCAAAGCACTTTGCGACCCTCGTGCAAACGTGCTAGGGAAATACAATATAAAGGGTGGACGTGGCTTCCCGGCTGCTTTGCAACATGAAAGTCCAAGTCCTGCGTGCTTCTCCTCGCACAGGTAGAGCTTTGCAAAAACACTGTTTAAATTGCTTTTAGGACCACCATCTAGTTTCCCAAGTAAAAAAAAAAAACAACCCAAACAACTTGTATTTCATTTTTCTTCTCTGCCCTGTGACTTTGAAAGTATGCAAAACATTGCAATCTAAATGACAGGCCCAATTTTGTTAAAAAGGGGGAAAAATGAAAAAGCAAGAGTTGAAAAAATAAATACAGTGATACCAAATGATTTGCCAGGGGGAAAAAAACCACCTTACAGTCTAGCTCAATCTCGCTCTTCAGCAGTTTTTCTATTTGGGGGCTGAAGCAGCAGAGTATATGTTAGGGACTTGTCTGATGTATTGATTTAATCAAGTTTCTGTTTCATCTTTGTGTTGTTACCATAGCTGCAAGCTGCTGACAAGGTATAAAAGCAAGAAAAAAAAAAAAAAAGTCACATATGCATAACAATCTATGAAGTTCCCGTTTTATTGTTTAGAGCCCAATTAAATACATTCCCAGAAGGTTTCTAGGGAAGCTGGTTCCTAATCACTCTGGAAGGGAGGTACAAACTTGCTCTCAACCTGGCAGCACAGGTAGGTGAAGTGCAATTACTGGAGCATTGGAAAAATTAAATTAAGAGCCTGGCTCCGAAATGCCACCCCTGCTACCTCTCTCGATTCCCCCGAAACTGCTGCATCTCTGTGTTGAAGCCTGCTCCATGGCAATGATCTACAAGCAAAGCTCAAAAACAAAGTCACAGTCCTGGCTTTGCTTTTCATATTATTTGTGGCTCCTTGCCTAAAACATCCTGCTGGCTCCAAGAGGAATGCCAAATCCACTGGGAAAAAAAGGCATGGCATTTTGAACTCAGAGGACAATATAGTTTTGACCTAGCTCAGGGGTGGGGGGAGATATATACCCATCGTGTGCGTATACGCACATACATACGTGTACGCATATATCTGCGTATGTATATACCTCCATATGTGTGTATATATATAGACTATATTCCTTAAATAATGAGGAATTGAGTGGAAAAGTGGGAGAAAAGATCTAAAAATGAAACATCAGTGCATTTTTCATTTTTTCTTAATTACAACACCACCATCCCCTTCACTACAAATCAAAGCAAGGAAAGATAACAGCTCATCGAAATCAGAGAGGGAGTTTCACACAATTTATATGAGTCATATGTTAGTGCCCTGGTTTGCTATTACTGCAAAGCCACAGCCCCGATCCTTCAGAGCCCCCTTCTAGACTTCATCACCACGTACCTTTGGTCCCTATGAACTCAGCAGGACTATTTATGGGCGTAAATGCAAACATGAATTAATCTTAGCAGGATGGGGAGCACTAGGACTGGCTCAGATTAAAACAAATCGGGATTTTCTTTGTTTGTGCCACTACGATCCCCACTGGAAAATGCAAATTAATTGCAATTAATTTTTTGTTTTTATTTTGATGAAAAACTGGCTGTAGTCAGGGGAAGGAGCCCACCCTTTTGGTGGAGGTGAGGACGGGGTGCAGGCAGGGACACGGGAGACTCGGGGCTCGGCCGAGAGCTCCCAGAGCTCCCTCCCTCCCACCCGGTGCCTCGGGAGACGTGAATTCTTGTTTCCCTTCCAGTCCCAGATCCGACCAGCAGACGACTGCCTGGCTGAAACCAGCCCAGAGAAATTAAGAAAGGAACTAAAGCAACGAATGCCTTTCCAGCATGTCAGTTTTTGACAGAGGAGGTAGCCTTAAAATAATTGTATGGAACCAGGCAAGCAGTCAGGGAACACACGGGGATGGGGTGACAGCCAGAAATCATCCCCCCCAAAACCAAGATGAACCTAAAACAGGCAGCGGTTGCAAGCCCAGTATTTTAGCACTGAGCCCACCTATTTTTAGGTGCCCAGTGGCCACGTACAGCTCCTTGCCAGCACCGTACAAGTCCTTCTGCAACAGCCCAGCAGCTCTCCGCAGCTGGAAAAGCCCAGGGAAATAAATGCACACGTGGAAAATCCCCTCCCACGGCAGCAGCACCTTCAGCAGCGGCTGTTTTGGCAGCAATCCGATCGAAGCATCATCTATCCCCGCACTCATCAGGCTGGCTGCTTGCTCGATCGCTGAATGAAGAATTCATTATGATCCCTCCCAGATGCCTGCAAAATAGTTGTGCCGTGCACGAGGGTGTTTGAACCCAGCGAGCACCCGGCGCGCGAGCCCATCACAGTAATGATGTCTTTGGTGAACCCCTTTCGGCCCCAATTTCAGGACCATTCCCAGATCCCCCATCCAGTTCTCAGCCATGCTCCCTTATTCAGTATTTTGAAAGTCTTACAGGAAAGTTTTTTCCCTCCCTCAAATAAATTTAATCTCACAAGTCTAAATACAAATCTGAATTTTGATAAAAGGATTTGTGCTATCGTGCATCGGAAATGGAGGTAGTCTCACACGCTTCTTGCAAAGCTATTTATTTTATGTATATCTCTGCAATCGCCTATATTTGAAGCTATAATTTTCCAGGCAGCGTTCGAGTTCTCCACCTGGAGAGCTCAGTGTTACCACTGAGCAGAGAATTACCAAGAAACAGGAGGGATGAATGCAAAACTATTTCATTTAAAGGCCTTTCCCCAAACATTTTTAAGTAGAGTGTTCAGACATACATACAAATACACATTTAGCTTCATCCTCTCTCTACTAAATCAATAGATTTTAACTTCAATTTAGGGGAAAATGCTGAATTTTAATTTAAAGGATTTATGAGGCCATCAAAGAGAAAAAGTTGGCAGCTGGAACCTTTGGATATTGTATTTTTTTAAATAAATTAAGAAGTATAAGCTATGGTAAAGGCAGCACACTTTTTCTTTCTTTCTTTCTTCCCTTTTATACTTTTTTCTCCTTACTGGGTATTTGCCAGTGAGCAGAAAAGTATTAAAGCTGCACTCTGGGCCAGGCCTCTCAACACGCATATATGCGTTTGTGTAAAACACCCCAAAAGAAAAGCAGGGGATACTTGATTTTCTAACCACCTTGCAAGCGCCCACCCTCGCAGCGGGGACCAACGCGCGGGCACTCCATTGGGGGATCGATGGGAAGAGGCCAATTGAGCTGGAAAACAAACCGCAGCCAAGGGCAGGTTATGATTATGAATCATTGGGGACTGCTGCTGGCTCGTGCTGTGCAAACCCTAAAAAGGAGGTTTTGAGCTTGAAATTGTCAGTTTTCTAATGAAACATCCATAGAAGATGAACTGGGGATGGGGATGGCGGCAGGGGAGAGGAGGGAAGTGATTTAACTTGCATAAAATTGACTGCGTATTGCATGTGTAACAAATTGGTGCTCTTATCCTGGGCTTTGGGGTAATTTTTAGTGACTTTTATCAAAAAGTAAATAGGCCTCGGGAAGTCTCCCCGCCACGTGCACTTTGCTGGGTTAGGTTTCAGCCCAGAGCACTGCTGTCAAGGTTTAACTAAACCAACAGCACTCCCCTGGAAACGCTCCCTGCAGTCCTAAATGTCGGATTTGTCTAACGCTTAACATGTGAATAACTTAATTAAGAAGTCCACAGCCGAAGGAAACACGCCTTCGTCACTGGTGGGTTGTCATCATTTCATTTCACCTTTTTTTGGAGAAACAAATAATGTGGTTTGGGATGTATTTGACTGATTTGGTCCCCTTTGATGCACTGGAGTTCATAGATTTATATCTATCGATTGCCAAAGAGCGAGCTTTCTGTTGGTTGTAAATTGGAAATACTCACATCCACACCAGCCTAGCTAATTGTTGCACCCCTATAATTATACCTTTAAAGTTATCCCTCATCAAAGTCCAATTTTGCAGAGCATTAACTAAAGAGCCTGGGCAACCAGCAGAATAGCCTCCGCTAATTTTTATGCTCATCCACCTCCCAAACCCACCGCCCAGGAGGATTAAAGCCAGAAGTTAACATTTACATTTAAATCCACTACACAGAAAAGAGAGGGCAGGGAGGAGGGAATAAATACATCCCGGTTGTGCCTTTGGCCATGTTTAATGAGCTCCCAGGGGAAAGATGTCCCTGCTTGGGAAGCACCCGGGAGCGCGCCGCATCGGCATCAGCACAGCACATCCATCCTGGGGCACCGCTCCTGCCGCTTGAGGAAGAGCTCAAACTGCACAGCAAAATCAGAAAACGGGGGAAAAAAGGGCAAAAAAAATGGGGAAAATCTATCTGGTGGCCGAGGGTGTGTGAGTGGCTTGTCTTTTGTTGTATCCAAAACCCGAGTGCAGACCCTCCAGATCCCAAAAGGCAGCTCAGCCTGGTATTTCTGTTGTTAGGGAAGGGATTATGATGAGTCACCCTTTAGCAAAAGTTCACGCAGAGAGGATGGGGGGGGGGTGCACCAGGGAGATTTCCAAACATGGCAATGTTTATTTGAAATTCAGGCTGAAGTAGATATTCTGAAAGATCTATAGAAAATATTTTCTTGTGATTAAGCTTGCTGGCTACTGGATGTCACCAGCGGTCCAACAAAACAGAACTGAGAGTGTTGCAAAGCACAGTGCACACAGGCACAAAAATAACCCCAGCAATGTTTTTCCTTTCCATAAAGAGCATTCTCCCAACAGAAGCAGGTATTTCACAGGTTGGCCGATTACAACGTGATTATTTGCTTTGTTTAACCAGGCCAGATGTTGCGTATCACTTAAACAGCTGTCTCCTGAGCTGCAGCCCAGGCTGCAGCCACTGCTTTTCTGCACCAGGACTCGTGACCTGAGCTCACGTCATCCATATCCCACCAACACGAGGCTCCCAGCGAGCCAAGCTCAGCAGCAAACTTTTGGCTCCAAGTCACGGAAAACTCAGGTAGGATAATTATGGCAGGTAGCAAATTGCAACTACAGACTCAGCATCATTTCTGATGGGACACACATCCCGGCTGGCGGGGGGGAGCGGGTCAGGGCGTAGGGGGAAGGGACGGAGCAACACACAGCAAAACATTAATTCACCAAAGGAATTAGGACTGCAATTTTCTTCTCTGCTGGGAGAAATTCCTCGGTCCTGAAATGCTCTTCCACTGCATCACCTAGTGTGCACGAATACAACGCGAGCACATTGCAGCGTGCAAACATCAGGGAGATATTTTGGGCTGAGGTTAAAGCAAGGACTATGTTGTTCCTGCGTGGATTCCCTGCTGTTTTGCAGGTGGACAGAGCTGGAGATGCCCGTGGGGGCAAGGAAGCGGCAGTCAGCCTCCCCCAGCCCAGCCAGTCCCCAGGCATTTGAACCAGACGCAAGTCCAAAAGGAGGCAGAGGATATGGGAAGAAGGAAGTTCTTGGAAAAAGTCTGTATTTCCATCATGAAGATGAGTCGATACGCTGCTTCCCGACACTAGAACAGCCAGCTGAACCACACGGTTTCAAAGTGCAAGAGGTGAAGCAAACGCAAGCTCCTCGACCCCGGTGTGTGTGTACACATGGCAGAGCTGCTTCACGGGATATGGCAATTAGTCATCCTGCAAACAGCAGTCACGTTGCAATTATGCTGTGATACCTATAATTACTCCTAATTCATTTAACCAGGAAGTTCACTACCTGATGGAGAATAATTACGTGTCAGTGCAGCGTGGTTAACGTACCTGGACTATATGTGCAACCGCGGGGCGATGCTAAATGAGCTGTTCGTGTGATGAACTGCTATTTCAACTGCTGGTAAATGCATAAAGAAAAGCAAAACTTTAGGGTGAGCGTACTGCAATGCTCAGCTGGCCTCCTGGCTGCAGGGGACAGAGCAGAGGCCCCAAGGCACTGCCCTTACAGAGGACGTGGGGTTTTGGGGGACAGCGTACCCAGGATAGGTATTTCCCATCCAAGCTGCCCCTATTTCAGTGGCAAAGATGAGCCTTGCATCCCGCACCCCCTTCTCAAGTCCCTGCTGCGCTGCGGCTGATTCATTGCCTTGCAAGCCCGGTGACAAAGTTTGCTAAACAATCTCCTCCAGTTTAGTATCAATAGATTTCCCACACACCGGGCGTACACGCTCTCCACTGCCTTCCTAAATCCTATTAAGTTACAAATATATCTGGCTCGTTCGCCGAGCAGAAACGCCGGCTGCTGCGACGCTAATGAGGGGGCGAGCGTGGGAGCAGCACCGGGGGACACGGAGCCGAGTGTCCCACCTCCCCGTGTCCAGGCAAGCCTGGATGGGAGCAGACCGTGCCCGCAGCAGGTTTTGCAGCAGCAAAAGAGCAGCGTGTGCTACTGGTTTGCTCAGGAAAGGATATGATTTCATGCATTCAACCCACTATGTAAAAATGCAGAAAAACTCCAAAGGTCAAACCCCCTCCAGCTCCTCCTCCCTGACCAAGAGTAAAAATACCACCTTGTGTAAAACCTTTGCTTTCAGCCTCAGACAGAAAAAGTATCAGCACAGGCAACGGCATCCAAACAGGTAGCCACGATGGCTTTCACGGCTTCAGCGGTGGCTGTGGGCTTTCCTAACTGAGATCCCACATAAAGGGCTTGGGGAAGCCCCAGCGAGGTTTGGCAGGACCTCGGTGACTCCAAACCCACCTCCACACACTGCCGGCAGCAAACCCTCTTTGGTGCAGGGCTCGTCCTGCTGCATTTGCTCTTGCCCAGGCAGGACTTTCCACCCAAGCAGCGTTTTGTGATCTCGCCCCGTGCACGGCGAGGGGCCGGACCCACCTGCCCTCGCTCCCGTGCTCGGGGTGCGAGTGATGGGGGGGTCCCGCTGGGGTGGGAGCGGGAACTACGGCCCGCCCGGCATTCCGAGGAGGAGGACGATGCATTCCTGCTGTCGGGACCGATAGCGACGTGCCAAACCTCCCATGGCGCAGCTGTCCCTGCGCGAGATACCTTCTCCCCTGCAAAGCACGCACGCAGCAAGGGACAGGGCGGCTTTTCACGCTCCTTAGGAGAGCAGGGCTCTGCCAACGCAGCGCAGCCCTTCTCTGCTGCCGAGCTTTTGCGCTTGGCAAGGGCTAGGCAGACACTTTGGGATTGCTCCATATTTTCTGGCCGTGATGGGATGCAGCTGGAGACCCCGGGCAAGCAGGAGTGCCCCGCGCTGCAGGCTCTGCAAGAGTTTCTTGGCCATGCAAAGGGGGAGCAGAATGCCCCAAAGCTGCTGGCCAGGGCTGCTGCATCCCCCCCCCAGGCACATACCTTTGGGGACCACCGTGGGGAGCGGCGATGCCCGGCCGGGGGGGATGAAGGAGAGGAGGCTTCATGCCACCAGACCGTCACACGTGCAATGGGGACAGAAACATCAGCTGAGCTCCGTCAGCTGGAGAGGAGTCATGCTGACATATGTATCTTGTATAAAAGGAAAGGTTAGAGGAGCGAGGAGGAAAAACGAAACCTTCATGACAGTGCACATTTGACCTTGATATTTTCACTGTCGCAGCCAAGGATTAAACTGTCCTATTGAGTTTCTCTGCCTGGGAGAGCTCCAGTGTCTTGAGCCCGAGCTGCGCAAGGGTGTAGGATGTCTGTGCAGATGTCAGCAGCGATAAGGAGAAAAACCTCTCTGGACCAGGATCCCAGCAGGACCTTGCTACCGCTCCCATTTTGAAGGGTGCCAGCACCCTGCCAAGAAAGCACTTTGGGTTGGCAGCCCCACTGCGGCTTTCGGGGGGCTGTCGGTTAGCTGAGCTCAGCCCCACACGTGTGGCAACCATCTCCCAGCCGTGCTGCGTGGGCTGCCCGCGTCTGGGTGCTTTGCAGGGTTAGAGAGAGCTTTTCCCTGCGGAGACCAGGATGGGGCAGGACAGAGGCTTCCCCGGCACAAGGCTGCAGGAATACAAACGACTGCTTACGAACACCTGGGAATTAACCCCCCAAAACCTCCCTCCCGGTGCAGGCTTTGCTGCTGGCTGACACCCCGTTGTCTGCTGCCGTGGCCCTGCGGCTACTGAGGTTGGACCCACAGGCAGCTGATGTGCCACGGCCGTTGCAAAACGGAGCAAACCGAGGCTGCTCCGACTGCAAAGGCAGCTCAGGCTCAGCTTCGAGCGAGCTTTGGCATTGGGGGTGATGGTATCATCACCCGTAATTTCACAGTGGCCAAAAAATGTGCTGGACACGCGACTTCTCTGTGCCTTCCCCCAGCTGCCCCGGCACGTCACACCGCAGCAGGAGATCTGCTGCAAAACCCTCCTGCATGAGACTTTTTGTGCCCCTGGAAGGGCAATTTGAGAAGTTGAAACAAAAAAAGACGGTTTAGATATTTTGAAATTCTAAGATCCAAGCCTGCTTTCCCCTCTGCAAGTCTTCTTTTGGAAAAAAAGTAAGACCCAAATGATGTACTGTAAATTGTAACAGCCGGCTCTCCGATCTTTACCCACGAGGGGCCAGCGGGTGGGATGATGCAGAAATGGTCCCTTTGCTTCCTACACAGCCAAGACCTGCTGTTTTGCTGAGCTGAAGCAGGAGGATTTGGGGCGGGGGTGGCTCAAATGGAGCCC
Organism: Harpia harpyja; assembly: GCF_026419915.1. Taxonomy (NCBI): domain Eukaryota; kingdom Metazoa; phylum Chordata; class Aves; order Accipitriformes; family Accipitridae; genus Harpia; species Harpia harpyja. The sequence goes on along the minus strand of NC_068960.1, from coordinate 2,974,550 downwards.
AAATCAGGGTGAGGAAAGAGCCTTTCCAGCCCAGCCTTCCCGCAAGCTGCCTCGGAGTGCCCGGCCCCGCTCTGCTGACCCATCTGCATGCAAAGCTTTTGCTGCCGATTGCTCGTTAATGCCAGTTAATTACTGTAGGTGCGAGTCATACCTGTACTTAAACTCAGGCATGCGCTTAAGTTTCTTCTTACCCACACAACTAACACAAACTCATCAATAAAGCACACGTGCATCCCTGAGATCACGGATGAACACGCAGACACCAAGGCACGAGGCTTCTGCTCCTTCCTCCCCTTCAACGCCCCCCTTTGAAGCCAAATTTGACATTTACAACTGGAAGCAACTGTTAAGAGACAGGGCAAAGATGGCAGCTACGGTGGGAGCAGGCGCTGCTAATGTCTGGGTTGTCAGAGGCTTCTCCCAGGCTCAGCGCCCACCCCGCGCTATCGCCCTCCATGTCATTGCTCGTTTCACGCCTGTCACTTCCTTCCCCATCCCTGATTTTACTGGGAGAGATGGGAAATGAAAGAAAACCAGCGGCTTTTGATAACTAGCTGCTGGGCTGCTAAAGTGAGGATGCTTCACTTAAAACGATCGGGTTCAGAATACTTTTCTTTTTGCTCCATTTCACAAAATAGAAGCTTTCTCCTCTTGTAAATTTATTTAAAAATAGACCCACTACCCATTAATGCAACAAGGCTCAAAATGAGATTCTTTTAAGTGTTGCCTTATAAGTCCGTATTTTCAAGAAGTTTATAGCTCAGCAGTGAACACACATAGTCTCGACTGGATTTTTCTTCCTTTCCCCCAACTCCTCCATTAATGACTTTTAAGCAGTGGAGGAGGCAAAAGTAGGGACCTGATGCTTCCTCCAACTCCCTGGGCCCCCCGCCATGCCCCGGTGCACCCCAATAACCACGGCGCAGAGCAAGGGCATGTACACTCCTCACAGCCTCAAAGAAACCCCCAAACGGAATTATTAAAATTCTCATAAATTATTTTTTAAACAGTTCTCCAGGAGGGTGGTAGGAGATGGTTTTCATACGGCATTTTTCCCGCACTTCCCAGCTCACTCCTTTCCATTTGGAAAGAAAAGAGAAGACATCAAAATGACAGCCTTGGAAGCCAAGGCTCTTCTGTCCTACGATAACTCTGGCTTAGGGCTTTTTCTATCACATAAATGCTGGATCAGGCATTTTTGGTCCTCTACGGTCTGCAAGATGCCAACACAAAAGCATAAAGCTGACACAAACTCTGTATTTATAGCTCTGGTCAGCTGGACAGAAATTACCCCATGTGTGCACACCAGATCCAGACCCAGTTTGAACTGCTGGGGGGTGCATGGACTGGGGATTAATTATTGCCAAATCATGCCCAAAGCAATCTTGGTCTGTGGCAGCAGCAGAGATGCCGCAGCTGGACCCATTCCAATGCTGCTCCGAGAAACGGCTCTAAAACTGCTGCTTCCTCCTAAAGATGCGTGTCCCTGGGGGTGTTTGGTGTCCAGACCTGGCTTTGGGGACAAAACGAGCCTTTCCGCTGTTTTCCAACCCCTTTAGCCAGGCAGGGGGTGGCAGATCAGCAATCGAATGGTTTGATGCCCTATGCTGGAGCGACGTGCTACGGGACAGCGGGCGCACCGCCGAGCAGAGGGGCTCACCGGGGGGACGGAGGGCTCTCAGCTCTGGCACGAACACAGCCCTTGGCAGCACCGCATACAGAGGAAAATCCTGTTCAGCTGCAAGCCCAGATTAGGTCAGCAGGGCTGGCAGTTTTGGAGTGGAAATGCAGATTTCGTCACTTCTGAACCGAGATTCGCTGGGAAATGCTGGAAGATGCAGCACCCCGGCAAAACAACTTGGCAGAACTGCATCTCCTTAAGTCTCTGACCCACGAGAGGGCTGCTGTGGGGCTGCTCAGGGCTTTGGGGACTCTTGGGGGACACGATGACCTGTGACCAATGCCCAGGCTATGCAGTGACTGCTGGCACCAACCCTTGGTCCCAACCAAGCAAAGCAGGTCCCAAAGCTGCACCCAAACCCAGCTGCACTCTTTAGCCCTCTCCATTCACCCTCTTCGTTTTAAATTCCCTTGAGAGCTTAGATTATTTCCAACAACGATTAGGCAGAAAGCAGGATTTAGATCTGCTGGTGACAGTGGCCTCTGAACACCAAACCCTTGAGTTACAGCGTGCACCATCATTTTAAACACTCGTTTCAGCATCCATATTCACATCAACACAGAGGGGGTCCTGCATTACTCACTGACATGATAAATAATACATAAAAGCACCAAAGGAGACATTCCTGACTGCTGAGTACCTGATTTGTCTTTGAAAATGCAAAAATATGTACTTCGACAATAAACATGGCTATCGAGCGATATCTCAGACCCGATCGAGGAGAGGCTGTACTGGCTTTGGCTTCATGTCTAACACAAAGTGACACTGTAAATGTATTTTTCAACATTAAAAACGTTGCTCGTCTTCTAATGGGGACAGAGTGAGTTTGGCCTCGTTTCAGTCCTATTCAAACTTGACTGCGACTAGGGTTTGAACTTGGAGGGTCTGGGAAAAGTGGAGCAAGGTGAAAGGCAGGAGAGGGGATGAAAGAATAAGAGGAGGAAAGGAAAAACTGTGTGAAAGTGCCATGGTTGTTCAGTAACGAGAATTCTTCTGGGGCCCAATGGACACAGATCAGGAAAAGCACCGCAGAAAAGCAAAAAGAGAGCCCACACCTACCCACGGCACCTGGGCTTATCTTCAGGGATAAATATCACCTTTCTAGGAGGAATCATCCAAAGCCAGCATCTAAATGGCCAAAGTCTATTTACTGCCATATATCAACTTAATCCTTTTATTTTGGCTTCCCAAGAGCAAGTTACCCCCAACAGAAACCGCTATCGGTGGGAAGCTCCAAACCCAAAGCTGCAAACAGCACCGTGTGTTCTGGCGTGTGGACCTGTCATAACCAAAATATTCCATAAATCATCAGTACCGATGATGCCCCCACAGCACACGTATCCCACGAGAGATGGGACCCCCCCCGGCACGAACTGCAGAGCCCAAAGCCAGCGCCTGGCTCCTGCCCCCGAACCAAACCGTTCCCTCCTGCCAGCACAACTCTCTAGCTTTTCACAAAGTAAGACTTTTGTAGGATGTGTACGAGATGATGAGTCAATAGAATTTGATTATAAGATTAATATTGAAGAATGTGCTCATTAACCCCGCTGCTCACAATGACAGGATGTGTTGCCAACTTTCTGACAAAGAAACACAGGAATTAATTTAGTGACTAACTACATGGAGAATTGCATTACTCCGGTATGCTCCCTGTATCCCAATGTGTAAACATCCCTAATAGCACAAGAATTTTTCCTTCCAAAAAAGAGGCACGAGCTCAGCCAGACTTGTGCCATTTGCTTGTTAAGACGTTTTCTTCTCATTGCTTTTCCTTTTCAAAACCAGTCATTAGACAACTCCTGAGAACTGGGGTTTAACTAGAATTTTACTTGGGGTTAAATTCCCAGAGGGTTTTAAGCAAATAAATACTTATTTTCAGTGTCTACTCCTGGCTGAATGTTATATTGTATATCTAGGTACTATGAAGCAGCCAATACGCTCTGCCCTGGAGTCGGCTGCACTTCAGTCCCCAGCATCTCTGAAGGCTTCGGGAATGATCTGAGGTTTCTGGAGAGCACGAATGCTGCACGTGAACCAGGGGACCTGGCTGGGGCTTCTCCACTGCCAGATAATACCCAAATGCGATGTCCACATCAGTGATGGGTATTAGCCCAACTTAAGGCAGGTGGCTTTGTCTTTGCTGCCATAGGAAATAGAAAAGAAAACCTCATTAAGGCAGAATAGGTTGCTCACGTCAGTCACCTTTTAAGATGCCAGTTTGCTTTTTCTTGCCTGTATTTTTAATTCTCAGGTACCAATGCAAGTCAATAGTTCAAGGCTGCAAAGTAAGTTGCTTCAAGTCAAATATTCAATTGTTATTAGATAACTTTGCCTCTGTTCGGCTGCTGTGTGTAGGTGGGTTGCCAGGTTATGCACGGCACATAACACCTGAAATTACATTTCACAGGGTGGAGAAAACTCTCCACTGCAGATAGATAGCCAGGAACTGGATTTATGGGTTTGGATAGGATATTACCAATCTATGAAGACAGAGAGAGGAAGAAGAATATAAAAGCATGTGTTTTGACACTTCTCTTCCAGCTTTTCATCTTCTCCCTTAGGATATCAGCTACTGATAGGAGCTATAAGCACCATCCCATCCAATAATGTATTCTGTTCTAGTTGTCATAAATCTGCCTGGTACCAGCCCACCACATAAACCCTACACAACGCAGGAGATAATCTCATTTCAATTGGAAAGCTTCACAAAGTACCATCGACCTCTACTAATTAATACTCTAGCTCGAGCTGGCCACGCTCCCGGGCTCTCCCTCACACTCAAACTGCAATAATTTGAGGAGTTTCTGCCCATCTCCTCTGGAAACAGAGAGTTTTGAGCAGAGCATCTTTTAGATGCAAGATCTTTGCTTGGATTCGCTACACGTTGAACTACTGTTAAAAGACGCAATGGTTTAATCTCTCAACCAGAGCGATTTGGGATAAGGGGACAGCCACAAGAAATTGTTTCATATGGCATGAGAGACCCTGGCTGGGACATTCAAGGCTCGCAGCTCTGGGAATGACACACATTGGCTTTCAACCTGCCCAGCTCCTATCAAACTCACAGAACGGGCGTCCACCACCTCTGCACTGACTCAGGTGCTCGCCAGGAGGATTATGCACCACGCTGTGAAAGCTTATGGGCAGTGTTAAATATTGGGTTTTGCCCTGAGCGTGAAAATATACTCTGAGAGCCATTAAAGACAATGTGGATGGAGCGCTTGGGGATTTTGCCTCCTCTCATGGGAAGACAGGGCAGATGACAACAGATATGGGCACCTCCTCTGTTTTTTTGGTCAACTGCTCTTATCCAGCGGAAAAGAACAAGTCTTCACCATGCAAAGTCCAGGTCAGAGCACACTAGCGTCCATGCCACAAAACTAGACAGTCTTGCTTTTGCTATCTGCCTCTTGGCCCAGGGTGACAATGCTCTTACTACAAGCGAGAGCGTTGTCCCTACGGCAGCTGAGCCATCTGAGCGGGGACTCTGCCTGGGAAACACTTTGCACGGTCTAAAATATCTACACCAATTTGGTAGGCTTGCACGTGTTGAGGCAATTCATTGTAGCACATTTTAATAAAGTCAGTGAAAAGGAAATTACTATTGCTGATAGTCCGCTGGCACTGAAGAAGGTAAAGAGGAAATAAGAATCAGTTAAAGAGTCTGTCCTAGGAAATTATAATCTACACAATTGCTTGTGGTAAGCAAAAACCAGGCAGAAATTAATTCCCAGGTGAAGTTGGAGCAATCTGCAAAACCAAAAACAAAACAGCTACAGACTTCCCCACACCCAAACAAAAAATTCCTGAATATATGCACAGCATAATTTCCATTAATTTGTTTTATCAACTGACTAGGGAACAACCAGTGTCCAACCAGCTTTGCTATTTGTTCCACAGGCAAAGAAAACAAAATAGCTAAAACTTTTGGGGCCGTGAAGGATATTGGAGAGGAACAAACCTTCGGAGAGCCTCCATCGTCCCTGCACAGCAAGACCAATAACGCAGCATGATTATTTATACTGCCTTCACACCCCCCGGCCCTCCTCACCCTCAGCACCACCCCAGAAGCACGGGGCTCCGCAAACACACTGCAGAATCAAGCTGTTGAGTTTCAAAAACCTTAAAGGTCATTTAAAATTGCTGTACTTTGCTAGATATCGAAAAGCATCATCTAAAAGCGGTGGGTGTTGGAGCTCACAGCAACACAGGGGCTGCTGCTGGGTCTTCCTGAGCTCTTCACTAGATTTGCAAGAAACGACACAACTTCTTAATGCAGCAGAGGAAAATAGGGATATAAATGGGGATGTACCCACCCGGGGGGGGCTTTAAGCTCCTCGGGGAGGGAAGGCAGCTGGATGCAAAGCGATGTGTGAGCAGGGGCACTTTGCCAGCACCCCCGCTCTTCTTATTAAGAGTTTTTACAGTAGTACAAATGTTCAACCTGCCCTTTGCTCCCAGGAACATTATTTCTTTGAAACAGGGGAGAATCCAAACCTTATGCAAGTCAGCCTGCGTCTCACTGCTGACTCCAGTCCCTCCTGAGCTGGGCCCAGAGGATGCTCTTCATTTCCAAGTTCCTAACTCGTGTTAGCAACATAACCTCCCACTGAAGCTGAAGACAAGAGGAGTATCTCGCCAGGTGGGTCAGCACTTTCCCTCATGCTCAAAAGCATCTTTCACCTCACTTTACTGCATTTATTTAGGCATTTATTTTTCCTAACACATGCTACGCTTTACATTTTACAGCGCCAGATATTGTAAAAACTGTTTACTTCAGTTGAAAAAGCAGCCCAACTAAAATAAACAGCCAAAAGGAATATCTCATTATTTACTGGTAGCTAGAGAAGGTCCATTCACTTTGTGAAGCAGTTGGCTGCAGGAAAGCACTTATTAAAAAAAAAAAACAAAACCCACAACCAAACCCCAAACTCATTTATCCAAACTTTGCAGCTATTATTTTGCATTTTTTTTTTCCCAGCCACACAAATCTGATTACCTTTTTTTATTTACAGTATGTCCCCCCATCCCAGGTCCTCCTAAATTGCTTAGTGACCACACACAGAAAGAGAAAAAGGGGAAAAAAAAGGGGGGAACAGCTGCTCTCCAGAGAAATCCCAACACAGTTCACGCGAAGAATTTCATATCTGTCAGGCAACCCAGCTCAATAAACAACAAATTCATCTGGCTCACCTCTGCTGCCTGGCAATATTTGCACTAAGTCGCTGCATTTTTCCCCCTCCTCCTTACTCCTGCAAGTAATAAAGGTGGCAGCTCTTTGCTCCACTCACAGGGAGACCTGCCAGCTAAATAAAACACTGTCATTAAATAAAAATACTCAGCCTGAGGATCCTTGTTTTCATATGTGCCATTGGTTAAAGGCTACCTCCATCCAAAACCCAGCTCTCGCCAAAGAGGCAGCGGACTGCTCCGAGTCTGGGTATCAGCTTCAAACCTGCTCTCATCAACCGCTACTCAGTGCATTTTCATGGCAAACCACCTCTTTCTCTTGATGCCTGCTCTTAGTGCTTAGTCACTTACTGGGTCAACCCAAAGTCTCATGAAAAAACCGAAAAAATACCATTAACTCCTATGGTTTGGCATCACACCATACTTGTTCAAAATAGCCTGATTTTGTAACAGTGATACAACAGGAGAATAAATGAGCTGATCTGGACCACAGTGACCCAGAGGTAAAGATGCCATACAGGAGCTTGGGAGCTCCTGGTCCCAGCCCCCAATCCCAGTGAGCTGGAAAGCTGTAGCATTGCTCCTACATCAGGTATTTTAATATCTTTGTTCACGTCACATGAAGAGTGGACTGGGGCAAAAGCAGTTTGTGTTTAACATTTATTAAGGCAGAGAAGAAAAATAAAATCTTAAAGAAATATTTTTAAAAAGGTATTATGAATGGGAAATTTCAAACTGGCTGGTTGCAAGGGGAAAGAAAAGCCAAAACCAGGATGGGATTTTTTTTTCACTAGCCCTTATTAGGTAAAAGGGCTATTTATAACTGTTTATAAGTGCTTCCCTGCTCCTCCTCATCCAAACCCAAAGCCTCTGGCACGACACCACGAACCTTCTCTGCTGTCAGGACGTGAACTCTGATGTCACAAATTCAAGATTACGGCATCACTGGCCAAGTTCAAGTCTGTGAAAAAGCCACAATCTCCACGGTTACCAGCCCTTCTTATCTGTTACAGTAATTAACACCCAACAGGAGGAAGACGAGGGAACAGAACCAACATTATTGCTCCCTCACTGGATTATTTTCCCTATTTTTTGTGCACTGTGGGCAAATATCTTCCTCCCTAATCTCTCACTGGCCCTTGGGAGCCAGGTCCTCAAGAGGGATGGGGAGAGCAAAGTGAGTCCAGAGTCCCTGGCTACTGCAGATGAGAAAAAAACCCAATGCTCCAGTTAGCCCTGAAAAGCTCAGTCCCCTCCACAACCCACGTAGAGGGGAGGGGGGGGTGTTTTGTCCCCCCCCCCCCCCCATATTCCACTTTCTATGGTGACAAACCTGAAATGTCCACAGCCCCATCACCCACAAACTATCAAGGAGAAAACCAGTAGCATGTAATACTACTTATTAACAGCATCACCCCAGCATTATTTATTGAAAGATGCTGCAGGTGGGACCCGGGAGAGCGGACTCACACCTCCCAGCAGGCGTTTTCCAGCCTCATAATTCACACACACACAAACATATATATATGCAGACATATCCTCCCACCTCACCCCCAAAATAAGGGTGGGATTATTTGGGGACCGCCTGGAAGAGTCCTCGAAAACCCTAAAAACTGTGTGTGGCATTAACAACGTGATGGGATGTGGAGGCATGGCTGAGAAAACCTTGCCCTGCCCCATGCAGTTAGTTTGGCATCGATTATGGCAATAAGGACCTTATTCGAGCTCTTCAAAGTGCTTTAACGTGAAACATACTGTCCCCAAGGACATCCCTGGTACACGAACACCAGATGACAGTGATGCCTACCCCTTTCTTCTCTATAAGCTTTAAAGTTTTTGTCCCAGTGCCCTGCAAAGCTCGTGCCAGTTAGAGATGTGTTGGCAGCTACAGAGCCAATTTAATTGCTGCCATCGACTTGTTCCCAGACAAATGAATTCATTCATGATACACATACACTGTGAACATATAAAATATCCCGGGGTTCTCACAGAAATGCACAAAACCATCAGCGGCTCTAGAGCTGGGTGGAGGGTGCTGCTGTTTTTCAAATGACAAATTTTTAGGGCTGATCACAGATTTCCCATCGCGTATTTAGATGGTGGGAGTTGCTACATGAAAGCGTTCGCGCGAAGGGCCTGCTTTTCTCCGCAGCTTGCCGCTTCGCCCTCGAAGCACAACCCCCAAACCAAAACAAAAGGATAAAAACCAGTTTTGGTGAAGTCAGAAGATTTTGCAGTAATAAAATCTGTCTCTACGTTTCCTTCAATGGATATGAAGCGGAATTCAGCCTGCTGTAAAACCGCCATCCACCTCCAAATACAGTTTCATTGCTTTTTTGCATTACGGAACCATCAGTCCATGGGGCAGCTCTCTTCTGCCTCTCCTTCCAACCAGCTGCAGATGGAGACCTGCAAAATGTGATCCCCAGGCTACCACGGACCCGAGTTTCAGCAGGAAAGTATTGGCATCCGCACTATGCCGACACAGACGTGATTTTCAAAAACTTCTTTCATCCTTTGTTCAGTGATGCCATTGCAGGGAGTTAGCACAGATACAGCCTTCCCTGCCAACTCACGGATGCACAAGCATGGGGGAGAGGGGATATTCCTCTTTTTCCCCCTTATGCTTCCTTTGTGGTCCAACCACAGAAATTCAGTGAATTCTGAATGCAGCATGGTCTTGTTATGAATCTAACAGCATAAATGCTAAAATGTAATCTCTGCAGATGCAGGCTGCATTGCATAAAACTAGATACGGATAGTTAGCTTCATTTAACGGAGGTGGGAGCAGAGCTTTGTACAGCAAAGAAAAAAAAAAAAAGAGAAAACCCTTAAAAATGAACATGCAATGTATTAGCTCAAATCCCACCAGCTCCTGCATTTCAAGTAGGCAGAGGTTTCTTGCTTTCAGATTTCTAATAAAGTCACAGCTACTTAAAAGCCAACTTCCAGGTGCGGTTTTTTATATGAAACAAGTACTGCTCAGTATTCCTAATAATCTCTTAATTTTAGTTCGAGTCTGTTCCCTGCTGCTGCAAGCGGGAGGTTGTACTTGCACGTTTATGCAGAAGTACTGGGATGCTGCCACTGTTTAGATTAGAGCCCTACTGGGAGGTTTCTCCTGGAAACACCCCATATATGGATTTCACAAGGAGAACAAAAAGCAGGAATGGAGCAGTATTTTGGACTTGGCAGCCACAAGCATCCCTTGTCATCGATGCCGGGGTTTGCTGCCGGCCAGTGTCCCGGGTGGGCTCCCCAAGCTGGGAGCTGAGGAGAGCCTGCGAGGTCCAGCTCGCTGGAATGGGGCATCAGGGACAACTGCCAGGGAAGAAGCAGGAAATAAATTAGGGCAATTCTCTGCTATTCTCTAGCAAATCTCTCCCGTGATGTCTCAGCGTCCTGACCGACCTCCGAGTCAGAAGTGAGATCTGGCAATCGCTGCCAGCAGAGGAAGACAGAGCCGAGAGCAACCCAATAAGTGGTGCTGGGAAGAGTTAGAGGGTTCAAGTGGGGTTGAAAAGATGTCCTTCCTCTCTTCCCACCTGGTCATTTGATTACTTAACAGTTCAGCACAATAAAATATGCGGAGATCGTGCCACAAGTTGGATGACATTACCTAAATCTCCTTTTCTTGCCACTTTTACTCTGCCCGATGGAAGGAAATGCTGTTTCCTCCGATACAAACCTGTCGCTCAGTTCCCAAACACTGAATTTTTTCTTAAAAGTCAAGACTTGGGATGTGCAATTCCCTGGACCATGAAGTGGTTGATCACCCCTCTGTTCTCCTGCATTGCTCTGGGTCTGATCTTCAAAAGGAGAAGTCAACATTTTCCATTCTGGTTATTAAAGCAACCCTTCCACATACAAACAGAAATTGCCCTTTTTAACGTGTCATTCATTTGAAAGGAGCACGAACTGGAGTGGGTAAACTCCCTTACTCACATAGTCCGTGAGTTCTGGCAGCCCAGGGCCAAATCCAGCACTGCAAATCCATAGCACATCTCCATCACTATGCAAAGACGCACTTTGTGAAGCCGCCAGATCCGCAGCTCAACCAGAGACATCTCCCTTACTGCCCGACGTGATTTGCTTTGGCAGAACATTGTTTAATATCTATTACCCAACTTGCCCTAAGACCGAGGCTGTTTCGCATTCCTGCCAAAACCAGACTCAACATTGAATTGACTGATTAGGTCAAACGCTTTCGAGTACTCGGGCTCATGGTGGTTCCTCAGCCCACAGGAAAAAAAAATAAGAAAAGCCCAAACAATGCCAGGCAAGGCTCATTCTCAGCAAAAATGCGGTGATTGTCACCAAATAAGACCTCTGTAATCGCCTTTCTGAGGCAGCCGAGTAGGAGAAACAAGGATGCATCTGCTCATCCGAAATGACATCAGAGCCAAGTCACCAAAACCCACCCCGGAGGTCCCTGTCCTCGAATGCAGCCCAAGCGGGGAGGACGCACGGGCAGGAGGTTTTGCACGGGCAGCTCTTGCTGATGCCTCCTTTGGTTTCCTTGGTTCCTTGGAAAAGGAACCGGAGCACCAGCCAAGCAGCCCACTCAAAGCACAGGGCTTTTAAAACACACCACCTCCCTCCAGACAAGTCACATCGCGGTCTGCGTCAGTATTAATGGCTTCTGCCTCTTTACAAATTGCGTTCTGATAACAAGCTGCTGAAATACCAAAGTTTTCTAAATCTTCCCTTTATCCCTGCTCTCCACTTGAACTATAAATAGCCCTGGCATTTATAGTGGTACAGCCTGCCTTGTTGAAATTTGATTTAAAAGTAAAATTGGCCGGACTCCTTGTGAAATTATCATTGTTATTCATCTTTACAGATGTCCTCCGCTCTAAACACTCTAAACTTGAAACCAAGAGCAGAGACACGGAGTGAAGTCATTAGAAAAGATCTCCTGACAAACCTCAGGCACATGGAAGGGTTCGGTGCATTTTTCACCTTCCGTAGGAGAAAGCCTGGATATCTCCATGCTTTTTACAAACTCTTGCCATAGCCAGTCCTGCTCTTGCCCCAAACAACATCTCCTGCAGCTCACTACCTTGCACGGAGGGAAAGGACAAGGTCTGTGCAAAGGCATGTGGCTTTATTAGAGATTTATCAGATTTTGAAGGAACTTTACTGAAGGGGGAAAAAATGAAACTCTCATTGAGTTCTTTTTACTTCAAAAGCTTTCTCCTTCCTGCTGTCGTAGCTAACAGCCAGCTTTAAGCAGTGGTATTTGGGCATCTAACAGAAGCTTTCCCAGCACCGACCTCACTATTAAATTCTTTTTCGGTCTCTACAAGCCATTAAGGCTGCCCCTTTATTCCCCACAATCCCCACGCTTGCAGGTGGGCAGTGCTGTGAATCCGTGGTATTACGATTTCCTTGCAAAGTTATTTAACAGCAAGCGGTAACCAGCAAAGCCCTGCTGGGTCAGGAGGTGATGGGACTCGACTCTGCAGTGGCTTTTGGAGTGTCCCCAGCACCCATCGCCAGGTGGGCACCGTGCCGGCCGCCAGCGGTGCTCGGGTTCCTTGCAGGCACATCTACGGACCCTGTTTCAACATCCCCTTCTTCCCAAAATACGTGACCACAAACAAGAGCACCCATTCGCACGTCTTTCTCAGCAAACAAACAAAAAAAATCACCCGGATTTCTGACAGAGTTTATTAGCGGCGGAGTTTATTATTGCTCCTGCTGCTGTGACACCTTGAAGCTCTCCAGACTCCATCTATAGGTTGGGTAACCTTCACTTACAGAGGGAAAACCACGGGCTGGTGATTAATGCCTGCGCCGGGGACTGCAGAGCGCAGCTCCGCTCCCTGCACCGCTACTTTCGACCTCAGATAAATTACTAACTCTCTCAAGCCTCTAACCTGCCAAGAAAGGACAGTAGGACTCCCCCTCCCCAGGGTGCTGTGAAGATAAATACATTAAAAATTTTGAGATATGGTGTCAGTGGGGATTATATAAATAGCTCACGGGCTCTTTTCTGCTCCAAACTTGACCTTCGACACAGAATAACTGTAGTTGGTGCATGTTGTTACTGACACAGTGGGAGCTGAATATATTTATTTTAAAGGACTTTCTGGGCTTTAAATCTCAGCCTCTGTTCCTCACATACGTCAAAGGCACCTCTCTTGGCTGGAGGGGATAAGTGGCATCACTGAAAGTACAACACCCCCCCCCCCCCCCCCGTTCTTTGCCTCTACGTCAGCACTTACTGTACCTTTCTCTACAGATGAGCATAAGCACAGGTACCAATCTGCATTCAAGCATTCAAACATCTGTGCCTCATCTCGTGTCTGATCAATAAGAAAAGATTAGACATCAGTCGCCTTATTCCAGCAGTCTCCAGAATTAAAACCCCAGAAATCTCATACCTGTAATCCAGGCTGCAATCATTTTTTTTAATACCACGGTGCAACAAACTTACCCAATTAAAGATTAGCTCCAATAGAGTATTTGCATATTATATAAATTTATGTAATAAATATATGTATACACATAGCATATATGTGTATATATAGTTTATGTATATAAATATTTCTCATATATTAATGTCTGCCCACTGAGATATTTTAGTATTTTTATATATTGTTATAAAAATCTCTGCCAAGACACCTAGCGTGTTTCTGTGCATACTCGAAGTTTTGGGGAGGCCAAGGATGCTGCGGGGTCTCACAGGGACCCACTCAGATGGTGACTGCAGGCTGCTGGCAGCGCCCATCAATTCCCAAGCGGCATCGCCAGTGCCGTGCACTTGCTGGATGTTATCTGGAGGCAGCAATCAAAACCAGATGCAGCCCTGAGCGACAGCCTTGCGCCAGGACCGTTCTCTTCTCGGCGCTGAATACTTGTCTGCCACCACACAGCGGAAGACAATAGAAGGAAAGGATCAGATAAAAAGTGGGTTAATTTTTATAAGGCACTCAATCAGCCAATTCACGTTTTGGATCAGGTGTTAATTGCTGCTCTAAGTGTCTGGCACAGATGGTGCCAGCGCAAATATTGCAAATGTCACATTATTTTTGTTTAACGTGCTCCACTCCTCTTGGAGGAACCCAGCAGAGCTATTCTGTTACCAGACTTGCAGAGAGGAAAAAACCCAAAAAATAATAAACTCTGTATTTAGAAACCATTAAGTGCAGGGGACTAAAATGACATGTCAGGAAAGCCAGCTCAAAGGACTTCAAGGAAAGATGTTCATAGAAGCGATGCAAAAAGTTCAGCCCTGCTTCTAAAAAAACAAAAGGAAGAGGGTTTAAATGACTTGCATTGCTCTCTCCAAGTGTATTTGCCTCCTTCCCGCTATTTATTTCAGGCACGGCACGGCACAGCAAGGCTGGTCGGGACTTTGGTGGAGCAGCAACAGGCATGGCCCACTGAACCGTGCGCTGGGAAAACCTCCCGGACACCATCCAGCTCAACGCGCGCAGCAGTCCACCAACCGAAATTGCAAACCACGAACCAGGATTCAGCTAGGTCTGTGCTGTAGGGACAGTGTGGAGAAAGAAAAAAGTCCTGGTTTTAGCATGGTGACCTGCTTCTTCCCACAGTCCGTGCATATAAATCAGGTTAGATCATTTTACAGGGGTTTGGAGGGGGAAGGAGGACCCCACAAAAAGCTTGTCAGAGCAAAGGTTTGGGTCGAACATCTCCTCTCCCTCACCTCTGCTTAGAGTAGAGCATGTAACTTGGGTCACACAGATCAATAAAATCATCCATGCCAAATCCTGGCAGCAGCGAGAGGACCAACTCCAACCCCGGCTGCAGGAGGGGAGTAAGGACAAACGAACGAATTGCTCCACCAAATCTCTGGCGTGTTCAAAGTGTTTTCTCCAGCAGAGTGGAAATACTCAGGAACTGGCCTAGATAGACCCATCTATGACCACTGCAACACGTGGCAGCCATTTGGGGCTCCCTTTGCCTGGCACAGGACCAGTTTGGGAGGATGAAGGACATCCCAGGCATCCCCATCCCTTAAACCATGGCAGCTCATGCTTGTAGGTCTGAAACAGGTACGACCAGCCCCCATATATCAGCCAAAATAGCCTCCATAGCCAAAAAACAGAAGAAAAGACAACTCTTATTTCAATTACGCAACCTTCAGTCCAAAATTATGGACAGAAAACACAACTTTTAGAGCTATTCTAGATCTACAGAACAGGAGATCCCAGACCAGCAGCAGGTCACTACTGATAACCTCTTGCAAGAGGAAGGCAGAGGAAAGAAACACTCTGACCTCCTCCACCTGGACCATTCCTTGTTATCTATTCTTAGGTCAGAAATCCCAGAATTCATACAAAAGCAGAAAAAAAATGGAATTTTATGCTGAAGTCCTGAATTATTACTAAAAAAATGGACTTTCCCCAGCCTAAAACTGCTGTCAGCAGAGCTCAGGAAGAGCACTCCTAGCCAGTGTAGCAACAAAGCAATACTAAAAAACAAATTACTGCACTGTTTTACTGTGGAGGGGTTTTCCCACATCTCAGAAAAGCCAGTTGGGTTTTCAGAGGTGACACTTTGTCAGCCGGGAGGGGGCCACGGGGACTGCTTTGCTCACCACTGCACAGAGCTGCACAACCCACCATATTACTTTTAATTAAAAAAGGGAAACTGGGATTTAGCTGCCTACTCTACCACCGGATCAAATGTGGATTTCAAGCTAAAGAAAGTTAAAAAAAAAGAATTAAAAAAAATCATTTCAGCCATAAACAGTCTGTAACAGTATTTGACAGAATAAGAAAAAACAGAGTAGAAAGCAAAATTTGAGGTTTTCTTGCTTATCCAAAGCCATCACAAACCTGTTCTCTGCTGTGTATTTCTTACCCATAAGAAATACACTCAACACAATCAGATGTGATCAGGTTGGTGTGTTTGGCAAAGGCATCACTCCCCTTGATCCCATCTTGTCTCCTGTCCATAACCCAAACTGGTTCAAAATATTTCCAGAAATCAGCTCTTCCCTCATCTCTTTGGTGGACTAAGGGCAGGTCATGCTGGTTCCTCTCAGTATCTCCTCTGAGCAATTTCCTCTTCCATTAATCCCATTTAGATCCTCTCTTGTCACTGTATTTCTCTTAAAGGTTCAGCATCAATTCCCTCGTGACAAAGTGCCTCAATCTCAGCCACTCACTGAGGCTCCATAGATCAATTTTAATTTTTCCATTAAAAGACGTGTTTTCATGACTGCAAAATTGAATTAATTAATATGAAATAGGAGATCACAGAACCTTCTGGGTCTGCTCCCGATCAGCAGCATCAGCTGGGCAGAAGGAAGAGGGGTGACCCCGTGCAACCGAGACAGAATTTGGTCTGTTGTTTCTCTCACGCCCACACAGACGCTTTTAATTATCTTCACGGAGCTTAAAAAGAGTAATTTGTGTGGCCACTGTACGTATGCCAAGCCGATCCATTTATTCCAACATAAATCTTTCATGCTTGCTACACAGGAGAATGTATCTTCCAATCATAAAAATTCATGAACAAAAAAAAAAACAAAAAAAGAAAAAAAAAACCACACCAAACCAAAAAAATACAGATCTGTCAATTAAACTAATGCACTGAAAAAAAAAAAAAGGGCAACTGATTCTGTCACAAAATACAACCAATACGAAAGCCTTTTGATAGTCAAAATCAATAACTATGGAGGGCTGGAGGCTACGCAAGACATTTTGAATGGGTACCTATGTGTAAGGGCGAGCAGCATTTGCTTTGGCACGCAGAACAATATCAAGTGATCTCAACCACTGTTAATTTATTGATGGGAATCAGTGATGCTGCAACAGATTATACATTGCTGTTATGCTCACATGCCACCGGCTGCACCGCAAATGGAGAGCAGCACCCTCCAATCATCAGGGGCTGCTGGAAATATTGTCCTTGCTAATGGCAGCGGCTGTGTTCCTCCAATTTCTTCTTTTTTTTTTTTTTTGCCTCCATTTAGGGGGTAAAAGCAGCCTTTTCCATGACGCACCGTGTCCCGTGCGAGCCTGGCCAGTTCGCTCACTCCCAAATTAGCAGGAGAGGGAAATCTGAATCCTTTGCAGTCCATTAAGTTTATGGAAGAGTTTATATAGGATGCGATGCCTGTGATGGGAGGGGACTGCGCCGGGTGGTGAGCCAGGAAACTACGCTGAGTCCTCTGTTTTTTTAAGGATTTGTAATTTTTGATCCTTGGGTAAGGAAGTTGGGAGAATGATGGTGGGGGTGGCAATGTCAAGATAAAAAAAAAATTACAATGACATCATGGGGAAAGGACAAATTTACTAAAAATATTCAGCATATGTTCATTTTGTATTTACAGACTGTTTTTTGAGCCACTCTTATTTTTAATTCAGAATCAGGCAACTCTGGGAAAAACGCTTTAAAAAAACCCCACACTGAATGCAATCACCCTGGGGAAAAAGAAGAAGGATGAGTCTAGAAGTACACAGATATGGATTATTTCACACTTTTGCAAATGGAAAATATATCATCCTATTACCTTAGAGCAAGATCAATGCCAACAAGGCTCCCAAATGCCCGGCGGGTCCAGCACTGATGGTTGTGGGAGGGGAGGAGAGCGAAGATACGTGGGGCCGTGGTCCCTACACGGCTCCCTCCTGCAAAACCAGGAGCATCCTTGGGATGGGACGGATCAGCTCTCCAAACCACCCCAGGCAAAGCCCAGCCTGCAGAACTGCGCAATGTGCCGCCAAAAAGTTTTAAGACCACCTTTTTTTAAAAAAACCTTTTTTTAAATTACAATAAATTGGTTTATTTTCCTAATTAAATGCAAAAATCGAACAATGGGTAATTAGTATGTGGAACAGCAAAGCTGCAATTTAGGCGTCTCAAAGGGGAGAGTGTAACAAGTGGCAGTTCCACCCCAGTGCCGTGTGTTTCAGCATATATTTATTTTCCCTTTTGCTTTGATCTCACTCACTGGGAGGCTATCATCTACAAAACTGGAACAACTGATGGCAGCAAAAAATCCAAAGCGGAGATCAGCTGCTCCACTTAACGTCTCCCCCTCCCAGCATCCCCTCGAACCCCCTTCCCTGCCCCCCGAGACCAAATTAAACAAACAAAACCCAAATGGGGATCAAAAGGTCTGTTTGGTTCTGGCAGCCGACGCTGCGCCGACTACAGCAAGATGTTTTACAAAGTAAATGTTGAGCAATAAATAATGAATCAGAGATAGGTCTGGAGTAAACAGATTTATACCCTCAGCACCAATGAGCTCTACAAGACGCAGCATCGGGGAAGGCTGGGAGCACTCGATAATTAGCATTTTGGGCCTAAACACAGCAGGAAACCCCAAACTGGTTAATCCCTCCATAATCCACCTTAATGCAGGGGGAACCTCTGCCTCTTTCTACTGGCTGGGCCATATGAGAGGTTCCTGACTGCTCCTTGCTAAGAAACCTCATTTCTTAATTGCAGCAAGGTCTCAAACCCCGGGGTGTCCCCTGATGTCCCAAGATGAGGGTTACTTCACCCCAATTTCACTGCAGAAATTGCTGAAAAGTGCAAAGATGGGGTTAAAAGCCCTGACCTGGCGCGATGGGCAGGGGGAGCATCAGCTCTTTGCCATTCAGCCAAGCACCCGCCGTACCCCTGGCACCGACTGAGGTGTCCGAGGTCTCCAGCTTGGGCGAGACATCTTAGAAGAACAAGTCTTTGCCTGAGAACTTGATGCAGACCAGGCAAAATCCCCAAGAAAATCTGCACAAAGCCAGGACTGAGATGAGCGAAGAATTGAAACGAAAAGGTGGCAGGACTCCTGGAAATAAACACCACTATTTTCTCCCCCCAAAAAGGGCTCTAAGTTTGACATTCAAAGCCAGGTCAGTCCCAAACCCTGTCCAAGTTGAGGTAATGGCTCTTCTCATTCATGAAGCCACTTCTGAAAGCTGCTGCTGGTTGAAAACGTGGGGAAAACTTTGGGAAGGTGCAACTCTGGCTTTACAGGGCTGCTGAGCACGTCGGGTGCCCGTGTCCCCAGGGACCCCCATTAGATACGTGGCCAAGAGCCAGAGGAAACCTTCAGTGGGAAGGTGACCTGCGCTTCGCATATCAGAGAAACACCCACGTCGAGGTATGGGTGCAGAACATGGCAACACCCGATTGCTGCACAGATATACAATGGGCTTTGATTTTTCAGTCTGAAGCTTCCTGAATCAAGTATTTGTCCTTAGGGAAACCTCTGCGGTATTCCAGCAGTGGGACCACATGGACAGTGGGCAGAGGTTTGCAAAATCCTCTCTTGCAGAAAGCAAACAAACCGAGTGAGCGGGGAGAAGTGACAGTGGGGGACGGGCTCTGCAGAGAGGCTGTCATATCTGCTTTCGAAATGTCAGTTAGAAAAATCAATGTTGCTATCAGTTAAACAGCAGCTGTACAGTTTCTCTTGCTTTTCATCCCCATTAGCTCCTCAGCCTCGAGCTTAGCTTAGTGTGGCCTTTCCTTAAGCAGTGATAAAGCCCTGGCCAGGACGTTGTCCCCTGCAGGTGCCAATCTGGAGACGTGCTTCACATCTTCACCTACGCGGGGTTTAAAAGACACGAGAGGTGTGGACATACTCAGAACACGTCTCAGTGGTCTGCTGTCCTCCAAGCCCTCCAGGTTTTGTGGCTGCCATCAGCAGCATGAGGGGCTGAGGAGGGATCCCTGCAAACCCAACAGACACTCTCCATAGGGTTTTAGTGGAAAACAGCACGGCTACACCCCAGGTAAAAGCCTGGTGAGAAACCGCAGCCAGCCTCTGCTTGCCACCAGGAAGGAGTTACGTGAGATTAGCACCGAGGGCACAGGGAGCCACGGAGGAATTACCAACCGTATTGAAGCTACGATACACCCTGCCCACCATCCTGGGGAGACTGGTGACTCAGTGGAGAGATCGGGAATAACCTCTCTCTCTATATATATCAAATTATCCTCCTAGTCCTTTCCTGGGAGCACTCGGAGCTTGGCTGCACCTAGCTCATCCTCTCTTCTAAAAATCAAGGATTTTATCCGAGGGTTTCTTCCTCCCCACATCCATAAATGATCCACAACTCTCCTTTGAATTTGAGGGTTTGATTTTTCTAAAGGATTAACTTGAAGCTCACTATTCCTGAACAACTCCTGTATCTAGACATATTTGCTGCAGAATAAACCAGTTGATTCCTATTTATGCCGATCTGTTTTTAAGGTGGGTCCCCGAGAGACAAAGCCATAATAAATTTGTGACCTCAGAGGCATCCTATGGCCAGCATTTGCCTGGGTGGAACACAACCCAAGCAAGTAGCAACAGCAAGAAGAGATCTGGGTCCCATGAGCTCTTAGACCTCAGAAAAACCTCCCAAAGAGAGCTAAGAGCCACTGGTATCCAAGAGGACAAGTAATCCTGGAGGGAGGTAATCCTGCTGGAGCAAGGACTTCACTTCCCAGGTGATGGGTGCTTCTCCTACCTCCGTTCATGCCACGTGCATGTTATTGCACTAAGCCCAACCAGCCATCCAGGGTCTACTTTGCCCCAGCTGTGTCCAAACCCAGAACTCAAGACAAGACATCAAGCAAAGCCGTGCCGGGAGGTGACAGAAAGTCACGCAGTGAAGAGCTGTCGATGCCCCTCCTGCAGAGGACCTCAACCACCAAACCACCACACATCTCACGGTTTCACCCTTCGCCTCCATCATCCTCATCCCCTTTGCTCACTGGGGTCCACGGTGAACCCCCAGGGTGCAACTGCAGAGTTACAAAGCGCAAGAGGCTTTGGTGATGGCAGACACGGACGTCCTCCTCTGTCACCTCCAAGAGCAGGCTGGTGGCTTTCCTCCAGCAGGACTTTCCCATCCAAACATCACACACCAAACAGCAACAAGTCCCTCATCTCTATCGCAGCCTTTCTGGCCAAAAAATAAAGCTCCCAAGCATTGCACATGCCGTTACTGACCAATCGATGCTATTGATTAAATTATAAGGGAAACCAGCAGGACAAGGAGGCAGCAGGAACTGCTAATCTCATTTTGAAGTAAGCTATAAAACATTACCACTTTGCTGCTTCTGAGCACGGCGACGGCTTCCTCTCTTCCGCTGGCCAACCCTGCGCAATCAAATTCGGTAACAGCTTGCCGTCAAAAATAAGAGAGAAGATTTTTCTCCTTTGACTCAGGGAGATGTCCCTTCAGGACGCAAAGGCCGGGGAAAGATGCAGCGGCCACGAGTGCTGTGGAGCAGCCAGTGTACTGGGAAAACATCATAAGTCTCCTGGGAATCAGGACAGGACAGCCAGTGCTTAGAGACATCGAAGGTCAACAGCTGGCCTCAGGGCAAAAGACCACAGTAGGTCAAGAGCACGCAAAAGAGTTAAGCGGAAGAGTTAAGCTAAAAAATGTTGATCATCAAAAAAAAGCTGGTGTCATAAGCAGGCTCCTGCTTTCACAGTGCTCTTCCAGAGCTGGAATCTCCACCCCGTTCGGCATCATTCCCAACAACTCTCGTGAGCCTGCGACTGGGGCGGCGGAAGCTGGTGGCTTAATTATTTGGCTTATTTATCTGCCGTCCCTCAAAGGCAGAGGACTGGAAAGCCACCGTCTTTCTGAAATCCCTTCGACAACCTCAGGGACACATCAGGTACCAGACAACTTCAGGAGCGCAGAGCCACCTCCAGCAGCACATATGCCACAGGATCAGCAGGAGCCTGGCAGGCACTGGGATTTCAAAGGATCCCAGCCAATTACCATAATTTTATGGGAATAACCTTTTTTGAGGCTTTTCTTTTTCAGTGTAACTTCTGAAGTCAGGTGTCTGTCTAGAAATCGGCTTGCTTTCCTTTTTCAAAAAGCTCCAGTCCACATAGTCTTATTCACCCAAAAGTGCATGCAGGCCAGGCTAAGCCAGAAAGCCAAAGATGAAAAGGAACATCTTAACGTCTTAATGGCTCGAGGTTGGGAGGTTTGTAAGGCGTTAGCTTTTTGGGGGGAGGGAGAGGCTGAGGTTTTGGGGTTTTTTTAGGTTATCATTTTGAAGCCAGTTTCATGATTTTGGTCATGAAAGAAATACATGAAACAATTATAAGTCTCTTAAAATGGGAACGCTTTACATTCAGCATAATATTTAGTAATTTTACATTTTCCTTTTTGCTTTCTACTGATTTGTGAGCAATAAAAGCAGATGGCTCAACCAGCCTCGGTCCCCATCACGTTCAGTGGCTGGTCCCCATGCCCAGGCATCCTGCTGCAACATCTGGGCTGCCCCCAAAAGCCAAACAAACAGCCACACTCATTAGTTTAGTTGGGGCGATGGTCTGCATAAAATTAATGGTTCATGAAAATATTTCTATTAACATTTGGTTTTACGGTTTCTCTCATTAAACAACAAACGCTGGTTCTGTAACACGAGGATGTACTGCTAATTCAAACGCTGGCCGCACAGAAATTTGTTAAAGGATTTTCTAGTTAGTTTTGTTTGATTAGAGAAAGTACAACACAAAAATCAATTTATGAAGTCCATTAACAGGTTTGCCCCCATCAAGGAACAAAAAACTCTACATCCTTCGTCTCACCCATTCAGCACTATTAAATTTGAAATGAAAGACTGAAACACCCTTAGCATTTAAATGTTCTCTGAAATACATGCAAAGTCCCTTTTTAATTATATTTTCTGCATTTTGGAGACAGGCTTTGCGTTCCAACTCATTCATATGTTTTGACAGAAGTTGAAGTGAAAAACTTGTAAAATCTGGATCATGCCAGTCAAAATCATCCCTAGTAATGCCATTGACCCACAAATTGAATTGGGCTTATCTGTAGGAGATTCTTCCTTCCAGGATAAGGAACCGAAAAGCCCCATTGATTAAGGGCCAGATCACCATGTGCGAGTTGAGATCCCCGTGGAGGATCTCAGCTCTCCTAAGGCTCAGCTGAGATTTTTTCCCACAAAAGCCCATGCCCAGGACCCTGCATGCCCGTTGTCTGTCTGTCCTTCCCAGCCACCCTCCCTGCTTGGCCGCTGGCTCTCATCCTTGGCCAGCGTCATCCCTCAGGATGCTCCTGCCCTCCATCAGGACACAGTGGTTTGTCTTTCAGCTTTTCCCAGCCGTATCTACCAGCCCTTTGGG
Source organism: Harpia harpyja (assembly GCF_026419915.1). Lineage (NCBI taxonomy): Eukaryota > Metazoa > Chordata > Aves > Accipitriformes > Accipitridae > Harpia > Harpia harpyja. The sequence goes on along the minus strand of NC_068960.1, from coordinate 2,951,583 downwards.
CCACCACTCTCAGCTCTAAGTGTCACTCGTTTTCTCCTGCTCTTGCCAGACTTCTCCCTCTCCAACAAGTCACGTCTGCTTCAGGAGAGCTCTGAGCTCTCACACACGTTCCCCCAGTGCCACGTCCAGACGTCACCTCTGGAGCAACCAGATTTTGCAGAGGAGGAGGAGACAGCACGGCATTGCCCACGTGGAGTAGACTTGTCAGTGCAATCAGTAAAGCTTTGGAGACACATATAGCTTTTTATCATAGTAGCTCCAAGTTCTGTTAGATTCTTATAGAGGGTCTAAAATCCAGGAAGAGGTAGTAAGTGATTTCCCCAAGATCACATGGCAAGTCTGTGCAAAGGCAGGATTCAAAATTCAAGTCTTTTGACACCCACTGGTCCATTATTTCCAGCACTGAGCCCTGGGAGATTTTTTGTAATTCATGTCCTTGTATCCTCCTCTGGTTTTTGCAGGTCAAAGTAAACCGTTATCAGCTCAGGGCTTAATTTCAAATTTGATTTTTTTTTTTTCTACACAAAAAATGTTCTACTCTAAAACAAGGTTGATGGAAATTTTAAAACCCAAAGCAGATGCAAAGAAAAGAAACTATACAGTTCCATTTTGAGACGTCTGAATTGAAAATCTGATTATCTTCTGCTTTGCCTCATGCAAACAACTCAGAAGCACCGAGCCCGAGTCACAGCCTACTCTAGCACTGCCAGCCCTGCATCTTTGCTTTAAACATTGCTACCCATTTTCCCCTCACAGCTCCACCAGCAATAAAAGCAAAGACAAATTTCAGTTGAATTTTCGACTCAATGGTGTTTTGTTAAACACAACCATATCGTATCATTATTGAAGAAGGCACAGCAATCGTAATTACTTCAAATTAGGAAAAGAAGGAGTGAAAAGTCCACCAGTTCCATCGAGTGTTTCTATAAGGCCTGACGCAAAGCAGTATAATCCAGGCAGAGAGGCAATACATCATCTGGCAGGAGACCATTTGGGCTTCCCAAATACTTCACAAAAAAGGAAATGCGCTCAGAACCCATTCCCGATTCCCAATCTTATGTAAAAGCAATAAAAATCAAACATCTGGGCTGGTTGCACACTGGGATTTGTATGACATTGTGTAATGTGGGAACAGCACCAAAACTAATCAACAAAATTATCTCCCTGTAAATCACAGCAGTCCAGCTACAATTATTTTATGTATTCTGTAGCTTTTTCCATTTTTCTCGGCTATCTAGGTTGAATAAGAAACAAATATCTTTGTAACCCAAAGCCACAGTTACAGCAGGGGGACAGAAACCCCCCGCACCAGTCGAGACCGACCTGAATCTCCCCACCCCACACCGTTGCATTTTTATATGTAAATAATACACTTGGAACATTTCGTTTCAAAATTGTGTATGCATGCAATTCACACTTAAAAAAAAAAAAAAAAAATTAGCATTGACACCGCACCCCATGAATACTAATGGAGCATCTCCCACCATCTGCAGCAAGCGAAGAATTTTTCTGACGCTGCTCCTTTCACAAGGGTGACAGCCCGAGCAGGAGCTCCCCGGGGAGAGCTGGGACCTGACCTTGACAGGGGGTAAGTCACAGTTACTGCTTGAGGGGTTGCAGTCTGCCATCCTAAAATCAAGAGGAATTTGGGAGGTATAAAAGTCCTGGCATTGCGCTAGACACTAACACACTTCGTCTTCTCATGACTGCAAAGTGAAATCCCCATAACTGTGGATTAAATACGGGGGTTTTTCCTATATAAAGGTGTTTCCCCCATGCACCTTGCCCGAGTCCCTGCATAACTCACCCTGGCTACCCGCAGCCTTTGAACCCGTGGACCAGAGAGATCATTCTTCCTCTGCCTGGCTTAAATCAATCCGTCAACCCGTCCTCTGCAGAACACTCAGAGCTTCACCCCAGGGACGGCCACATCCCACGAGCGGAGTGACAGATAACCCTCTTCTGTAAAACACGTAGGAAATCTGTGGCATCGATCCAAGGGTTGCCCTAGTAAGGACCGAACGCAGCTTTCCAGGGTTTCAGCCCGTTTAGGATGGCTGCACGGAAGACTTCAGATTTTTTGGTATTTTGCCAGGGCTCCTTTCCCCAGTCCCAGCGACCGACCCGCTCCCACGGTATGTGGACGGACCTGCCACAGATAACTCCTCCGCAGGGTTTGAGCAAGGGCTGCAGGTGGCATCTAGTTGCTGCAAGATGACTACTTGGGCTTAATCAGCCTTGGTCAGGAAAGAAAAGTTTTGCGCGCCTGACTTCTTCTGGGTTTATTTGATGCTTAAGTTATTAAAAATAAATTCCAACCTGAAATTCAGAATATTACAGTGGGGAGGGAAGGATGGGAGAGAGAAAAGAGGTTTTCCAGGAAACCAGTCCGCATCACACAGACTTTCTGAGCCACCCTCATCTTCCCACAGGAGTTTCGCTGCCGCTTGCCCTCACGAATCTCACGCCGTGTCCCATGTCACAAAACTAACTCGGGCAGACAGCTCAAGGACTTGCACAGCTGAGATCTGCAGGAAAGAGGCGTTTAGGGGAAGAGGGGAGACATGCCATTTGTTTGCTTCTGCTCTGATTTTGCAGTGTTCCCTGTTGTTCCCGCTGCTTTGCTTGTCTTGCCATGACTTTCCGTAAAGGACGGGCACAAATGCAAGAAGAGCTCCGCAAACTACATTAGCTTTAAAAAAATAAAAAATTAAAAAAAAAAAATCTGCCTTTCAATCAAGTTAGCCTGAATACCTAAATAATAAAATCTCCTTTCAAGATGATGTGATCAAAAGTGACATAAGAGAAATAAAGGGGGGAGGAAAAATAAAGATTAAAAAAAAAAAAAAAAAAGAAATGGGTTGTCCTGGCAACTGGCATACCTTTCCAGCACCTCCAAGATTATTGCATGAAATAAATGTTTTCTAATTAAATTCATAAAAGGTAGCATTTATCAGAGGGTGACCACTTAACATTTTGTTTTAGAAATGGTTATTTTCTTGCAACTGAAGGATTTAATAATGGTCTGGCTTTGATCTAAATGCAATACTTACATCCTCTTTTAATTGAACAGAGGATTTTTTCTTCTTTTTTTTTAAACTTTAAACAATAATAGCAGAAATTGTGAATAAAGCCTAAATCAGTCCCTCAGATTAAGAAGAACCGGCTGTGAACAGCCTCTCACATGCAATGATACAATTCCACTGTAATTATCCCGGATTTCTAACACTCTGGGTGAGATGAAATCGCACCCACTAAATTGAAATCTGAACCTCACTGAAAACGTCAGCATTTCTACCAAGCTTGACAGGCTGGGGACTTCATGCCAATGAGCCAAATGGCAACCTGCAGTCCTGCCCATCAGCCTCTCATCCAAGGTCAAGGATGGCAGAACTGGAATGACAGCCTTGGAGAAAGGCTGCCAGATTTAATAAATCTTCCTCAAAGCCAACCTTTCTTCTCCGGGCACTGCTTGGAAGCCAGCAATGGGCTGGTGGGAGCTGCAAACACGAGGAGAAAGGCAACGTCGTGATGGTTGGTGTGGTTTTCCATGCAAATTTTGGAGTCCCAGAAAAAAAGGAAGACCAAGACGCATCAGACTGGATTATCAACCTGTTAAGAAGTAGAAGCCCTACTGCAGATGGGTGAGCATGCTCTGGTCTGCACAGGCAGCCCAAGATGGTTCAACCTGCAGTGCAGATGGGTGCTGCGGAGAGGCAGCTGCTTGGGAGAGAGAGAACAGCTTCAGCGCATCCCTTAGTCTTTGAACTCCAGGACCTCTTGAGATAAACAGTCTAAATTAAGCAGCAAAACATTCCAGGCTTCCTAGCAAAGCCGTCCGTTTCAGAGAAGCCCTTGGAAAGCAAGGCGTCTACTGGAGATGGCCACAGGACATCAAAACTTTTTACGGTGACTCCAAGTGGCCTTCCACAGATTTGAACACAAAGTGACCGGTTTACTCCAGAACTCAACTTTCTTTGGAAAAGCAGACAGCACTTTTGAGTGCTTCTCATTTAAATAAATCTGTTTAGATCACTGCACATACTGAACTGGAAAGCACTGAAAAGCACAGGCTAGAAGGCAGGCATTTGATGAAATATTTATCATTTAAAACCAATGAAAAAACAACAAGAAGGGAAGTGTATTTTTTAAAAGGCTTCTTTGCAACGTGCAGTTCTGAGGAAGAACGCTGGGAACAACAACAACATATCTGTAAGGCGTAACAAATAACAGGAGCAGATAAGGAGGCAGACGGAGACCTCGTCAGCAGGGACCAGCCCCTTGTCGTTAAGGCTGTACTGCTGCCTTTTCCTATGGCAGCACGTGGAAAGATCGGCAGCAAATATCCCGGAGCGGTGGGGAGGACATCACCCGCGTGGTCCTCGCCACAGTCAGGAGCTGCTGCGAAGGGAGCGAGTGGGGAGGTCATCTCTCTTCCACCCGTTGTGTGTGGTAGGAACATCAGAGCAGATGAGAGAACTCCAGCAACAGCCCAACGGCTGCCTAAGGATGAGATGAGATTTTTTTAATACCGGAGGAACTCTGTGCGGAGCAGTAGTTGCCAGGAGAGAGGAGTGCGTGGGATGGGGAGGACCGCTTGGCGCGCACCAGGTCAGGAGGCAATGAAGCCTCCAGGAGAAATAAAGGGGAAGCATTTTTGCCTACAGATCCTCCTCTGAGATGCCACGGATGCAAATAACCTTTTTCAGATTACTGACTAAAGCATTCAAGAGATATAATCGCATCTGGTAGCACTGGTGAGCGGCTGAATCCAGACAGGCTGCTGACCAGCTGCCAGGTCCCACTCCCTTTGTGGAACATGGGAAGAACATGTAGCGATGGGCAGTCTGACCACAAAGTCCTCCTCCAAGCTCCATAAACCTGTTCCCTCCCAGGGACTCTCAGAGCTGATATTCTTCTGAAATAGCTGGTGGAGGAAGAGGCTTTTTTACACAGAGGTGTATCAAAGACAACTATGGGCTTTCCACTGCGGCCTTTTGCTCCTCCACCCTAAAACTGATGGCCTGAACTGGAGAGATTTCAATTCCTAGGGACATCGGCAGGACACCAACCTCCTTCTGCATCTTCCCTTCTCGGAAGCAGATTTTCCAAAGCTCTCAGCACCACGAGGGTGCGTGGGATAAGGGTGACAGCCACCCAGCACCTAGAGACAGACGTGGCCCGTGTGGTCTTGTGGTGGCTTGTGTACCATGATACAAGGAAGGTAAACTAGCACTGCTTGCAATGCATTATATTTGCATCACCCATTTACTGAGCTGAAATAAGACAATAAACAGCACTGAGATGGAGCATGTCCTTCCCATCAGGTATTTTTGTCCGTGTGTCTGTCCATCCTCTAATCACATGTCATTGCATGAAACTATGGTACAACAACTCTTATCTAACTGTTGGGAATCTGGACAGACACGAACAAAGACTGACTTGCTCTGTTGAATCCCACTCCACCTGCCAATCACTCGGTGGGTTGCATTTACTTAATTTTCCTTTCCCTGCACCAAGGTAATTTCATGCTGCCAAGAGCCTACCTTCTCTTTCAGATAAACAATATCAACAACAACATCCTGTATTACAACACATTCAATTTATTTATGATCTCTCAAAGACTCAATTAGCTTCAGTTTACTCATCTGTAAGATGGGTACAGGATCTTGTATCTACTTCAGAGCTACCATCAATCACTAGATAAATTATTCATTGTTTTACAAGGTATCATTAGCCATGCTCTTTCATACCTGGGAATACACACACGTATGGAAAGCTTTAGATGATCACCGTTAATGCTCGATAGCTTTCATCTCAGTGATAGCGATCCTGGGAGAAATGCCCTCTGCTATCCTGATTTTATTAAGGAGCCAAACTCTGATCATGGAATAAGGATTTGGGATTTCTCAGCACTACTAGTCTTGTTCTTGCTCTCCCGCAGTACTCTAGCCCTCTTCTGCCTCAGTTCTTCCATCTCAGTTGCTGAGGTTTGATTTATTCACACGTACAAAGTGCTACCAAAACAAGAAAAAAAAAAAAATTCCTCTATGAAAGGTGCTATGAGAGGGAAAAATATCATCATGCCCAAAGCCCATGATGAGAGATGACTTGGCTTTAACAGATTAGTCAATACTGCCTGGTGAAAAATAGACCTTCTGATGGATTTCAGTGTCTGCTCTGCCTTGAATAGCAAAAGCACTTAAGTGCTTACGCAGACTGCTGCTCCCTTCATTGACAATTTACAACCAGGGCTAGTGGCTGGAAGATAACTGGCATGAGTAGATAAACTGCCAGGCCCCTAAGATACTAATCATCTATTATACTCTTTTTCCATTGCTTGCCGATGAGACATTGCTGATACAGAGGAGATTTTTGTCCTGTTGCATTCATCCCATAAATTAAAGAAAAAACACTTTTTTTTTTTTTTGTTACTGTGCATTATCGGATCTTCTCAATTGTTCCATTTTTGTTCAAACACTCACTTTGCCAGCTGAAAACCAGCTTTTAGATGGCTGGAAAACTGTTGACCAGCCATACCACTCCGAGCACTGCCACGTACATGACTCCGAGGCAAACCTCTGTCAAGGATTGCCATTAGAGCTGTGGTCTCTCCTAATGAATTTGCGTTACATAATGAGCTGAAGGTGCCAGGCTTTGCCGGCTGCTCCGGACAACAGCAGCTACCAGGCAATTATACAGAGGCACATTCTCCATTAATGAAATGCACCTCATTTACCATTGGTACCAGAACGTTGGTATTAAACAGGAATGCAAATGTGTTTTTTCTTGCCTCTAACTGCCTTTCTCACACATGCACTTTGTATGGGGATGGTGCTGCCTGAACACCGCTCCTAGCGCGGATAATTAATCTCGCTACAGTAAACCAAAGACATAATTTTTTGCAGAGAACCGCTAGCAAGTAGACAAGCACACAAATTCAGTGTCAGTCCAGCAAGCTGACCACCCAGCGGGATCCAGCTCTCCGTGCGAGGTGTCACTCAGCCACCCTCATTCGTCCCCCGTTGTCCCTCCCAGAGAAGCCAGTTCCTTGCACCAGTGCTTCCCACCACCACAATTAGCCCATCAGCTAAACCAGCAGCCCTGGGTCTAGCTGATTTTCAGAGCTGAAAATCCCCTTTAGGAGGTGAGAAGAGTTTTGCGGGTGCCCAGCATGCTGGATACATACAGGACTCAAAAATCCCCCTCTGCAAGGAGTGCCAGGAAAATCCTGGGAATCAGAACCCTGAACTCTTCCAAAAAATCTCTCCAAGAGGAGGTTCAAGCCCTGCTTTTGGCTGCGCTGGGAGATGTTGTCCATTGAGAAATCAGCAGTGCTTTTGGTCCCCACTTTATTTTCCTCCTTTGCTTTTAGCTCTCTAAAGCAAGGATGGAGAGAGGCTTCTCCCCACCCTGGCAGCATTGGTATCTGCTTGTGAGAGGTGCTGGGGGGGAAGCCAGGCAATAAGGATTGAAATGTTTCAAAACTGGGCCTCAAAAAAAACCCCCAAACCACAGTGTCAGCCCTCGTTGGCTTGGGCACAGCCACCCACAGCGTGAAAATGGGGACTGTCCCCATCCCACACCACCTCCCAGGGAACAGGGCTACACGTCTGCAGACATCCGCAGAGCAAGCCTGGATCAAAGCTCCTGAATCAATCCACTTTATACCATCAGACAAATAAGTTAGGATCTGAAGCTGAGCAACTTTGGTAGGACAGCCGATGGGGAGCTGGTCCTGGCTCCAGCCAGAGATTTCAGCTCGAGCGTTGCACGGTTTGGGGTAGCACTGCAGCATCTTCCTCCCCTGGGTCACAGACCAACCAACTCCCCATAAAACTAAAAACTTGTTTTAGGGAAAAAAAAAACCACCAGAAAATCCCCAAATCCAACACCAGGTAATTCCCTAGTGCAACTCGTTCAGCTCGTGCCCTCTCCTGCTGTCCCCCCGCCCCTGTGCCAGGCGCTGAGCCCGTCGTCCCCCCGCCCTGGGAGCTCCCACCCCATTTGCAAGTGCTGGAGAGAGGCAAAGCCTATTTTAACTTTTCCTTCTCCATCAGCTACACCTGTGGAACTGTTCAAAGACCCACAGAGAGTCCAAGCCACCCAGCTAAACATATAGCCAGCTCAAAGGGACCACGCCGCCTTTTGAAAAAACACAGGGAGGCAAATGAATTGCCTTGTGGCTAATTATCCCACACTCTGCCCACCACAAAGAACTGGGAAGAAATTCCCACATTTCCCAGACTTTCCTCCCAAAATGCTCAGCACTGGCTCGCCCCAGCGCAGGGCCAGACAGTGAGTCAGTGGAGAGGCGACAGCGAGGAAGAGGAGGCAGCCAGGAGATAGCAAGCACCGACGTGGGAGGCAAAGGTTGCAGCAACGCTGGGCTTTAGGTGAAAAAACTAGCAGAGAGAAAGGGATCAGGTTTGGAATTTTTGGTAAATGTTAAAGCTGTTTGGGGGGAAAAAAAAAAAAAAGTCTCCTAACTTGCAGGAGGTATAGGACTAAGGGACTGCAGGTTTGATAGCCTACTTACACGATATAAATCCCCCTGGCTGACATAATAAGGAGCTTTATCTGCCCATCCGAGGCGGTGGCCCAGGAGCCAGCCAGGGTATCAGTGACATCCGTTGCCATGGGAACGCTATTACCAGGAAACGTGGCTCAAGGTGGAGAGGAAACCCCAGAGATTCATTAGCAACAGGTTCCCATGGCAACCGCTCCAAACTCATTAATAATTCTCCCTTCCCTCCCTCCTCCCACCCTAAAAAAAAAAAAGCCCAACCAACTTCTTTCTGAGCGTGGGTGTGAAAATCCTCCGGGAAGGCTGATCAAAAGGAGGGGAAGATGCACACATGTGCGAGGAGCGGCACAGAGCTGTGTCCCCCCCCCACCTCCCCATCAACCACCTCCAGAACTTGTCTTTTTAACCCATGATATAAAATAAAAGCAAACGGTTAGGGTGGAGATGCACCCCATTTGCAGGGCAGCATCATGCTAAGGGATATGCTGTGGCCTGAGAGCTGCTGCAAAGGGTAAAAATAAGATTTCTCCATTAAAAGTGAGAAAGAGCGAAAAGCAGGCACGATGTGGTCCCAGTCTGGCTGCTTTCTCCCTCCTGCCCACCCCAACGGGTGCTGCCACGTCCCCCATGTCCCCTCTATTCATCTCCCGCCACCGAGACCCACTTTCTGCTTGCTAAATTTGTTCTCCCCGGATTCAAGACCGCAATTCTCTTGTCCTAAAAACGCAGCTGGGCTGCAAAAAGTGTTACTACGTGCGAGAGAGGAGCAGAAGGTGGAAAATATGGGCAAAGTTGGAGCAGGGAGAACGAGACCCAAACTTCAGCGCTGCTCCCTCCCTCCTGGCTTTCCCAGGAAACACGACATGCTCCCTCGCTCCTGAAAAATTACCTCTCTGGGCAGGGAATACCCCAGCTTTGAGTTTTTATAGCACTTCCAGGAAATCTCACTGTATTACGCACATCCTAGTTCAGGTGTCAGTGAGAGAAGACAGCGTGAGTCTGACTTGGGAAAGAACAGGGAAGGAGATGCGATCGTTAAGACGACTTGGATAAAAATGTAGAAAATAGCTACGTTCTCTGCCGTAACAGCAAATTTACTGCGAATGAGGAAATACCTGTAGTGTAATGCTGCTGGGAGCTGCAAAAGGGAAATGGTGAATTATCTGGACCAGAAAGAGCATCCCCTATGAGCACCTGCAGAATATACACTATGGGGTCAGGCAGCATAGAAGAAAACCTGTTTCTTTTAATAAACTTTCCCTTTTTTCCAGCTGAGTTGAGGTTTCCTCCACTTACATCTGTTGTTCTCTTTGGTGGAGCAACAAAGTTTAAGGGACAGCAATATTTGATCCCTAAAGTATAAATGTTCCTGGGAGATGATGTCCCTTTTTATGCCTTAGTGCCTCTTTTGGTCCCCCAAACCCCAGGCAGACTTCAACACATGGAGCTTGTGCTGAACTCACAACCCAGCTCAAAAAGGGGGTTGAAAAGCATTTGCCTCTCTTTGTCTTGCTGAAATTCTGCATGTGTTTTCTCAAAATGAGAGCTCTAGCATTTCAAAAACTGTCTCAAATCCATAGTTCAAAACAAGAGCTAATATCAAACTCGTAAATATGATTTTTCCTATGGATTTCAGTGAGACTGCTTACAGGACAATTAGGTAGTGTTTGTAGTATTAAGTGTTCTGAAGCACTTCTATAACAATAGCTATTCCTCTCAGAGCCAAATAATATTGAATTAACTGTAATAATAGTATAATAACTGAACAAGCCTGGGGGTAGAATGTATGGCTTCTATTTTTTTTTCATGTTTGCTTGCTTTACATAAATGAGATATAATCTCTTATCATAAACTAATATGAATATCAAACACATCAAACCATCTCCATGGTTTTTATCCTCTGCAGTTACAATAAAAGTCTCAGGCAATATTAACCAAATACATTTCACATGCAAATACTAGATCCCAGCCTACAGCTGTCAAACTTCCAGGAGAAGGTTTATTTCCTATACCTCCAGCCTAATCTCTCAGCTAGATGCCAAATAGTAAAACTGACATTTTGGCTGAGCGAGCCTCCCACATTGGAGAAACTGTCAGATAGTGCAGATTAACACATTTGGGATGTGTATATATATATTATACACACACACACACATATATATATACATGAGTTCTTTTGTTTACATAAATAGCAGAATATGTTCACCACACGAGACTGCTGATCTAAGACAGAAATCTGATAAAATCAATAAATACTCAGGTCTACGTCTGTTTCTCTCTGCTTGTTAATATTAGGGCAATGCTTCCAAACCATTCCCTCTGCAGCCTCTCCTCCGGACAAGGAGACCGCTTTTGGGAATCTGCGTGCTGCAGCAGCAGATGTACATCTAACACAGATCTGTTACAAGGTTCCTAAGTTACAGCTAAAATCCTCTAGCACTTTAAAATTCTCTGAACAGCAACAACCATAAACAAATTAACTGAACAATGATATATTCATAATGCAGAAGTAGCCCCAAGCCCAGGACAGGATGAGATCCCATCACGCTAGGTGTTGCACAAACAGACTGGAAAGACAGCCCAACCCCCAAAGAGCTCCCAACCTAAAATTACTTGTTATTTCATTTTTAAGAAATCTAGCCCCAGATATCATAAAACCTGGCATCATAACTGTTTTGCCTTGTAGCAATTAAACGACAAAGGCAAGAAGCTACTTCAGAGCCTCTCTTTATTGCAACTCCTTGGGATGCTGTTAAAGTTCATCCTAACAGAGGGGCTGAAAAGAGAGAGACAGCGATCGGCAAATTACCAAGCTGCCAACAGGAAAGGCTTCATCTCGATATGCTCTTAAATCTGACTTTTTTTTAATTCTGTCTGAACAGGACAGAGTCTTTTTCCCATCATGTGATGGGTCAAAAATACATATACTTGTTAGAATGCCATTTGGATAAAAGGAGCAAAGGTCAGGGAATAGGCTTTCATTATTCACCATAATAAGACTGTGAGACTTGTAGAAGAAAGATATTAATAGTACTCAAGAGGGAGTTGCTTGGCTCGCTGCTGCAGACAGTCCAGCTGTGCTGTATGAAGGCAGGACTGGGGCAAGAGGCACCGGCCGTGGGTACCCAGGGCCACCCAACGTCACGAGGGATGCTCTGCAGAGCACGAAGCCCCTGGTACCCAGTGGGATTGGACTTGCAGCATCCCTGTTAGGAAGCCCTGATCCCTTACAGGGAAACCTTGCAAACATAAAACACACCACTGCTATAAGTCCTGGAGACAAGGGAGATGGCTGTCCCTCTCTCTCCTGTCACACACCCAGTGACAGGCAGCAACGATCCCTCAGGCCCCAAGGACACAGAGTTTGCACTTTAGAAGATAGCAGAGAAAGGTGAAATAGTCCTATCCATCAAGTCTCCACATCTCTCTCAGCTCCGATGTGCATGTGCTGTTGAGGCACACAGTAAATACCACCTACAAGAACACATCCTTCAGGAAAAACTGAGGGGTAGAATTGCAAGATGGTTTTAGAAACGTCTATAGCTTTAACCTAAAGTATTACTCTAATACTGGTGTTTAATTGGCATAAGAAGTGGAATTAAAAACAATTTACCCTGGGTAGGATTAGACTAAGGATTTTAAATGCTACTTGTTATGCCCTATTAAATACTGCTGTTGGGTTAATGTAGGTCTTCAGAAATTGTGGTATTGTAATGCTACCGTGGCCTTGAAGAGCTAAGCTTTCCAGGATACCTATGCTGCAATTACCTCCACTTGCAGAGACTTCAAATCGTGGAGGACCTGTCCTCTTCAGATGTTCCCTCAAGGGTAGAATTTGAGACACTTTGGCAAACTGATAAGACACCTTGCACCATTTCTGCCCAAGCTGTGCTTTTTCCTATGAGATAAAGACTTCCATTTCAAGGCCATCATTCTGGTACCTATCGCCACAGCCAAAATTCACTTTAAATAAGCAGGCTTCTAGAGGAAAGAAAAATCAAGGTATTTTAAGTCTTTGTATAAAACAGTAATTCCTTTCCTCAAGGACAGTATTTTATCTGCTGCATAATGAGATGAAGAAATCCCATCAGACTAAAGCAAGAGTTAAAAGCGCTGCAAAAACTGCTCCAGGTTCCCAAAAATCACTCTGAATCTCTACAGTGTGGCTTCAGGAGATGGTTTCATCTTTCAGCATATAAAAGCCCTGCAGGCCCCTTTCAGTATATAAATGGCCTAAACACATAGGGAAAGCCACGGCCCTCCTGAGCTCTCACATATCTGACTTCATTAATGATCTGTACAAGGAAGATTTTCCAGAACACCAAAACAACGGGAAATAAGCGGGCAGAGATGAGGGAAGATGATTCCTTGTCTATGTCAAAGCCTGCACCAGGGAAGGACAGTTCACCAAACTGTATTATTACCTTTAAGATTGCTTTAAATGTGAAGAAGTCCGAGTATTCCCGTTTCTCTTTAAGCAAAGCCATGAATTTATGCCACGGCCTCAGCTCAGCATCTGGCTGGCACGAGGAAGCAACCCCAATCTGGAGATCATTCAGAAGCGGGTTATGGATCTCTTGAAACAATCTTTCTACAAGAACAGCAAGAATGACACTGTGAGACAAAAACTCTCAAGTCGGAGACCCTGAGTTATTTCACTCAAGCCTCTCTGCACCCAATTTTCAGCAGCCCTGAACTTCTGTAAGTCAACAACTTCTGCAGACGTCAAGGTGCTCAATGGCCCTCAATTAAACCAGAGGCCAACTAGCCCTGGCTGGCTGAAATAGGCACCTAAAAATCATTCACTCCTATTAAAACTTCTGGCTTTAGCGTTCGTCATTCACTTAGAGCTTTCAAAAGCCTTAAGTCTGCAAAACTGGCACAAACGCAGCCTCCTGCAAGGTCACCACCGCATCCTCCCTGCAGCAGCATGTCATGTCTCATCCTGAGTCAGGCATAAACTCCACAATAAAACCTGCTTCTTCCTTCCTGAAAAATACTGTTTCTTCCTCAGGCTACTACTTTAATACCAATAACGGAGTTACCGGAGTCACCACAGACTTTTAGTGGCTGAGTTTGGCGCGGCAAAGGGAACAGCCACGCAGTAGCTTCCTTCTACTGCAACCCCTGCTGTAATTCAGGTGCAGAGGCATTCTTCTTGGGATCTGCCTGCGGAATTTGTGTGCAGGAACTAACATCTCCTCCCATGCACTGGAACAAAAATCATCGGCTTTCGTGTCATAAGTTGCATGCTTTGCTCAAGACATGAATCTGAACCCAAAAGCTGGATATATTTTTTCCCCATTGATATATCACTTGGCCTAAAAGGAGAGAGCGTTTCCCCCAACCTTGCCTTGCTTCTGTCCTTGGACCACGACACCTGGATCCACATTTCCATTCAATAAAACACCTTGACTTTCTCAAAGCAAACAACCATTCCGATCAATGTGCTAAAAAAAAAAATACAAACTGAGAAATTATAGATGCAACAGCAATTTAAAAAAAAAAAACAACAAAAAAACAGAACTGCACAGCTCACAACAGGCTTGGAGATTTAGTGAAGGTCCTGCGGGTTGGCTGACATCCACTCTGAAACCGCGTAACTCCAAGGAAAATCAGTGGCACGTTGTGATGCTCTTGCAAACGCGTCCTCGGAAGAGACTCGTGATGGACCCGAGGTGTGCGGGTTCCCACCAGCTGTGGGGACAGCCTGGGCGAGAGGGACAGGCTGACCCCCGCGGGGACAGGGGAGGAAGGAGACCATCATCATGAGAGCATCCCAAAGGTGTTGGGATCTGTGGCAGCTCTCTTCTGCCCATGACATGAGGTTTCCCTGAGCTCTGGTGCTCACCCCTGGCTTAGAAACTTCTCTTTTTTGTTTTCTCTCAATTTTACCTCTTTCTCCTTGGGATGCTAAGACAGCCTGGCTCAAATCTGAACTCTGTTCTAGTAAGGCAAGGCACAGACTCCCTAAAGCTCAAACTGTCATTGATTTTGCTGTGTCCAAGATTAGGTCCATTAGACCTGTGGCTATTTTGCAAACTTTTTTCATACACTCTTCAAATTTCCCCGAAGCATTAAGTGAAAGCTGGAGGATTTATCAGCAGCCCTATCTCCAAGGATGGAGAATAAGGAGAAAAAGGTCAACAGTCCTTGCCTCTCCTGCCCACGGCGTTGCAGCATGCTGCAGTCCGGCCATATTTCACACCCTGCATCCCCATGGCCCTGCCCAGCGTTAAATACAGCTACAAAGTTAGCATTAAAAGTAATAGCATGGAGGAGAGCGAGAGTTATAGGGAAGGGGAAAAAGTTATGTTTTCAGCTGAGATTTAAAGCGAGCTGCTGAGCCAATGAGGCAGAGAGGGAGTGGAAGGGAGAGCCGCAGTGCCATAGCTATTCTATCTTCAGCCATGAAAGGGAAAGATGAACAAATTGGCTCAAAAATTGCCCTCCTTAGTTTTATAGCCTGCTGTACACACTTCATCCATCTCGCGGCTCAGCCCGCGCTGCGTTCCCGGAGCCCTCCGTCCTCCCTGCCCTGCACAGACAGACACGACCCCTCCTTAACACCCACAGAGACCAAACCCCGGAGAGGCAAACATGCAAGGAGAGCCGAGGCTCGACCCGAGCTCAACGTGGTACCCGCACAAGCGACCTCAGCTCTTCCCAACCTCAATTTTCCCCGCTTTGCAGCAATATACATCCTCTTCTATTAATTTGCCCTCCCAGCACGCTTATTATTTAAGCTCTGCATTACTTAACTCTCCAACGTGTTTTGAGACACAGTTTGCAGAAAAGGCACTATGCAAAATAAAATTGTATCTTCTGTTCTAATTTGTTTCAGGGGCTAATTACCAGTTTTATTGGGTTTCTGAGCATGAACGTGTGCTGCATATTATGTATGGCACAGCTGCAAACCAGAAAGTGATCCTTTGAGCATTAGAAGTTTCATACTTTGTTTTTAAAACAGTACAGAAAAGGGAAATAATAGATGGTCATTAGGCATTTTTCAACCTGTTTTTTTTGGTTTTAGTGTCAATATGTGGGTTTTCCCCACAGTCCCTACCAAGCGTCGTTCGGTCCTTCAGTACAGCAAAGCTCCACCAGACCCGTATCAGCAGACGACTGCTCCTGAGTGCATCACACCAAAATGTTAATCTTGAAGTGAGATGAGGATAAACAAGTTTCAGCAGCACTTTCTTAAAAAGAGCCTGTTGCAGCCTCCCAGGAGGTGAATAAATGCCAGCAGAAACGGCTGCTGCAGGGAACCAGCCTTTGGGAAGAGCGAACCTGAGCTTCCCGCAGCAGCTTGCTTGCTTCACAGCCTTGCACGGGTTGTTGCCACAAGCACGTCGAAATGAGCTAAGCTTAAAGAGGGCATTATTGGGACTCTAACACTTTTGTTGCTCATTTTAAAGCAATATGGAATAATCCCTCTGCGATGAGTCGCTACAGAAGAATGTGAAGGGCTCTGAATTCATGGGACAGCTGCGTCCCACATCTTGCTGCCCTGATGCCAACAGGAGCCAAACCCAAACCACGCATGGAAACACACTCCTAAACCTGGAATCGGTTTCAGCACAGCTCTAAACATCCAAAGTTGTAAAAAGGATAGGCAGAGAGATGTGCCTTTTTCTTGGCAAAAGGGGAAGAAAACTTCTAAGCTTCTCTTTTGCTGAAAAAAAAAGAAAAAAAAAAGAGAGAAACGCACCAAGAGATGTCCATGAAAAGACTCCTTTGCAGCACAAGGGGAGAAAAAGGCCTTTTCTGCACCCAGAAATAATAATTAAATAGTTCCCCTTGGTGAGAAGAGCAGTGACAGGGGTGTGCAAGGAGGGCAGGGTGAGGGCACACACCCAGGGGTGCTCCATGGGAGCGGGCACTACCAGGACCCCCCCTTCACCAAGCAAACACCTCCCTCCTCATAAAGCCCTCCGCTCCCAGATGGCTGCATGTAATTAACTCACATCAGGCTGGAGATGCCAAAACTTTGCCCGGAGAGAGCGTGCGGCCGCAGGAAAGCCTTCCTGGAGCCGGGCTGATGGCATCTTGGCAAGCGGAGCCCCAGGGAAGAAGCACATCCCGCTGGCAGCCCGCCACCCCATCCCTCCCTCCTATTAACACGTCGGCCCTTTGCTATTCGGAAAGCAAAAGGCCAGAGATTTGTTTTTACAACACAGCGTTAGCTTTTCACGGAGGAATAAAAAGAATCAACAAAACAACCTACGCGTGTAAAAATCACAATTTATATCCCCCTGAACAGGGTGGTGCCAGCGACCACGTACTCTGCAAGAAACTGAAATGCACATGGGACCTCGGAGCAGCGAGGACGGCATCATCCCCGGCGAGGAACAGCGCCTAAGCTGGGGAACCGGCACGGATAGAAGTGATCAGAATTGATGGAAGACATCCCAGTTGAGGTGCGGTGGAAGCACCAAGCCCCTGTACCTCCTGCTTTCCCTGATCCCAGCCACATCCCTCAGGACAGCCAAAGCACAGCCGCAGACGTGGTTTGGGGGGACGGTGTCTCCTCCCCACGCAGCTCTCGCTCCACGGCCAGGCTGTCCTGCATCTCATCATCCCCTCCGAGGGGCCCGTCCCCATGACAGCTCACCCGGTGAAGCCCAGACAAACACTATTCCCGGGAGGATTTATTGCTGATCCCACAGGGCTCGGCTCTACTGCCAATTCCGGTTTAATTCCCGTGACGGACAAAGCACGAGCTCCTGCCCGCGCCCTCCCTGGCTCTTGCCCTTGCCAACCCGAGCACTGCTGAGTAATGGGGACGGAGGATGAAATTGGGATCTGAGGAACTGCAGTCAAACCTGCCCCAGTGGCAAAAGGGACACATGCCTCCAGGCCCCCCCTAATCTCACGCACTTGTCTACCACCGCGACCTTTCAGACCATTTACCCTTTTATACATCCCTCACACCTCACCCTGCTCGCGTGCCCGGCAGCAAAAGCATCAGCACTGTGGGTACTCAGCTCATCACCATCACAGGGGCACCCAGAAACACACCCTGTAAAAATGCCATTGCAGCCGTAGTGCCTCAGAAGGGGAGTGCTCAAGACCCACAGAGGAACGAGCCACCCCTTGCAATGAGGAAAAGCAGTTTGTCCTACTCCAAGCAAGTTTTTTTTTAATCCATATCACTGTGTTTTATCCTTGGCTCACACTGTGGAAGGCTTTGAGGGGAGAGGGGGGCTGAATGAAAACTGAACTTTTGCAAAACAAGGAGGCTGCGATCATAAAAATCGTATCAGGTCCCTGAAGCCAGCCCAGGAGAGCACCCAAAATCACCCACCTTAAGCGAGTCATGCATCGATGTGCAGGAGAGGAGAAGTGGAGGCTCAGTAAGAACCGCTGTCCCAGCCACAGTGAATGTGGGAATCCCTCTACAGGGTGAGGGTGCATCTCCTTCTCCTCTGTATAACCCACAGCAACACAACCAGGGGGGTTACTGCCTTCGTGAGCATAAGCCCTGCCCATCCCAGGACCCAAACCTGCAGCCTTGGTCCACGCCGTGGTGACACCTCACTTTTCTCATCAGCTCTACTCTTCCCAGGTCCTTGCAGACCGGAGTCAGAAGGCGTGAGGACCGTTCCTGAGCAAACCAACGCCGTCTGCTGCCTGTAACCCAGGGCACTGTGGTGCAATTACATGATGTCTAACAACAAGCATTTTCTTCCCTCGTAGAGCTCCTAAAATTACCAATTTCATGGTTGATTTTTCTCTCTGCTCGTTTCTGCCTGTAACTCTCACGTCCCCCACGCTTCCCCGCGCCCCGGTGAGAGGGCGCATTGTAGCAGGGACGTTCAGGGGTTCAAAGAGCTGCCTGGAGCCTTGTGATGGGACACGTGTTGCTGGCTGTGTGCATCCCAGCACAGGAGTAATTTCCTTCCAAGTGTAGCAGAGGCATTCCAGTGCCATGTGCGCACGGGGACGGCACCTGCAGAGCCAGGGCAGGATCTCTGTCGGCACGTGAGATCAGTAACTGCAGGCACCGGGGTCTGAAGGCACCTGATGCTGCACTTCACAACCTGCCATTCCCTGCACCATTCCCTGGAAACACAGCCAGCCCAAAACCAAAGTCCAGCCACTTCCAAAATGCTCTTCATGGTCCTTATGGCCATGATGTTCCTCCAAATCACCGGTCTTATGGAAAACTCCTTTCCGCGCAGGATGCATTTTAGCTCAAGGGAAAAGGATGAGTCCTATAAGAAGCTCCTAAGCTGCCATGCAGTTATTGGGTTAAGGTTTTACACTCTAGGCCTGATCCCCAAGGGCCCGAGAGGTATTTTATGCCCCCTTAGCAATGAATTGATGAATTTCCATGGCTATATTTCCACTCACATGACAGTCCTTCCATTCTGGTGCCTGCATATAAAAGGCATTGGTGCACGTGAGTGATGCTCTGCCCATCCAGTCCCCTCACCAGAACTGCAAGGTTTCACTGTACCACTGTACATTTATTTTCTTGCTCACTGCTTTGCATTGACTTCTTCAAATACCAGACAAGGCCAGTAACAACCACAGAGACGGAGCACCACGGCCTTATGGGGTGCTCTACCAGGACCCCAGGATGCCAAACCCACGTGCCTCACCTTTCACAGCCTGTCTGCTCTTTGAATGAGATCTGAAAAACTGGAGTCGTGTTAATCTCAACATCAGATATTCATTTTTGGCCAACAAGCATCTATCTGGCTAGTGGGGAACAGGCCTGATCAATCCCATGCTGATTTCTCACGTCAGGTTAGGTTTTATTTAATGGTATGGCTCTCTGAAGTCATGTATCTCTGGCAGCCTCAGCCGAAGGAAGCGTAGCCTGATGTTTATAGTAACAAATCTAATAATCAAATACAGTCTGGTAAATGACAAACTGTTTATTTTCCCTCACATGAGGAATTCTTATAAAACTGCTGAAACATTCCATTTAAAAGTCATTTACATGGCGATGTGCTGGGTATTGTCATAAATCAGGGAAAGCAGCCTCATGAATAATTTCAGAGACTAAAAATAATCCCAAACAGGAATCTTCTCTTCACGTCTGAACTAAGGAACATACAAGTATATATACATTTTTTTTTTTTTTCTTAATTAAGACAAAAGGAGACCCCAATTGATGGGAATTTTGAGGCGCAAGTTGAGCAGCATGTGCCAAGGGCTGGATGGATGCTTTCAGCTCCCCGGCCTTGTGGGATCACAGCAGACTTTGGACTACTTACAATTCCTTTCCTTCGGGGCATCCAAGTGCGGGAGCCCAGCCAAGCCTTTAGGGGACAGACACACACAGGGGAACAGATATAACCCCCTAAACAATGTCCATATCTTCACAATTGGTTCCACCAAAGGAATGCAACTGGGTCAGCCCAAAGGTTTATCCACCTCCCGTCTTTGGCAGTGCAAATACACAGAGAAAGAGAACATAAACCCAAGGGAAAGTAAAGTGATAAACTTCCCTGTATTCAGCAACCAGTGGGATCTCTTGATCCAAAAGTCAATAAAATAAATAAAACGGAACAAAACTTCCTGACTTTACAAGAGAAGTACCAGATTCCTGCTATAAGTTGTTAAATATCATTTTACCAAGCAATGGCACCAGAGACATCCAATCTGTACGAGAACAGAGATCCTGACCATACTCCAACCCCATTGCTGTCCAGCAATATCTCAAGGGAGAGGTTCTGCTTCAAATTATCCTTGTGATGATCAGTAGCTATTCATGTCAAAGCAGGTGCCTCCCATAAAAACTGGAGTAAAAGTAAGATCATGAGATCAGAATTGGGTCCCCATAAGTTTACTTCTAAATCTGGAAGTCCCTTTGGCAGCATGTCTGAAGCCTTCAGCTAGAAGACAACTGAACTCTTGAAACTTCACTTGAAATAATTCATATACTTCCAGGAAAAAAAGGAAAAAAAAAAAAAAAAGCATTCCTTTCCCACCCTGCTTTAATTTGAAATATGTCAACAGGGAAAGCCAGCTGAAATCCCACACTTTCCCCAGATGGGCAGTGAGGTAATCGGTGGACGTCCGCCCGTGTCAGACTTCAAATCCCACGTTGCTCCCTACGCGTCGTCTGTGGTTGCAACCTTCCCTCCAAGCTGGAGCACCCCTTTTGCAGCAGAGTTTTGACATCTAGTGGACAGGCAGCTCCCGAGAAGCTGTCACTGGGAGGAGAGGTTATCCAGGCTCAGCACTGGCAGGAGATACAAGATCAAGGTGGGCGATGCTCGGACACCAAGCAAACACAAGAGCCACACATCTCTATTTTTGAAGTGCTGTGAGCAAGCCGCTGTCTCCCTGATGCCCAAGAAGCATTGCTAGGGAACTGGGGCACCCAAGGGGCTGTGTAGTCCCATCAGACCCAAGGGATTTGGGTCCAAAAGTGACATCTCAGGAGAGTCACCCATTATCAGCCCTTCCAAAGGCTGGTAGGAGCTGCTGGGTCTGTCCTGGGATCTGCAGCATGACCTGGGCCACCAGCTTGTGAACTTGGATAAACCAAAGCCCTTACACTCACCAGAAAGGCAAACCAGACCCTGCCAACAGCCAGATGACTTTATTAGTTAATTTAGTCAATACTGCTCAGACACAGTATTATCATCCTGAACTCCCCACAGCCCTTGCAAGCGTATCTTGAAATAAAAGGATCAATCGTACTTTTATCAAATAGGCACAGGATATAAACCCAAGCATTAATGGCCATCTCAGACACCTGGATAAATGAGGAGCTTTCTTCAGGCCTGAGTAAGTGTGATTCATTTCAGAAGAGGCTGAGATCTGCACAGCTGCCTAGAGATTCAGCATGCCCAGTTCCCATTAAAATTTATGGGCTGGAGAGGACAAGAACTTCCATGGGAAGGCCAATTTTTGCTCAAACTTTCTTTCCAATTTACAGACTAAAGCAGCTCGAGATGGAAGCTCAGACGGGCTCTGAATGAGAAACTGAAGCTTTTGGAAGGCTCTTAGCTCTCCAGCCCTCCAGAAAGGGCAGCACGTCACAGCGTACCAGAGAAAGCAACACCACGGGACACAACGGCAGCGCAGAGCCCGATAGATCTTGTCCTTCTTGGCAGCCCTATTAAACACAATGGGACCGCGTGCCTTTTTAAGGATGCCGGTCCAGGCGTTTTAAGGCAGAGAGCATCCAGTGGACGTCTGGTCCCCTCGCTACGGCAGGCGAAATAACGGTTGTTTGGTAATGGATTGCACCAAGAGCCATTTGAAGTTGCAGAAAACCTGGACAGCATCCAATGTGAGATTGGATCAGGACACGCTGCCGGGGCCAAACGCATTCCTTGATGCACTAACATCTTTGGGGGAAGACGCATCTCCCTGTCTCGTGGTCTGATGATGGGGAGCCCGGCGTGACCCCAGCTTCTGGCTAGGGCACGTCGTGCAAACAAGGAGCGATTGCTCTGACACGAGACCTCCACGAGATCTGCAACAGGGAAAAATTCAAGCCCCACTTCTCAGGACTTATTCACTACTGCCTGCTCCCAAACATACTGCCCTGTCAGCCCATTGCTCCGTTTTGCTGATACCTTACCCTGTTTTGCACGATGTGCTCTTCTGCATCGTGACATTGCCTGGCCTGCCAAGGACATGCACGGGCGAAGGGAGGACTCGGCGATAAGGGAGTTTCAAAGGGCTCTCGGAAGGAGCTCGGAGGAGGCGAAGCCAGCGCCGCAGGCCAGACAGGGAAGACGCACAACTGTGTGTGCAGAACAACAGACTCGGTTAAGTCTACAGACATCATAAGACATTCTAACGTGGAACTGTATTGTCTGGGGAACGCTTCAGAGGAACCCCAGCATCCAACTGTACAGTCCCATATGTTTTGATAACAGACTGTTAAAGGCACACTTCTATAAACACAAGTCACATTTTGTATAGATATGGGCTGTAAATGTTACGTTAAAATACCTCAGTTGCCTTGAAGCCGATTCATGCTCTGCAACTGCCAAGAAAAAAAAAAAGCGAGCCCGGGATATTTCAGCTTGCTATCTGAAGTTATTTATAATCAACTCTGACTGAACTGAACACAACGGGCCAAAAGAGCAGAGGAAGCAGCGATGAAGGGTGGTAAAGCTCACATTGCAATCCATCACCTCTGCCGCAAAGCCGGTGTTCAAACAAGGCAACGGGTCTGGCTTCCATCAGGCAAAGCCAGGAAACGCAGGGTTAAGGCCAGCTTGAACTTGGTCCTTACGTGACCCCTTGACATTACTCCGGCAGCTCCACTGTCTCGAGGGGATGACTTGTGCCTTGTTTGCCCTTGGCTCTTCCCCGAGCAGAAGTTGCAGAAGGACTCGGGGATCCCCCTCACAGCCCCTCTTTCCTCGCACTGATGGAGCACTGGGACACAGGTGTGCTGGTTTTGGCTGGGATAGAGTTAATTTTCTTCACAGTAGCTAGTATGGGGCTATGTTTTGTATTTGTGCTGAAAAAAGTGTTGATAATACATACTGCTGAGCAGTGCTCACACAGAGCCAAGGCCTTTTCTGCTTCTCACCCCACCCCACCAGTGGGCAGGCTGGGGGGGCACAAGGAGTTGGGAGGGGACACAGCCGGGACAGCTGACCCCCACTGACCCAAGGGATATTCCAGACCATAGGACACCATGCTCAGTACACAAAGCTGGGGGAAGAAGAAGGAAGGGGGGATGTTCGGAGTGATGGCGTTTGTCTTCCCAAGTCACCGTTACACATGATGGAGCCCTGCTTTCCTGCAGATGGCTGGACACCTGCCTGCCCATGGGAAGCGGGGAACGCATTCCTTGTTTTGCTTTGCTTGCATGCGTGGCTTTTGCTTTACCTATTAAACTGCCTTTATCTCAACCCACAAGTTTTCTCACTTCTACCCTTCTGATTCTCTCCCCATCCCACCAGGGGGGATTGAGCGAGGTGCTGCGTGGGGCTGAGCTGCCGGCTGGGCTTAAACCACGACAACAGGTCAGACCGCAGCTGGCTGGTGAGAGATCAGCTCCATCCCACCCAACTGCATCTCCACCTCCAGCTCCTCGCTGCTACAACCCGATATTAGGACTGACATTAAACTACAGGGCTGACTTGGAGGTAGCCGAGGATATTTTATCCTACCGAATTTCTCTCCAACCTATGAAAGATCACAGGCTGCCAGGAAATGATGCCTCAGATGTAGCTCCCCTTTCTTGTGATGAGCTGGTGGCTTAAATCCATCCTTCAGCTAATACTGCTGCTGACATTGACCCATCCTGGAGAGCAGAGATGTGCTTTCAAACACAGCATTTAGAGCTAAACTGACAGCTTATCAGGACAAAGTGATACGGAGCAGGCAGGGGATTGATTTTGCCTAACTGATCCCTCTTGTCTCGCTTAAGGGCAAACTCCACAGCCCTTACCGAAATGAACAGTCCCGCTAGGTCGCAACGGGACCACGGGAACACACAAGCGCAATAGGAAACTGCCACCTTTCTGTGGTGAAAGCTCCGGGCCCACGGAGCCCACGTGCAAAAACCGGTCTCAGATAAGCAGCAACAGTAAAATACCAGATAAACTCACAGCGAGATGGGACTGCTGATGTCCACCTAGCATCCAAAGCTTTACACCATTTAGCTGAATTTGTTCTCTTCCCTTCATCCATAAGCTCTGCCTGTCCCTCCTCAAGCCGACAGAGGTTCTTCTGGTGCCCGTTTCTTAGATGAAGTTCTGCTCTGCTCATGTGGATACAAACTATTTTGAAGATGCTTCACAGGACGAATTGCAGGTACCCACGTGGCAGCCTCTCGCCCACCTCCACCGCTCGTTGCCCGCATGAGCCCTTGCAAGTCACCTCACCGCTTCTTGGCGTGGTGGTTCCCTTCTTGCTTTCCGCAAGAAGCCAACTCACTCTCTTTGAAGCAATCTCAGCCCCAGATTGCCTCTCACTTTGAGCTCTGCGGCACTTGCAGCAGCTCTGGGCTCAGCCTAAGTGCCGCCCTGATGCAAATGCTAATAACGCAACTGGAAAATGGGCTCCATAATTGATTGTCGTACACACCAGAAGTAGCTCTGCGAGCTCCATCCCTTGATGAACATACACAGGAAAGCCTGATAGGTACTTGTCAAAAACTTAACAGAGCTATAAAGAAACCAGCCATGACTCAGCAGGGCCTGGGAAATTTCAATGAGAGACATGTTTTAAAAAAAAAAAAAAAAAAGTAAAAATGGAATAAATATGGCCTTAAGAAGACCCTCTGTTTTGCTATGGTTGAGAATTGATTTTTTCCAGTCACGGCACACCCTGCTCTAGCAATGGGGTAAGATTTCAGTTCATCGTAACGGCGGCATCAAGCTGTAGGTTGGGGATGGAGCCATCCGAGCAGGAGTCCGACATGTGACATGAGACAGGGTCAGGAAAACGGGGCTAGCCTATGACGTGGGAGAAAAGCAGCTGGCCAAGACCCCAACTGTGAAATCCCTGGCCTCAACAACAGAGTTACCCCCAACTTCAGCAGGCCCAGAGCTCCCCTTTTAAAAACCAAATTATCAGTTGAAGAACAGGTTCATACTTATTAGTAAAAATGGGAAAATCTCTTCAAAGCCTATATGAAATCAAGTTCCAGATCCCATGGACAGGCACTCTCACAAGTGAACATTTTACTGATCCTCATCAGAAAAGCAAAGGACAACAGCACACAGAAACTAAACCAACGTTTGCCCGGCAGAGCCGTGCCCTCGGAAGCCGGCTGCAAAATGATGTGCGAGAACTTACCCTGCACTCGCTTTGTGCCTTGATAAGAGATTTAAGAGACCGTGGTGGTCAATCAGGCCCTTCACGAGCCTCTCTTCATGTAAAAGACACATGATTCAGTGTCAAGTGAATTTTTACTGTTGCCTTATAAACCCCTGCGAGGTGCAGGTTTGCACTGGAGCGGCCAGGAGACCCGCGCCAGTGGTTGTGACTGTAATAAAAGTGTTTACAGCACTGGCGTAAGCTTGAAATTGCAGAAGCAATATTCAGGATCACCGATAAAGAGAAAACACCACAACCACATGTGAAACCGCATGCCCTTCTGACTTCTGCTCTTCCATTACCAGTGTTGATAGAGACGAAATTAAAATCTTTAGCGGGAAGCAAGGTGAAGGAAATCCCAGCATATTTACAGACATGACATTTATCAGTGCCCTTGGGAACGGATCCAAATCTCTTTTCTTGGGAGCCTATTTAACAGGACAGCAACCTTCCTAGGATTTGCTTCCCATTACTGGTGTCTCTCCCACCCGTCTGCCCACGCCCAGAAGCCCAAGCATGTTAAATATTGGCCTAGGAAAAAAAAAAAAAAAAAAAGATTCAGGAGAAATAGGTGACATTTTATCTTTTTCCCCCTCCTCAAGAATTGCTCTGTACTGTTCAATCCTCCAGGCTATGAAATTCAATAAGCCATAATGTTCCAATCACTACAAGCCGCCTAGTCCCCACCATGCCAAAATAGCTGAGATTTAACAACAAAATTACAGTGTACATTATATCATTACAGGCTCTGCACAAACACACTTACAAAAGGGCCTGGTAATAAAAGGTTGGGGATATACAATGTGTTTAGGGCTAAATCCTGCTCCTGGACCCATTAGCTTTGCTGGCATTGAAGTTACCTGACCTGGAACATGTGGCTGAAGAACAAGGTCTGTTTCTTTTCCAAATCCAAACTGACGCTTCCCTACACTCCTCCAGCGGTAGAAATCCAAAGCCAATGACAAAGATCTCGTGGATTCATTACTTCACCCCAGGACTTCAATCAGCACCTCCAAGTCTGACAGCACCCTTATGGACAAACCCAACCAAGGAATAAACCCGCTTGCTATCATCAACCTCCATGAGACAGGTTTTCATTCCTTTGCAAACAAAGCAAAGTCCATTCTGCTAGAAACAACAGCACGGGCACACACAAATATTTATAAAAACACGCATGTATTCAGTACGTACGCACAAATATTGCATTTCTGTGTTCTCTGCTTTCCCATCAGCTGCGCCCAAAACCTAAGCCCAAAGAATTTCTATTTGCGGTACCAAAACCCACGGTTTGCTTTGTCTGCCGGCGAGTTCTTCGTCCTTTCCTCTCTCTGTCATCCCCAATGAAGGAGGTGTCAGTTCATGCTTTCTCTCCTTAACCACGTCAAGAAGCAGCCTGGGCTGCAGCTCCTCTGAGACAGGAACAGATCTCTATGCAAATACCTGTGTACTCATCGCAAATCTCAGAGGGTTTAATCGAACAACAGAAAAATCAAAACAAACGCGCGGGCGGAGAGGAGAGCGATGGGGATCAAAGAGCTTGGGTACGCCAAGCTTCGCGAGGGTCCCGGGGGATGCTCCCCCCAAAACATCCCTGTTTGTACCGTTCATCCGACATCCCAGCTAATGTGACTCCTCAGCCTTCTGGAACATGACAGATGTCCCAAACAGCCCGTACCATAACTTGTGGTTTACTTTCTGCAGCAAGATCTACCAGAATATTAGATATTCAGGCAAATCCTCTTCTAACTTTGCACCACAAGGATGGAGGAAAGGGGCCAGGAGCAGTCACGCAGCTTGAATTCGCCCTCTGAAGCGACCGCGATCACAAATAGATGTACACACATACAAAGTCATCTTATTTCTCCGGATGGCTTTCGGAGGCGCTGCTTCTGAGCAAAATTGCAAGATACTAGTAGCATTGTGAAAGCACACAATTTCCATCTGTCAATTGAAATGGGCAAAATTAGATCTCGAAGCTGTGCATTTAATCCATTGCCAAACTAGTCTGCCTGGTACAGTGCTCAGAACAGATTTTTATTAAGGGAAAGAAAGAGGAAAATTGTCTTTTACAGCTGCATCTTGTCAAAGCTTCCCTCCTCCGCCCCCAGCCCAGCCAGCAAGCTCCAGAGTGACCGCTCTGATATTTCCCTGCGGCAGGAGGCTGGGAACAGCCCTGGAAGCCCTGAACAGAGCTCATCAGCCTCTAATTCACTTCCAATTTGTCTCTGTGCAGGCTGATGACTCCTAATTGCTGGTTCAGAAATACAGTGCATACCCTGATGATTTTAAGTTGGTCCAAGTTATCTTAGAATTAACTATTAGGGGAGATCACGTAATAACTCTCCTCCTATCCCAGGCAGCTAAATATTCAGTTAAAAGTGTATCTTACTTAAAATCACAAGGCTGCTTCAACGGCTGGATTAACGGATTGGACACAAATGCCAGATGCTACCTTAAGAATTAAGGGCAAAATCTGAGCTCAGTTCTCTTAAAACATCTGTGTAAACAGAGGTAACATATTTCTTGCATGAGTTTTAACGCTAGTGGCAAAGGTTGCTGCTGCACAGGTCGGATGCCCTACCAGGTTGAATTCCCAGCGTGATGTGTGATAAAAGTAAAACACACCTGTGTGTCTCTGGGTGTGCGGTCCACAGAGCCAAGGCTGTAGCCCTGGGACTCCTCCCGATTTACACCAGCCTAAGGAAATGGCAGACCACAAGCTATGTGCATAATCCAGTGGAAAACCAATCGGAGCTCTGTAAGTAGGCAGCTCAATGCTTCTTGTCTGCAGAAGCAATTTAAAAACAAAACAAAAATCAACAATACACAAACACACAGAGAAAAACATGATTCAGAGTTCATTCACTGTAAACTAATGTGATCCCGACTGCTCTAATGGAGTTACTCCAAACATGTCATTAAGACAGAGCATGGCAGATAAAGCTGAGGTTTTGCTTCCGAGTAAGCAGGAGCCAGCCCGAGCCCCAAAACGCTGAGTAACAAAAGCCAAGGAAAAGCTGAGCTTAAACACAATTAGACTAAATCTAAAACAACTTTTGCATTTTAAAAAAACTCACTAAAATACAGTAAAGCATCTTAGAGACAGCTGTACGATAATTCAGAAAATATCCATCTCCAACTTGGGGTTACACTGCACAAAATCCACCTGTAACATGAGGAAGAAGAGATTAGCTATAGGCTCTGATCTTCTGCTCCCATTAATAAGTGCAGTTCAACTCCTGTGATACACTGTTTTACGTTTCTAAGGGATTTGCCATCTAGACATGCTGGAAGAAAATACATATGGACTCAATACATAAACCAAACTTGTAAACAAACTGCAAATTGAAACTGCATTTATTGGTTCCCACCAGATTTGAGAGGTGAGAAATCTGAAGGCAATTGGAAAAACTTTACAAAGTGGAGTCTGGGATGCATCTTGTAAATGCCTTGAAAAGTAGCAAATTAATTGCTCTGAAGGGTTATAAATTACAGTCTGAAAATAAGAAGTAAATTGTAGCTATTTCGCAGAGTTTACAAGTAATCTTTAGTAAAAACTGACACAACAAGTTAGCGTCTCTCAGTTTCTCACTGGAGGGGAATATCCAGTACAGAACAATTAAAAAAAAATTAGTAGAAAAGGAAAAGCACACACAAAGACATCCTAAAATAATTTTAATTACTATCTTCAGTGAAACTGTACATGTAGTAAATTTGGATGTGTGGATGCCAAGAGTGTTAACTTTTGAATCCATTGGCGTTTGTAGCAATAAAAGCGCTAACTAAATTAAGGGGTGAGGAAGAAATAGGCAGGCAAATTTTTTCTAAGCGCATTTGCGAATTAAACCTGGTCAGAGATACCTGCTGCAGTCCTGACTCGGGACAATACTGAGATAAATCCCTAAAACTCTGATGAGCTGCACACTCAGCTCGGAATCCCAACACAAATGCAGCAGGGCCAGAGATGAACGGGGCATCACGGGCTCCAACCACGGCCAGCGGCGATAAGGGAAAGGCAGCAAGCCTGATCAGAACTGGGGCTGAGAAGGGGTTAAACATGATTCTATTTACCGAATATTATATTTCATTAAAGTCAAAGATCTAATTTTATTTTCATTACTTATACTTCTGACTTACTTTGTACACTTTGCTCAGGTGGACTTTTTTTTTTTTGTTATGAGTCAAATTCATCGGACAATTTCACATTTCCTTTCTTGGGAACCCAGCATCGTATCTTTTTTTTTATGGTTTCCCTACACTCACACTTCTGAACGCATACAGGTATTACCATCCATCAGTCCTTGCTGCAAAAAGCTACGGCAAAACCTCATCCGCTTTGAAAGTATTTTCGTAATTAGCTTTCTAACCCTGTTTTTTGCTGCGAAAGTCATTTCAAAAACAGGAGCCAAGCACCAACTAATGCCTGCTTGAGTTTGCAGAGAGCTTAACACCTTGCTCTGAGCAACCAGCCACCCCCCTGCCCACGCCACTGCGTACGCTGACATTTTTCCTAAATATCACAGCAGCTTTGCCATAGGACAGGGATTTCCAACACTGATCCATACTCCCGAGTTTGGCTAGAAGACAGGAATAAAAGGCATTTCACAGAGGTACAAGCTATGGGCAGTGCTTAAGGAATTCAGGGTGCAATACAGAGGTCAGAGACGAGGGTTTTTGGCAGTGCCAGGGATGCAGGGACCACGACAAGCCAACAAAGATAGCTTCTGTTGGTATTAAAGACAAAACTCAGGACTAAACTGTTGATTAGATGTATTGAGCCAACACAGAACGCCGAAATGAAAGGAGCTAAAACACATGTGGACAACATATTTTTAGACAAGTTACAATTTACAAGACTTTTCTTCCGTATGTTTCCTAATTGCTTGTCATTCAGCGGGAGATGCTGCTGGGTGCACAGCACCTGCGCCTCTCACCAGATTCAGTGGGCGTCGTGGATGCTCAGCAGCTCCCAGGATGAGGCCAGAAATACATTTATTCGTTAACGGGTTTTTCCACAGCACGCTAAATATTTTAACTGCAATATTTATATTCGGAGATGACAAATTATGATTCGGTCAAACCCTCCCCGTTGCACTTGTCAGGATACAGCCTGAATAAGAACAGATTAAAAGCAAAGGCTTTCCGATAAAGCTCCTCAAATCTGATACATGCTTATTATGGAGCAATCAAATAAAGTCTGTTAAACTGATGGGAGCCCAGACCCGGTCACTTATACCCACACCTCCGTGCGCTTCAGTATAACCCCCCCAAATCACAAATGGCAATGCTCCCACAGACGTGGGAGCCAGAACACATCAATTGTGCAATAAGGAATGAAGAGAACTGCAAGCCTCGTGTCAGAGAAAAATTCGTAACACTGCCGAGCAGAGAGTTTAGCCCAGTATGAGGAACGGGGAGACGGAGCAAAGACCAGAGCGTTAGAAACAGAGCAGATCCAGCATTTTGCATTAAATGCATTTTTTCACCATCCAAGCATACTTATAGACACCTATACTGAGGAATGCTTGGAAATAACACACCGAATGTTATTGCGGGCCTTAGGTCTGCCCTGAAGTGCTTGTAAGGGCAACTAGGGAGTGCTGCAAGGAGGAGAACTTCATCAAAAAACAAAACAAAACAAAAACCCAACAGATTTGATGCATGCAGAGACTCTACCCAGACGGGAGAACAGAGCCAAGTCCCACAGAAATCAGCTGGCACCAACAAGCTCTGTAGCCACTTGAGAAAATAAATCAGGGGAGGGTTTTTTCTGACTAAGGCACACAGAATTCAACCTATAATGAATCACTGCATGTTTTTATGAATCACAAAATAACCGGCAAAGTTGCTCGTGCCTTATCAAAGCCGTGCTGCAAAGCTGACGCTCGGCGCCGTGACGGAAAGCAGGTTTAATCGCTGCTGCGTGTTACATCCCGGGTCACAGCCCGTTTCTCCAGCCAGTCATACGGTAAACCCCCTCGCAGCAATGCAACGTACTGGCGACGGACACAAAGTCAGCATTCCTCCCAACCGCTCCACCTCGGCTGCCAGTTGCCACCCCAGCCCATCGCTGCGTTACACGGGCATGAACCAGCAAGGGCCAGGAGCTGCGTCCAAACGTCCCCCCCGCCAAGGTGCAGGGACGTCTACGGATTGACAAAAAGTGACTCAACACTTCGTCGATCGAAACATGAGCAACAGCAAAAAAAAAATATTAAAGAAAACACCCTTCTGGATACAGGCATAGCTCTGTGTTTCTGCAGAGCTGTCAGTTAACAGCGGCGCTTGGGAAGAGCCAGGAAAGGACCTCGTGGGATCGCAAAAACCCAAATCCTGCTCTATACCACCCAACGTGCACACCGAGTACACAAAGTCCCACCCACAGACCTCTATAAATAAACCCACGTAGGAGATCCAGGACCGAAGAAAGAAGTGCGTTTGCTTCCAATTATATATCTTTTTTAAAAAAGGTGATTTAAAGGTAAATCAGTAATAACAGAGGGAAAATACAATACAACTTGACAGCGAAAATGCAATTTCAACCATTGCCCTTATCACAAGAACTATATTCGAGCTATTTGCTCTGTCATGTACAAGTGACTTTCTGGTTGAAGTTGGGTTTGGAGGTAATCCTGAAGCTCGGAAGGAGACTCCTGAAAGCTGAAGAATGGCACTGCACAGCAAACAGCTCGACAAAAGTCAACCGTGAAAATCCAGACCCAGAGCCAGTGTGAACACTTTCTGCTCCTTTAATTAAACTTTAATGGACACAACTCTTTGATTATTGCTCCCACACCTGAAAACCAGCTCCTTGCAGCTCTTTTGCTTTCTGTTGCTCGAGAATTCAGAAGTTTGTAGGTTTTCTTAATATAAAACCATGCAAATGGGGGGGGTGGGGCGGGATTTTTTCCAGGTTCTTCTTAACATTCCCAAACGCAGCACAGCTATTAAAAACACAAACGTGCATC
The DNA here is from genome assembly GCF_026419915.1 of Harpia harpyja. NCBI lineage: Eukaryota > Metazoa > Chordata > Aves > Accipitriformes > Accipitridae > Harpia > Harpia harpyja. Next base: position 2,919,330 of record NC_068960.1, on the reverse strand, counting down.
TACTACATCTGCCTGCCCACTCCCCCGTTTTCTCTCCGATGTGCAGCCCTTTGGGCGGATGCGTGCCTCCGGCTAGGCAGGCTCCCGGCCCCGTAAGCTGATCCCCATCCCACCTGTCCCCCCGAGAACCAGGCAACAGCTTTTTTTAGCTATTTCTAAGCCTGGCAGTAACCCCTTCTGCTTAAGCTGCAGAGGCAAACCACGCTTTTGGCCCAGCCGCGGAGGATTTCCACCTGCTCCAGACCACAGGTCTGGGCTATCTCTGCTACCGACAAATATTTGGAGCGGCCGGGCGGTTTTTGTGGTTCAGGCGATCTGGATTGACAGGGGTTTGCCGGGAGCCCCACACGAGATGTACTCGATGGCACTCCCCGAACCGCGGTTGCATTTGGTTTTTTGGATGCTGACGTGCCCAGGTCCGTGGTGCAAACCTCACAGCGTGGCGGGATGCAGGTCCCTGCCTCTGCCAGGAGCATCCCCCGGGATCACCCCCAAAAGCCAACAGGGACTCACCAGGATTTGGACCCCAAATGCGCAGGATGGGACACCCTCGCTTTTTTGAGGCATGCTGGACAGACGGACGGCTCTGTTCGCAGCCCGGGGACACAGGCAGGGGTGAAGTCTTTCGGCTTGGTGGCGGGGGGGGAGCGTGCACAAGTTTTAGAGCTGAAACACCGCAGGGGAGATGCGCTCCCACACCGAGAAACACTCAGTGAGCACGGGCAGAGGAGGGACGTGGGCTTTGGCAGGCCCAGAGCGAGACCCCAAAATAAAGCCCAAAGAGAGCAAAGGACAACTCCCCCAGCAAGAAAAAGCACTATTGGAGGAGAGCACCTGCTTTTCAGAAGGGGTTAGCGCTTCCCAGGTGAGCAAGTACCTTGGTGAAGCTCTTCAGACTCAGATTTTAGGAGACGTCACAGTCGTCCCTTCCTTCTGTAACAGAGGGAGATTTTAATGTAAACGTAAAGCTCGTTATTGTGGTTGATGGATCTATGCTTCTGGGTGGGCAGAAGAGTCACCAAAACTGCACAACTGGCCACAAACCACCTTTGTGTTGCCATCTCCTCTTTCAGGTTCCTCTTCCCCCAGGACAGGCACCCGGGGAATCTCAGTCCTGATAGCACTGATCCACCCACACTCCTCCTCGAGCCGTCTCCCCATCTAGCTGCTTTCCAAGTGTCCCAGCTCCGTGGCAGTGGCACTCATCCCCGAGCTGCCCGACCTCCGGCTGCTCGGGGTCCGACACGCACCCAGCACCGACCGGGCACAGCACCAGCTCCTGAGCAAGACACACATCTCCTTGCTTCGAGGTTGCTCAACGCAGCTTCGTTAAGCAGCTTCAGAAATCACAACCACCAGCAACGCGAGCACTCTCGCCAAGAAACTTAAGAGTCGACACCGAGGGATTATTCTCACTGCGATGCGTGGGACTGCTGGCGACCGGGAGAAGGGGAAAAAATCCCAGCAAGGAGCTCATCCTTATTGCTGCGATATGTCGTGAGCTTTGCTCTGCTACAGTCAAAACATACCGGCTCTGACTGCAATAATGCTACAACACAGGGCTTATGTAGTTTTATTAAATTTCTGCTTCACTATTAACCAACCGTCACAATTTCCGTCTAATATTATGTTAGACGGGTAAGTTCTGTAAAGGAACTTGGTCTCCTGTGAATTCTTAGGAGACACGTTGAAAGGCAAAATAAAAGCACAGCCTCACCCTCCGGCAGCACGAGCACACCTGAACCCTCTTCTACACAAACCTCCCTTGCTCCGTGCCGACACCGCTTTCTTTTCCTCCCGCTGTGGGTTAATTTGTCAGCGGTACTGGCTTCGGGGATGCCAAACTCAGAGCACTGCGCCCGAGAGCGAGACCCCCCAAAGCCAAAGGAGAAGACTGCTCCCTCCCGCCTGCCCCCAAAGTTTGGAAACTCGACAACCTGCTTTTAAGAGATCTGTCCCGACTCACTCCAAGGTGTAACAGGAATGCAGTGCCCTCCCCAAGCCCCTCCAGGACCAGGTATATCACTTTTTTGTTATGGAACCATCATTTACAGTTAATATTGATATGGATAAAGCATCGCTGTGTTTACTTGTTTACTTCTGCCTTCCACCCACAGGCGTATAGAAGCTCAGTTCCCCTCCCGCAACGGTGTAAAGCAGAAATATCTCTGCAAAAGTCAATAGTTCGTGTAAACCTAGTTCAAACGAGAGGAGACCCAAGGCCATAAAAATTGTGGGTTTTCCCTCCAAGTATTTCTCCTAATAACAGACCAAGGCAGCATTCTGGGGAGGATTGTGCAATTCCTCCAAACGACAACACTCGACTTGGTGTTGTTGCTGAGGAAAACAGTGATCTCAGATGCACACGGGTTTCTTTGGTTAACTGAAGCGAGATCAATAATAACCATATTAATAAATAATGCTTTTAATAGCAGTGGCAGGATATAGGCAGCAAGCTGCAGGCAGGTATCAGGGGTAGGTAAAAGCATTAATTATCTGCACAATGTCAATGCTTCTGAGCTGACGTGCAGAGCAAAGCTAAAAGCTCACTTTCTGAAGATTATCAAGACAGACTGACAACTCTCTGCTTGCTTGCACACAAGCATTTTGGGTAAAATTCAATTTTCTGGATGTCACAACTGAGAGGAACACACTGCTCTTTTTCATTTAACATTAATAAACCGGGTAAAGGACTCAGGGGAGGGGGGATGAGATTTAGAGGCTTGACTGTCCTCTTCCTTCCCTGCCTGCAAGTTGCAAAAGAACAAAAGCAAAGGGGAGTTTTCGGGACCCGAGGTGAGCGAGGCATGTGCCTTCCCCAAACCAACTCCAACCCGCTCCATTTTTCTGCGACGAGAAAGCGCACATGCACTCCCGAGCTCTCTTATATAAACAGCAAGAGGGTCAGCGCCTGTCTGAAATTCCCCACCGCGTCGAAAATAAATACGAGGCTGTCTTTAAACTTCATTCCTTCCCACCCCACCGAGAAATAAGTGAACTCGAGGGGGTTCTCCCCTCTTGCGGGTCTTGGGGGGCTGCGGCTCAGCATCCTCCACCGCCCTGCGATGCCAAGGACGGGCACCTCGTCCTGCCGCCCCGTCCCTCTCGCTCCCGCACCGGACGGTCGGATGATGCTGGTGGAACCGAGGGGACCTTGGCGTGTGCGTGTCCCCCGACTGAGGCCAGTGGGATGAGCACCGGTGGGGGGGGGGGGGGGGAGATGTGCTCCCTGCCCGGCCCGCTCCTGCAAAGCCCCACATCCCCCTCCCCGAGGGGGAGGGGGACACGACACACACTCTGGGGACCCCGGAGGCTTCGTGACACCCCCGTGTGCTGGAGGGAGCTGTGAGCCCCCGGGACCCACAGCCCCGACGGGATGCTCCGGGGACGGGGAGGGCTCCCGGGTGGTGGTGGTGGGGGGGGGGGGGGGTGTCCCAATCGGCCGGGGGGGGGGGGGGTTGGTGTCCCTCGGGGAAAGGATATGGGTTACAGACCAGCCTGAGGCACCAGCTGCGCGGCCGGGTGGTTTGCTTGAGGCAGAAGAAGGCGGTGGGTGCCAGAGCCGGGTAAGGCACCTGCTCCTCCTCCTCGGAGGCCAGGTCGGGTGGCGGGTCGCGACAGGGAGAACCGACGGGACCGGAACCGGCATCCTCCTCCTCCTCCTCCTCAGGCGGCTGCTGCTGCTGCTGCTGCTGCTGCTCGGCGGGGCGGCGGGGCGGCGCGGTGATGGGCACCCGCACCTCGCCGCCGGCCGGGCGCGGCAGCGGCTCTCGGCTCTCGCCATCAGTCATGGTAGCGGCCAGGACCTGCGGGGCAAGGGCAGGGGGTCGGTGGGGATGGGGGGGGGGGGGGTTGGAGGGCGGCGGGACACCCCCTCCCCTCTTCCCCCGGCGGGTTCCCACCGTGGCCCCGCCGTTCCAGTCATAACAAAGACGGGCGATGGGGGTCGAGCCTCCTCCCGGGCGCGGCTGCTCCCGCCCCCCCGGGGAAGCTGGGTCCTCCCCCCCCCCCCCCCCGGCTTTTTTCTTTTTATTTTCGAGGATGGAAAATTGATTGGGGCGCGGGGAGGGGGGGGGGGGTGTCCTACCTCAGTTTGGCGGAGCGCGGTGTCCCCAGGAGCATAGCCGTGCCTTCCAGTTCACATGGGACCAGGCAGCAATCGGGGCGCCGGGAGGCGGCGGATCTCTTCTTCCCCCCCCCCCCAAAAAAAAAAAACCCCAAACCCCACACGAACACACACACACACCCCCCACTACAACCAGCACCCCGTAAATCCAGCCGGGGGGGAGTGGGGGGGGGGGGGGGGAGCTCGGCGTGCGGCGCCCGCCCGCCCGCGGGGATGGAGGATGGAGGAGGGCTGAGGAGGAGGAGGAGGAGGAGGAGGAGGAGGGAAGAAGAGGTGGCGGCGGGGGCGGGGGCCTCTTCCCCGAGCGGAGCGGAGCCTCTCCCGACGGTAATCCCAAGGAGCGAGCAGGCAGCTCGGCAGCCTCTTTGCAAAGCTTCGCCCGTGTTTAACAGGAAACTTCGGATTTACCGGGGGAGGAGGGAGAGGAGAGGGGAGGAGAGAAGCGGGGGCGGAGGGGGCTGGAAGCCCGGCGGGGCAGGGCGGGGGCGGGCAGCCGGGAGGAGCCGGGGCAGCCCCGGGGGGTCGGGGCCGGGGTTGGGGGGGGGGACACACACACACACATGCGGGCGGCACCCTGCCCCCCCCCCCCCCTCCTTGCCTTTGTTCAGGCTTCGTGGCGAAGGGCAAGTCGCCCAGGGCCTCTCGGGGAGCCACCGTCACGAGTGGAAGGTGGGGCGGGGGGGGAGGAGGGGGACCGACCCCCCCCCCTCCCCCAGGGCAGGAGGAAAGGACTTTGCAAAGCCGGGGGGGGGGGGGACGGGGACACCGGGTTTGTCCCCCGCTCCGTGCCGCGGCTCCATCTCCGCCGGGTTCCCCGCGGCCGTGTACCCCCAAAGGGGGAGATGCAGCCCCCCCACACACACACCCACACCGGGGGGCTGCTGCGTGGGAAGGCGCAAACCCCCCTGGCAACCCCACTTGCCCCCCAGGGCATTAATTCATTAGTTTGACTAAATAAATGTATAAGCCCAAGTTAGAGGTCGGAGGATTTTAATAAATAAAGATCGGCTCTTAAACTGCAGTGATTTTTAGCTGAGTAGCTAATCTTCTCAAGGGCTTAGCTTGGAGGGATCGGAATAAACAGATAATAGAAAGTCGTTACAGGCACCGTCCCCTTAAACTCCGCTTAGGAAGTTTTATTCTTTTGAGTTATTTCAAACCGTGAATTATATCTGAATGTAGTACAGGTGGAGGGGAGCAGGGGTAGGAAGAGAGATTACAAAATGTTAGCTAGATACATTCCCCTCAACTGGAATGTTTTAAAGAGTGAGTTCATTATATACCACCCCATTCAATTTGCAAATGCAGTTCCCAATGCTATTCTTCATGGTTAATAACTGGGAATTGATTGAAAAGGGAGGTCGTGCAGCTTTCAAAGCAGAAAGAGCCAAGCCTAATGGGGCTAGTGAAGAGATGGTTTTACATACACACTTTCAATTGTTGTTTTATTAGATGTTTGCAGGTTGTGATTAACAGTACGTGGCAATTTTATTATTGAACAAACAATGCCTCTGACAAGCAGGGGACAGCCTGCAAAGCGAACGTGAAACGTGCAAAGAAGAGATTGCACTTGGAGTTTCCAACATTTATACAAGCTAATTAGGGCAAATCATAAATTACTGTGGGAAGGGAAGATCTGCGTGTGAGTTGGTGGAGCTCTCCTTGAGCAAACCGTCTTCCACTCATAAATTATCTTGCTCAGGAAAATGACCTTTAGAGGAAGAAAAGGAGGTTTACTAAAATGGGAATCGGGAGAAGGAGAGGCCAAGCCTCGAGAGCCAGCAACGCCTCTTGACCCTCTCCCAAAGGCAGAAGCTGCCCAGGCAATAAACTTTCCTCCATGCCTCCCCTCCAGCTCCGTGTCAGGAGAGCGGGATGCTGCTCCCGTGACTAACAAACCCATCTCCAAAGCTCTTTCCCCACCAGCAGCCACCTCCTGCCCTTCCCCAGGCAGAGGCTGGGAAGCGCAAAGCCGTCGCGGGCTGCAGACATCCTTCCCATAGCCAGACAGAGCACGGGGAGCCTGACATTTTCAAGGTCTTAACCTGTTGCCTGATGGAGAGTATTTAAAGCCAAGAGCCTTTATTAATAAACTCCGTGCAACGATGGCGGCTGAGAAGGACTTTTATCGTAAAACGGAGGATTTTGAAGAAGCCTGGCGAAGAACAGAGCCAATCC